>NC_090940.1:38045705-38670705 GCF_040938575.1 Ambystoma mexicanum
TACCTAGAAATACGAATCACCAAAAATATTGACTCTCTCTACGAAGCAAACTTTCCCCAGCTCCTAACGAAACTCCGATCAGATCTCGCCAGGTGGGATAAACTCACGATTTCGTGGCTGGGCAGGCTCAATGCGATAAAAATGACTTTCCTCCCGAGGTTCCAATACCCATTCCAGATGCTCCCAATCCGGATCCCACAGAAGTACTTCATAGAGGTCAAGAGGGAAATTCTAAAATTTCTCTGGCAAGGAAAGAAGCCCCGGATAGCTTATACCACCCTCACACTGCCCAAAGATAAGGGAGGGGTAGGACTACCTGACCTGAGAAAATACCATGCAGCAGCCCAGCTCCGTCTCCTTGTCCCCCACCTGCGCAACTACAGTGAACCACAATGGGTAGCAATGGACAACCACTATCTAGCGCCTGCAACACTTGGGGAATGGATGTGGGCACCACGGAAATGGGTGATGAGAAGAACGAGAGACCACCCACTATTTGTAGCCCTGTGGGAAATCTGGAGAGAGGGAGTAGATATGATACGCATTACAACGTGGCCGTCCCCACTGAGCCACTTATGGTCACCAGGTATCAACAACCATATCCCCAACGTAGAAAGATTCCAAACCTGGTACGAGGCGGGACTTGAGCGGGTAGGCCAACTTGTACGCACCGACTCCTTCATTACCTTGCCAGCCCTAACGGAGACCTTAAACATAGGAACTCTTTCCGCTTTTCACTACATCCAAATTAAAGGAGTCCTGACGAGAGATGTGTGGAAGGATAAATTGAGCAGAGATCTCACCCCATTTGAAAAAATGCTAGACTCCAAAACTGATAGGAAGGGATTGATCTCTATAATGTATAAGTTGCTGTTGGAGGGCGGTACTGGGTCGACACACTCTCCGAACACGATGGGAAAACGACATGGGGATTGAAATTGTAGACGAAATGTGGGACAAAATGTGCACCATGGCCACACGCACTTCAATATCAAACCAATACAAACTACACTCCATCAAACTCCTC
The DNA here is from genome assembly GCF_040938575.1 of Ambystoma mexicanum. Taxonomy (NCBI): domain Eukaryota; kingdom Metazoa; phylum Chordata; class Amphibia; order Caudata; family Ambystomatidae; genus Ambystoma; species Ambystoma mexicanum. The sequence continues at coordinate 38,046,733 of NC_090940.1, forward strand.
CACCGTTGGCAATACGACCCACATAGACTGTCAAAGATGTACCAATCATCATCCCCCCACTGCTGGCGCGAATGTGGTCAAACAGCTGATTATTGGCATATGTGGTGGGACTGTCCTAAGGTCCAGATTTTCTGGGATGAGGTCCTTGGCTGGATAAGGCACACGGATGGGATCCAGAGAACTCTGACCCCGCAACTGGTGTTGTTTAGCCTTGAGGCGGAGGACGGCGAATGGACGAAGGTCCAAGGAGTAGTCCCCCACCTATTACTTGCGGCAAGGGCACTAATAGCGACCAAATGGAAATCATTGCTGACCCCGAATAAGAAAGAATGGATTAATGTCGCCCTAAATCTCTGCACGATGGAAAAGATAACTGCATCACTCCATGGTAGAGCGTCACAATGTGAACTGTTATGGTCCGACTTTCTGAACGCATACACGTCCACTGCAGAACCAACCCAGTGCGAAGATAGGTCTCTGCCCTGAAGAGGGCCGGACCGGACCACCCCCCCTTTCAGGACCTATCCTCCCATCACTTTGCCATACATCTCTCCCCACCCTGCTAGACGCAACCACCTCAGGCACACAACTACACCCCCCTCATGGACGCGCCCATAACTGAACTCCATTGACCTAACCCTGACCCACAACCTATACCTTGACCACGATGCCAAAAATCTCCAAATGATCAGTCTTCCATTCTAGGGGGGCGGGGGGAGGGAGTATCAATTCTAAATTTGTTGGGGGAAAAGGGAGGACATAGTTGTTTACACTGTTGGTCTCTCCACGTTCTTCTGATTATGTATGCTCTTTAGTTGTACCTTCCAACCAACAGGAAGAACTTGACCTGAACAGGTACTCGTTGTTATTCCAAATGATATTCTCATTCTGTACTTCCTTGTTCATGTGAATGTTTAATTTGAAAACTCAATAAAAACAAATTTAAAAAAAAAAAAAGAACTTCGTCTGATAGGGGACAGCAGAGAGGTATGGCCAATGAGTATATTTTGATGGCCCGAGCTTTAACAGTTGCTCCTTCAAAAGGCGATGGCTGTGCTGGATTGAAAAATGTTATTTTTGGGGTATAGGTTTTGCCCTCCTTTGTGCACTCAGTAGATTCAAACACATTCCGAAGCGCTTGGATACTTGTGTTGGAGCACCAGACGTACCTTTCCCAGGAGAAAGTGGAAGTTCAATTGCCATTTTTAAAGCATTGGGGGTATTTCTTGTATTTCTGCCCTCATCAAAGATTTTTCCCCACTACGTAAGTTGTACATATGAAAAACTGTATAACAGCAGGCAGTCAGCTTTATTATGACGTTTCTTTGTTGGGGAGTGAGTAAACCCCAACCCGAATGAAACTCCAACACTCTCCGTTCAATTTCCCCACAGACCTTGAATCTCGCCTGAATATATCCACAGGTAGGGTCTAAATCAGGGACGCTAAACAAAACAAATTAGTCACAGGGGCAGCCCGAGCACAATCTTGAGTAGCCGGATGGGTTGGTTGGAGAAATCTTACAGGCTCAACTAGCTCTGCTCATTCCAGCGGCAAACTGCACTTTGCTCTTCGTGCCCACTGCGCTCCGCACGGTGTGAAAGAATACATGCTGCGCTGAAAGCACGCCCACGGCTTCAATGTCTTTCAATCAGGTGCAGTCTTTGCAGTCTCCAAGCCGTATCTCTCACACTGTAGCAAACCGCTCTGTCTCCCGCTCTTCAGGCGACCACTTTTAGCATTGCAGTTATTCTTCCTATTCTGAAAACACCTACCCTTGACTCATCTATTCCTGCCACCTTTCAACCTATCTCATTTCTCTCTAAAATGCTAGAGTGGGCTGCCTATGCTCAGGTAACCCACAATCTAAATCTTCACTCCCTTCTCCCTCCTCTTCATTACGGCTTTCGTCCCTCTCACTCTACAGAGACTGCTCTTTTACATGTCTCTAACTTCTCTTGTCTGCTCGTCACTCTAAGTATCCTTCTATTCTCATTCTTCTTGACTTGTCTGCAGCGTTTTAAACTGTTGACCACTCTCTTCTTATATCCTCTCTTTCCACTTTGGCCATTTGAGGGTCTGTTCTTGAATGGTTCCGCGCCTATCTTTCTCAACAGTCCTACTCTGTAATCTAGGCCGGGCACTCTTTCTTCATTTCCTCTCTAGTATGATGTACCACAAGGCTCTGTACTTGGTCCTCCTCTTTTCTCTCTTTATACTGCTCCTCTCTCTGCTCTCATCTCTTTATTCAATCTCTCTTTTGATCTGTATGCAGATGACACTCTGATCTGTTTCTTACTTCGACACTTCGTTGACATGCTCGCCCCATCACTCGTTTCATGCTACAAAACTTATTTTTTCTCTTTTCTTTTCTCGCATTGATTACTGCTCATCTCTGTTGCTTGGTCTCCCTGCCTCACATCTCCTTTCCCATCACTCTGTTCATAACTCCTCGCTTCATCACCTTTTGCCTTTATCCGCTCAATCTTCTATTACATCTTCTTTACTCTCTATGTCACTGCTCTCTTTTGAATCACGTCTCCTTTACCACTTTCTCTCAATTGTCTTCAAATGTACCCATGGTCTGGCTCCACCTTATCTTTCTTCATTAGGCTCGCTCTATGCTCAGTCTCGGTCTCGCAGATCACAGAATGCATTTCTCTTAACTTTCCCCAAACCCCCCTGTGCCTCTTCTCGTTTCCGTTCCTTTGTTCTTATAGCTCCTAAAAACTGTAACTCTCTTCCTCTCTCACTTCGCTGCCACATCTCTTTGTATTTTTCAATCAAACCTAAAAACTAATCTTGTATATTCTCTTGCCAGTCCCTTCTCCCTGCTTTCCCTCTTCTGCTTTGACCCATGTTTACATTTTCTTGTGATTGTACTGCTTTTTGATATATTTTGTTCAGTGCCTTTGGCGAAAGGTGCTCCATAAATGTAATCAAATTAAATGGATCTCAGCTTTTTCTCCAGCTCTGTAAACTGGAAGAAGGACCCCTCTTCAATTGCTTAGCACTCCGTTAGTCCCCCAACTGACCTTGTATTGGCCTCCATTCAAATTTCCACCTTCCATCTCAAATGTGTTCATACATCCCTCATAATGCTTTAAATGGACCTTTAATGCCCAGATCTATGAAATTATCGGACGCTCTACAATTGTGCTGAAAGGAATCAAGTAAACGAAGCAAAGAAATGCATTTTGGGAGTTGTGGTTCAACTATTCCAAATAACTATCACAGTGGAGCTGACACAGCAAAGTGAACCAAAAATGCACTACCTACTGAGAGTTGTTGTTCAGACACTCCAAAGACCTAGAACTAGAGAAGAACAGCAAGTGTGGTGGTGTGCATGCTACAGCTGTGGTGCCTGAATGAGGCACAAATAATGTGATGGTACCATGAACAAGCAGCTTGCAATTGCCTATAGATGGACGCAGTGCATATAGAGGGCTGTCTCTCTAACGAGGATGCAGCCAACCCGAAGTTCAACACATATCAGGGAGGGGCTGCCAATCTGAAGCAAGGTTTGTAGAATCTCACCAGAGGGGCTGATCCACCACCAAATCACCACCATTCTTTCTGCCCTGCTGGCTCTTCCTTTTAGCACTCTTACATTTGAATTGCACTATCTTACTTTCAAATGTATGACAGTATTTAAGAATCATTTTATGTTGCTTAACATGGACGTTTGTGCAGCCGTTGTCTGAGTGAGCGAGGGGCGATCAGAATACAAATGGGGAAAAACAGTATCTGGTACAAGTAATCACAATGGCAGTTTCACTACATTCTTTCACTGTATCTTTTATGAGGGGCAACCCTCCCATGCCCAGCTTTTATCCACCCCATCTGATATACATTTAAAACAGACACTCACCAAAAGTAGTGAAACTGCGCAATGAGTTGGGCAGGTACTGAAAAAATATGAGGTAATAAAATGGAGCTGCCAGGAAAGTCCTGGTACATGTGACGAATCACAGGAATTTGTCCCTTATCGCCAAGGGGGAGCCGCCTCTGTGAGGCTACGGAGGTGAGCCCGCTCCGCAATACCCTCCATAGGGGTAGAGGCAAGTGGGACCTTAGATAGAGAGACTCCCCCCTCCCCCCTCCCGTTCACATCAATAACTTCCCTAGAGGACCTTCTATAATAACATCTTCAAACCTTTCTGGTAAACTTAGATGTGAAGAGACAACCAGTATGTGTTATTGCCAACAGGAACTAGAAGAGTTCCCTTTAAGTCCCCACATCACTGGGACGAAGAAGAGGATGTATGGAGAAGAGAATCTGCAAGAGAAAGAGAAAAGGAACACAGGCTTGCGCAAGGGAGACCCCATGGCTGCGTGGGTCCAAAAAGGGGAGGAGCATGGAGACATGAGGAGAGAGCCTGCGAGTTTCAAAAGGGTTTGAGTATTAACCCCACGGAAGAGAAGCAGAGGCAAGACGCCCGCATACTGGGCAATATGAAGTGCTGAAGAACCTAGGACTTCCATCAAGGTTAATCTCTTACCTCATTACTGTCAGGCTGGGAAACCACAACGGGTCTGCCCTGGTCCGACGTCTCCCTTATGGTAAGGTGCAGTGGAATGTCTCCTAAAATTAAGACAGGCACGTGAGGATTTGAGTTCAGAAAATTCTTAAACTACAGTGGTCTTTACACATTGTCAGGCCACCACTTTTGCACATTCCTCATCATGCCCAAAATAAGAACAGCAATCAGTTGTTCAAGCAGTGGTCTGGGGCAAAGAGAAGTCATTGGTCTACCGAGGAGGCAATGCATTTCAATGCTTTTTCCATTTGGAAATATTCATAGAACATTTAACAAGCAGCAATGTCCAACTGAGAGCATTGAAAACAAATTCCTTTTTTTAAAAAAAATAACAAGTGGTGTTACATTTGTATCATCACTGTCTTTAAGGTGCTGTCACCAATGAATACTTAACATGGGCCATGCAGGATTTGGATACCTGTTCACAGAATTTGTATTGCTGCATGATGTTTGAGAATGATTAATAGGCATGTTGACGTGTGTAGTTGCAGAATAATTAACACAAGGCCGGTAGGATGCAATTTTGTGCATGGTACTGCTCTCACTAGACTCATTGGTCTACTTACCTTTTATTGCCCCTCATTACCCAACATTCTCAGCTTTTGAGCACTGGTCACATGGCGTAGGGATGGGATGTCATTGAAAACGTAGACTGCCATGTTGGATCTAATGGCCATTTCGCTGTGGAACTGTTTAGTCAGTGGTCAGCGGTCTCTGGGTTTATTAAGGGTGACCAGCTGTATTCCTCCTTCCACCTGGGCTTGCATGCAACAGGTAAGCCTCCTTTTATGTGGACTTGTGTCGCTAGATGAAGCACGGCACATCACCTGCCAATCACACCATCTCACAACTCACCAAGTAGGTCCACACCAATGGTCTGAGCCAGCTTCGCAGCACCCCCAGCTCCAAAGATATGCGTCTCGTGATTACATTTCGGACACTGGAAAACACTCATGTTCTGCACAAGCCCTAGAACCTGAAGCGCGAAAGAGAAAAACATGGTCATCGCAATCCGAGCAGGAGTAATAGGGCAAAAAGCATTGTCTGATTGACTTGTCATTGAAAACAACCTCACAGCAGCATCTATTAGGGTCACTCTGGAATCACTGGCTATCCTACAGATCAATGCGTTCTTCCTGATGAAGGCTGTAAAACGTAGATAAGCAGCTCAAACCTATTGGTGTCTTTTAATGGGAGAGTCCATCTACTTAAATCGTTTTCAGGGCTCCAAACTCATGCAGCTCATCACTAAATATGTTAAGCTGGCATGAAACTAGGTGAGCCACCGCGGTAAATTCAGTTTGGGGCCCCTTTCCTAACTTGGTAACTAATTTCTGTTGGCATACTATTTGGAAGAAGTGTCACAGGTGGCACAAGAATCACTGCCAGTCTTGGAGGCTGTTCAAGGGGTTTTATTGAATTTCTTGTGGACCCTGTGACCGTCCCAAACTCTCATCGTGTTTCACACCTGCAACCTAACTAAGCCATCCCCGACCACAGGATAGTAAATACAGAAGATTGACCCCACTTGTCCATTTCTATGCTCGGCTACTTATGAGGACCTAAAGGCAGAACGCCCTAGCTCTCCCCGTTCCCTAATGGACTTCCTAGCTTTCCCTATACTATCCACTGGTCAGTGTTCTACTGGATTAAGTAACTGTGCCTTACAGACACCCTTTTTGTTTCAGACCCCCATCTGGCAAGATCACTGTCTCTTCTCCCTCTCCTACGCTTTCTTCAACTCGCCCTCTTCGGCTCACTCCTACCCCCAATCTTCTAACCCTCATATGTCCCTCACTCCTTCTAGGTCTTGCATCCACCCTTTGGTGTTACTTTGCCTTCTACTACTCTACTACCCCTTCCTCTGCACTACTTCTCCCTCCTCCACACCACTCACTACTCCCTCCATACAATTACTCCTCCTTCCAACTACAACTCAGACTCCCTCCTTTCACAATCTCCCTTTACATTAACTTTCAAATCAAACACACCACACTAATATGCACACTCACACTGCAGTACCACTTTCACTCCCTTGCAAATCCCTCAACTGTTTCAGATCGCCTCCACACTATGCCGTTTCCTCCCTCCTGCAGGTCTTTTGGTTGTCCGCTACCTCTGGCCTCGTCAGAATAACCCACTTTTTCTGCTTATAGTCTCCCACTCTCTGCCGGATCTCTCTGCCTGGCCAATCTGGCCCTGTGGCCTAAGCCCCACCTACATTTTCAGCAGCTGGCTGCTGCGTACTGCAGATGGCAGCCCAAGAAGGCAAGTGGCTGCATTTGAGTTCAGATGGCGTAGGGTTTTTGGTGTTTTGCCAAATGGCCATGGTGGTCTAGGAAGTTTCTCAACGCATGCTTGTCAGTGTTCTCTGGCCGAACTGCGTCGTCCCTGTGCCTGTCGTGTATGAATGCAGCTTATTTATCGCTCTCTTATTACTGCGGTCTAACTGGCGTTTACTGTGCTGGATTGTTTGGGTGCTGTGGCTTCTCTTTCTGTCTTTGTTTTTCTTCCCGGTGTGGGTAACTGTCTATCGGGTGTAAGGGACGCATGGTATCACAAATATGACATTGACACAAAAGGTACAATTTGGAAAACCCTTATTAAAGTTTCTGGGTTTGGAAAAACTCCTATTTGCCCTGTAACTAGGATCGGAATAGTCTCGACCATCAAATAATTAATAAAACAGTCCTAGTAGCATCCATCAAATCAAAATGGCCTATACTAACAAAACCTAATGCCTGCCATATATCTTGTACAAAAAGTGTGAAAAAGAGAATATGTATGTAATGGAAAATCAGTGTTCAAAATATAAAGAATAAGTGTGGCTGAGCCAGCTCTCCACCCCACGTTAGACAGCATGGACTATGACGGTCCGCGTAGGCAGGATGACACACACTGGCTCGGGTTTTCAACACAAAAAGAGTTTGAAATGTGGATTGAGGCCCACCTGGCCTTCCACGTTAAAGTCTTTCTTTCCAGTCTTCCAAACAACGTTCAACAAAGACTTCATGTCTGTCCGCCTCTATCAGGCTCAGACCTCTTCAAAACAAAATTCACATTGATCCCCTCTATGTCATGATGCCTACCTCCAAGGTGCCAGACAAGACCCAGCTACCCCAGAGGCAGACATCATGTCTTCAAGGGAAGTCACAACAGCCTCAAGTAGGGGCACTTTGGACTCAGTCCTGGCGCCTTTGGCGCCAGGCTCATATCGGGCCACAGTCCTGGCGCCAAAGGCGCCAGGCTCATAAAAGGGGACTTTGTGTTAAAGGTGCTTAGTGTTAACTTACCTGATGCAGACCATGCTGCAACATCCAGGCCTTCTGAGGCCTGAATGGGACTACTTTATCTTTGGAACTACTTAACCACACGGGTGTGGTCAGGGGAGGAATACATACCTGAGAGGAAGGATACATACCTGGAACTACTTTGAAGGCTATTTAAGCCACGCCCAAGCAGCAACTCACGCTTCGCGTTGTTCTGCATCTAGCAGCTGGACGCTCACCGTGTTTGCTCCTGCATTCTGTCTTCTGCCACTCCTGCCAGCATCCTGGAACACCTGCAAAGAGAGAAGAGGAGAAAAGGGTAAAGAAGAGTCCTTACCTGCTAAATACGCATTCCGGAGACATCTCGCCGACGGTCCTGAAAAGGAAGACATCCATTTAAAAGCACATCGCATCGATCGCTGCAGCGCCGCATCTCTCTCACCTGTACAAGGTACCACCACGTTCTACGGCGACATCTGGACTCGCAGCCACATCACCGCGCCTAGGGAGAAAAAAACAAGAATAAAGGTGAGAGGAGAAAGAAAACAAGGAAACCTTAATTTCCATTACAAAGCTTACCTGTTGGGTTATTCCAACTTAATTTCGGGTCGATGCCGCATCCTGGCATTTCCGGACCCCGGCCCCTAAGGGGAAAAAGAGACATCAGCGTTAGTGGGCGCATGAAAAGACATTACCCAACGCCCATTGAAGACTTACCTGATTTCTTCTGGATTGAGCTTCGTTTCGGGTCTGTGCCGCATCCAGGCATTTCCGGACCCCGGCCCCTATGGGGAAAAAAGACATCAGCGTTAGTGAGCGCATTGATACAAGGACACAGAGAACTCTCATCAAGCTCACCAGAGTCTCATTCTTCGGTTCCACAGCTCTTCTCGGAATAGTTTCCGCACCTGAAAAAGAGACAACGAACAATTATTATTGCGGAATCATACTCATTAACAGAAACCTACCGGGAAAACAAAACTTGAACCCTCTACAATCAAAATCCCAGTGAAGTAACTGGATACAACGCGCCCCTGCATGAGAAGCAGGATGGAGAGCTCATCCTTTCAAACCATAAGGTGAGACTTCACGTGGGGGTCACAGGAGGGTTTCGTAGAGGGGTGAGAAGGGAGCGGGAGGCTTATACAAAGCCAGATTTGAAGGTCCGGTCCAGTCCATCTTCCGGGTCCTGCGCTTCACCATAGAAGAAGCAACAACACTCCAAACCAGACCTGCGCCTCCGTGGGAGTCAGGTGAGTGTAACACTCTATCAGGCTCAAACCTTTCACAACAAAAAGTTCATGTTGGTTCCCCTCTGTCGGGCTCAGACCTTTCACATCAAGTTCATGTTTATTCCCCTCTGTCGGCTCAGACCTTTCACAACAAAAGTTCAACAATACTTTCAGGGGGCTCCTTTACCCAAACTTATTACACTTTGGGTCTCTCTCAGTCGGACTCAGACTGCTTCTGGATGTCGAAGACTTTCGAATGTGTGTGGCTTTCTCTACAGACTTCTGCAGGACCACTTTGATTCAAAGTTCAACGTTCAGGTTTTTACTCTTCCCTTCTCTCAAGGTTAATTTTGTTCACTTCACCTTTTCTGTTCATTCACGTTATCGCTATAAACAATTCACCTTTCACTGAGACTTTCGAGTGGGCTACTTCCTTTCTCCGTTACTCAGTATCGCTGGTTTCACGGCTGTCCTTACTTCAAAGTTCAGTCATAGGTCTGCTTTTGTTTGCGTCTCATCCACAGGCGTGCAGCCTTCACTTGCAATATGATGTTTGTTTGTTTGTTTTATTTATATAGTGCTCCTCACCCAAAAGGTATCTGGGCGCAAGTTTACGTGTTACAATTAAAGGGCAGGTAGTTTCCATTACAATTGACAGGTACATAGTTTTCATTGCAGTTAAACAAGTAAATACAGAGTGATGTGGCAGGCTAAGGTAGTACATTTACTTGCAGGGCAGCATACCCTAGTAGTGTGATTTAACATTGACAGAGCCAGAAATACAGTAGTCCAAATTAAGTTAACAGGAGAGATGCAGTGAATGGTAATAGTGCTAGTGTACATAAGATTACCTAAAGTGGCAATCATTTGTTGCGTGCAGCACTTGGCATTCTTGTGACACTAGCCATGCTTTTCGTTTTTTTCAGAAGGTCGGGTACGCTGGCTCAGTTCTGAGGTCTGAAGGCAGGGCATTCCACAGTTTGGAGACAAGGACCGGAAAATTCCTACTCCCAGTTTTTTCAAGTTTATATCTGGGTATGATAAGTTGGCTGATCTGTTGCCACTTCAATATTTCCTTAACACACCCCGGTCTCTCAGGTAACTTACCAACCCACCCACCGGCTGTAAGCATTCTTTTTTTGTCTTTACAATTTTCCAATTCACGAGTCAAGGTTAGTCCCACAGGCTTGGCCTTGCCTCCTAAACTCTGCCGTTCACCTGGGAAGGTCGCTGGTTTCCTTGAAACACAATGCAGCCATCTGCTTTGGGATTTGGCCTTCTCCACATGTCTTTCGCAGCCTTTTGGAGGCAACAACCTCCTGTAGGGAACTCCTGGGGTTCCTGACCCACTGCTCTCGTCCCCTGGTCCGTCACTCTTCTCCAGTAGGTTCCCCTTCGCACTGGAAGTGCTGCTCTTACTCGTGTTCCACCTTGCTCAGTGTGTGTCTCTATGTTCTGCCTTTTATCCGTGTGAGGAGAGCTAACTGGTATCAGCAGTATGCATTTGAAGTCAATTGCCTGACTTTGCCTGACCCGATTAACAGGACATGTCCAGTGCGATGTATAAGTTAGTCTTAGAAAGAGAAACATTGATAAGCATCTTGCAATAGAGGTATGGCAGACGTAATATATGGACTGCACAGAAACATGTTAGCACCGGGGGGTGGGCGGGGGAGCAGGAATTGGGGCCCTCTCAAGTGCCACCGTGCTCAGGCTTAGCACTGGCTGTAGACTTTCCCCTAAGCATTCCATCTCTGCTGAGAGGGGATCTGCTCCTCTCTTGACAAGGCCAGGATACTGGGATTTTCACACAAGCTATACACTTGTTGACTTGGAGGCAAATAAGGGACAAACAGCTCTCTATATCCCCTTTATTCGTTTTTCTTTCCCTTTCTTTAGATAGATGGAGCACCGCTGCATTCTCGAGGGCTAGATGGTGATGTACGGCTCAAAATAGTTGTTCTTTACCTTGCCTGTCAGCCACAGAGGGTTCTCAAATTAGCATTGAAGTATTTCAATTTTGATGCCCTTTTGTTTCATAGATTTGGCCTCAGGGAGAAAAGATTTACTTTGTTTTAATGTTAATCAAATTGTTTAAACAAGCTTTCTCTGCCATTAGACTTGCTAAGGTCTTACCCAATTCTAGTCACGTTGCTGTCAGTGGGTGTGGACTCTCACAACATACAAAGCTCAGAGATTGGTTCCTTCTAAGCCTGGAGGAACTAGAGAAAGCATATAGCAAAAAAGTAGTAACTAAGGCTTCATACAGGCTTACAGCAGCCACTGGCACGTGCAGCCATATTTTCTTTGGAAGGGCGAGATGCTTTTTGAAAGGCCATGGCTAACCCCATGGCTTGCAATGCTCTGCATGAGGGAGACAGGTTCCCCATTCCCCCTGGTCGTGAAGATGCCAGAAATGTGGGTTTTGTTTTCAGTTCGGGGTACCCATGTAGTAACTTGAGCAGCACCCCTTAAAATAGTAATCTGTACCTACAAATCCAGCAAATTGCTCATTATGGAGTTTCACTATCACTCGATTATTCGTACCGGAACGTGCACCTTCCGGAACATCTCCACTCCTCTGCGGGCATCTATCAGAGCTACATCCTGTGGTGTGGAGACGATCACAGCCCCTGTACGGAAAGACATGGTTACTTACAATCAACAGCATTGGAGGTATTCTCTCACATACATACACACACACGCACACACGAGCATGCAAACGGGCACACATATGAAGAACACACGTAGCTTTGCATGCACCAAAACTAATTGTGTTAAAAACATTCCTATAGGGCTGCACTCATGCACACAAGTTAAAGTGTGGTTTACAAGCGCACTCGTGCTCAGATAACAGAAATAAATAAGGATGTATGCAGATCACACAAGCACCCGTGTGTTCAGATCCGACATTTCCTTGTTCAAGTCACACAAACATGCCCAGATTAGTGTTCCTAAAATATGCAGATCGCTGATGCAGGTCACATGAAAAGACATTGTTCATGTTTGCAGGTACATCTCACTTGTTGCTGTGCACCCTTCCCAACACACACAAGCTGAAACCTTTCTATTTGCAACTCGCATGATGTACTGGTGAGGCTGGGTATTCTGGGCTTAGAATGTCCTGTGCAGCATGCCTTCAATGCTGTGGAGGGTCAATGCTTCTGTGACTGTCTGGATTACTGCAATACCGGCGAGGGTCAATGCTTTGCTGGCTGTTTGAATTGCTGTAGAGCTCAGGAAGTTCAGAGTTGCTCTGAGTAGTGTGAGGGGTCAGAAATGACAGGCAGACACATGGTTGTAATATTCTCAGAGTCAGACATTTTATTTAACAAAGAATTGGTTGGAATAACGCCTCGCTAGCCCCATCCTAAAGAAAGAGGTTCCCTGCCCAGGAAACTAAAACTAAGAATCAGTCTGTGTCATGTAGTTATTAACTTAGGCCCTCACACTAAAAAAACCAACCAAACGTGTAAGGAAATATCTCAGACAAATGTTTAATGAAAAAGTGTTTATAATCAAGACATAAAAATAAATCCATCAAAGGTTTCCTCCAAGGAGGATTCCTTTGCCCTGGATTTTAAGGTAGGATGGCGAAAGTGTCTCTTTTAAACAATCATTTTTCTGTATCTCAAGAGTGTCTCTTTATCCAACAATGCCTTAAGGTTTTTTGTCTGGACTCAGAAAGTTCTTGTTCACGCAATATGTTACATAACATGTAAAAGCAAAAGTGTTTCTCTCGAATAACAGTTTCTTTATATTGAATTCATGAGGTTCTTATTCTGTAAGCTTGAAGATTTGGTTGATGTGTTCTTTTACCAGAAATCCATTTATGTGCTTTTTAGATTTCCTAGTACTGTGAGAAACCTGAGGGTATTCTCCCAAGCAGACCTCAGCAAATCCTTATTCAGGTGGCCTGTGAAGGGCTGATATTCTCAGACCTCACCCCTAGGAGTGAACAGAAAAGAGAGGATCAGCTGAATGGGGGAGACCGGGGTAGTGCTCGAGGAAATAACCCAGGTGAGACGTGGTATTGTACTGGGGAAGAAGGAGAGGAGAGGAGGACGAGACACCAGAGGCCTTTGTAGGCTGTAATACATCCACCCCTCTTTCTACCGTCAAACTTCTCTGGCCCAAATATAACAAATCCCCTTTCATCCCAAACCCAGTAACCTCCAGAAACCACCTCTCAGAATTCCTGCTTTTCCCCATCCTACCCGAATACTCCCAGTTATTTTCTTTCCAGCACCTCTGATTATTACTTCCTGCACTCCCAACCTGTTCTGATAAAACACCATCGTTCCCGCAAACCCCCTTGTTATTTTATGATAATAAACCCTACCAAGCCCATCCCTCTGATTGTCGCTTTCCGACTAGCCAGTTGAATGTGACCAACAACTACGGTTTCACAAACCCTACAAAAAACGCCCTTCCAAGTTATCCCATCAACCCTCATCTTATAATACCTTTTCCCCATTCTACCACGTAGGATATTCTAAAACACTGCCCCCTTCCACTTTCCCACATGAATGCTTTCACACACCACGAAAGACAACAGACTAACACAAGAGCCGTTTACCTGACATGGGCCAATACAAAAGTCAGGGAAAGTCAGGCAATGGACCGGAATGACACACAGCGGATGGCCTTTGCCCTTCCCCACAGGGATAAAAGGTGGCTCACAAGATGAGCAAGGCAGACCGCACGACGTGAGAGCTAACTCAGCACAGCAGTTCAAAAGGAGGAGAAAGACAGCACAGACCGAGAGGTTGACAGGGAGAGAAGCAACATTGCCCTTTCTAACCAAGGCCTGCGAAACCTCTGCAGAAAGTATAAGATTGTGAACAACAGCCAGCTTGTGTTACAGCAAATGTCTAGGGTACGCAGACCCCCCCTCTGCTGATTAACAAGCCAGGGAAGGGCGCTGGTCTCAGAGGTACCAACTTTGACTTCAAGGATAAAGAAAGGCAAGCGGCTCATCACAGCCCGTGAGTCGAGGGGATAATCAATAAGAAAACGAACTGTGTTGAACGAAAAGTAGCTAACGGCTAATTTGAACCTTGTGAATTTTGAAAGAATTAAAGATACGATTGAGGAAGGAGGGGAAAACTCAGAAACAGAGGAGGCCAGCACAGGAAACTGTGGGCGATTACCCGAGGGTAGACACCACTAGCTTAACCAAAAGCCCTTGGGAAGAGGCAAAAAGAGGTCAAAGTGGTCATACAGGCGACTTGTAAAATGCTCTGTACTGTTGAAAGCCGTTGACCTACACATGATTGTGAAGCAAAGGGAAGTGAATCCTGCATGGTGAACATTAATACATGAACTGTATCACATGAAGATTAGCAAGAGTGAACCTGGTGGAGGGATGCTAAAGAGAGGGGGTCTGGTCTAAAGTCCCATGATAACCTGTCTATAACCATCGGCGAGAGTGAGCCCGGTAGAAGGAAGCTGACACCAAAGGTCCGTGAGAGTGAAACCGACAACCGAAAGGTGGTGAGAGTGAATCCGGATGAGGCAAAACAGTATCGAAGGGCAAGTCCTGAAAACTGTTTAAAAGGACATTAAAACTTGTGAAAGTAAAACATATTGGAAGACAAGGGGAAGCAAATTATCCCCCTTGTCAAGTGGGTCCGCGCCCGGTCGAGGTAGATCCAGGGGTGAAAAGTCATCACCCAAAGTTCATTGAGAAAGGAACTTTTCAATTGATTGGTTTAATTCGATAACATGAGGGGTCGGCACCCGGAAGAGGGGGACCCAGGGGTGAAGCCATCACAAAACGTGAACTGTGTAACAGAACTTTTTGTTTGTGTTCATTTGTTGGATATATCAGGCATCAAAGGCACAAGACTTTTTAATGCAAAGAGACTTTACCATCGAAGAACCTGATAGCTGGAACGGAATTGTCAGCTTGTGACCAGAAAGCTCGAGAGTATGAACAAACTGTCCGCTCGTGCTAAGAAGGCTCGAGTATGTGCTGTGCTCCAAAGTCCCACCTTGTCCCGTGCCAAAAACGTGGGGAAGGGAGATATCAAGGCAATTACATCCTGGCTTATTATTTGAACACTATTTCCTTTATTTTGATACCCTATCCCACACCCTTTGTAATTAGTTGTAAGGAATTTCCAATAGGTTTTTCTTAGTTTAGGCCCTTGTATTGTGGCACAAGGCCACTAGGACTTCCTTCTTTTTCATTTGATGGTTGACGCTTGATCCCATCTTAGGTTTAGCTTAGGCGTTTTTCAACGCTGCAATCATTGTTCAATAAAGACCCTTGAACTGTGATCACTTGTGTCTGACTTTACTGTTACCACCATGAGTTCCTGTTACGCTCACCTGGTTTCCACAGGGGCGCCAAACGAAGCTGGACTGCAGCGGTCTCCACCAGCGTGACTCGTAGCGAAGTGATGAGTGACTGCACCTGCCCCTTAGTTTCGTCTGTCTGGCACGAAGGAAGATATGCCCAAAATGGTGAAAGTGATAAATTAACTAGCCGTAAGGAGAAGGGCCAACTTCCTGCTCCGTGACCTCCCAATGTCCCTTCACTGTGTCTCACCTAAATGTCATGAAGGATGGGCTCTCCATCCTGCGACTGTATGTAGGGGTGCGTCGAGATTCAGGCATCCAGTTAACTTCACTGATCCTGTAGCCTTATGGCAGAGTTTAGACAACAATGACTCTGTGGTAAGTCTTTATGCCAATCCTAAATAGCGTGAAATGCTTTAGAGTTCTGGTTGTCTTAAAGGAATGGTTTGGTCAGAAAATATTATTGGCCAAAAAGATGGCCAATAATAAAACAAATATCTAAAATCTATTTTTTTTAAGTCCCTATTAAAGTTTCGAGCAAATGAAGCTCAAACTTTAAAATTACAAATCACTAGGGGGCATCCATTTTGTGATTGCAGGCAGCCTCCTCGGCTCTGCATTTGCGGCACTAAACAAGCAGCAAAAGCCCCCTACTGGGAGCTTTTGCTTACTGCAGCCTGAGCAGATCTGAGGCGGCTGCCTTCACTTTCATTTTACGTTTTCTGTGCTCCCCAAGCCCAGGGAAGCACAGAAAACGTAAAATGAAGGCAAAAAGCTGAGGCGCACCAATTAAAAATATAACGTTGTTGTATTGGCGATTGCCGTTGTTGGAAAACCACGGCAATCACAAATACAACAACGTTGTTATTCTGACAGCGGCAGCTTTCGCATGGAGTCTCCTGGACTCCCCCCAACCCTGAGGGAATCCAGGAGAATCCCAGCAAAAGCTTCCGCATTCAGAATAACAACGTTTTTGGATTTGCAAATACTGCAGCATTTACAAATCCAAAAATGTTGCATTTCCCACTGCGGCAGCTTTCGCTTGGAGTCTCCTGCATTCCATCAGGGATGGGGGAGTCCAGGAGACTCCATGAGACTCCATGCAAAAGCTGCCGCAGTGAGAAGAACCGCTGCATTTCTAAACACCCGCGTTGTGTTTCTGCCTGCAGCGGCTTTCACTTTGGAGCTCTCGGGCTCCCAACGGGGGAGCACCGGAAACCCAAAGTGATAGCCACGGCAGGCAGAAACACAACGCGGTTGTGTTTCAAAAACGCTTCCGTTTTTCTTTCTAAGTTTCTCAGGCTCCTCTGGCTCGGAGGAGCCTGAGAAACCTAGAAAGAAAAATGGAAGCGTTTTTGAAACACAACAACATTGTATTTATGTTTGCGGTAGCTTCAGCTTGGAGCCCATCTTTTTGGCCAATAATATTTCTGAGCGAACTATTCCTTTAAAGTTCACTCCTGTCTCTTTCTTTGCAGATTCCCCATTGAGGTACACCCGAAGAAAGGCGACTCCCTTCCGGATAAGAGGAGGTAAGGCCAAGGTAAGTTTCAATACTTGCATGATTCAAAAATGTCTAACAAGTGATATTGTTCTTTCGTGCTATTAATTTGCTGTCCCCTTTTATTTCTGCCGGAGCGAAGGTCGTGTAATGGTGACTCGCGGAACCGCAAGAAAATACTGCTTCTGGTGAGTATTATGCTGCGCGAGATTAAATGTCCTTTAGCGAAGCGCAGCTCACCTGTTGTGTTCTTTCCTTGTTCTGCAGGTGCGGCTGCACCGGGAAGGCAATCGAGTGAGAATGCCTCGTTGGATCGCATGGATGTACAGCGCTTAGGTGAGTATCGCGCTGCGCTATGCTAATTGTCTTTAAGCTGGTTCTAACGTAGCGCGGTTAACTGAGGTTCCTTTTTCTGCAGATGCAGAGACTCCTGAGTGATGGCGATGGAGTATCAGGTAAAGCTCTTGATCTAATCTGTGATCTCTCCTTCCTTTGCAGGAGCGGATCGTGATGACCCTGACGGGCGTGGCTGAAGACAGGACTGGAGCTGCAGGCACGGCGAGTGTTACGCTGCAGGAGTGCAGAATAACGCGAAGCGTGTTCTGTTCTTCGGCCGTGGTTTAAATAGCTTCCCAGAAGTAGTTCCCAGGTAAAGTAGTCCCTGCACCACACCTTATCAAATAGTCCCCAGATAAAGGAGTCCCTTCAACCAACCTCAGACTGGGCTGTACATGGTTCTGTTACTTGATAACCTGTCTTGCCTGAAAAGGCAGTATGACCCTGGCGCCAAAGGCGCCAGGACTGAGTCCAGGAAGCCCTTGGGCAATCCTTTGGGGCCTTAAAGGTCCCCATGGGTGCCAGTACTCTGGGCCGCCTGGTCTGCTCCTGATGTCTGGGGGCAGGCACTGTGACAGTTCCTTACAGTATACTCCTAGGTCAAGTATTATCCTTATAATGTTAGTCTTTATACAATTTCAATAGTCTGGTGTATGAATCTAAATATCAGAACTTCTTTCATATGCGTTTCAGATTCCCTGGCATACTTCCATGCCAGTATTTTGTTTCATTGTTAAACTTTCTTCTTCTTTGGTGGATTACCCGATTTATTCCTTTGCCAGGAATTCTTTTCATGGAGCTCTTCAGATCTCCTGGTATACTCCCCTGCCAGGTATTTTCCCCGAATGTTAGGGTCATTTCATGGGGCTCTTCAGATTCCCTGCTATACTCTCCTGCCAGGTATCTTCCCCGAACGTTAGGGTATTTGTATGGGGCTTTTCAGATTCCCTGGCATACTCTCCTGCCAGGTATTTTCCCCGAATGTTAGGGTAATTTCATGGGGCTCTTCAGAGTCCATGGTATACTCTCCTGCCAGGTATCTTCCCTGAATGCTAGTTTAATTGTATGGGGCTCTTCAGATTCCCCGGCATACTCTCCTGCCAAGTATTTTCCCTGAATGTTAGGGTACCTTCATGGGGCTCTTCAGATTCCCTTGTATACACTCCTGCCAGGTATCTTGTCTGACTGTTAGGGTTCTTTACACAACTTCTTTGGATAACCTGGAATAATCTCCTGTCATGAATCCTTCTCTGGGGTTTTACAGAACCCATGGTATACTTCCCTGCCAGGTAACTTTCCCCAAATGTCAGCTGCCTGGTGCCTTAGCTTTACCAGAACTTCTTATTGGTTTCACAGTTCTTTTCATTATATCACATCAGTATCTGATTTGTTCTGTCCAATCTATTTACTATTTACTTAGGGTAACACTTGTATCACTTCTCCCCCCACACGGACACCTCTTGCATAGGTAATTGTTTAGGTTTGTTGTTGCACTTTCCTTGTCGGTATTCAAATCTTCTTTCCTTTAAGTATTGATTCGATATTATGTATTGCCTGTGTTTAAATCGCCTTTTAACATTCTCCATAATATCATTCACTTGATTGCTTGTGTGTAGGTACGCCGTGGGGTTCACACTCAATGGTTCTGGGCCGACACACAGGTAGTTTGTGGCGTCTCCAACTTATTTTGTTCCTCTACAGTGAATTTTTCTCCCTGTATTGGCTTCCTCCACGATACAGACATCGCCCCAATGTTTCCTGCAGCTCTGCGATCACTCGCCAGCTTCCGTCTGTGACCTGGACCGGAGAATGCTGTTTTCCAACACAACCGTACCTCCGGGAGCTTTGCTGTGCTTCCCGGCGCTCCCACAGTCTTTCAGGTATGCCTGCTGCGATTCTCCTTCCTTCACACCATGCCGGTAGATGTGACTCGCATTCGCGAGCCACCGCACTGATGTGCCCGTCTTCTCCTTCACAGTTCTCTCTCATAATGCCTTTGAAATTGTGGATGCCATTGTACAATGTCCCGGGCATTTTCGATTGAACAAAACAACTAGTCTGCACATTAGTCTTTGGACTTTGCTTAATCTGTATCAATGTAACGCTCACCTGGTTCCCACGGAGGCGCGGCGTCGAAGGCGCAGAACTCTGAAGATGGGCAGGAAGGGCCTCTCTATTCTGGCTTCCCTGGCTCGTTGGATACCCTCCTGTGCGTGAAAAGGGAGTATTACCAACTGTGGAACAATGCTCAAGCCTCCCACTCCCTTCCAACCCTCCACGATACCTCCTCCACGATTCCCTGTGAAGCCTCACCTTAGGGTTTGGAAGGATGAGCTCTCCATCCTGCTTCTGATGCAGGGGCGCGTTGAAACCCAGTTACTTCACTGGATTGAGGATTGATGGGAGTTCAGGTAAGCTTGACTGTTAAGGTAAGGCGCTGTAAAAGTTCTGTTCAAAAGTTCAAGCTTAATAATAATGTTCGTTGTCTAATTGCAGCAAGCGCTAATGCTTATGTCTTTTTCCCCTTAGGAGCCGGGGTTCGGAGTGCCGGAGATATGGCGCCGACCCGAAGTGAAACAGTTCTGGATGAGCGCTCAGGTAATGTCTTTGCATTCGCTCATTCAATGTCTGTCTTTTTTCCCCATAGGGGCCGGGGTCCGGAGATGCCAGGAAGCGGCAGGACCCGAAATGCAGTGGGAATAATCCAACAGGTAAGACTTAAAAGGAAACTGAGCTTTCCTTATTCCTTTTCTCCCTCTCACCTTTGTTCTCGTCTTTTTTCCTCTAGGCGCCGGGGCGTAGCTGAATCCGGAAGATCGCTGCTGAAGATGGAAGCGCCTTGCAAAGGTGAGTAAAATGCAGCGCTGCAGCGATCGAAACGAAATGCCTTTAACATGATGTTTTCCTTTTCAGGGCCGTTGGAGAAATGACTCCGGGATGCAGATTTAGCAGGTAAGGGCTTTTCTTCTCCTATTCTCTTCCTTTCTCCCCTTGCAGGTGTTCCAGGGTGCTGGCAGGCGTGGCTGAAGTCAGGATGCAGGAGCTGACACGGTGAGCGTCCAGCTGCTAGGTGCAGAACAACGCGAAGCATGTGTGGCTGTTCGGGTGGGGTTTAAATAGCCTTGGAAGAAGTTCCTGGTATGTATCCTTCCACCAATCAGGTATGTATCCTTCCCCGACCACACCCGGGTGGTGAAGTAGTCCTACAGGTTAAGTAGTCCCATTCAGGCCTCAAGAGGGCCTGGATGAAGCAGCAAGGTCTGCATCAGGTAAGTGTGCACCCAAGCACTTAAACACATATCCTCTTCTATGAGCCTGGCGCCTAAGGCGCCAGGACTGGCGTCCGCTATGAGCCTGGCGCCTAAGGCGCCAGGACTGAGTCCAAAGGGCCCCGACTTGGGCCCGCTGAGACTTCCCTGGGGAAAATGATGTCTGCCTCTGGGGTTACTGGGCCCGGCCTGGCTCCTTAGAGGTAGGCATCATGACAATCAACTCTTATTTTTGTCTGAGCAGTTGAGGCTTTATGGGAGATGATGTCTATAGCTGTAATTGGATTTCAACAATGATGTTGTTCAGAACTTTCACATAAAGAAATGTCAAATGCAGAAGATGTTTTAAGTGCGTTACGAATTTTTGGCGTATACATGGAATTTTGTCTAGAATGACATAAAGGAAGGGGTTTCTGATTTTCACAATGAGGAGGAATTGTGGGGTGGCCACAAGCCTTCAAGAACTTGGGTATCATAGGTTCTTTGTCAGAGAAATGGGAGGAATGCTGTATCTCATCCAATGGAATTGTCCCTTCTCCCCAGCAGTTGCCCCTGTTTGTCCTGCATGGGGCTCCGGCAACTTTCTAACGTTTCATGAATTCCACCTTAAAAGGGCATGAACCTTATGCTGCGGCCTACTTGCATGACATTATTGTCTATAGCCATTCCTGGGGATCACACCTACAGCATCTGCAATCTGTGTTTGAGACACTACATCAAGTCGGGCTCAATATCAATTCAAAGACGTCGCACATGGTGTTCTCACATACCAAGTATCTGGGATACTATGTGGGCCAGCGAACCATTCGGTATCAGCAAGACAATCTCAAGGCCATCAACAAACTACCCTTTCCTGCCAGCACAAGGCAGCTGCAAGCTTTTCTGAGGTTCATGGGATACGACAGAAGATTCATTCTACTTTTTTCGACTGTGGCGGCACCATTGACAGTTCAGCTACAGGCTACCAAGACCTCGAAAACTACAGAGAACCAAAGGGAAGCTGAACAGGTCTTCCAGAATCTAAAGAAAGCCTTGGCCGACCATGCCGTTCCTCACTGTCTAGACTATTCGGCACCTTTCTTTCTGGATATGGATGCATCGGGAGTACGGGTTGGATGAGTTGGAACAACCTATCCTATTCATCAACAGGAAACGATTGCCCCATGAATAGTCCTATGCCACAATTGAGAAGGACTGTTTGGCAGTCAAGTGGGCTTTTGATTCTCTGCAATATTATCTTTTGGGACGTCAATTCACCTTGGTAACGGACCATGCGCCGTTGGTCTGGATGGCCAGAAATAAAGAGACAAACTCCCTGATTTTGCATTGGTTTCTGGCCTTCTCTGTTACGACTATACATCTGCTGGGTAAATTACTGCCCCAGGCGGAATTTCTTTCTAAAGCTCATACGCTGCCCGAATAACACGGCTTGGTGATGGGGTCTATGAGGATGCAGCATGCCATTAGGAGAGGGGCATAGTCCACACTCCGAGCAAAAGCTAGAGCCAGGGAGCACAGCGTGCAGTGAGAGGCAGCAGGGGCTAATCAGGAGTGGGTGTGGTTGGCAGGACGGCGAGGGAGTGGGGAAGCCAGCACAGGTGGGGAACCACCTGCTGGGGAACATTTTTTCTAATGAGAGTGCTTTTCTTCCTGTGTGGTGTGTGTGGCTATAAACTGCAGGGAGCAGGATACGAGAAAGAGCAAGGAGGTGGTGAAGAGGCGGAAACTGTCGCAGACAGGGAAGTATTCCATTGGGCTTACTGAACGTCTATGGAGATACCGTGAGAAAGCAGGCTGACAGAGGGGTGAGCCTGCATAACACGGCTTTTGTAATTGCGGAACGCCACCGCTGAGGCAAGTTGAGTCTGCATGAACAAGCAATTTTTTTTGTTAATGTGTAACACTACCACCAAGGGAGAAGTTGAGCCTTCAGAACCAGGCTATTGTAAATGTGGAACACCGCCACTGCCGCCGAGGGAGAAGGATACCTCGCTGGGGTGTCTGTGTGCGCTCGGGAGGTAACTGGGTGCTAAAGAGTAAATAAGTGCCCCGGCCCAAATATGTATAGCACAACTGATCAGCAATGCGGAACGCTGTCACCAGGGGTCCCTTGTAACCAACTGGAGACCAGTCCTAGGCTTCAGGTACGCAGAAGGAGCAATTATCTGTCGGCCGGAGAGAGTACAACCACGTGGAACGTCCCCGCCGAGGCAGCCTCCACGCATGAAAGGGTGGGGTTTCTGCTTATTGGGTCACCAGGACGGTTAATTGAAAGAGGGAGTGGGAGTTGTCATATGGACATTTTGCAGAAACAACGACCAGGACAGAGAACAGACCACAGGGTACACCGAGGTTGATGTGTGCTGTAATAAAAACCCTATGTTAAAACCCGCACTTGGCAATAGAGTAATTATTCTCACATCCCCAGAGGTTAACAGGCAACTTTAAACTTTCTGTGGAATGGTAAGTATTGTTGGTGGGGGCATAAAGCCACCTCCCAACTTTCCTTTTATGAGCAAAGGCCACCAATGTTAAACCTTTTCAAAGTTCATGTACTGTGCAGGTGAAGTCAGGAAACAGGGAGAGCAGAAAGAGATAGGAGGAAACCACTTAGGCATGAATATGGGATGAGGCATCGACGAGTAGGTGGGGTGAGAAAACTGAAGGTGTCTCCCTAACTAGTCCCCGGGGATCTGTCATCCAGGCGGCCAGGACACAGCCATCACTATTGGATCCAGTTTCTGGTTCTCAAGGAGTGGAAGTGGAACACCGACGGGTGAGACACGGTACGCCCCTTCTTCTAACACCTTTTCCCCTTCCTACAACATAGAATATTCAGAAACACTGCCCCCTCCTTTTTCCACACAAACACTTTCGCACACCAAGAAAGACAACAGACTAACACCAGAGCCGTTTACCTGACATGTCCCAATAAAAGGGTCAGGCAAAGTCAGGCAGTTGACCAGAATCACACACACCTGACGGCCCTTTCCCTTAAAGGGATGGTCTAGTAAAAATGTTATTTAAAAAATAGATAGGCAACATAAAAAAAAAATACTAGCATTCTCCGTTTTAAAACTTCCTATGTAAAATTTTGAGCTATTCAAGCTCAAAATTCGCAAAAGCAAGCACATGGGCGCATCCATTTTGTGAAATGGAGGCCCTCCTGTGCTGGCTTTTGCGGCACTAATGAAGGAAAAGCCAGCCAGCTGTAGTAAACAAAGGCTACCGCTGGGTGGCTTTCCCTTCATTAGTGCTGTAGGCGGAGGACGGGGACCGGAGACCAGAGCAGGAAAGCTGCAGCTGAATCTCGGTAAGTGCTATTTATTTTTTTTAAAAAAATAAGCACTAGCTGCGTTTTTTTTTCTAAGTTTTCTGGGCTGGAAATAAAAGACTTAGAAATAAAACCGCAGCTTTAAAAACGTTGTGTTTATGTTTGCGGTCGCTTTTGAAGCGACCGCAAACAAAAATACAACGTTATTGTGTTGGAAAATGCTGTGGTTTTTATTTCCAAGTTTCTCGGAGGAGCCTGAGAAACTTGGAAAGAAAAACCGCAGCGTTTTCCAACACAACCGCGTTGTTTCTGCCTGAATCTGCTTTCCCATTTGGGGGAGACCGAGAGCCCCAAATGGGAAATCAGCTGCAGGTAGAAACACTACGCGGCATGTAAACATAACCGCGTGTGTTTCTGCCTGCTGTGGCTTTCACTTTGGGTCTCCGGTGCTCCCCTGGTAGCACCGGAGACCCAAAGTGATAGCCACAGCAGGCAGAAACACACGCGGTTGTGTTGGAAAACGCTGCGGTTTTCTTTCCAAGTTTCTCAGGCTCCTCCGAGCCGGAGGAGCCAGAGAAACTTGGAAAGAAAAACCGCAGCGTTTTCCAACCCAATAACGTTGTATTTATGTTTGCTGTCGCTTCAAAAGCGACCGCAAACATAAATACAACGTTTTTAAAGCTGCGGTTTTATTTCTAAGTTTTCCGGGCTCCTCCAGCCCGGAAAACTTAGAAAAAAAACCACAGCTAGTACTTATTTCTTAAAAATAAATAGCACTTACCGAGATTCAGCTGCAGCTTTCCTGCTTTGGTCTCCGGTCCCCGTCCTCTGCCTACAGCACTAATGAAGGGAAAGCCACCCAGCGGTAGCCTTTGTTTACTACAGCTGGCTGGCTTTTCCTTCATTAGTGCCGCAAAAGCAAAAGCCAGCACAGGAGGGCCTCCATTTCACAAAATGGATGCGCCCATGTGCTTGCTTTTGCGAATTTTGAGCTTGAATAGCTCAAAATTTTACATAGGAAATTTTAAAACTGAGAATGCTAGTATTTTTTTTTTTATGTTGCCTATCTATTTTTTAAATAAAAATTTTTACTAGACCATCCCTTTAACCACAGGGATAGAAGGTGGAGCACGAGAGCACAATACAAGCAAGGCAGACCGCACAATGACTCAGCTATCCAAATACGTCAGTTCAAGAGATAGAAGGTGGAGCACGAGTGCACAATACAAGCAAGGAAGACCACACGACGACTCAGCTATCCAAATATGGCAGTTCAAGAGGAGGAGAAAGGCGGCGAGAACTGAAAGGGTGACAAGGAGAGAAGCAACCTTGCCCTTTCAGACCCAAGCCCGCCAAGCCTTCGAGGAAGGAATCGTAAGACCGCGAACAATAGCCAGCGTATGTTGCAGCAGATGTCAATGGTACACAGGGCCCTCCTCTGCTGATAACCAAGCCCAGGAGAGACGCTTGCCACCATGGTACCGGTCTTGACTCCAGAGACAAAAAAAGCCAAGCAGATCCGATAAGAAACCGAACTGTGTTTAACAAAAGTAGAAAAAAGTACAAAGAACTGTTAATACAAGAGGGGAAAACCAGCTGCAGAGGAGTCCAGCAATACGTGGGTGCTCATTCGCGAGACTCTGAGCAATTACCCTATTGTTGAAACTGCTGTTAGCAAAAGGCCTTGGGAATGGGATGAGAAAGGGGTCAAAGTGGTCATACTTGGGTCTAGCAAAATCCTCTGTACAGTCGAAAGTCTTTCACCAGCAGAAATTGTAAAGAAGTTGTATGATTGATAAAAGTTGGCAAGGTGAGGCCAACAGAGGGATGTCCAGGTGAACAGTTTAATAAGAGATTAAGACTCGTAAAGGCAAGGAAAGCCATAGTAAACCCGACGGGGATAGGCTAACATTCGAGAGGGGTCTGAGCCCTGAAGAGAGGGATCCAGAGGTGAAAAGCCAGAACCCCATTGACAAGTGAATGCAACCGAAAAATCTTTATGAATACAAGCCAGAGTGAAGGCTGATATTCGGGAGGAGTCTGAGCCCAGAAGAGGGGGACCCAGGGATGAAGAAACATCATCCCAAGTGGAATCCAAAAGGAGCTTTTGTTAGTTATTTGGAATCTGTCAGGCCCCTGGAAGTAAGAGAGTTAACCACCGAAGGTCCTGATATTGCTAGGAACGGTTTGTGTATCTGAGCCCAGAAGAAGGGGATTCATGGGTAAAAAGTCATCACCGAATGTCCATTTAAAAAGGAACTTTGATTTTTTATTTTTGAATATATCACGTCCTCCAAGGCAAGAGACATTTAAAAGAAGAGACTTGACCATCGACGGTCCTGATAGCTGAGAACGGAACTGTCATCTTGTGCTTGGAAAGCTCTGTGCTCAGGAGTCCAACCTTGTCCCGTGCTCAAAACGTGGGGAAGAGAGACCCCTGGTTACCCCATCCTGACTTATAATTTGTGAACACTTCTGTTCTTTCTTGTTAATCCTATCCCACACTTTTGTATTTAGTAATAAGGACTGGCAATAGTTTTCTTTTTTAGTATAGGCCCTTTTTATTTGACAAGACGCCACTAGGATTGCCTTATTTTCCATTTGATGGTTGTAGCTTGCTCCCATCTTAGCTTTAGGTTTAGATTAGGCATTTTTCCAACCTGCATATCCAGTTTAATAAACACCCTTGAACTGTGATCACTTGTGTCTGTCTTTACTTTTGCCAACATGAGTTCCTTACAAGGGAGATTGGTTAGGTGTGCCCAAGACTGATCACCCTGGGGAAGAGAGTTGGCGAAAGGCCTACGCTTGTGGAAGCTCAGTGGTAGCATGCCATTCTCCTGCTCTGGCCATTGGGGAAGGGACATGTTCCTGCCTATATTTGGCACAGGCCAAGTCGGCAGGACCCCCTCTGGACTGGAGAGATTGGGAGGAAAGCTTTCCTGATG
This sequence comes from Ambystoma mexicanum, assembly GCF_040938575.1. Lineage (NCBI taxonomy): Eukaryota > Metazoa > Chordata > Amphibia > Caudata > Ambystomatidae > Ambystoma > Ambystoma mexicanum. Next base: position 38,073,407 of record NC_090940.1, read on the forward strand.
TACTCAAGTCAGCTACAGAAGGTGAGAAGAATGCAGGAAGGTCATGAAGGGCCACTGTGACTAAAGACGGCAAGTGAAGTCACGAGGCCCTGAGGAATCCCCATGGGAAGGGAGATCCAAGAGATGTTCGGATGTACATTTCAGTCTGGAGACTGCCCCTGGGTGGTAGCGGTGCATGGTATAAATCAACATAACATAAAATAACATGTTGTGCCTTTTTGTGGCAACCATTTGACTTCATATCACTGCATAAGCTTTATTTAACCAGCTCATGCTTAGGCTTCCCCACTATACTGGTTCCCAGCTCGCTGCCATGCACTCAGCCTTTCATTTTCTCCAGCCACCAATCGGACCTCAAGTGCAGTGTTTCAAAGCCCTTTGCTTTTTTAATAAACAAATAACTACAAACAGATATAAAAGTAAAACAACAAGAGCCATGGTTATTTTGTCAACATGAGCATGACTTACAATCTCAATAAGTGCCATTTTCCAAGTATGGTGCCTTTTTTGATAATGGCAGAGGACACAAGTGGTCACCTGGTTTTGACGTTTGGCTTATACATAAGAACATTTGATTTTTCGTGGCTGTTCATATATTAAAATTATCAGCGACCAGAACAGCATTTAGAAAAAGGAGGAGGGTTTTTTCGATGGGCTGCTGCCTTGGACAGCTCAAGCAGATTGAATTACATATCAATGAACCAATATACCTGACACAGGAATATTCTGCGAGACAGACAGCTGGACATCTCCGGTGCCTGGTGGCATGTCAATGACCAGGTAATCCAGCATACCCCAGTCTACCTGAGAAAGGAAAGAGCAAGCAGTAAAATACAGAGCAAAGCATGTCACTCAACCAATGAAACCGGAGAAGCGCAGGGCTCCCAAACAGGTCATCCTTCCATGATCCCCAGAGTCAAGGGTACCAAGGGTGACATACAGAAAAGGTAAACATGCAGGCCATCCTTCCATGGTCCCCAGAGTGGGGGGCTGAGGGTGACATACAGAAAAGGTAAACATGCAGGCCAACCTTCCATGGTCCCCAGAATGCGGGGCCGAGGGTGACATACAGAAAAGGTAAACATGCAGGCCATCCTTCCATGGTCCCCAGAGTCAAGGGTACCAAGGGTAACATACAGAAAAGGTAAACATGCAGGCCATCCTTCCATGGTCCCCAGAGTCAAGGGTACCAAGGGTGACATACAGAAAAGGTAAACATGCAGGCCATCCTTCCATGGTCCCCAGAGTCAAGGGTACCAAGGGTGACATACAGAAAAGGTAAACATGCAGGCCATCCTTCCAAGGTCCCCAGAGTCAAGGGTACCAAGGGTGACATACAGAAAATGTAAACTGCAGGCCAGCCTTCAAGCAGAGAATGAGAACACAATCCCATGCGGTTCTACTGAATGTGCCCTGAAGCTGTGTGGCAGCAGGAACCCAAAATGGCAATGTATAGGGTAATGTTCCATAGCTACTAGCCTGAACTGTGCACACTGTACCCTGCGAAATGGATAATGATGTCATGTCTTCAAGATCCTTACAGGCAGGACAATATGTAGAAGGTACAACAACTGCCCTGGCATAGCCAGTAGCCAATTAAATGTTCAGAGCAGCCCATGAAAAGGTAAAAGCTGCTTTACCGACTGACAACCCATCGGGCTCTGTACACTGCACAAATGTCACTTGTGGATACCCCAGAAGCCAGACTGAGATAGGTGGACAATTGAAGAGAGCGGTTGCCAGGATGGTCCTCAACCAAGACAGCAAAATGAAAAAAGGGGCTACTGTCCCTGCAAAAACAGCTCACTGCCTGCTCAGCCCCTCCCATCCCTAAGGGGGCTTTTGTTTTAACCTCTCTCACATGTGGCTGGTGACTATATTTATAAAAGCAGGAAAATGTGCAGCGGGAGCAGGGGTGATGCCTTATCCAACAACATTGCTTCTCCGCTACCCAAGATGGACTCATGCTGCCAACCACACATTAAATGGAGTCAAGATGACATGCAGTGCCAAGAGGATTGAGGGCCTTAAGAAGATGCAGCCCTGCAAGGTTGCTCACGACACCATCACATATCTTCATTAATATAAAAGACTGGTTTATTAGGGTATGTTACATGAACAATATGTGCAATATTTGGCCAGTGAGACGTAGAGAGAGTAATAGTCCTTTCCAGCAATACAATCAATGCATATCCCACTCCCGGACACTCAACTACACACTGGCGGGTGGGGGGTATGCCATGCAGAGTGTGCACTTCTTATGGAGGCCAGGCCTTACCTGCCGCAGCAGCTTCTCCATGGCCGACATGACCATAAGGCCTCGCCAGACGACTGGGGCGGTTTCCTCCACCAGGAAACCTATAGACATGCTAAAGGAGCAGAAATCATAAAGATCAGCCTTCTCCAGAGGCGCCAGTGGAGGAACCAAAAAGAAAACAGTCGGAAACTGAACGCCAAATGCACTGGGGGAATAAGAGAAGCATTCGGAATGGCAGTGACATGCGACAGCAATCTCAACCAATCAGACTACAGGATTGTTGGGCTTCAACCCTGCCCTGCGTGCGGAAAGGCTGGTAAAAAGCCTGCCAGTGGTCCATGGAGGCGCTGCTCCAGAATCCACGAAATGCACGAATAGCAGCACCTATGCAAGACCCACAATTCACCCATGGTGACAAACAGACCTTATCAAAAGCTTAACATCAGGATAAACCAAAGAAAAACAGTCTCCTCACCAGGCAATCCCGTAATTGACAAGCGGTCTCATCAAATTCTCTATAAGTCAAAAGAGAAAAGTCAGTCAAGCACAAGTATTCCTTAATACTACTCAACCTTTTGCAAAATATCAACTATAGGTTGTGCACCTCTCCTCCTTACAAGGCCCTTGCCCCTCTGTAAGGCCTTTTTCCACAGACGTGTCCTTACTAAATCCTTGCCCTTCCCTAAGAGGCCTTTTCCCTTTTCTGTAAAGCCTATTTCTACCCTGGTGTGTATCTAAGTGTAGGCACCAGGAATAGCTGGGGAAGCGGGGATGTTTAAATAATATACATTCTACAACTGTACTTCAAACTTTAGAAAATAACTTGCAGTTTGTAAAAGGAAAAGTTATTCTTGGAGCGGCAAACCATTTTGAGTTTTATAACATTTAATGTTTGTAGGTTGAAATGATAAATGTGATTTTAGAGATGAGAAAACAATGCTTAAAGGCTTGGACCATTCCGATCATCTGAAGATTGCGACAGTAGAGGGACCGATACCATCAACACAAATATATTAGCATTGATCAAGAGTCAGCGAAGTTGGGCTGAGTACAACAACAAGTAAGATAGAAACAGTGGCTTTACAGTCAAGATGGAGGGAGTAGGAGAGAGAGCGGTGTATTCAAAAAGAAGCAAAAAAAGAGCTATGCAGGAAAAGATGAAGAGCGCGGGAAAAACAGGAACATGAAAAAAGAATATAGACATGCAAGGCATCAGGTGATGAGACTGTCCAGACGAGATGAAATGTTCAGAGTGCAGAGAAGAAAAAGAAAGGCATTGAAGTAATGAAAAGTAAAACAAGAGAGGAGATTTGGCAAGAGGGAGAGAGAGTAAAAGATAGCAAGAGAGAAAGAAAGAAAAAGAATAGAGGAAAAAAGAGAAAGGTAAAAGAGAGAAAGGAAGAGAAAGGAGAAAAGAGAATGGAAAAGGAGAGATATAGGAAAAGGAGAAAGGAAAAAGAGAAAGGAAAAAAAAGGAATAAGAAGAGTTGTAGTTCTTTTATTCTTTCTATCTGCCATCATGTGCAACAGTGCCGGCACAACAGAGACCAGCCGGTCTGGGTCGGTCCGTGGCAGATGTGGCGTTGTGCAAGGCCGCTCTGCATCCCATAACTGAGAAGGCAGACCTCCCTCCCCTCCGTCCAAATCTTATCGGATAGCTCCCATTGTGTAAGTACATTATACTTGTGTACAGTGCCATGAGGATTATTTATTCGTCGGACGACTTACTATCCTTTAGGGAAACTACCTTTGGCACACTGACGCTTCGTGCGTTAAATAAGATCAGATTGCATGGAATCGCTATAGATAAACCACAGGAATATATTAGCACCACAATAACTCTACTAAAAGTCAAACTTATTAATGCTTGGTCAGCAATAAAGAACGCTGTGGCACTAAATTAAATCATATCTTCTTTGGAACTTGACTTACTTTTTATAACAGAATCTTGGTTTACTGGCAATTGTACAGCCTATTTCCATCTGCTAGTCCCGGACTCTCACCACATTAAATGGCATAACAGAGTCAATCAAAGAGGGGGCGGGGTGGCTATTCTGACCAAATCCTCGCTAGAAGTCCCTCATTTTCATTCCCACAACTAGGACGCTACATCACAGATTCTGGCCTGTAATTACCACCCAGATGCCAATGAAACCCACCATTTGCTACTCTGCTATAGACGCCTTGGCTAGGCTACCTTGTTTATAGGCGCTCTAGATGCCTACCTGGGACTAGAGGCCCTCCAGTATGGAAATCTGACTATTGTGGGCGACTTAAACATCTGGTGCAAGGATCTTGAAGACGCCGACTGTAAACATCTACTTGATGTCTTAAAGATTCATGACCTTCATCTTCTTTCCAACTCACCTACGCATACGAGGGGGCACAGCCTGGACGCCGTGATTTATCAAGGTTCGAGTTTAGGCAAATTTGCAACAACTCCTGTGAGCTGGTCAGCGCTTAACTATCAAGTTTTCATCGACCTCTGCTACAAAACACTGTGATTAAGGAGCAACTGCGATGCTGTAAAAGGGATCTTGACTGTGTCTCTAGCACTGACCTTCTGCAGGATTTACCTCGTATGCAATCCACCACTGACTGCACTGAATACTATCGCAAGGTGATGATATGCCTGCAAAACAATTGCAATTGCATCGCACCCTTAGAAATTATTTTTAAAAAAACAGAATGAACAATAACCAGTGGTATAATGATAATTTGAAAAACTTGAAACGTCAATATAAGAAAAAGGAAAAGACTTGGCTGAAATCTAGAGATGAAACCAACCGTCTGGCAGTTAAACTAGCTCTGGAGATTTATAAACAAGAGATTATGTTCGCCAAATCGTCATACTTGCAAAAACAAATTGAACTGGCTGAAAATAGACCTAAAGCAGTGTTTCTAGCCATTACAAATGTCACTATCCCTGACAGCATCAACTCAAGTTTGCTAGCATTCTTTACAATGGCTAATGAGTTTAATTGCTTTTTTCAGGAAAAGATTAAAACCATCAGAACTAGCCTGAATGCCTGCCACATTGACATTGAGGTGTGAGAAACCTGAATGTGTCTCCCTGTCTAGTCCCCGGGGATCTGTCATCCAGGTGGCCAAGACACAGCCATCGCTTTTGGATCCAGGGATCCCACGAGCTAGTCTCTCTCCATGCTTTTATAACATCTTCACAGCTCCCTTCTTTGCCATGCTGGAGCAAGAAGGCATCTGGTTTACTAACTTTGCAGATGATACTCAATGTATCATCCCCCTGACAGGCTCCCACGCACTAAATGAAGCCAGGCTAAACAAAGCCTACACATGCATCGAAAACTGGATGGTCATGAATGGATTGGCCCTGAACAGGTCCAAGATGGAACTCATGATTGTGGGGTCTCCTAGCACGATCTCCAAGATGGATTCTTTGTCCAAAATTTCCCAACTTGGTGACGTGAAGATCAACACTCTGAAGAAAGTAAAGTCACTTGGGGTTATTTTAGACCATCATCTCTCCATGAAGGCCCACATGGGGATTGTGGTCTGGGGTGCAGCATATTATCTAAGACTCTTTACGCACCTGCAGCCCTTAATCTCCCAGACTAACTGTGAAACTTTAGCAAGAGCCATAATAGGCACAAAAATGGACGATTGCTGCAGTCTTCTGACAGGCATCTGCAAAACGGAGATAAGCCATTTCCAGGTGATTCAAAATGGGGCCGTGAAGGTAGTAATGGGCCTAGCAAGATGTGACCATGTCACGTTAGCCAGAAGAACCCTGCGCTGGCTACACGTGGAGGCTAGGATTCAATATCGCCTTCTCTTGATCACTTTTAAGAGCTTAACCAGAACCATGCCGTTACCTTAAAGAACTCATTATGATTAAGTCTACATCACGAACACTTAGATCAAATGAAATTAAACTGTTAGTCATCCCCAGAAGTAAATGAAAAAAAGCAGAAAAGGGAGCTTTTGCAACAGCAGCACCGGCTGCCTGTAGATCTAAGGCTTGAATCGAAACTTGAGCTTTTCAAGAAAAAGCTAAGAACTTGGCTGTTTGACTAAATTCTCGCTGTGCGTTCCACTCCTTCCCTCAGGCCTGAACTCTGCATATGTGCCTTGTCTGTTTAATGTTGTCTGTGCCATCATGCCTCCGGGTCCATTGCCGCGCAATACAAGTTTATTAAAGTAAAGTAAAGTTCATGGGGGTGGACCAATGCGGGAGGATCAACTGGTTGGGGGGGTCCTGTGGAGTGGGACACTGACAGGTGACACGCGGTATCCCCCTTCTTTAAACACCTTTTCCCCATCCTACCATCTAGGATATTCCGAAACACTGCCCCCCTTTTTCTTACACGAACACTTTCGCACAACACGAAAGACAACAGGCTAACACCAGAGCCGTTTACCTGACATGTCCCAATACAAGGGTCAGGTAAAGTAAGGCAATTGATAGCAATCGCACACCTCACAGCCCTTTCCCTTCCCCACAGGGATAAAAGTGCACACTTTGAGTGAGCCAGACAGCACGACGTAAGAGCTAACTAAGCACGGCAGTTCAAGAGGAGGAGAAAAATGGTGTAGACCAAGAGGGTGACAAGGAGAGAATCAACCTTGGCCTTTCCGACCAATGCCTGTGAAACCTCTGCAGAGGGAATGACAAGTCTGCGAACAATAGCCGGCGTGTGTTGCACCAGATGTCAGCGGTGCACAAGACCCTCCTTCGCTGATTGCCAAGCCGGGGAGAGACGCTTGTCTCTGTGGTACCAACCTCGACTCTGAGGCGCAAGAAAGTCAAGCAGTTCATCACAGCCGGTGAGTCGAGGGGAGTGTCGATAAGAAACCGAACTGTGTTGACTGAAATGTAGCCGAAGGCTAAGTGGAACTTTGAAGAGCAAAAGGATACTATTAACGGAGGTGGGGGGAAACCAGATACAAAGGAGTCCAGCACCACGGGGTGCTCACGCAGGAAACTCTGGCCGATTACCCAACGGTTAAAACTACCGTAACCAGAAGGCCTTGGGAAGAGGCAACAAACGGTCAAAGTGGTCATATAGGGGTCTTGTAAAAACTTCTGTACCGTCGAAAGTCATTGACCGGCAGAGAATTGTGAAAGCTAAGGGAAGTGAATCCTGCATGATGAAAATGAGTACATGAACTGTGTTTTGTGAATATTGGCAGGAGTGAACCCGGCAGAGGGATGCTAATGAAAAGGGGCAAAGTCCAGTGAGAAATTGTTGGTAAAGACTGGCAAGAGTGAGCCCGGCAGAAGTAAGCTGACAACCAAGGGAAGAGACCGAAACCCTGTTTAAAAAGATATTAAGATTTGTGAAAGCAAGAAGCATTGCACGTCCAGAGGAAGGAAAGTGTCCCCTTTGTCATTTGGGGTCCAAGCCCGGCCGAGGGAGATCCCGGGGTGGAACGTTATCACCCAAAGCTCATTGAGAAAGGAACTGTGTTGTTAGTTTGTTGATTACAACTTGTAAGGGGTCTACGCTCAGAAGAGGGGGACCCAGGGATGAAGCCATCACCCAAAATATTTGTGGAATAGAACTTTGTGTATGTTTGTCAAGAACATCAGGCTTCGAAGACAAGAGCCTTTTGTTATGGGAGACTTGGCCATCGAAGAACATGATAGCAGATGCAGAACTGTCGGCTCGTGCTGGGAAAGCTCGAGTGTGTGCTGTGCTCAGGAGATCCACCTTGTCCCGTGCTCAAAACTTGGAGAAGGGAGAACCCTGGCAATCACATCCTGACTTATTATTTGTGAAAACTTATTTTTTTTATTGAAAACGCTATCCAGCACTCTTTCTGTAATTAGTTGTAAGGATTTGGCAATAGTTTTTTTTTTTTTTTTAGTATAAGCCTTTTTACTTTGACAAGACGCCACGAGGACAGCCTTATTTTTCATTTGATGGTCGATGCTTGCTCACATCTTATATTTAGCTTAGGCATTTTTGCATCCTACATTTACAGTTTAATAAACACTCTTGAACTGTGATCACTTGTGTCTGTCTTTACTGTTATCACCATTAGTTCCTTACAGAGGCTAGTTCAGGAATAACTGTCTCTTTACATTTTCCCGGGCCATGCCCTAAATTTACCTTTTCCCCCATTGGGACTGATGAAATCATTGGCCTTTTAGGGAAACGTAAACCCACTAACTATGATCCAGTCTCAGCCTGCCTGGCTAAACAGCATGCTACTGTACTTAGCATATCTATACAAACCATGGTTAACACCTCACTATCTCAGGGTTGCGTTCCCCAAGAAATCATATCTAACACCATTGCTCAAAAAACCAACACTGTACCATAAAGTTCTTTCCAATTACCATCCAATAGACGGCCTGTTAAGGCCCGATAAGATCCTAGAGAAAATTGTGACGAGCCAATTGTAGAGTTATGTGGACGAGCATAGGATTCTCAACCGTTTCCAGTCAGGTTTCAGACTGGGCCACGGCACAGACAGCCCTTGTGACAGTCTGGGAAGACTGGGTGAGGGCCGCTGATGAAGGGGATGTCAGCATGCTTGTCAGGCTGGACCTGTCGTCGGCCCTCGACACAGTTGACTTTGAGACTCTCATTGCAAAGCTGCCTTCAGTGCCGCATGTCTTAGATGAAGTTCCAAAATGGTTTGTGTCATTTTTGACAGACCTCACCAGTGTTGGGGAGAATTCGCTTATAAGGCTAATTTCCCAAACCTAGTGAGTCCCCCAGCAGCTTTGCTGGATTTTTGGGGTTTGTTTATTTCTCCTGCTAACAGTGAGACTCTTTTCCTCCCACTCTTAGGCATGATTTGAGGTATGTCTTTGACTCTGTGTGCTTATGGGCTATGGGGTTTTCTTTTTACTCCATAGGGTATCATCTGTTTTTTTATGTGTGTGTTACAAAGCACCCTCAGTGCAGTAACACAGGGGTGTCATAGTGACTCCCAAACATAGACTCCATACCCTGGGACTGACTACTGTCTGCCAGGGCATGTAAAGTCACCATTGACTTTACTAGTCCTAAATTGTGAACAGAACCAGTACCAACCATCATATTGTGGAAGTACTAGAAGGGGTTAATTATATTGCCCCTGGGTCTGTTTTCAAGGGGGCACTGTCCAGTCCCCCCTTGTCGAGTTTCTGGCTGGTGGCAGTGGTTACCAGGCAAAATATTCCACCGCAATATTCCCTACGGTATTTTCCCATTGATTTTAAACGCACCACTTTTTGGTGCAATGTTAAAGATACTGCCGGTTTATTTATTTAATATTAAATCAACGGTTGGGTCTTTTTGCCAGAACTCTTTTCTAAAATGGCGTTTGTGTCCATCTCTGTAACTCTGACCAAGATTGAGCCCTTTGTTCCACTTTTTGGCAGGCTTCTCCACAGAAGCCCGCTAAATGGTGCAACTCTGTCTGGGTTCCACAGGATGTGTGGGTGGGGGAATTGGCACCCTGGACTGCGTTGCCTTAGCAACTCAAGTCGCACTCTGTTCCGATTGGGCCAGTGGCGAACCACCCGGCTCACCACTTAGCAGGTTTGAGTGACAGCTAGGCTGTTGAATGGGGGTTTTTCTGCATAAAAGCAGGGCCTTTGGGAATGGAACTTCAGAAGTCGCCACAGGACCTAAGAATCCGAAGAGGGAAGAAGCTGAGCCATCTGCAACGATGACACCACCGGTGGAGCCCTGCTGCAACGAACTCACCACTTTCCCAAAGACAAGATAAGATCTTCTGCTGGACGAGTCTTCTTCCTCTGAGCTGGTGAGACCAACCAGTTCGCCCCTTTCGCCTTCCAAAGACGTCTCTTGGTCGAATCGCCCGGATAGCCAAGCTTCACCACTTTGACCGCAAATAAAAGGAGCGCACCTTTTACCGACAGACTCCGCAGCTGCTTTCATCCCTGTGCAGTGCAACGACTCCACGTTTCCTCCTCGATGAGATCCTCTCTTCCCCTGGTCGAAACAACGAACTGCAACCACTGCCACGAACAACTGCCACCGCTGGAGCTTCCTCTCTCTATAAGGTACTGTGTCCTGCCTGGCCTCCTTTTCTTCGGTTTGCCCAAGGTGACCCTTAAATTCTTGGATTTCCAACTGGGTTGGCCCCAGACCTTCTGACTTTACCTTCTTGAATCACCCCAACCTCTTTTGAACATTCTACAAAGACTTTTAGTGCATTTTAAACTGTGTGATCCTGGGCACATTTCACTTTGCTCCATTTAAAGTGGGCCTGGCCTCTGAACTTTGGCTCTGCAGTGTATACTGCCTTTTTTCCCTTGCTGAGAACTACTAAAAGTGTTGGGACCTGTTTTATTTCGATGCTCTGCCTTTTTCTCTCCCTTTAACTGAACTATTGGAGTGCCATCAGGTTACGCGCTCACGTCTGTTTTAACAAATCGTGGTGTTTTAACTCTGACTTGTCTGATAGTTATCAAGGGAGGTGTGCATACTTTACCTGACTGTGTTTTAACTTGCTTTTGATTTAGAGTGCTAGTTTATTGCATAAAGTGTGTTTTAAATAAATAATTATATACTTTTTATACAAAGCTCTGGTCAGTGTTTGTTTGCTCTACTGTGTTTTTAGCCCTATTGTGTATACTCTATATACTGCCCTACTCTTCTTGAGAGAAGTCTGACTGCTCAGCCACAGCTACCAGGTAAATATGGGTGGTGCAGACTGCTACCAATTGGGTTTACTGCTTACTCCTGTAGCCTGAGACTCTCATTGCAAGGCTGTCTTCAGTGCCACATGTCTTAGGTGAAGCTCCAAAATGGTTTGTGTCATTTTTGACAGACCGCACCCAGCAGGTGAAAATGGGGTCCTGTCTCTGCAACGCTATACCCGAGGAATGTGGGGTATCTCAAGGGTCCTCACTCTCACCACTGCTATTTAATATCTATATCCGGACAGTGTTGAATATCTTCTCTGAATATGGTCTGTCATACCACTCTTATGCAGACGATACCCAAATCTATGTGCGTCTCAAGCAACCACAGGAAGCAAAAGATTTGGTTTTGTCCTGCGCCAATAAGATCAAAAGCTGGATGCTGGCGAACAAGCTCCAGTTGAATCCATCGAAGACGAGGTCATCATCTTTGGCCCCAAGAGACTGGTAAGAAACACTTTCCAGAGCATCCCTTGCCCTTCATCATGTGGTTTTCCCACTAAATATTCAGGCACAGTGAAGAACTTCGGCTGCATTAGGCAATCAAGCATAGATTTGCTACTCTCAGGTTAGTCAAATGGTCAAATCGGTTTACTATCAATTGAGACTTCTAAAACCTTGTGTGTCGCTCATTGCCGTGAAGGACTGGTCAATGGCAGTAGGCACACTTACCAATGCTAGGCTGGATTACTGTAATGCCCTTCTTATAGGGGCTCAACAATGTAAGAATAAAAGACTACAGGTTGCCCAAAACTCCACCATTAGGCTAATCTTTTCATTATCTAGAAGAACAGCCATTTCTCAATACCAGAGGAATTTCAACTGGCTCCCAGTTCAGCAAAGAGTCGTGTTCAAGGTGCTTTGCTTGGTATTCAAATGTATTCATGGGATGGCACCTGCCTACGTGAATACGAAAATTCAGTGGTAATGTCCACAACGATATCTGCACTGAAAGGACCTGCATCTTTTGCAGGTCCCATCAGCAAGGACAGCTAGCTGTAGCGATAGGTTGTTCTCTTCCAGGGACGTCATTAAGGGGTCGCCAGAGGTCGTAACTGCGACCTCTGTGGTTTCCCTTGCGACCTCTTAAAAAAAAAATAATAATAATAATGTTTTTGTAATGCCAGCTCCTGAGCTGTGGCCAGCACCATGTGGCTCTTTACTTCTGGAGTAGCTGGCTTTTTTGTTCAGGCCCCTTAAAGAAAGAAGAAAAATAATAACAATAAGAACATAAGTGCCACCAGTCTAACACTTTCAGCACTGACCCTAAATAAGAAAGAATAGGAATACCAAATAATGTGTCTTTCTGGAATTCTATACAATAATTGCTAGACTCATTAAAGGTTTATTTCAGGCACACTTCAGGGGGTGAGTCACTGCCTCAACTCAGCCTTTCATCCTTCTGAGGTCGATAAATGAGTACCAACACAGTTTGGGTGATATAGGGTGTATGTATTTTCTATATAAAGCGCTGAAGCGTAAGTGCTATATAATAACACATCATCATTTGGTCATGGACGTCTGTTTGCATTCACAGTAATTTGGTAAATGGCCCTAAACACACTGATCTTAACGATACATATGGCGATCCATTCTTGCATGAAATGTACATCACATTATAGTGATATTGTAACCATAATTTTCGTAGCGTACAATGCTATGTGATGCCACTTCCTGTTTTGTCAACGGGTGAAAGGTTGTGTTCCATCGCTTCCCGCGATATCACTTCAGGGTGGGGTCAGATGACATCACTTCCTGTGATGTCATCAGGGGGTCAAGGGTCCTGTGATGTCACTTCCGCTACCCCTGGCATTTTGGTGAAATGACCTCCCTGTTCTCTTCCTCTGGCCCTGAAGCCTGGAACTCTCCCCCATTGGATCTTCGAATGATTGAATCTTTGACTGTGTTCAGGAAACAGTTAAAAACCTATCTTTTCACGAAAATGCCTGCCCACTACGACAGACTTTGAGCTAGTCTGATGCAGTATTGACTGAATCAGTTTTATATCTGCGCCTTGATGCAGTTTTTGCGTGGTTCCCTTGGGGAACGCGCTTTATAAATAATAAAAATCAATCAATAAAGAGGAAGGAAGAAAGAGAACGGAAAAGGAAGGAAAGAAGGAAGGGATTCGGTGAGAAGATCAGGGAAAAAGGCAAAAGGGGGAGAAAGAGAACTAAGAGCTCCATCACATCACAATAGGTGGGGGAAGTCATGTGTTGGACAATAGCTATGTCTTCAGGCACAGTAGAGTTAACCACTTCTTCGCATACTGAACAGCAAATGTGCTGTTCAATGTGTGAAGTGGTTAACTCTACTGCGCCTGAAGACATTGACATTGTCCGACACAGGACCTACAATTAAAAACAATATTCCATGAATATCACAGTAACTAGGAAGAAGCTAAAACAATCACACACTGCCCCCTTTCAAAGTCTCCACCCAGACTAATAAGCTCTCCCCCAACCCCTGTAAGTGATTCCCAATTCCTTAATGTGACAAATTTCCTCTGTCTGTAGGTGAATCCTGTCTTGTGTCCGACTCAACTGGAAGCTTGAGGACTACAATTGCCAAATCAAGCTCCCTGCGCTTCTGTGAAATAACGTGTACAGCTTCAGCCTTCGTCCTTCTCTTTGGCCCTCCTACTGCTCCAAATTTTCATCCCTGCCCGACTCCCCTCCCGTCCCACGCGCTTACCTCTACCTTCCCCATCGCTTTCCTGTCCTTGCTAGGGTCCTTGTTGGGTCACTGCCTTCTTGATGTTCTGCTTGTTCCCATATATATGTTCCCTTCTCTGGAATCTGTAAAGGTTGCAAGTACACGGCATACGACTACAATGGGGTCAGCGTGAATATTGTTGAATGTAAATTGTATTAGTTGTCAAACTCAATATTCTTTTTTTTTTATCAACAATAAAATGTTTAAGCACATGCTTGTCTAAGACTGTGCGGGGGGGAGGGGAATATCAAGACCATCCCAACATGCCATGTTCCTAGTGCAGTGGTGTTCAGACTGTGGGGCTAGCCCCCATAGGGGGACCCAAAGGAAGTCCAAGAGCATGTGGGGTGAGGCTCTTGAAAAAGGAAGTATGGTAAGGGCTTTCAATAGAAAATATAAGTAGATATGGCATCTGGGGAGCCTCCACCAGCAATGATTTTACTCAAGGGCGGGAAAGCGACAATATGTTTGCTTAAGGGTAGATCAGCATAAAAAGGTTTGAATACCCATGTCCTAGAGGCTTATTTATTTAAAGAGCATGCACAGGCTTGCCACCTGCAACACAGGCCTACAGGTCCCGGGGTAAAATTAACTTGTTTAAAAGCGGCATAAAGGTCAGAATCATTGTTTTCTCTACTTGCCTGCACTTTGAGTCTAACATTTTCTTCAGGCTTGAAAAGACAGCACAAAAGACATACAGGGTGTTACAGTGCAATGATAGTGAGTCTCTATCAATTAGGATTCAAATAGGATTTTTATAACTCAAGGTGGCCATGAGGACAGTGATCACATATCGAAAGGTTTATGAAAATCTATGTGAAAAGGACAGGTTTAGAATTCAACGAGGTTGAATTGGATTCTAAAACATACTCTTAGAAGGATCAGGAAAGTCTGCCCTTACATCTGGTTGTTCATTGAGTGGAGCTGTACTCGAGGGACACCCACACTGCCTTTTAATAAGTGCAGTCTGAGAATCTTATCACCAGAAAATGTTACTGCTAGGGGAATTAGGATTGGCCTTTAAAAGTTACTGCAGGTGCTGAAGGAATCATTTGTACACTGCAAGGCAGTCGTTAGCCACCATCATCTCTCCAGATGTTTTGGAGGTCAACTACCTTCAGTTTTAACCAGCGGTTAATGGCGAGGGATCATTGGAGTTGTAATTGAAAACATCTGGATAGCAAAAAGGCGCAAGTCCCCCCACACCCTGGCTGTAAGGTGATGTCAGGCTCAAGGGCACCCGGGCCAGCAGGGATCACCTCAGAGCGTGCAAAGATGCCAGTTGGCAACTCTCTGAAGTTAAGGGGATGGGAAGGAATACAAAGAGAAAAATCTGAGTGTGGCGGAGTGGGGGTCGTGCCAGGCGTCCCCACTTGTGGGCAAAGACAAGCAACATTAATTGGACTGCAATGAACAGTACAGACAAGAGAAGGTTGGGGAGCAATTCAGCCTATTGGCTTAGACTAAGCACTAGGGAGGGGAGCCCCTAATTTCTTTTTTTTTTGATGATTTAGTTTGTTTGTAAACTTTTTCATCATTTGCATCTATTCTATAAGTGATCAGAGTTCATAGTTTAAAATGGGTTTCTTGGTGTTTTTTTGTTAAGTTCCAGTATAGAGATTAGGAAGAGAGCAATTGTATATGTATATTTATTACTGTGACCACTGAGCAGAGCTGCCCATCATTTGTTGGGCTGAGAGTTGGAAAAACGTTCCGAATTGTTTGCGCTGAGAGGAAAGTGATTGGCATTCCATGATCAGATGGAAGATGGTTTCCGGAATTGCTTGGTCCTTACAAAAGCGGCAGTAGTTGTTTGTAGCATCAATCTGCTTTGTAATAGCTAGATGTGATTTTGTAGGAAGGATGTTCAAGCGTATTCTTGTGAACGTTGTTCTGATGTTCTGATCTGGGAAAATTTGAAGGTATGCTGGTAGTTCATGAATTTTTCTGTTGTCTTTGATACAGTGAAGATTGTGTTTGTAAATGTTCTTTTTTTGGATGGTCTTTATCCAGTCGTTATGAAGAAGCTTTATTTTTGCATGCTGTGGGCGAAGCGTTAGAAGTTCTTCTGAGATGTCTTCGTTTTCCATTTCTTTCCTCATTGACGGTTTCCATTTTTGTAATATTGTGATGTTAAAGGTGTTTGCCTGAGCTCGTAGAATTTGAATAGCTGGGGTGTTTTGATCAGTCAGTATTTTCCGGAAGATGTCTAATCTTTTCCATTGTACAAATGATTCAATTGACTGGGTTGCCATTTCAAAGCGAATTCTTGGCATTGGGTATGTCTGTGGTAGGTGAAGAATTTTGCGCCAAAAAATTGATTCAAATTTCATCCAGTTGATTGTCCGGGCATTTAGCATTGCTTCTGTTGCATAGGTTAGTATCGGGATGTACTTTTGTCTGTAATATGGCAAGAGAACTTGCCATATTTTCTGTGAAATAGACATCCTTGCCTTGATAGTGATTGTGCTGTTTGTTCAATTTTGTCGATCCATTGCTCTTCTGATTTTGATTGATTTATTTGGATGCTGAAGTATTTGAAAGTTGTCACATTTTCCATTTTGCTCCCGTTGATGTAGAAGCTCGGTTGTTGTGGTTTTTTTGTGGGTGGTTTGGTTAGAATCATTGTCTTGGTTTTTCCAGTGTTAATCGTTAGTTCGTTTTTTTTTCCATATAGCTGCTCAAGGCTGTCAGGGAGGCTTGTAGTCCAGTTGGTGTTTTGTCTAGCAAGACGATGTCGTCTGCATATGCCATGGCAGGCACTGATGTCGCATTTATTTTCGGAGGATTAGTTTTGTTAGATCTTAGGTGTTCTTCGATGTCGGCCGTGAAAAGGTTGTATAATGTTGCTGCTAAAGGGCAACCTTGTTTTAGACCGTTTGTTGTCGGTATAGCATTGGTTGTGACTCCTTGTTTCAATAATCTCAATTTTATGGTGGTTTCTGAGTAGAGGAGGATGATCGGTTCAAGGATGTTCGATGGGCAGTTCCAAGCTCTGAGTTTTCACCAAAGTTTTTGTCGTGAGATTGCATCGAAGGACATCTTTAAATCAATAAATGCTGCATATATTGTGGTGTGGGAATTGATAGCTTCATGCTTTATTAATTGAAGTAATATCAAGTTGAGATTTGTTCCGACATTGGCTGTGAAGCCCATTTGCCTGGTCGAGAATTTGTCGTTTTCTATGGCCCAAGTGGTTAGTTGTTTCAAGAGTACTGCAGCAAATAGCTTCCCCAGCAGGTCTAGTAAGCCAATTGGGCGGAAGTTTTGAGGTTCTTCTCTTGGTCCTTGCTTGTGGATTGGGACAATTATCGCCAACCTCCAGGAGTTTGGTATTCGGTGGAGTGTGTTTACCAAGGTTGTGATGTGGCACATAAAGTTCTCCCAAGCAGCTGGGTCTTGTTTAATGACAGCGTTCGAGAGTCCGTCAGGACCCGGGGCTCTGGAAGTATTCAGTTTTTTGATCAGCTGCATGAAGTCTTCAAATTCTGCCTTTACTTGCCAGGTTGGTTCGGATGAGGGCAGTGGGGTTTGTGGGTCCATTCTTCTCGGTCCGTTTATGGTCGAGAAGTGCATTATCCAGGTTTCTTGGGCGACATTGGCTGTTAGTTTATGTTGCTTTTGTCGGTTATCATTGAGCAGGTTCCAGAGCTCTCTGGTATTGTGGGTCTTATGCAATTTCATTATGTTGTCTGCGTCTGCTGGTTGGAGGACTTTTTGTTGAGATTTTGTCCAATTTGCGTGTTTTTGTTTCAGGTTTTTGATCTCATTCTTGTTCTCTGCTGATGTTATTTTCTTTAGCTGTCGTATTGTTCGGTTTAGGCACTTTTTCCTTTCGGCTATTTCTTGGTTGTATGTGTGGTGATGATCCATATGGAGGAGGTTTTTGGTGGTTTGTCGAAAAGGAAGAAGAATCCATTCGTAGTTAGGTTTCTCAGAGTCTGTCAAAGTGGCATCATGAAGTTTCTTCGGTAGTTTTGCCATAGCTGTTTGTGGAATTCTTAGCCTTGATGCTGTGCCGTCAAGTTCCATGGGGGTCGGTGGTCTTGGTTCACTTCGTTGGCTTAATGACTCGGATTGGACGATGAATTGGTTATGATCACTTTTGTCGGTTGATACCGTTTGTGCTTTTGTGACTGATTCATGTAGGTTGTAAAATAGAAATATATAGTTAATGATTGCATGTGATGATCCTCTGGTCCAGGTTGGCGTGTAAGTTGCGGAGTTGTTCTTTGCGTAGTTCAGGAGGATAAGATTGTGCATCATAGTTTCCTTTATCCATCTCTTTGCTTTTGGGGACAGATCTGAGAGTGTTTGAAGGGAGCCGTTTTAGTTATATAGTTTGACGTTTAGGTCTCCGCAGATTATAATTTCTGGTAGTTGGTGTCATGGCCATGTCTATTGCTAGAAATACACCGTTGATGAAGGCCTCCATTGATATTGCTGCAGGGTTCCAGTATAGATTTAGGATTAGAAATATTAGATTGTTTTTGCTTTCGTCGTTTCGATGTGTCTTGGTACAGGTTAGTTTTGTAAATTGGGTCCAAGGATTGATATTCTCAGAGCTCAGTACTGTACAGTGGGGGTTTATCTTAATTAAGGTGAGGAGGCCAGACGCAGGCCTTCCTTGTTTTTGAACAATAGCAGGATTGAGAAATGTGAGAAAGCCATCGCAGGCTGGGGGTTCGCTGAGCCAGGTTTCCTGCAGGCATATGATTTGGTATTGTTCTAGTTCAGGGGAGGGGTTTGTGAAAAGATGCATGTTTCCTCTGGTGTTCCACGAACAGGAGTGACCACGTGTAACCCAGGATCGTTGATTGTTATGAATTGGAGATCGTTGAGTTTTCTATGGATGCAGTTTCCGTGAAAGAAGATTCTGAATCGTAGGTTCTTCTAATCGGTCGTTCGTCTCGGTCTGGTTGGTATGGTTGTGGCGATTGGCTTCGGCTTCTGTCAACCCTCGTGTGGTCAGGAGGTATAATTGCTCATGTATGGTCTTGTTTGATGTTGGCTGTTTTCCTCTTTGTCTGTGGTTACTCTGTATTTCGGTTTGTTGGGTAATCTTGTGAATGTTGTGGCCCAGCAGGTGAAGCCAAGTTTTTGAAGTTGAGCGCGTCTTCATAGAATGAGTTCTTGGTTTTTAGGATCAGATAATTCTATGGCAATCTTGTCTAGATTTAAATCATCTTTGAATGTTATGAGGTTGATGTCTTTTGTTGTCATCTTACTCAGCTGCGGTATTGCTCCAAAGAGGCGTAGTAGATTGGTTCTGTTTAGGATTATGGGTTCAGATCTGTTGATTTCATTTTCAATATGAATTTCGCAGATTTCATTCTGTTGTAATGGGTTGACAAATGTTGGGATGGTGTGCCTATGTTCGGTTGATTCTTGTAATTTTCTTGTTAGCGAGTCCGTTGAGATTTGATCGTAGGTTTCATCTTTTGTTTTTCTATTGTATCATTTTCTAGCGATGCATCTGAGATTTCTTCTAAAGAGAGATCTGATGTTTCGTCTTGGTTGTCATTTATACATTGTTCCTGGTCTATGGAGTATTTGTCGATTATTATGAAACTTGTATGAGGTCTTGGTTCAGCAGATTGTGGTCTAATTGCTGAGATTTGGTCTTCGTGGGTAGATAAGTTGAGTAATTCTTCGTCAATGAATAATTCAGGTGACGTCCTTTGTGGCGCTTGAGGATGTATCTGATTTGTGGGTTTATGGTCTCTCTGGATGTTGGTAATTGATGATGTTGCTGGGGTTTGGGTTTTGCTTGTTGTGGTTGCAGTGGATCGATCAGTTAGTTTTACAGTTCTTAGGAATGCTCTCGAGCCCGTTTGTCATTTTTTGGATGTACTGGTTTTGCCTCCTTTGTGGTTTTTTCTTTTGTAAAGATGTGATATTCTTTGGTAGCATTCTTAGTTAACTTTTTCGGTTCGGTAGACTCCGGTTGTGGAATGGTGGTAATTTCAGCTGTGTGTTTCAGTGTTTGTTGTCCGTGAGTCGGGATTGCAGCAGTTGGTTGTTTTTCTTGATCGTTTGGTAAGTTCGCTTGTTGTTGGTGGTTTGCTTTAAGCATCTGTAGTA
Source organism: Ambystoma mexicanum (assembly GCF_040938575.1). Classification (NCBI taxonomy): domain Eukaryota; kingdom Metazoa; phylum Chordata; class Amphibia; order Caudata; family Ambystomatidae; genus Ambystoma; species Ambystoma mexicanum. Next base: position 38,093,107 of record NC_090940.1, read on the forward strand.
GTTCTGCTGTGAGTATAGTTTTTTCTTGTCGGTCGCCTCTCGCTATTTCGGCCAATCTTTGTTGCCAGCGATGTGATTCTTCAGCTTCAATGGTCAGGCTGGGATTCGATTGTCGAGACAAAGTGTTCCATGTGAATCTGTTTCGAGTGAATTAGAGCGAGGAGGGTGGCTTGGTCCTTCATGTTATCTTTCATGTCTTCATGTCGTTTCAAGAAAGGAATCATCGCTTGTGAAGGTATGGCAATGAGCATATTTTGTAGATCTATCATCGTGGTCGGAATTCTCGGGTTATTGTTTTCCTCCGAGTGATCATCTTTTTGTATGGTGTGGTGTTGACGTGCTTGAGTTCTTAGTTATCGGGTCTGGAGTATAATAGGATTCATCTGAATCGAAGTTAAATCGTGTTGGAACAGTTTTTTTCTCTGCGTAATCGGGTTGTGGTTCTCTTTTTACAGGTGAATTCAGACTGCAATGCGGAATACACGGCGTTGATGTTAGTTGAAGTTGATGTATCTCTGTTGTGTTCCCAAATATTTCTTTTCTTTTTTCAATGTTTGTCATAATTGATTCAATTTCAGTAATGTCCATTGACAGTCTTGCTGGTTTAGTTTTTGATTTAGGGGCTGTGGTATCCAAAGGCTGTGCGAATTTTATGGAGTTATGGGTGTGTAGCCACGCAAGTTTCGCTAGTCTTGCTTTCTCTTTCTTCGTTTGTATGGATGTTGTCCTTGCTGATTTTTGAGGGTTTGTGGCCTCTCTAGGCTCAGTTGGTTGGTGTAATGATGTGGCTTTTCCAATGGAGTAGTTAGTGGAGTCTTTTTCTGCCATTTTGGTGTTGTTTTTTGGTGTTATGGTGGTTGGTTCAGTGGGTAGCGTATTTCGTTGGTCGTTTGTTATTTGCACTTCTGGTTTTATAGTTTTGGGGTTACTATTTGAGTGGTTCAAGTTGTTTTTTGAGGCTTCGATATGTTCAAATTTAGTTGATGTGGATTCTTGTTTGCTGGTTGTGGGTGTTAGTATTGCTTCTTTTGTCGCATTATGAGGCAGATTTTGGCTTGAAGTTCGCTCGTTTTCGGTGGACTGAGCGAAGATGTCCCGGTTTTCAGAAGGTAGCCGGGGGGGGTGCATGTGATTAAAGACAAAGGGTCTTCTTGTTGGTTTCTAATATGGGGATTATGAACCTGTGCTTTAGTTTGAGAGGGTATCAGTTCTTCCGGATTAGGTTGATTAGTGTCCTCAATAGTTTGTTTCTCAGCCGCAGGTTGGGGGGATTCATGAAGGGTTTTGCCTGTGTTTGAAGTATCTTCTATGATGAGGTGGTCTTCTTGTTTGAGTTCAATATTTGTTGGACAGTCTTTTGGATTTTGTTGCTCTTTGGAAGGATTGTTCCATGGTTAGCTGTGATGAGTCTTGCTCAGAAATGCTAGTCGTCACAAGTTTGGGTCTTTGTCTTGTTTTGGGGCGTTGGATGATTTGTTGTTTCGTGGTTCGATTTGTTGACATCCTTCGTAGGTTGATATGTGTTCTGTTGGGCTCCAAGGGACTAGCCCTTTCGGTCTCCCCAGCAGCAGTAGGTGAAACTTGGTATGATATACAGGCTCCAAGGGACAAGCCCTTTCGGTCGCCCGGGCGATGATAGTCACAAGAGTTTGTTTATGACTTTGGTGTACAGTTGTGGGTTTTCCTTTTTTTGGATCCAAAGGACAAGCCTTTTCGGTCTTCTAGTAGTGTTGGGTTTTGTGCTAAGGATAGTGCGTCATGCAGGATCCAAGGGACGTGCCCTTTCGGTCTCCTGTTAGTGATTGACACAGATCTTCTGTCTTATTATTAGTACGAATTTCAATCGATAGTGTCTGGTATGTTTTGAGATCCAGGTGTGAGTCTCTTTTCGGTCTCCTGACAGGTTAGGGGATACAGAGGTTACGGGTAGAGTCTACTGAGTCCAATGCGACGCCCTTTTGGTCTCTTCAGTTGGGGGCGTTAGCAAGGGGTTATTTCGATGGTCAGTAGGTAGGGGCTTCAGAGTTTGCTATTGTAATGGTGGACTGCAAGATCCAAGGGGCGGCCCTTTTGATCTCCTGTATGTTGTTTTCAGGGTGCAATTTCTATTTGATTGCTGGGGGTATGATGTCTTGGCTCTGTGTGAGTCCAAGTGGCAGAGTGTTGGAGCCTCTTGGGTGAGGTACTCCGCGTGCTTCTGGAGGGAGGGTCTGAGTTGTGGACCGAGGTTTATCTTCCTCTGGATGGGTTGTGCTCTTGGTGGGGGGCTGCTGAGATGGCGCTTGCAGGCTTCGTCGGATGATTCAGTAGTATTCAGCAAGAGATAGGATGGTAGCTGCGCTTTTAGCTGTTTTCCTAAAAGACGCAGGATTTCATTAGAAGCTGATTATTTTCCTTAGGGTTAGGGTTAGTTAGCAGGTAATATAGGTGATCGGGTATTTTTTACGATCTGTGTCCCGAACAAGGAGAATGGGAGGTAGGCGCTTCAGGGATGCAGGTGTGTAGCTCGAGTACACTTGCAGGTTGAAGGAGTTGTCCGCTAAAGCGGGAGCTAGGAGATTCAGGGAGGGGAAGTGGTCTCGGGGGCCAGAGAGAGGAGCACTGAGTGGCGCTTTTTCGAGTGTAGTTTTATGAATCGGGCACAGTGGCAGGAGTCAGGCCGGGCAGGGAGAGGGGGCGTTCGCCTATATGTGGAGGAGAGACGTTTAGAGCGCGATCAAAGAGTGATATGGTGGTGAGAGGTAGTTTGAAAACTTAGAGGTCAGGGGGCGGAGAAGCAGGAAATGAAGGGGGGGTCGGGGTAAAAGTCGTGTGCTTAGCGGAAGAACGGGCGGGTGTGGGCAGGGGTTTCCTTGTGAAGTTTACAGGGGAACGGGAGTCTTGTCGATCCGCCGGGTGTGGTGGAATAGATGACGGTGGGTTTCGGTGACAGCCGGACGGGTGCCGAAATTTGCCGTCGGGGAGTTGCTGTTGGGTAAGGCAGCAGCTGGGAGAAGTAGTCGCGTGCGGCTGGAGCGAACCGCAGTCAGGGGGGGGGTGAGGGTCAGGAATGTCGATCAGAGCAGGGGGATAGGCGGAGGGCGGGGTGTCACTCACCGCGAGGGGAGGGGGTTGGTGGTGTGTTCAGTGCGGGAAACAGCCAGCAAGGGTTTTCTTTCACGGAGACTTATGTAGACTTGGACAGGCGGAATGTAGGAGCCCTGCGGAGCCTGCAGAGCCTAAAGACCAAAAGACTCTGCAGCAGACTCCGCGGCCGCGCCGCGCCAGCTGGGTGTTTTAAAGCAGAAGTAGAAAGAGGACAAAAGCGGTTAAATTCCTCTCAGGATTCAGGAGCCAAAATGCTGTAGAGTCTCGCACAACGGCAACCAAAAGACTCTGCAGCAGACTCCGCGCATTAGGAGCCCCAAATAAGGAAGACACACCAGGGTGGCCAACCACTGTTCATTTTGCCCTGGGCTAAGGCTTACCTCTGCTACCTTTGTTTGTTTCTTTTATAGTGGTCGAGACAGAGGCACAGGATTCTGGACATAGAGATTTCCTGTTTTGTAAAGGACATCCTGGTGAGCACCCTTTGATATCTTTTCTTTATAAAATAGGGTCAAGAATCCTAGACTTGGGGACAGCATAGGTTTCTTTTGTGCTCTAAAATAAAGAAATGCTAAAAGACAATGCCACCTTGTCCGTCTCCTGCTTCTGATCTACCACATGTGAGGGGTCAGAACGGACAACTTTGTGAAGGTTTTTCAAAAGATGCCATTTTATTAATTCAAAAGGTTAGATAAACTCCTCACTATCCCTACCATGATGTGTATTTCTCTGCCTAAAATAAACTAAAGGAAAAACTCAGTCCCTCACACTTATACATACAATAACTTATTAATACAAAAACTCAACAAGGTCATGTATGGCAGTTTTAAAAGCAACACATAGAACAATGAAATTCACAGTATGATGAATGTCTCTCCTAATAATCTGGGTGAATTCCCCTTCCCCAGATTCAAGCAGGATTTTGGTCAACAGTTACAAAAAGAGAACAAGGAATCCCTGGCCTGTCACACAGTTCCAATACAGTTCTTGTCGATTCCAACTTGGCAACAAAAGTTCCAATACTTCAGAATTGTTCAACAAAGTTTCTTTCTCTTCCATTTGTGCTATTATGCACTCAACAACCTTCCTCGTATAAACCAAGAACAATTCCTTAATTCTTCAGGAGTAACTAAGTTTATCTTTGTCAGGATTATTCTGCAACAACATATTTTGCTTGAAAGAAAAGGTTAAATACTTCTGCAGCAGTTTATACCACATTCATTTCAGCAATGAAAGATTATTCTGCACTACTTCACCAACACATACCAGTGGTGTAATGCCACTTCACAATGCTTCATCAACTTTCACCTGGTTTACTCCCATACCAGGCCTACTACTTCAATGGTTTCTGTTCCAGTATACTCTTCTGCCAGAACAGAATAAAGTGTAACAGAATAAAGTGCTAACACAATCTCATGTGGTAAGGATCAGCTAAAAAAAACTTAGCAATGTCTCTTATTTCACAACACCACGTTTAAGACTGTCTTTAGGGAAAACAAGATTCACATTGGGGCTATTGATTATACACCTTTGAGTTCCACACAAATCTGCAAGTTATGCTCCACTCCTTCTGAACCTTCTTCACAAGAAGGGCAGCCTTCTTGCCACTCATATGTCCCCACTCCATCATAAACCAAATACTGACAATAATTCTATTTCACTCTGGTTCTTCCTTGCCTTTGGCAATGTGGGTTTCAACCAGTTCCTTTTATAGACTTCTTAAACCATGGGCAATACGTTTTACAAACACTTAGACTCTCCTTTGCCCCTCTTGACTTGGGTAATGGTTGTTATTTTTAATGTGCCTTATTAAATCTCTCTTTGGGCTTTGGCAATGGTAGTTTGTATTGGGTTCTTGAATTATTGCCCCTTCTTGTGAATGGCTCTCAAAGTTACCCACATGCATGTAATCAAACCTCTTGGGTTGGATAATCAAGGTCGTATTATTCAATTTGAGCCTTTCAAAGTCAGTTTGGCTTACACAATATTGTTTGGTCTGCTTTCTGTCGGTTTAGTATTTAAAATGACTTCTTTTCAGGTATTTCCAGCTATGTGTGCTGTTCCCTGATTTAAAGCACCTGGCCTGAGCAAGCAGGCAGTTACAAAGCGCTCCGGTGTCACAACTGCCTAGTGAACTCACTGTGTCTGGCGTGCACGTCCATTCCCCTCGCTGCTTCCAGGTCTTCTCTCAGCTGCTTCCCGTAGTCCGCCAACCTGCTGCTTTCACCCTGCAGCGGTCCGTGCCACTCGCACACTGAACTCCCTCATCTCCAGTGGCTCTCTGGTACTCGCCTGCCACCAGAGTCCACCTTGCTTTAGGGAAAGAGGTCCAAACCTTTGCATCGTGCTGCACAGTCTCTGCAATTTAGTACAGGGGGGTCCTGTCCTCAAACATTTCTACTACAGTGGTTTATCGTAGTAACAATTCTAACACATCTCCATATTACGGTTAATACATCTATATAAAGTATGCATCATTGGAGGAAAGTACAAATCCAAATTCTGGAAAAGAAATTGCAGTGTCCTTTATTAGTTAGGCCGCATGTTTAAGCATTGATAGTTCAAATGTAGATAATGGAAAATTTAAACATAGAAAAATAAAGACTAAACCTTGTCACCAGCTAGGTGAATTTTGTAAAAAGAGGACATATGTGTTACAAATATTTAGTGCATATTTAAGTAGCATTACATGTCCATTGGTGACAGGAGGTCACTGAATTTAGCATGTTATGATCCATACAGTGTAGATTTCTAAAGTGACTGTATAGCAATATACCAACATTTCAACAGAGAGGCACATTTGCAAGTTTAGTGTAGTGTCTTACCTACACATTCCTATATTGGTGCTGTGTTGTATTGCCTGCGTACAGTGTTGCAAAGTATTACATCATATTTGCCCACCTAGTGATGTGTTGTCACAGTCACAACCAACATTTGCACAGCACTATGTTTATAGCTTAAAGAAACTTAAAAATAGGGTCTGCTAAGAGGTGACGTCCACATAAAGGTGGTAATGAAGATTCAGGTCATTGGTCTGCAAGATGTAGGGGTAGGGCACGATGACGTAGGACGTTTAGGCTGTAAGAGGATGGCAGCCTTCTTCTGGGGCCAGGTTAAGAAGGTCCCCCTATGAATAAAAGCAATATAAAAGTATATTGTTGGATGTTCCAGGAAGTGGATCATTACTAAGAATGTTAAAAAAGCCCATGAGAGGCTACACTAGGGGGGCGTCACTCCGGTCCCAGACACTAACCTTGCATTTGGCGGAATTGGTTCATGAGCTGTTTGGTAGAACTCTCGTGGTTAAATGGTCGGTGTCCCGCTTTCTGAAGGTTGGGGGATCTTCACTGTGAGGTGATCTGAAATTGCACACACAGTGGATTTAGTCATATGTGGGAGAAGCGCCAGATTGTGGTTCTGTGGTGTTAGAGACTAGCTAAGGGTACCTTGTAGCTTGAGGAAAGCAGGGCGTAGTGCTTCAGAATTCCCTCGGTGAGCTTAGAGTCTCGGTGGCAGGAGTAGTTCCTGTCTGGAGGGATGGGAGCTCGGAGTTAGATACTGCGGAGCGGGAAAAGGAGACAAAAAGACAGGAATGACATTAAGTACTGGATGCTGGCTAGGGGAGGGAACAAGGGCTGGGTGCACCGATGCCCCTTGCCAGGATGGTGGGGACTCACCTCGAGTCTTCGAACGGGCCGCGCGTGCTGTGTCCGCACTGTAGTTGAGCTGGCGTTCGAATGGGAGAGAGCTGTATTAGATATATAAAGTGCACATGCGTTCGGAATTAGTATCTGTGCCTCACACATGCGCACGGGCGATGGTGCCGAGTCTCCGAGGAGAAGTGGACACGGATCGGAGCGCAATATTCGAAAGGCAGTTGGGGGTGACATAAAGTCGGTGCTTAGTGAGTGGCACAGCTAATTTCACACACATGAGGGCTGGATGCCTGGGTGGCAAGTGAGAAGATGCATAAACATGTAATGGATGAGCTCCAGGGACCGAGTGCAGCTGTTCAAGGAAAAGGAAACGCAGCTGGGGGTGTCCCCGGCTGTGATATATGCTGTGTGTTAAGAGGCGTGTGGGATGAAGACAGCAACCCTGATGCCTCTGTCACATCAAATAGGAAAAGGTGGTGGTGTGGATGGCCTACAGGAATGGGTGGTTCTCAATGCTTGGTGGGCAGGTGTGGGCTTGCAGGTTGGAAGCCCTGGGGGGCTGTGGGGCAATACCTGGGTTCCCACCTGGCAAACAGTGCCATAGCCTGCTGGAAATATTTGTGGTGGAAACCCTGGATTGGAGGGTAGACACCTGGATAGGTTGTTATTGTTCATTTACAGATATTCAAATGGTGTGAGCTCATTGAGGCCCTTTGAGGTGTTCTGTAACTTAAATATCCACCAAGCTTTAGGCTTGAGACCTTCCTGGACCATAGCAGCCACAAAAATATTGGACCAGATTTTTCTACAAGCACCACTACTACAGCCTACCCTGTAGCATCCAGTACTTACTGTCATTCCTGGCTTTTTGTCTCCTTTTCCCGCTCCGCAGTATCTAACTCCGAGCTCCCATACCTCCAGACAGGAACTTATCTCCTGCCACCGAGACTCTAAGCTCACCGAAGGAATTCTGAAGCACTATGCCCAGCTTTCCTCAAGCTACAAGGTACCCTTAGCTAGTCTCTGACACCACAGAACCACAATCTGGCGCTTCTGCCACATATGACTAAATCCACTGTGTGTGCAATTTCGGATCACCTCACAGTGACACCGACCATTTAACCACAAGAGTTCTACCAAACAGCTCATGAACCAATTCCGCCAAATGCAAGGTTAGTGTCTGGGACCGGAGAGACACCCCCTAGTTTAGCCTCTCACAGGCTTTTTTAACATTCTTAGTAATGATCCACTTCCTGGAACATCCAACAATATACTTTTATATTGCTTTTATTCATAGGGAGACCTGCTTAACCTGGCCCCAGAAGAAGGCTGCCATCCTCTTACAGCCTACACGTCCTACGTCATCATGCCCTACCCCTACATCTTTCAGACCGATGACCTGAATCTTCATTACCACCTTTATGTGGACGTCGCCTCTTAGCAGACCCTATTTTTAGGTTTCTTTAAGCCATAAACATAGTGCTGTGCAAATGTTGGTTGTGACTGTGACAACACATCACTAGGTGGGCAAATATGATGTAATACTTTGCAACACTGTACGCAGGCAATACAACACAGCACCAATATAGGAATGTGTAGCTAAGACACTACACTAAACTTTCAAATGTGCCTCTGTTGAAATGTTGGTATATTGCTATACAGTCACTTTAGAAATCTACACTGTATGGATCATAACATGCTAAATTCAGTGACCTCCTGTCACCAATGGACATGTAATGCTACTTAAATATGCACTAAATATTTGTAACACATATGTCCTCTTTTTACAAAATTCACCTAGCTGGTGGCAAGGTTTAGTCTTTATTTTTCTATGTTTAAATTTTCCATTATCTACATTTGAACTATCAATGCTTAAACATGCGGCCTAACTAATAAAGGACACTGCAATTTCTTTTCCAGAATTTGGATTTGTACTTTCCTCCAATGATGCATACTTATATAGATGTATTAACCATAATATGGAGATGTGTTCGAATTGTTAAACCACTGTAGTATAAATGTTTGAGGACAGGACCACCCCCCTGTACTAAACATCTACCCAGCCTTTACGTCCTGCCCGACCATAGGCTAGCCCTTATGTTGCAGTCTCTGCAAATCAGGTCTCCAGGGAGAAAGCGTACTTCTTCGATGCTTCCCTCTGCAATTAAGGGTTCATGAGGTGAAGACCCTCTCAAGAACGGTAGTTGCTCACCACTCAACTGAGATCCCAGCGTCTTGTTCCTCCTCCAGATTCAGCTCCTGCTGTAACCTGGAGAGTTCACAACTCCTTCACCTAGGACTACTGCTCTGTGCCTTCTTCTTACTAATGGCCTGCACCTGAGGGGTCCTTTTAAGCCTCCCAACCTCCCTCAGGTGTGGGTAATTTTCATTAACAAGCTGCACTTTGCAGTTTTGTTCCTTTTCAGCCCTCTTCTTCGTCACAGTAGCCTGGGGATTAGGAGACCTGGAGTTTATAATGCAAACATCAGATTTTACTACTGGGAATGTTACTTTCTTGCACATTTCTTTCCCTAATTATACTCCCCAAAGATATACCACAAGAATAAATTGAAAGATTTGGTTTGACAGAGAAATAAGGGTCTTCAGAGTCAAAATTGGTATTATTTAGAGACTTAGCATTATGATTCCTTTGGGAGGTAGAGGAACATCCAGATCTGAGTCTCCATGTTTTTAGAAGGGGTTTCACTTCTCTCAATGCCTAAGAGTTAATGAATGTTTTCACCCATATTAAGATGTTCAAATTGGGAGATTAAAAGTTCTCTCTGACAGCAAGCCATTACCGATTTTGGCATCACCAATATTTCTTCCGTAGAGGAAGATAAATATTGCGTCTCGCCCACCAGAGTCCTTCTGTTCCCCTCCGCCCCTTTCTCCTCCCAGGTGATAAACCCGCAGAACACCACCCCTAAGGTCAGGATCAGAAAGCGTCTGCCTTTCCCTGGCCACCTGGGAGGAGACTTTATAGGCAGGGTATCACTTTCTCCTATCCTCCCACCTCACCCTCCCTACCCCACAGGCCAAGCCACCCTGATCATTGCCACCCACCTTCTCGGTCATCCGACCCATGAAGCGCGTGTCAGTTGAGGCTTTCGCTGCCACCTTCTCCCCCTCCCTCCCCCTTCGGCTGACTCCCACCCTGACACAGCCCTCTCCTTGCTCCACTCTGCTATTTCTGATACTCTTGATATCCTTGCCCCTGTCATGAGAATCCGCCTGAAGCCCAAAGCCAAATGTAACTCCTGGTATGATTCGGATCTCGTCACCCTAAAACGCAAGTGCAGGGTGGCAGAGAGGAAATGGTGTGCTTCTTGTTCATCCTCTGACAAACTGGCCTGCCGCCTGCTCCAAAGGCAATACCGTCTCTCCGTTCTCACCAAGAAGAGAGCCCTTATCCAAGCCCGCATCTCTGCGGCATCTAACAATTCGGCCGAACTCTTTAAAATCTGCAAGGAGCTTGCCACCCCTGCTGCAGTCTCTACCTCTCCTGTCCCCTCCCAGGCCGTCTGTACTGCACTGGCCTCTCACTTCATCTCTAAAACTCAGGACATCCTGTCCTCACTCTCCTCCTATCACCTCCCTCCCTCGCTTCCCTGCTCTTCCTCCGGCCCTTCTGCAGCCACCCCTCCCTCCTTCTCTGCCTTTCCCCTTTTCTCTGCTGACGAAGTTTCCAGACAAGTCCGATCTATGAAAGTCTCGTCTAAACAGGTTCACCCCTGTTCCTCCAAAACTATCAAGGACCACATCGACTCCCTGGCTCCTGCCCTGGCTGACTTTTGCAACCTCTCCTTCGCCTCTGGAGTCTTCCCATCCCCCCCTCAAGCACTCCCTTGTGCACCCTCTTCTTAAGAAACCCTCTGCCGACCCCTCCTGCCCGGCTAACTATCGCCCAATCTCCATCACTCCCTTCCTGGGCAGGCTCCTGGAGAAACTGGCCATCTCCCAGCTTAACCTCCATGCTGAAGCTGTTGGTAGTCTTCATGACCACCAATCCGGCTTCAGAGCGGCCAGAAGCACGGAAACTGCTCTCCTGAACATCCGTGATGACCTGCTCTTGAACCTCGACTCCAACACTCCGTGTGTTCTCATTCTGCTCGATCTCTCTTCTGCCTTTGACACTGTCAACCATGCCATCTTGCTCAACCGTCTCCGCGATAACCTGGGTATCACTGGTCAGGCTCTGGCGTGGCTGACCTCTTTCCTTTCCAATCGACCCTCCCAGGTCCAACTTGGGTCCTTCCTCTCTGACATCTTTTTCTCCACCTGTGGTGTTCCCCAGGGATCTAATCTCTCTCCCTGGCTTTTCAACCACTATCTGGCACTTCTTGCCCACCGCATCACCGCCCTCTGCCCCAACTTTCAGTGCTATGCGGACGATACCCAGCTCATTTTCAGGCTACCCTCGGCCTCCTCTTCTCCTGCCCTCATCTCTGACTGTCTGTCTGTCTGCTATCCAGGAATGGTGTGCTGCCAACGACCTCCGCCTTAATGCTAGTAAGACTGAGATTCTACTCATCGGCACACCCACTCCCTCCTTCCCTGCAGCTCTCTGGCCAGCCTCTCTTGGGCCTCTTCCTGCTCCTACCTGCAAGGCAAAAAACCTCGGGGTCATCTTTGACTCCACACTCTCCTTCTCTCCTCATATATCTGACGTCTCTAAGAAGTCACACTACCAGCTGCACCTCCTTAGAGGTATTCTTCCCTTCCTCTCCTTCCCCCAGAAGCTCACTGTTTCCCGAGCCCTGGTTCTCTCGAAGCTGGACTACTGTAACAGTCTCTATCTTAATCTGCCTGCCTCCACTCTCCGCCCTCTGCAACTCATCCAGAACAGAACTGCAAGACTTGTCCTTGGCCTCAAGCCCAGGGACTGTATCTCTCTAGGACTGAAATCTCTACACTGGCTCCCAGTGGCTGCGAGGATTAAGTTCAAAACCCTCTGCATTGTCCACAAGGCCTTCTAGGGCCTGGGGCCTAAATACCTGCAACTCTCTCTTCCTAAATATCTTCCTTCCCGAGCCCTTCGCTCATCCGTCTCCAACTCCCTCAGGGTCAGCCGCTTCTCGAAGCAACGAGCTGGGGGTAGATCTCTCTCCGCGGCAGGAGCCTCCCTCTGGAACAGCCTTCCTGCCTCTCTGAAACTTGAGGAGAACTATCTCCAGTTCCGGAAGCACCTCAAAACCTTCCTCTTTGCTTCTGCTTTCTCTCTCCCTCTCCCCTGCTAAATTCTTCACTAAATTCTGCACTGAATCTGAAACTTGGCCACTCTCACCGACCTCGGTCCTGGGCCCAGCCACTCTCCACTTGCACTGCCTCCCTGGCAACCCCTGCACTGCGGGACTGTCTCTGTATCCCTACAGCCCCCCCTTCCCAGCACTTGTCTGCACTTACCTTGCACTTGCCACCAGCTGGCCCTATTTATTTATCTATTTATTTCTATTCTACTTACCTTGTACTGCACTTTTCCCTTCCCCCTACCCCTGCACTTGCGCGGTCTGAATGACACCTGGCCTAGTAGGATCGTTGTCTGTCCTCCCCCTGTTCCCCCCTCCCTGCCTCGTCTCCCCCCTCCCTGCCTCGTCGCGCCTTGAAACTCTTGTGTATAGGCGCATTACAAATGCCATATCATATCAGGGTCTTCGTCAGGACTCTGCAGGATTCAACAAACACACCGCTTAATCCTTGGTGCTAATTCTAACCATTTTTAACCTATTAATTTATTTATTTTTACATTTATAGTAGTGCACAAAGCCCTGCAGCATCTAGGACCAGTTACAGTAAATTGCATTAGTAAGTCTTGAGCTTGGCCCACACTTCCACAAGAGAAAGCCAAAGGACATAAATAAGTGGGTTGGCTTACCTCTCAGGATCTACCCTCATAGTGGGTCGTGAAATCTTGCCTAATCTAAGTCTCTAGTCACTCTTTCTCTGGGGAACATCGCTCTCAGCTCCTTCCCATACAGGATTGCCACCGTACAAAGGAAGAGCTTTCCCTGTAAAGCCTTTCTCCTCCTCTTTAGTCTGTATATGCCATGCTGGCCTGCAATACTTCTCCCCTAAAGTGTAAGGCTTGTGTTGTGTCTGGTAAGGTCACTTTCCTCTTTGCTTCTGTGGATAATCGTCTCCATAATGAAAGGCCTATACCCAGTCCTGCTTTGGGGAAGGACTGCATCAGCTTTTGCAAGTGGCCTATATTACAGCGATGGGGGCTGTCAAAGGACTCAAGAGGCAACATTTACTTTAAAAATCCAGTTTATTGTGCTCTACACTGCAGTCGGAGAAAAAGGTTAATAACAAGGTAGACACCTTGACACAGTCAGTGTATGAGAAATGATAAGCAAAGACAGCATTCACAAGGAGCAAAGGTCTTTAAAGGTCTTCATCCCGGGTTAAGAGTATTCTAAATGTTCTTAGACAAAGGGGTCCACTAACCAAGTTATTCCCATCCTGGGACAGCATGCTTCATACTGAGACGGTACGTTGGCATCTCACAGACTCACACAAAGCACCTGGGTGTCTTGCAGCCTCATGTAGACAGCACCTGGGTGTCTCAAAGCCTCATGCAGACAGCACCTGGGTGCCTCACAGCCTCATGGAGACAGCACCTGGGTGTCTCACAGCCTCATGGAGACAGCACCTGGGTGTCTAAAAGCCTCATGCAGACAGCACCTGGGTGCCTAAAAGCCTCATGCAGACAGCACCTGGGTGTCTCACAGCCTCATGGAGACAGCATCTGGGTGTCTCACAGCCTCATGGAGACAGCACCTGGGTGTTTCACAGCCTCATGGAGACAGCACCTGGGTGACCCACAGCCTCATGGAGACAGCAACTGGGAGACCCACAGTTTCATTGAGACAGCACCTGGGTGTCTTCAAGCCTCATGGAGACACATGGGTGTCGCACCTGGGTGTCTCACAGCCTCATGTAGACAGCACCTGGATGTCTCAAAGCCTCATGGAGACAGCACCTGGGTGTCTCAAAGCCTCATGCAGACAGCACCTGGGTGCCTCACAGCCTCATGGAGACAGCAACTTGGTGACCCACAGTTTCATTGAGACAGCACCTGGGTGTCTCATAGTCACATGGAGACAGAACATGGGTGTCTCAGTCACATGGAGACAGCACCTGGGTGTCTGAAAGCCTCATGGAGACACATGGGTGTCGCACCTGGGTGTCTCATAGCCTCATGCAGACAGCACCTGGGTGCCTCACAGCCTCATGGAGACAGCACCTGGGTGTCTCACAGCCTCATGGAGACAGCACCTGGGTGTCTCACAGCCTCATGGAGACAGCACCTGGGTGTCTCACAGCCTCATGGAGACAGCACCTGGTTGTCTCATAGTCGCATGGAGACAGAACATGGGTGTCTCACTGAGACAGCATGTGGGTGTCTCACACATCTTTGTGTCTTATGCCCAAGAACAAAACACAATAGATCCTGAAGATCAGATTCAAGCACTTGTTTCACTCTCTTGCCTGGGTCCTTCAGCACTGCAGTCTCCCAAGCTTATGGGCAAAGGCTGGTCCTCCTGGACCATACCCAATTATCTGGTGTTGACAATCTATTTATTCCCCAGCTGCATTGGTTTGCTTTTCAAATAGATGTCATCACACCCCAACTCCACCCCTTCCCCTGGCAAGACCAATCTCTTGGAGTACTAGTTCAGTTACTGTAGGAGCCTGTCAGAGGCTTGGTGTCTTCTGGCCTTCCACACCCGAGCTCAACCATAGGGACACCACCTGGTCTCAGGCACCCCAGGGATCCTCCAGGTCAGAAGTCATTGTCCTGCCTGTTGGGCAGGTTTTCTTTAATGTCATTGTTGGATATGCCAATTCTGTCAGATGTGATCTGGTAGGTACAGGTTAGCCTGATGCAGCCAAATGGGCTCAGTCTCCCTGTCTCTCTCCCCCCTCAGCACTCATCTGCGGTTTACTGAAAACCATTAAATCCTTAGTATATGGTTTAAGATTCCCCCCATAAATCCTATCACACTGTCAAGGCCTTATGATCAAATCATACCTACACTATTCTGGACTGCAGGCACCACATGCTTGAACTTCTGTCTAGGACTGCTGCACTGTACGAAGACTTTTGGGGGAGGCGGGGTGTAACCAAAGAAGATTGGAAAAAGCCTTACGTACTGTCTGACAGCTCAGGGTTGCCTCTCAGATTCATCATCTTGGGGATTGATGGGCCAAAAACATCGGCATCAAGCAGGCCCACTGCCTTTGTCTAAGAGAGAAAGGAGATGGGAAGTTAAATATTGCCACAGTAAACACAAAATTCACATTTATCACTGGCGGTGGCCCATTTACAGAATCAGAGACAGCTGGCATTTCCTGGCTTTGCCTGTTGATGTCACGAAAGCACTGCACCAATCTCAACCAAATCACATAGAACCAGGTTTTAGGAGTCCCTTCCTTTTTCTTTTAACTAGTTTCTGGCTTCTAGGGTGCTGTACCCAATTGACTACCTCTGGCCAGAAGTCCTCCAACCAGGTGGGGAAACAATGACAAACGTCTCGGAATGCATGTGGAGGGCCTTTTTCCCCTGCCGGCCCTTGTTCCCTTTTCCCTTTCTACCTCTCTATGCCTGACTCACTCTGCCTGTCCCCTTCTCGTTAACTCCTCCCTCCTTCTGATCCTGCCTAGGGCCGACCTGGCCCGCCTGAACCTTCCTGGTCTGACTATTGCCTTTTCCAGTCTTCCATATTTTCTCACGGTTACTTCCTTTCATCTAATTCTGCTTTTAACTTCCTGATGTTGCCACCTTCTCCTCTATACCAGTTATGCCTTCCTGGGACACCTCTTCCTCTATGCTACCTTGAACGCTTTAATACCGCTTACACCAATTGAAGTTAATACCTACTCCCATATACTGCCTTCACCGCCTGTTGTCACCACCTCATTTAATATAACACCTTTTACCATCTGCTGTTAGCACATCCTCCAGAGTACCACGTTCACTGCTTGTCAACTCCTCCTCAATACTGCCTTTGCCACCTGTTGCTAACATTGCCTCCAAAATTTGAATTTTATCTCCTCTTAACACCACCTCCAATATACCGCCTTTACATTAGGTCATCACCTCTTTCAATCTACCACCTTT
The DNA here is from genome assembly GCF_040938575.1 of Ambystoma mexicanum. Taxonomy (NCBI): domain Eukaryota; kingdom Metazoa; phylum Chordata; class Amphibia; order Caudata; family Ambystomatidae; genus Ambystoma; species Ambystoma mexicanum. Next base: position 38,108,974 of record NC_090940.1, read on the forward strand.
AACTCCTGTTACTACCTCTTCCGATGTATGTCCTTCACATCCTGTTACCACTTCCTACAATATACAACCTTCGACCTCCAAACATTTACTCACCAACTTCTTCATCTGCTTCACTCTTTTGTCCCTCCAACTTCCTCTGTCTATTCAGCCTCTGCACTCTTCAATATTCTCTTCTTGCCAATCAACTCCAGACACCAGCCTCCTGCTGTAACAACCCACACTGACTGACATAGGTCTCTGGCCTTTAGAGGGCTCTGTTCCCTCCTCCTGGGTTGGCCTCTTTGTGAGTGTCTGAACCAGTCGTCTGTAATTGATGCAGCGCTCGGATTGGCTATTGGTCCTGGCTTTACATGGGCTCAGTTTGAGCTTCGTGAGTTGACCCAAGCCGTCATCTGTGCTGGCCGCCATCTTGGAATCCACTTACATCCCAATATTAGTGCTCAAAAGGATGAAGTCCCTTTGCTTTCCGAGCATGTGAATCTGCAGCTGGTAAAACATCTGAAAATCTTTGTAACTTTCCTGAAGACAAAATACTAATTTCCAGTTAGAATGTAATTTTATATCCTCGCCAAGTGAATACCCGAGCGGCAGACAATGGTTTGATCCATTTTTATCACCACAGTATAAACATGGTGTCAGAGAATCTTGTACTTCAACTTTACATCTCGGACAGATGCTTGGGGTTCAGAAAATGTTTCATAAAGCCTTTGAAGGGACTTTCTATTTCAGGAGGTTTTTCATACACATCGGTATGTATCTTTTCTCCCAGTTTTGAAAATGACTGTATCCGCTGCAGAGCGGTTGAATTTAACAGCAGCATGAGTTATCATGAATTTCTGGGAGAGAAACCAGCTTGGGAATAAAGGAACATGCTGTTTTTCTCCCTCTAGGGATCTGTGGTTGTCTAAAGGGGCTTGCAGATTCTATCAATTGGGGAGGGAGTTTGTAGCAGCCCTGCATGTAACTGTCCCCCTGCCACATGACAGTGAACAAGGAAAGGTGATCGGGGTATCCATCCCATACTGGATTGGTGCCTTCCAGACACTCAGGCCACAACTCAGTCCTGTCCTACCCCGTTCTTGTATTCCTCTCCCTATGCATCCCTCTTTCTTTTTCCTCCTACTACTCAACCCACCGTCTATCTTCTCTCTCACTCTTCTGTGCCTGCGATGTGCCTCTCCTGCTACCTACCTCTGCCAATTGATCTTACTCTGAACTACTCTCTCTCCCTCCTCGCCAATGCTACGCTCTACTCCATCCACATCGTCTCTCACATTTCCTCCTTCACTTGCTCAGTCACCTTCTCATTCCAACAGTACCGTTTCTTTATTAATTCCACTCACACATCTTGCAAGCATACTCAAACCAAAGTACCACATTCTCCCGCCAACCAATTCCTTACCTTGCACACTCCATCAGCAATCCTCCTCCACTCTTTTCTACACCAAACGTCCTCTGTTTGGTCTGTTGGTCCTCCTTCTCCTCCCTTGACCTCACTCTAATAACCCACACCTTCCCATTTCCTGTCCCCTGTCTGATCCTCACCCTTCCATCTACATTGGCTCTCTTCTTCACATGGTTCCCTGGGCCAACCACTGGCTTTCCTTCCTTTCCAGGGGAAAGGTTACAAGTGAGCAAAGGAATAAAAAGGGTTTTAAGTCCAGCCCCTTTTTTTGTACATGAGTCCACCGGCTCGAGTCAATGGCGGCCCACTGCCAGGAGTATACATTTTAATGTCCCACTTCATGTCAGGGCTTTCCGGCATGTGTGAGATGGCCTGAGAGGCATGTCTACTGTGAGCAAAGGGCTCCTTATGGTGTCTTTCTGGGTGCAAGTATCATTTGAGCTTTTTCGGCAGCTGTTTTGGCGTCTCCGCCTCAGGAGTCAAGCAGTGTTTATACGCACCCTTCTCCGGAGTGTGTGTATGACAGCCATGTAGTAAACGCTTCAGTGGAACCACAGCGGGCGCAGTCGGTGTGCTGTCGGTGTGTCAGGAGGCGTCAACCGATGGTGCGCAGCCCTCCGTCGATGGAGTTGTCGAGGGACGGCTTGGGGGTGGGTGCTTGTGGGAAGAGGTCCTGCTCATAGCAGCACACTGCAACTGCCTATTGAGGCTGGGGACAGTGGGCTGGGAACTGGACAGTTCCGCGGTAGTGTCCGTGCGCTCCGAATCAGAGTCTCGGCTGCCTCGGCCTTCATGGTCTGACTCAAAGATCCCATCAGCGGTCTCCGACTCTGCCGACATGGCGAATGCCGCCCACCTTTTGGTTCTACGCTCCTTTAGAGTATAAGGCCTAGCCTAAAGAGCTTACACTCAGCACAATGGGATTCGAGATGGTCACGTGGAACACAGTGGTTACAAACTCTAGGTTTGTCTTCCCACAGGAATTTCCTATTGCACTTAGGGCAAAACTTAAAGGGAGGGCGCTCCATAATGGAAGGCGGACAGAGAGGCAGCAAGATACAAGTACAGACATATGAACAGAAAACAGGTGGCATTATTCGTAGTCGTCAAAAAGTCAGGTTTTGATCAGTCTCTTAAAAGAGGGGTAGGGTTGTTCATTTCTTATAGATGCACGTAAAGTGTTCCACAGAGTGGGGGCTGCAACTGAGACGCTACTGCCTCCTGCCCTTTTGCTCTTATACCGTGGTATTTCAAGCAAAATGGTGCTACTAGATCTTAGAGATCGGTATGATGATTTTAGAGTGACGCAGTCATTGATATATGTGGGTGTATCATTGTAAATGCACTTGTGGGTCAGCATGACCGTCTCAAAGAGAATCCTTGCTTTTATGGACTGCGTTTTAATCCTAGGGTGGCTCTTCTGCAATAGTTGCAGGTTTGATGGGTTTGTAGTTCTCAGAAGGAGCACATTGCACTAGTCCAATTTGGATATAATCAGTGCTTGCGCTACAGTCAAGCAGTTAGGAGGTGACAAGAACTATCTGCTTAGTGAGATCAGTTTAGAGGTATATGATGCAGAAGAGGATAAGGCACTGATGTGCCTGGCCATTGAGAGTTCAGCTTCTAGGTATACTCCCAGTGTTTTTACTTGTTTCGAAAAAGGGATGGATGTGCCGTCAATGATTAGTTGTTATCAAGAGATTTCAGCCGAGAAGTGGAGCCCACGATGAGGAGCTCGGTTTTGTCATTGATGAGGCACAGGCTATTTGTAGCCTTCCAATTTTGGATGGTGATGTATACTTGGTTGATTTTGGCAGTTTCCTGTATGTAATCACTGGAGATGGGGATGAGAATTTGGGTGTCATCAGCAATGTTTGTGTATGTGATACCCATAGAGTCCAGGACAGTAAACAGGGGTTTTGTATGAGTGTCGGGGAGAGGCAGGAACCTTGAGGAACCCCGAGAGGTTCAGATGTAGGATCTGCAACATCTTCTCCAATCAAAACTCGGGTGGTACACTCTGATAAAAGTGATTTAACACAGAGTGTGGCTTCTGGAGAGAAATGAAAGTTTTCACTAAGAGATTGCCAGTTTTCATGGTCAACTAAGTCGAAAGTGACCGAGAGGTCAAGGAGGAGGAGGAGGAGGAGGATGCTTAGGTTACCAGCATCACGGATGCTATCCATCTGGATTTTGAGGTCCAGTAAGGCAGTTTCCGTGCTATGCTTCAGGCGGAAGCCTGATTATCTGGCTCCAAGAAGGTGGCTGCTCTCTATCCGATCTATTATCTTCAATAGAATGGGAACAATAGTGATGGGTCTGTAGTTAGTGGCAATGGTGGGGCCAAGGGTGGGTTTTTTGAGTAATGGGGTTATCCATGCTGCTTCAATGTTGGTGGGAACTGAATTGGAGGAGAAGGAGGTGTAAATGAAACCGGTGATGATGGGAGCTAGAGTGGGAGTGCAGAGTTTCTCAAGTCGGGCAGGGCAAGTGTTTCCCTTGCAGTTGGAGGGTTTGACTGCAAGGATGGTCGATAGTGTCTGCTCTTGAGTGACTTTATTGAAATCAAATTGGGGCAAACTATGTGGAGGGTTGGGGTTGGCAATGTCTGCTGAAATCAGTGTAGTAGGTTCGGAGGCAAGAGCATCTCTTTTGGCATTCATTTTCTCCTGGAGGGAGTGAATTTTATGTGTCCGAACATTTAGAATGGTCGTACAGCATGTTTTATCTACTTGCGTGGGTGAGGTTGTGGGAATATGTGATTCCAATTCTCTGAGTTTCGAGAAAAGCTCTTTGATGGTAGACCCTGCATTGGAGATGCAGGTATTGTAAGAGTTGGATTTGTGTGACACTACTGCCGATTTGTAATTTGTGGTAGCTGTGGCTAGTGCCTTACCATTAATCGCAGAGGGGTTCTTGTTGTGCAGGTGTTCTAGTACTCATTTCTTACGATGTAAGCTGAGGAGTTCCTCATCAAACCACGGGTCGGCAGGTTTGTGTGTACTTTAGGGATTTTTGCAACAATAGGAGCATGTGTGTCTAGAGTGTTTTGAAGGCATGAGTGGTAGAGGTTGGCAATGTCGCTGGAAAAGGTATTGGTGGGATCATGGGTTAAAAGTGACGTGTGAGCATGGGTTTGAGACTGTCGAGTGCGGGTTTGCAGGTATTTCTAACCATTATAGGTTTGGGGGGCATCTCGTAATTGCCTGTAAATTGTTGATGGCAGGTTTGAAGGTAATCAGGAAGTGATCACTCCAATGTACTTCAGAGATGGATTCAATGTTGATGGTGGAGTTGAAAGTGAGAATCCAGTCAAGAATTCTCTCTTTGTTGTGTGTGGGTGCATTGACGAGTTGGGAGAAGTGCATGTCTTGAAGGGCTGATGCTAACTCAGCAGCTTTTGAGTCAGCTACACCATTGAAACCCAGGTTAATGTCACCAAGGATAATACATTTGGTTAGAGGCTTTATTAGAGGTGTGATGAGTAGTGGGATGTCGATGCCTGGTCGATTGGTGTTATTAGGTTGTCGATAGATCAACTGGATGTTGTACGTATTTTTGGGGTTGGTAGTTCGCTTCATGAGTAGGAGTTCATGAGTAGGAGTTCATAACCGGAAATGGTGGAAATGGGACAAAGTCTGATTTGCAGTGACGTTTTTGCGAGAAGTGCGACTCCTCCGCCTGTTGCAACAAGGTGGTCCGCCCTGAGGATAGCGTAATCGAGAGGGACGACGAGTGCGAGGGTAGAGCCTGAGGCTGAATGTAACCAGGATTCTATAATGGCTAGTACATCTAGTTGGTGTTCTAGTATCAGGTTGTGGGCATCAATGGCATGAGTTCCTAAGGAGTGAATGTTGATCAGGGCTCATTTAAGGCTCTTTTGTTGATCTGGTATAGCAAGGATGGGGTAAACTATGCATGGAGGGGGCCGTTTGACATTTTATGAGTTGACGAGAGTGGTGGGGGCACCACATAGCTTTTCTGCGGAATGAACAGCAGTGGAGGACAGGGGGTTCCCCAAGGGGATACGAGATGTAGGTCTGGCCAGTCTCTGTAATCCTAAGGAGGGGATTGAGGTGAGTAGTGTGTATAAGTCATGGATGCTTGTTTTAGCTCCGAGGCGAGTGATCCCTAGATAGGCATACGTTTTGTATGCATGGTCTGGGCGTTGTCCCTTAGTGTAGGGTAAGTGGACGGCACAAGTGAATTCACTGTGGGTATTGCAGTATCTGTGCTTTCAGGAGCAGGTAGTGTTGGCGGGTTAGGTTGATGGGCGCAGGGGTAGCTGGAAAATGGTGATTTGCATGTTTCTGTGAGAAGGAGTGAAGGCTGAGATAGGAAAGGGTAGGCTGGGGTGGGGTAGGTTATGGTGGTGTCATTTTTGAGAATCAGCGGGTTGGTAGGCTGAATCTTGGCAGGGGGAAGCAGTAGGGATGTGCAGATTCTGAGAATGCGAAGTTTGCCGGGTGATGTGTTGACTTGGTGGTGGGGCAAAGGAGGCAAAGTATCTACGAATAGAGGAGGGTGCGGGGGTGGGATGCAGTAATAGCAAAGGAATAGAGGCAGTATGATGAAGGCGGGCAGGAATCTGGTTGGAGCTGGTAGGCTTGCAAGGAAATTCCGGGACAACAGTGAGGCTATATTACAGGTACAAGAGTGGTGTACCAGGCTGGTACTGCTCTTACCTTGTGGGCAAAGAGGCCCATCTCCTGGAGGGTTCCATGCCTCACCGTCGATGCCAACCCCGAGTGGTGGCTTGAGGGACAGGGTCATGGCCCTACAGCAGTCACGGCCTTACGGGGCCAGACAGGGAGGTGTTATGAGGGCCTTACTCGTGGGCCTTGGAAGGTGGCCGGCATCGCCTGCTGGCTCCCATGAGCCTCTCCAGTAAGTTCGGCAGGCAACCAATGAGGGGTGGGAGGCAGCGGGCTGGGATTCAAAGGCCCTTCCTGTGACTCGTTGTGGGTAAATGAAGCAGCTATTTTGGAAGGCACACTTAATGCGTGGGTGCAAGGCTGTTCACCATCCAAATGGTGCTAAGGGCCCAGATTGCAAACAGGTACAATCAAAAGTATTGCAAAGCCCAAAGGGGCATTTCCTTAAAGTAAAGCAGATTGAATCTTGGCTTACTAGTTTCACAGGAGCAAGAGCCATAATTGTCGGGGGTGAGAGTGTGGTTGTTGCGTTGCCATCAGCTGTTGTAGATGGTGGTGGTGTGGTCTGGTCCACACAGGGTCAGACAGGGAGGCATAAGCGGACGTACATCGAGGTATAAAGCCTTTGTAGAATCGAAATCTAAATGAGAGTGAGTGAGCTGCAAGCTGTTTGTTCACCAGGCAACTCCATTTTATTTGAGATGATAATAAAGTAGTATTTTGCCATATTCTTTGAGTGTGTCCGGTTATTTGGGTCTGAGATCGTTTATTGGTAATTCCATCTGGCACTTGGAACGCTCCAGGTGCGACTGCACAATTGCCTAAGCCAAAATACATTGCTAAAAGAACAAAGGGGGCAAATATGGTGCAATTCTCCTGATTTAAGAAGTCTGTTGGGAGAAACGTGGAACCAACGTTGACAAGAGCCAACAGAGAATCAAAGAGAAACAAAGAGGCAACAATTGTGCAATTCTCCTGACATGAGAGGCCAGTTGGGGGAAACACAGAACAAGTATTGCCAAGAGTAAAGAGTGATTGATTTATCTAAGGAGAAAGTAGATATTGTAGAGAAACTAGGTGAGAGTATCAGCAAGTGGAATCTTTTTGGGAAACAAAGATACCTGCAGGAGGTTAAATCAGGATAGCAAGAGTTTTCGGTTGAAAGTTTCCTGGCAGGAGTGTGTACCGGGAAACTCAATTTTAACGGGTGTGTTAAAGAGAGATTTGGTCAAATTAAGAGATCTTATTTCTGAACATTTTGTTAACCAGAAACCTCGAAAAGACTTATCTTTTACCATTCTTGAATATCTGTTGAGGAAAAGACATTTACTTTGTAATCCGGAAAAGTATTAAAAAGACTTTCCTTTGCCTTATTCCAACCAGCGTTGTGGAAAAGACATTTTGTTTTACCATTCTGAGAAACTAGGAAGGATTTCCTCTTTTCAATTAATCTTGTGCAAGGAACATTTATTTTGCCACCCTGAGGAGATTATTAAATAAAAGAAGACATTGGTTACGCATTTAAGAGACGGGTCTTGACAGCTACTGACAGAAACAGCACAGATAGATTATAAAGCGAGGGTCCAATCAGACCACTCGCCATTGGTCCTGACGTGGCACTACCGACCCTCTAGAGCAAGGATACCAACGTGGCGCCTCAGAGCTGAGGCTTTAAAAGATACAATGTTCAGGGAAGATCTGAGAGAAGAAATAATAAGTTACTTTGAGACTAACACTGGCAGTGATGAGTCAGCAGGTACGTTGTGGGAAGCCTCTAAAGTGGTAGTGAGGGGGATAGCCATAGCTAAGTCCAAAGGTCTACAAGGTGGGATATTAACAGAACTACAGGAAGAGGAAAATTAGCTAGAAAGAGCATTGAGCAATGAGGGCGGCACCGGGGAAGATACTGGAACCATACTTAGGCTGCAACAGAAATGTGCTGGACTTTGGGAGATATTGTGTAATCTAAATTATAAAAAAGTATATAGAAAGACAACACGCTGGAGTGGATTAACCAGGGAGGGTGTTGGCATGGCTATATAAGAGTGAGACCCCCAGAGCTGCGATCAGAGCGATAGCGAAAGAGGATGAGTGTATAGTGGACACCCAAGAGGGTGTGAATCGCAAATTCTTAGAGTACTACCAACAATTGTATGGAGTTGAAGGGGGAAGCGATGGTAGGGCAATAAGGGAAGCATTGGAGGATATAGGCATGCCGCGAATCAGCACGGATGAGTGAGAGGAACTGGATGCCCCAATTACCCTAGAAGAATTGGAAGAGGTGGTAGTGCAGCTACCCACCAGCAAGACTCTGGGGGCTGACGGGCTCCCAAGTGAATTCTATACAATGTATAGAAACGAGGTGCTCCCCTCGCTTTTAACAATGCTTTATGAGGCATACGAAACAGGGAGGTTGCCGGAGTCCCTGAGAGAGGCGATTATCATACCACTCCCCAAATCCAACAAGCCTGGTAGACACTGCGGTTCATTCAGACCGCTGTCGATGCTTAATCAAGATAGCAAAATACTCACAGCGGTCCTGGCAAATAGAATGAGACGGATCATTACTAAACTAATACACCCCGACCAGACCGGATATGTCCCACATAGAAATATATCCAACAACCTCAGACGACTTCACCGATTAATAGAGCACATGAAAGAGGATGGGGGCGAAATGGGAATTGTAATGTTAGATGCAATCAAAGCCTTTGACTCAGTCAAATGGCCTTGGCTGATTGCAGCCCTGACCAGTTATGGGATAGGGCCTGGGTACCTTAAATGGTTTAAACTGCTATATAGTGCGCCGTTGGCCAGGGTAAAAACGGGAGCAATAATATTGGAGAGGTGGCAACTTAGGAGGGGTACTTGGCAAGGATGCCCGTGGTCCCCTATGCTGTACATTTTAGCACTGAAACCCCTGGCGATATATCTAAGGCAACAGTGTGACATAATAGGGATTAACATAAATTGGGAGCCGCATTTAGTCTCTCTGTACGCTGATGACATGTTGTTGTATCTACGGTACCCCGAAGAAAACCTCCAATATGTTCTGGAAGTGATGGAGCGATTTGCGTTATCATCTGGCATTGCAGTAAACCCCAAAATGTCGTGCATATTTCCGCTGGGAAGGTATGTCAGGATCCCATGGGACCAATTACTAGTCTTACAAATACCATGGGAGATCAACACGTTTAGATATCTTGGGATAGACATCTACCATACGGTGGAGGCAGAGCACCAATATATACAACACTGAGAAGGTGGTCAAGAGCATTGAAAATTGTATGAAGTTTTGGGTGAAGCTCTCCCTGACGATGATGGGGAGAGGGGCGATGCTGAAAATGGTAGTACTGCCGAGATTATTGGATTATTTTGGGAACATTCCATATCTGATCCCAAGGCAATTTTTTGCTAGGTTACATAGCATATTGCAGGGAATTATTCTGGCATGGGATGAGGAACAGAATCGCCCTTTGGAAGTCACAAAATTCGTATGATGAGGGGGTGGGGGCATAAAATTGCCAAATTATGAGATTTACTATCTAGCGAGCCAATTGCAGTACGTGGCAAAACACAAATATTTCCTGAAAGAAATTATACGGATCTCCAAATCAGATATGAAAGAACGCCCTGAGATGATGACATTGGGTTGGGAAGATATTGGGGAGCCCAACCCTGTGTTCCCCAACAAGTGCCACTGGTCGCGTTAACGAGAAAGGAAGGCCAACTCATCGTTTTTTTTTTTTCTGGGGAGTGGGGGGGGTTACCCACCCAACCCCCCCCCTTTTTTTAAAAATTATTCCCTATCACCCACAAATATTTATTTAATTTTTAACCCCCCCCCCAAAAAAAACAAAAAATCCCACGGCAAAAGAGCAGTATACCATAGCAGAAGGGGGACATGAGATATCCAGGATATATGAGCTGATGATGTCCAGAGTGGGGAAGGAAGTGGTACAACCGAGTCATGACTGGGAAGAGGAAGTGGGTGCCCCCATGAGTGATGGGATGTGGGAGCTGGCCCAAGGGTACCACAAGAAAGTGTCAAGGAATGCGAGGCTACAGCAAATACAACTGTATATAACCCATTGAGCTTATATGACACCCCAGAGAATAGGCAAATTTAAAAATGCAGAACGGCAAACATGCTCCAAATGCGGCGAAGAAAATGCCCGGATGACGCATATGTTCTGGGCATGCCCAGAAATTTGAGACATTTTGGGGAGAAATAGCCCACAGATTGGAGGAAAAAGGGATTAAGATTACTATTGACATAGCATGGGCAAGTCTAATAGGGGGCTTTCCTAGACCACGTAAACTTAAACATGTAAGTAAACTAAAGGATTTGGCATATATACTTGCGAAACGTAGAATCGCCATGGGATGGAAGGCTTGCTGTAGACCAAGGATGGAGATATGGTGGAAAGACCTTCAGAAATGGGCAGAGGCTGAAAGTGCAGTATGGCAGGAAGCCAGCAACACTGGGGGTGAGGAAGAAGCAGAAACCCCGGCAGCCTGGAAACATTTAATAGCCACAGGGTTTGGGTCAACCCAAGACTGGTCGAGCGACCAGGACTCAGCAGAAAATACAGAAGAGAGATCCCAATTGCAGGATGAATAAGCGGATCACGAGGTAGGGTAGGCTCAGGCGGATGGGGGGTAGAATGGGAGATGTAGTAGACATTGTTTGAGTTGCATATATTTGAAACATTGTAACATGTATTACAAGTTTGATCGTTTGTTGTGTGTTTGGAATAAAATTAATAAAAATTGTTAAAAACATTAATAAAAAATAAATAAGAGACGGGTCTTGACACAGACCATTGTGAACTGTTTACTTGAAATAATCCAGGGCAAGGGAACCAACCTCTGGTTACAAGGATTGTTTTGTTTGAAGTTATATATTTGATTTATTACACATATTTGAGTTGACCTTAGAAACATTTACCTTACACTGTTTAATTGTGTATCTTAATGTGAGGGTCAAATTTAGTTTGGACACAAGGGGCCTCATTCTAAGTGTGCCAGTCTGGAAACAAGGTTGCCGGTATGTTTACCGGCACTGTTGTTTCCAGACCGGCACACTACAACTCTGCAGGCGGATGCTGTCCTGGCCGGTAGGTCAGACCTGCCGGGTGGGACAGCACCCGCCTGCAGATTTTTCACAGAAGCACCGGCACCGTTAACAACGGTGGTGCTGCTGCTTCCGTGTCCCCATTCCCATACAGAATGGGAATGGGGACTAACGGAATTACCGGCACCTGACTTCCTGGGCCGCCGACTTGGAATAGCCTGGTGGCACCGGGAAGTCAGACGCCAATAATTTTTACCGGTCCGGCAGCAACCCACCAGTAGCACCAGCAGGGTTACCGCCATACCAATAATGAGGCCCAAGGTCATCATACTTTAGTTTTAGTTTCATAGGAAAGGACATTTGCGTTAGAAAAGGAAAAGTTAGGCCTTTATCCAAACCCCTTTTTGATAATAAAATGACTAATGTTGATAAGTTACCACTTTGTGTCTGCCTCTCATTTCTGACCCCTCAGACAGTCAATGGATGCTGGTTTGCCTGTATCTAATCTGCGTGTGTTGATACTGCCTTTAGGTCAGCGCACAGTGCAATAAGAGTCTAAGCGATAACCGCCACCGGCTCAGCAGCGGTATCCATGAAGCCACAAAAAAAGCTCCTCAAACTTTAAGATTCAGCATTTAGAGGTGACTCCACAGACCCACAGTGCACCAGGTAGATGGTAGACCAGGATATGGAGAACCCTCAGGAACAGGCAACCCTTAGAACCCTGGCTAGAGGGAACAACAAGAGGTCATTAGTGTCAGTAGTTGAATGATGTATGGAATGTATTGGCGTAAAAACAAATGAGTACCTATTTTATGTCTCATAGATGCCAGGAACAGGAGAAGGTCCAGTCCAAGTAAACCCAGCCAGGCCTGATGACACAAGAACAACCCGATGGCACAAGGACACAACAAGCTGCAAAACAATCCAGGCAGAGTTCCAGGTAAGAGTTCCGGAAAGAGTTCCAGGTAGTAGAGGGGTCCAGATATTCCAAGAGTCGAGGGAGGATTCAATGGGATACAAAATGGAGCCAGGCAGTTATGTGGCTCATTTAAATCGATCCTGGGTATTCCAAAAGGGGGTATATGCAGGTGAGCAAGACTGCAGGATCCAGCAGAGAGTAGTAGAAAGGAACCAACAGGGACAAGGTAGCTAGGAGGCATGGGAAAGGGGAAGCACCAAGCCACAATCACGGACTGAAAGAATGGTCTGAAGCGGCTTTGAGGAGCGCTGCGTTACTAGAGGAAGGCACCAATAAACACCACTGTATGAGCCTTCCGTGAGGGTATGATGGGACGTGAAGTCTCCACTCACCGAAGCTGTACAACATGTGACTAGCGCAGCAGCGGTACGTGACAGCAACACCATTATTGGAGTCTGGGTTTTGTAGGGCGCTGGGATTACCAGATCAGTCTATAGATTTTCTGCAGTCTGCAATTTCTTTCGCTGTGTCTTCCCCCGGGCAGGTAGCTCTCTTGTTTTTTCTCTGCCTGGCCTTCTGGGAACTGTAGCTTCCTTGGAGAAAGAGAAAGACTGGCCAGTAGTATGCACAACCAGTATGGGGCAAGAAATGGTGGTACTCATTTCAAGCATGCAGGCACATGTAGAAGGGACAGGGACTGGGGCCCTCCCAAATCTCATACAGCGCCTGTGGGGCAGGACTGGCTGTGATGGGTCCCCATTCCCTCTTAACAGGCTCAGGTCCCTGACAACATAACAACATCCAAACACCCGCACCTTACATATTGAAATTGAGAGGCTACATAATATTTACTAAAATGTAGTACTCCTAAATCCACCACATTTGCCTTAGAATATAATTTAACCAAAAGCTAGCATAGACCATACGTTCCTTTCTCTTTGATGTGATAACTTGATACTTGAAGGTCACTCACCGCATCATTGGCGACTATTCCCAGTGCTAAGTTAACTGAAAGAAAAAAAAGATACATTTTTAAATAGTACTTACTTTTAGGATAACGGGTTGCACAATTAAGCATACAAAGTCTGCTTTTCCTCACAATGCAAAACATACAGTGATAACGGTGATAACGATGTAGAGGGGGCAGAGGCCATGCTCCGGGACCTGCCCAACCAGAGGCCAAAGAGTAATTGCTCCATTTGGTTTCTGTGTGCTTAATGTGCTCAGACCACAGAACCTAGTTCTTGAGCCATTACACTCATTGTGGGGGAAATATGTTGTGCTTGTCCCTCTTTGAATGAAAGGGGTCCAGTGAAAAGGGCCGTTAACCAGAGTTTAAGCAAACAAACAAATGACAGAGCCACACTTGTAGTGACTGGGCTCACTCTGCAGGTGTTCACCTCGGCTCCCAAATAGTGACAGATCAGAAAGGGAGGCTGGCCCTGTGAAAACAACTTCAAAACATGGACGGGTCACATATGCCCATTCACATACAAGAAGCATATTTAATTTTAATGTGGGAAAAATAAAAAGAATTGGCAGATAAGGCAAGTGAAGCACGGGGGGGTTAAAGGGATTTTTCCAAGATCACACACAATTTTGGTCAATTAGTGAAGACAAGATTAGTGTCCAGCTCTTCTGGTACCAAATGTATCAACTTCTCACTACATCTCTTTCCATATCTTCTTGAATTCATATAGCACTTGATGCTGGTGTTCCAATGTACTTTTAAGAAGTCTCACATTTCACATATAAGAAGACTGAAGCAGCAATGAGATATTGCCCAAGAAAGCCCCATTTTGGACAAAAGGGGGTGCAGGATTACAATAAGTGTCATTATTTCGCTAATATGATGGGGCTCAGAAAAGTGACCTCAAACAACCCTATACCACTCAACGATGTCAAAGGGAAGGGACCTCATCAAATATTATTGAACCTACCACTACAGCTGCCAAAATATTCCTATCCTCTATGGGCCTTGGCATCTGCCTCCAAACTTAGCTCAAGCAATGCTGTGAGAAGGCCAATCAGAGCTCTGAGAGTCCACGTTCATACTCAATCTCCTTCACTATCTGGAGCGTCATGAATTTGCTATCATGCAGATACCAGGCGTCAACAATCCAGACTTTTCCAGGACTCCATTCCACAGACCCCTTCCAGCTAGGTTTGTACTGCTTTGTTCTAAACAATGTCTACGGATGATTATTGACAAATGATTTTGCTGGCCGATAGAGAAAGCGCTCAAAACAAAGCACTTTGGGCTGCCCTCAGTCTCAAACGGCCGGACCACATCTCTGCCATCAGACGCGATTCCCACATGCCCCCCTGTCAAAGCGTGTATACAATTCAAAACTCTGTCTATCACGCACCACTGCGTCCACAAGGATGCCCCCCAGTACCTAAACAATTGCATCGGCCAAACCTTTCTTAATAGGATTATCCAAGTTGCGCCAACATAGTAGTATGGAAAAAAAACTTTCAAATTGGTGCGTGGTCCAGAATTAATAATTTTTTCTCTGATCCTTCTCATTTGTGATAAACTTAAGATTACAAACAAACTCAAACAGACTTGCCTTTCTCTTTGTTGTTTATATTGTTTGTATTACTGGTTCCATATTTGTTGTGATAATCATTCTGAAAAACCTCGGAACCTGCCAAACCTTACCTGCACGTATACATAAATCCAATTCTAGTATTTCCCGGTTCCCACGCTTCAAGAGCAAAAGGGCGGGTTAAGGCAGTTTCCGTGTTATGGCGCCTACTCTCTGGAACGCCCCGCCCGCTCACATCTGTAATGAACAATCTGTCCCTGCCTGAAAAAAACTCCCCAAGACCTGGCCATTTGACAATACGAGTAACGCTAACCTCTGTTTATTCCTGTATAAACTTTCTGTATTTTGCTTCCGCACCGCTATGCTGTACGAACGCTGTGATACCCTCGGGCCTGGCCGTTGTCAAAAATATAATATAAATATATAAAGGGTACATGATTGAGGACCAATTGTGCCTCACATCCCCAAGAACTACTATTGTAAACAGACTCTGCAGCAGAACATTTCCGTCTTGCGTGAAATTAGGACAATTTCTCCAGTTCCTTGCAAGGACAAAAGGTCCAGGTTCTACTCCACTCTATTCGTTGTCAGGATCTGTCGGTGTCAGAATGTCCAAAACAAAACCATCCTCTGTCCAAAGTACTATTCTGACCCTTACATTCTAAAAGAAATGAACTCTAAAGTGAAAAAGGTAAAGTCTTTGGCCTTCAGTGTTTCACAAATGTTCAAAAAGGTAAAGAAATAGGTAACTCCAGCCAAAAAGTCTCTGCAGGATACTGCTCCTTACTCCAGAGGGTGTTTCCCTTAACCCTGGATTTGGCTTCACTCTCTTGAATTCAAAAGTAGCACATTTCGAGTTGCGTTTGATCTTTAACACCGCTATTCCAATATGGAAGCTATGTAAGTATCTTTGCTCCGGAGGATGGTTCTCTTTCCCCTCATTTCCTTTCACCATTACAGGTACTGGCGTTGACTTAAAACGTTATGTTTTCTTACATACAAGCTTCCATACAAAGGTCTTTACTTTTCTGGATGTTAACAAAAAGAAATATCTTAAGAGTTGGATCAGGAAGAGTCTGCCTTTCCCTGGCCCCCTGTGAGGAGACTTTGGGTAGGATTTCAGTGAGGGATCTGCAGGATTCTTCACATATGTCTATGTATTGTCTAACACCGTGAGGGCTCCTGATCCAGGCGGCAATCACTGTTCTGCTTCTGCTGCACCTATACAGGCTCTTGTCTTGTGAGTATTTTTCCTTGTTCATGCCTTAAAGGCCAGACCAGAAGTTCACTCATGCTGTCACTTGACATGAGCAGTCAGTGTGAGGCATTGTTAACTGTAACTTACTATGGTCCATAGAGTTTCCCATGATAGCATGGAAAACCCTGTGACAATTTTGTATAATAGTTATCAAACAAGTTTGTCTTGTCTGTATTCCCAGCAATATTCAGACTCTAGTCATCTTTAGTTTTCCAGGCTCCCTCTTGAGCCTCTGAGAGTCACAATACTCACATTTCTCGCCCGCTCCCAGCAAGAGGTAGCATTAACAGCATGCTCCCTAAAAATTACTGGAAGTAGCGGTCTCAGCCCCAGCTACTCGAGGGTTCTGTTAAGAGGTGTGACCGGAGCAAACTACACTCGAAAGTTTGTTAAAGACTGTCCTCGGGTCAGGAAGGACTTCATTTGTGAGTACTGTGACTAGGATGGCGATACTCAGTGTGATAGGGTAAACCATACTTAAGCAGGCTGGTTCCACCTTTCCTGCTGACTTGTAGAATATATGCACCCATTTAGACGGATTTAAGGACCAGATTATTATTTCATGTCAAAGCGCTTACCTGCTGTTGTGGACTTCCCAACACCTCCCTTCCCAGAGGCAACCAGCACAACGTGGTTCACGCCAGGAATCGGTTTCTGTCGTGGCAGGCCACGGCTCATCAACTGAGCTTGCCTCTCCTTCAAGGCAGTGCCCTCGGGACTTGATGACT
Source organism: Ambystoma mexicanum (assembly GCF_040938575.1). NCBI lineage: Eukaryota > Metazoa > Chordata > Amphibia > Caudata > Ambystomatidae > Ambystoma > Ambystoma mexicanum. Next base: position 38,125,571 of record NC_090940.1, read on the forward strand.
GAAAACAAAACAAGAATAATGTCACTAGCACACCACAAGGGTTGCTGCCTTATTTATACAGCTTGCATGGAATTGCCTGCAGACACCGCTAGTTACTGCCCAACCAGAAGACACTAGGAACGACTGAGTTGTTGAAATATTAAAATAAATGATAGATTGCGTTTATTTAAGGCTTAGACTGAGGATCAGTACTGAGGTCCCACCCTTTTAACATCATTATCAGGCACAACGCACGACAGGAAGGAAGGAAGGAAAGGTTGTAAATTATACATAAGGAAAGCAAGAGCGTGAATACTTAAAGAGAAGGGAGTGGCTTCAAAGCTGCCAGAAGAAGTGGAAAATAGTATTCAACACAGCTAAGAACAGGGACATGTAACTGGAGTACAGAACCCCCGTGAAGGGATACACCATGTGGGAGGGGGAACTGGTGACACCCAGTAGGATTTACCCAATACCTCAAGCTTTACAAACCATGTGAAATTATATTGGGCGAGAGGCACAACCAGTGGAGAAGAAAGGTTTGTGTTGCCAGTGTACAATTTAGGGGAGGCTGTCCACTCCACGGTGTACTTATTCTAGTTCTGGAGCCCATGTCTCCTAAAGGATGAAGGTCCAAGTGTGCCCAGTGGAAGTCTACCACAATAATGGTGCACAGTCTGCATCAGACATGTTATGAACAGTGACACAGACACAGCTATGCAGCATGAAGAACACAACAGCCACATGTAAATGTCTCACAGGTATAGAGCAGAGGAAGAGCATATTCTACCAGAGGACTTTGGAGTAAAGAGTCATGAGCTAAGACTTAGATGAGAAGCATGCCAATGAGTAACCTAAGGAAAATGTTCACTGAAAGGGTGCACAATTCAGGGATCTGGTTTTCAGCAGCAGTGGTGTGGGAAAGATCTAGCAGAATTCCAAAGGGCATCGGCCTTACAGTGGTGAGTAATCAGATTATTATTATGGAATTTATTGAGCGCAGACCTGGCTTCGAGAAGCAACGGAGCGCTTCACAGAGGTCTACACCAATACAGATACATAAGGGAGCGCTTTACAGAGGTCTACACCAATACAGATACATAACGGAGCGCTTTACAGAGGTCTACACCAATACAGATGCATAACGGAGCGCTTTACAGAGGTCTACACCAATACAGATGCATAACGGAGCGCTTTACAGAGGTCTACACCAATACAGATGCATAATGGAGCGCTTTACAGAGGTCTACACCAATACAGATACATAACGGAGCGCTTTACAGAGGTCTACACCAATACAGATACATAACGGAGCGCTTTACAGAGGTCTACACCAATACAGATACATAACGGAACACTTTACAGAGGTCTACACCGATACAGACACATAACGGAGCGCTTTACAGAGGTCTACACTAATACAGATACATAACGGAGCGCTTTACAGAGGTGTACAACATTATAGGTGCATAACAGATTGCTTTTCAGTAGTAACAACAGAACTGATATACAGCGTGGGGTAGGATACAGAAGGGCGCAGAGGAGGGGTGCGGCTGCACCGGGTTGCGAGGAGCAGGAGGCATCAAGCGAGTCAGGTGGCGCGGGGGGGCAATGTGATGGCCTAGCTGTTGAAGAGGAGAGACTCCTTGAAGAGGTGCGTCTTGAGTTCTTTTCTGAATTGTAGGAGCGTGGGGGCGAGTCTGATGCAGACAGGGAGGAAGTTCCATAGTCTTGGGGCGTAGGCAGCGAATGATTATTTTCTGGTCCTTTCCTTTTTTCAGCAGCAGATTTCAAGACTGCACGTGTCCTGGTCTCTGGTGGTACGCTGTCCGCCAGAGAAGCAGACTTTCTCCACAAGGTAGCTGGGTAACTTGAGGGAGACAAAGATGCTGAAGATTAGGTAGCAGGCAGGAAAGCATCTCCTCTGGACCGGATATCATGAACTGAAGTGCGCTTCGGTTCAAGCACAGCCTCTGATCCCAACATGCCATTTTTGGAAGGTGCCGATAACAGACTAGCTGTTGCTTCGGAATTCGATATGTGGGTGGTGACCTTTCCAGCACAGACCGGCTTATCTGCCGTTGTGACCAGGACACTTTGCGTTGCAACTAACTTGTATTGTTGCTGCTGCGCTTTCTGTTCCTTCTGCTCGAACTTCCTTTTGCCTCGTTTGCTCCATTTTTCTTCCTTTCTCTCTCTCTGTCTCCATTGGCTGCGTACCCTTCGTCCAGTTCCTCTTCTCCCCAACTCAGTGTTGCCTTCTAATTTTCTCCATGCTCACGCCTCTGGATTCAAACCCTCAGTCTCCCACTATTGGATCTTGCTACTCTCCAGCAAAGTCTGCAAACAGAATCCTCTGCAAATCCTTCTTGGACATTCCCCTCTCCACTCTGGATCTGTGTAGCGAGGACGCCTAGCTGCTTACCCCCTGACACTTATATCGGGGCAGCAGAATGGTTTCTTCCAGAAACAGACTTTACCTCTCCGAGTCCCGAACCAAGCAAAGATCTAAGATAACACACATTTATGAGTGCAGTGTTGGGTGGTTGTTTTCAACTAGGAAGGTAAGTGTTACTCTTTAACTTTTTACTCTCTGGAAAAATCCCCACATGCGAACTCGTCGGTAAAAACAATACAACAAGGCCTACCTTGTCTTCGTCCAAACATGAAGAATGGATAGATCTACCTGGAACCTGCTTCCGACCCCTTCTAACTCAGGTATCGAAAGGAGACTCCCGGGAAACCCTCGTGGGGGAGAAAACCCGGCTGCCGGTAGAGAGCGTTGGGTGCAAAGCTGGTTTCAAACTCTCAAAGATCTTGCGGGATGAAGTCTTCTAATGGTAAGTAAGTCGTTGTCTATGAAGTATCAGGCTCAGGAGAGATCTGGGAATAAACGTATAGAAGTTAGCGAAGGTAATGGTGTCGGACTTCCTATGAGGGTTGGATGAGAATTATAATACCTGCAAGTGGTAGGGACTGGGTGTCGGCAGAGGATTTCCGATTGCTGTTTGTAAGAGTGTGTGCCTTTAAAGATGGATCCCAGACGGGGTTCCGATAAGGAGCAGGACGGTAAACTGAAAAACTGGGTTTATGAGTGGAGGCTGAGACACACCGGTGGTCGAATGGAGTCGATAATGCAAGCGTGGGTGACAGAGGAGGAGGGGCTTCCGAAGCGAAGCCTCTGATAGCAGTAGCAACGCGTTGTTGTCCAGGAGCCGTGGATTCTTGTAGTGTTTCCGGGATGGGAGGCGGAGCTTCGCTTCCGCCTCCCGTCCTGACAACTAGACCATTGACACCGAGTATAGGCGCCATGTTGGAGGAACACAGCCGCAACTTTGGTTGAAGCCGCCAGCGGTTCCATAATAAACCGCGTCAGAGACCCATCGTAACAGTATGCCCCCTTCCAAGGGAGGAAAATCCCGGTTTACCCGGGTGGAAGCGATAAAAAGCACGAACCAACCGCGGAGCATGAACCGCGGATGCAGGTTCCCAGGAGCGGTCGGCAGGGTTGTAACCCTTCCAGTCCACTAGGTATTGAAGAACCCCTCTATGGTAACGGGAGTCACAAATCCCCGAAATCTCATACTCCGGACCTGAGTCCGTCATAACAGGAGGGGGAGAACCACACGTAGAGCGGTGGAATTGGTTACGCACATCTGGCTTTAGTTGTGAGACGTGAAAGGTGGGATGAATGCGACTCCAAGACCTAGGGAGCCTCAGTTTGAAGGCTACCGGTCCGAATCTGGCAATGATGGGAAAAGGACCGAAATATTTGGGTGACAGTTTAGAGGGAATGAGTCGCCTGGGGAGAAACTTGCTGGCCAGCCACACATGATCCCCGATGTTGAATTGTGGGGTAGGAGTTCGATGTCTGTCGGCTTGTTTCTTGCTCCTGGTCTGGGCTTCTTGTAGGGCCAGACCTGCTTTGATATGACCCCGGTGAATGGTATCAATCAAGGCGTCGATGTCCGGGAATTTGGTAAGGGTGGAGGTCACATGAGGAAAAACTGAAGGATGAAATCCATATGTGCAAAAGAAGGGACTGGTCTTGATGGAAGAATGTGCCGTATTGTTATAGGCAAATTCTGCTAAGGGTAGCAGATCCTTCCAGTTGTCCTGGGCCGACGAGACATAACAGCGAAGGTACCCTTCCAGGGTCTGATTCAGCCTCTCCGTCTGTCCGTTGATTTGCGGATGAAAGCCAGAGCATAATGCTCTCGAAATTCACAATGCCTGACAGATGTGTTTCCAATACCTCAAAGTATACTGTGGTCCTCTATCAGAAATTATAGTTTCTGGGGGGCCGTGAAGAGAGAAAAAGCGTTCCAAAAAAACCCGTGCCATAATGGCTGCTGAGGGAATAGTAGGCAAAGGGATAAAATGAGCCATTTTAGTTAAACTGTCCACGGTGACCATGATGGTGCTACACCCCTTAGAAAGAGGTAAGTCCACTATGAAATCAGTAGAGATTAATCTGCCAGGGTTTGACTGGTAGTAGAGGTGTCACCAATTCTCCCAAAGGGGAACACCGAGGTGTCTTGGTTTGTAGACAGACAGTGCAGGAAGCGAGATAGTCTCGCACATCAGTGCGTAGCGAAGGCCACCAAAAATGTCTCTGAATGAGTTCCAGGGTATTAGTAAACCCTCGATGTCCTGCCGCTTGAGAATCATGGCATAATCGTAACACCTCTTTTTGGAGTTCGGGATCAGAATGTAGACTTTTTCTCCTTTGAACAGAAGACCCTGACTTCTCGTTAATCCATAAGTCGATAGTAGGGTAGAGTCTAGGATCTCAAGGTCTTTGGATTTATTTTCCAGTCTTTGTAGAAAGAGACGAACTACAGATATGGACATTGTCCTTGGAAACATAGGTTCGGGTTTAAAAGGGACCTTTTCTTGAGGAGTCTTTCTGGATAAAGCATCTGCTTTCAAATTGGAGTTTCCTGGAACAAAAGTAAATTTGATCCGATACGGAGAAAAGAAATAGGCCCATCGGGCCTGCCGACTATTGCAGGTTTGTGTGTACTGTAAAGATCGGAGGTTATGATGGTCAGTCCTGACCTCTATAGGGTGTTGGGCCCCTAGAAGAAGGTGACGCCATTCTTCAAAAACCCGTTTGATGGCTAGGAGTTCTTTCTCCAACACCGTGTAGTGCAGTTCAGCCGGTGAGAGAGTTTTAGATAAATAAGCCACTGGTCTTTCTATGTTCTGCTCGTCTTGAAGTAAGACGGCCCCTAAGGCATACTGGGATGCGTCGGACTCCACAATGAATCTTCGACTTTGATCTGGTACTTGTAAAATAGGAGCCTGAGTAAAAAGAATCTTGAGTTGTTCAAATGATCTCTGTCTCAGCGGCCCAAACAAATGGAATGTCTTTTTTCAGCAGATACGTTAAGGGTTTGGTCATCAAGGAGAAATGAGGGATGAATCTTCTATAAAAGTTGGCGAAACCTAGAAATCGTTGAATGTCTTTAATAGATCGAGGAGAGGGCCATTCTGTGATTGCCGATATCTTGTCAGGATCCATTGCAATACCTTGTTGAGCAAGAACGTAGCCTAAGTAAGAAATGGTGGTTTTGTGAAACTCACACTTCTCCAGTTTACAGAACAGATGATTCTGTTGCAGTCGTGTTAACACTTCCTTTACATGTAAAACATGTTCTTTCCAGGTAGAAGAAAAAATCAAGATGTCATCCAGATAAATGATAACAATGTAAGCTGATGTCTGCAAAAATGTGATCCATAAATCTTTGAAAAACTGCTGGGGTATTCATAAGTCCAAACGGCATGACTCGATACTGATAATGACCAAACGGCGTGCAAAAAGCCGTTTTCCATTGATCCCCAGCCTTTATTCGAATTAGGTGTAGGCTCCTCTTAAGTCAAGCTTGGTGTAAACTTTGGCTCCTTGTACTGCTTCTAATATATCGGGAATGAGAGGCATGGGATATTTGTCCGGGATGGTGATTTTGTTTAAACCCCTAAAGTCGATGCAAGGACGGAGCTCGGTTGTGTCTTTTTTTGGTATAAAAAAACAATAAAGCTGCTGCGGGGGAAGTGGACTCGGAAATCAGACCGTTCTTGATATGTGTGTGTAGATATTTTTTTAGTACTTCCTTTTCTTTGGCTGATAGGATATACATTCTCCCGAAAGGGAGTGGACGATCTGGGATGAGGTCTATCGCACAATCGTCCCTCCGGTGAGGGGGAAGTTCTGAAAACTCAGACTGAGAGAAGATAGAACGGAATGAATGATATTCTGCTGGTAGGGAAGAGACTTCATTTACAATAGTATTGGCAATCCCTGCCTCCTGCTCCGGATTTGGTGAAGGGGGTTTCGCTAAAAAGTGACCGTGAACACAATGTTCGGAACCTAAGAAAAGAGTACCCGCCGTCCAGTTGATGTAGGGGTTGTGGACCCTTAACCACGGGATACCTAGAATGACCGGATAATGAGCGGTCTTAATGATGTCTAGCTCAATGTTCTCATGATGGGAGACCACCGTCATCTTTAAGGCTCTTGTGTGATCCTTAATAGGCCCAGATATAAGAGGGCTACCGTCGACGCTTTCCACGGGGATGGCTACGGTCTTAGTAGTACGTGGGATAGCATGTTTCTTAGCCCAAACATCATCAATAAAGTTGCCCGCGGCTCCGCTGTCTATTAAGGCGGGCACATTAACAAGACACATGTTATCCCAAGCTAATGAAACACTTAAAGTAATCATGGTGTTTCCATCTGCTAGGGTAGAAGGACTGATAGTGTAATTTGGAAGGGGACTAATAGTAGTTAAAGAACCCGAAGCCGTTGTCCCCTTTACGGTCGGGCATTGGCGTTTCCCGGTTTCCTCGGGGGTGCAACCGTACATTCTTTAACAGTATGACTGTTTGATCCACAGTACATACACAATCCTTGTGTCTTTCTCCGTGTACGTTCTGCAGGAGAGAGAGGACCCCTTGCGTTACCTAATTGCATGGGCTCCTCGCTAGTATTCGATTTATGAGGAGAAAAAAAAGATTCCATATGGTATCTAGGATTCTTTCCTTTTCGCTTTTCTCTGTTCCTTTCCTGGAGTCTATAATCTAACTGCATCACTAGAGCAATAAATTCAGTCAGGTTGGGAGGTCTCGGAACTCGAGACACTTCGTCTTTTAGTTCTTCCGATAACCCTCTTCTAAAGAGAGTAATCAGTGCATCGTCTGCCCAAGAGGTGTCGGCGGCCATCCTTTTAAAAGTATTTATATAGGCTAGGATATCCAGGTACCCTTGTTTTAAGTCAAGGAGCCTTTCCTGAGAGGCGACAACCACCTCTTGTCTGCTGAACATGCTGCGGATACTGTTGCAAAATGCCGGATAAGAGTCCAGAATGGGGTTGTTATTGGTGACTAAAGGAGTGGCCCATGCTAAGGCTGCTCCTGTCATTTGTGCAATCATATGGCCCACTTTGTCTCTGTCCGTGGGAAAAAAGGCTGCCTTAAAGGCAAACTACACTGTGCAAGATTCAAGGAATTCTTTCACGGCTTGGGGATTGCCATCAAATCTACCGCCTGGTAAAGGCCCGGGAGGGACTTCTGAGCTTCGGGCTGTCTGTCCCCCTTGCTGTCGTAATGCAGTATTTTCCAATTTTAACTGCTGGACCTCTGCAGAACGGGTCTGCATGGCGGCCATCATTTGTTGTAGTTGTTGTTCCATTGTTAATGCCCGACGAGTATCCCCTGTGAGTCCTCCAGAGCTTTATTTTTTTTTTCAGGCGTTGCTAACTGTTACTCTTTAACTTTTTACTCTCTGGAAAAATCCCCACATGCGAACTCGTCGGTAAAAACAATACAACAAGGCCTACCTTGTCTTCGTCCAAACATGAAGAATGGATAGATCTACCTGGAACCTGCTTCCGACCCCTTCTAACTCAGGTATCGAAAGGAGACTCCCGGGAAACCCTCGTGGGGGAGAAAACCCGGCTGCCGGTAGAGAGCGTTGGGTGCAAAGCTGGTTTCAAACTCTCAAAGATCTTGCGGGATGAAGTCTTCTAATGGTAAGTAAGTCGTTGTCTATGAAGTATCAGGCTCAGGAGAGATCTGGGAATAAACGTATAGAAGTTAGCGAAGGTAATGATGTCGGACTTCCTATGAGGGTTGGATGAGAATTATAATACCTGCAAGTGGTAGGGACTGGGTCTCGGCAGAGGATTTCCGTTCGCTGTTTGTAAGAGTGTGTGCCTTTAAAGATGGATCCCAGACGGGGTTCCGATAAGGAGCAGGACGGTAAGCTGAAAAACTGGGTTTATGAGTGGAGGCTGAGACACACCGGTGGTCGAATGGAGTCGATAATGCAAGCGTGGGTGACAGAGGAGGAGGGGCTTCCGAAGCGAAGCCTCTGATAGCAGTAGCAACGCGTTGTTGTCCAGGAGCCGTGGATTCTTGTAGTGTTTCCAGGATGGGAGGCGGAGCTTCGCTTCCGTCTCCCGTCCTGACAACTAGACCATTGACACCGAGTATAGGCGCCATGTTGGAGGAACACAGCCGCAACTTTGGTTGAAGCCGCCAGCGGTTCCATAATAAACCGCGTCGGAGACCCATCGTAACAGTAAGGGGTTAAAAGCCTGTGCTTGGCCTTGAGGCGACCTTTGTATCTGTCTTGATTGTGCTTTATGTACTGCAGGGGCTGCAACCTCTGGCTCTCTAAATGTTTAAGACGACAACTCCCATCAGCTATAACCAATGCTGAGGGATCATGGGAGGTGTGGAACAAAACATCTCTAGAGCCACATGTTGCAGACCCGATATACTGTATGGCCTGGGGCTATCAGTTACATCATCTCAACAACACGTGGCCAGTGACAGGAGCACCTTACGGTGTATGTAGAAGGGGATTGAGAGTGCCTGTGAAGCACCTCGATGTACGAGTGGGTGAAGTAAATGCTGTGAACCGACTGAGCAAATATATATACATTCTATATTACGGGGTGACGGCAGCTGAGTTAAGGTGAAATGTAAGATCCAGGAACTTTGCAAAAATTCTGTTGCAAATTACGTTTTCTCATTTGGCATCTCTGTAGAAAATGTCCCAACGCTGGTTTCTGGCTCAGGCCCCCCAAATGTTGTAAAGACTGGTGCAAATCTGTGCAATGGGTGCTTTGAAACAGTATTTTCTTATTGTATAAGCGCCTAACAAGAAAATAATTAATAAATGGTTTAAAAATCATGAAGCATTAAAAAAGGGAGGTTTTTCGCCTTTGCATAGTTTTTTCCACAGAAACATCGCAAAATATAAACAGAATCTGTTGTGGCAATTCATCCAGTACTTTTTAAAATTTGGTGGAGAGCAGGGTGCACCCCAGCACCAACATCTTTTAAATATATCCCATGGTACATTGCAGCAACTAAGGCTTTTCAGAAATAAAAGCTGCCTTTTTTATGCAAGACATACTTCGTGAAATGTCACAGAAATTATATGGTAAATTCACGTTCGTTTATCGCAGGAACAAAGGGAGAGTGTTAATAAAAACACTTTTTACAATATATGCTTAGACATCAAAAATCACAGCTACTCTCTGTCCGGTTCCTCATCATCACAAAATGGACACAGGGCCCATACTGGGAGATGCTTAGCAACTTACTGATAATACTAAATATATCTGCGACATGAAAAGAAAAAAACTTTAGTACTACATGTAGTATGAGATATAGAACATCTGTAGTTGAACTGACGTTAAGGAGATGAATAAACTCAACACTGATGACACCACTTGTTACATCATCTGTGGCATAACCGGAAACAAGAGCAAACTGATGACATCACAGCATACATCATGGGAAACTACCATCAAGAGTAAAAAGTATCTTGTTCTAGATAAACATATTGCATAGATGTATGTGTAGCACATAGTAACAGAAAATGTAATGGACCCATGGACCCATTATGGGGGTAACAGACAATGCTCAGGGGCTACTTTGGGTAGCTTTTTGGGGTATGGGTTATGGCCATCAGTGTGCTCTAGTTTCCAGTGATGTCATTGATGACATCATCAGTGTGCTCATGGCCTGCAAAACAAGGGGGCTCTTAGTTACAGTGGTGCAGGTTCCAACACTTTCTGAATTTCAAATACTTTAAACCATCACCTTAATATCAATTCAAGTAATGTATTTTCACTGAATCAATTGTATTCAATATTGTAATATTTGTCATGTGAACTGGGCACAAACCATAGCATGTAAATTAGTAGTTTGGAGAGGGGCTGGACAATGATTGGAAAAGTGTATAAAATAGCTTGCATCAAGATGTCCTGCACTCTCACCCCTCACTATGTCTGCTGGTAAACACTGTGAGGTGTTGGCAGCCAGATAGCTATCTGTTTTGCTTTGAATTCTGTACAGAAAATAAAGATACTTGTATCTTTCGACTCGTTATTGGCGTATTTCATTTTGTGGTACTAAGCCTCGATATTTCTTTCGTCTTTCAGATGGCGCCCGAATAGGAACCCTCAAGATTGATGTCTCCTCGCTGAAAAGAAGACGCGGCTATCAGACCGGGATCGGAGAGTGAGAAAAAGGAGGCCCATTTGTATGAGACGTGCCATCTCAAAAGTACTGCACGATCCAATCCCTGAATGGTGAGCACGCGGTTCGAGTGGATTCCAAAGAATCCTGATATTGGTTGTAGTTTTGCACTCGCGAGTACAACCGACGCCAGGTAATACCAGTAATCTGACATGCCTGGGAAATTGTCGGCCTGTTTCAGGGGTTTATTCCGCAGAGACAATCTTTGGGACAAAGTCAACTGGCGCCACTTGTTGGCTCATCGGCTTGGTTAATGTACTGTAAGTACGGCCTCAATAGTACTGTATTTAACGATATTTGGCACAGACAAACTAGACAAGCTTACGAATTTCAGTGGCCAGTTTATGGTAATTTTGAAATTCCCTGTATAAAGTCTATATTGTTGAAGAAAAAGGCTAGGCCTGCAGCATTTGATATAATTAAGGATTGGGGAAAGGAAGCTATGCAGCAACTTAAGAGTAAAGAGAAACACGCACGTCGACATATGTCTAACACTGAAAAAACATTATTGTATGATCAACAGAAACAGTCGGAATCTATTAGATGTACGAATAGGGCTTTTCAATTCGGAGTACAGAAAATGTATCTGTCTGAGGATTTTCATACCTCAGACGAGCTAATCGATAAGGACTGTTGCCACTGCACCACCTCCTTATATGACTCTCCCTGTTGTTTTACCTCTTCCCATTGTTGCTCCTCCTCCAGTTGTTGCTCCTCTTCCTGTTGTTGTTTCCCCTTCTGCATCCCCACCCTTACCGACAGCTGCTGTTCCCTTAATTCTGTCTTTACCGCTAGCGGTAGTGTCTCCACTGCCTATTGTACAAGATTTGTCTGAACTTTCTTTTCCAAATGGTTCTGCTCCACTTGTAGCGATTGAAGGGGCGAGTGCTGATTCAAGAATAGTGATTCGTGGAACAGTATCTAACGCTAGAAAAAGAGAATTGTATGCCTGGGCTAAGGAATATGTAGAAAAAGTTGAAAAATCAGCAGTCTTAACCACAATTTCTGACCAAGAAAGTATTCCCAAACAGAATATTTTAATAGAGGGGATGGGAATGCATTTGGCTGATATTTGGAGTGATTTGACAGGCATGAATGTCCCACAGGGGTTGAGGGATTTGAATGCCCTAGCTCGCTCAAGGGACACTGCAGAGAAAGTACATGAGCATGTTGAGAGGGTATGTGAGTTTAATAGGGAGTTAGATCGGTAACAGAATGATGAAATAGATGGTAAAAGATTGGAAGCCTCATATGTGCAGACACGATTTCTTCCTTCATGTAAACCAATGAGTGAAGAAACGTGTATTTTCACAAGAGACGCGCTTAGATGGATTTCGGATGTTTCAATTTCTCCCATTGTATAGTAAGTATATGACACGTTTAGTTAGTATGCTCAGGCAATGCAAAGGAAAGTGTTACAGGTAATGGTAGAGTACCTACAGGATAGGTTTATGAAGAAAAAGGTTTGTTGTCCCGCAGATTTGATGGTCATTTATAAGACAGCATTTTCACCCGATACTGCTTTGGCTACTTTGTCACTCGATTTAGCATTGTTGCTTAATGAACGTTCAGTATTGCCTACTTCTCAATTGCCAATGAGGGAGGTTCCTCCGACATTTGTTCCTAAAGTAGAAATTCCAGCTAATGCCGCAACAGGTGCAGCAGCCGCTACTACTGAAGCTCATTATGCCTCACAGTTGGTTCATGTCCCATTTTCCAGACAGGAAAAGAATACCATTAGACAAACGATTCCAGATATCCAGATAGTAGTAAAAATCCAACAGGATTTTATAAAGAAATTTAATCTGTCTTGCATTAGTCAGTTTTCACACTGGGTGATATAGATTTGTTGTTGCCTGTGATCCTACCTGCCGATTTATGGAAACAGATTAGAACTATAGATGATCAGGCAGGGCTGGGCGACACATGGGTTAACTTGGTATGGATAGATGGGAAAAGGAATGCTGGTGAGAAACCGCCACAGGTGATATTGACACTGCCAGACAGAATAGTAAATAAATTAAAAACTTTTGTTCCAGAGAGAAGAATTGTTTGGGACAAGCTTACAGCTTGCATCCAGGGGAAATCTGAGGGTGCTACCGAATTTTTTAATCAGTTCGAACAAGTGTTTTCAGATTTTAGCGGTCAGGACTTAATTACTGAGTCAGGAAAAAGACTGTTCGTAGACAAATTTGTGCGTGGATTGTTGCTTAATATCCAATCACAAATTATGACTTCCGAAAGTGCCTGGCTAGCTAAATCGCAGTCTGAAGTATTGCACATGGCTCAGTATTATGAGAATAGGGTTAATACTGAAAAAGAGAAGATAGAAAAGAAGAAGGGAGACTTGAAGATAAAGGTTATGTTGCAACAAATAGTAAGAGGAACCACAGGTTGGAATACACCGTTTAGAGTTCAATTTGCACCATAGAGTAATGCGCAAATGGGTCCTGTACACATGAACCAATGTGCTTATTGCAGACAAGAAGGTCATTGGCGAGCACAATGCCCGATCCTTCAACAGTGATCGAATAACACGTATGGTACCATGGGTAGACGATCCAGCGGCCGTCCTGGGATAGGGGGCCCTGGTAGAAGTCAGTTCACTCAGAATCAACAGTCATTTTCACAAGATAGTCAGCAGCATAGTGTTAATAATGGGAACATTTCTGATAATCCTTTGACTGTCTTTTTTTCTGAGGATCTTGCATTTGATGATGTACTGTTCCGTTAGGACAGCCGAAGCAGACTCTGGAACCAGTACTTATTCCCGCCGATCAGAAAGGGCCCTACGTTGAGATGAAGGTGGGGAACAGGAAGCATCTATTTTTGATAGATACAAGAGCACAGAAGTGTTCTGTTTATCATTCACAGGTTCCAGATATTCCACTGTAAGGGCAGAACAACATTTTTGTAGGGTTCTCTGTTACGCCAGTGGTTAGTCCGGTCTCTCAGCCGGTACTGATTTCACTGGGGCCATTCACTGAATCATGTCCATTTCTTTTGATGACGAATTGTGGTGAAAATGTGTTGGGGTTGAATCTGTTGAAAGAATTGAATGCTGTAATTTACTGTTCTCCGGATGGAGTGCATTTGACGATTTCACCTCAACGAACTTCTGTTTCACAATTCTTGACTAGGCCTTTACCGACTTAATTGGATAAGGTTCCGGCATGTTTATGGGAAGTTGATAATGACGTTGGGATTTTGAAAAGGAAGCCTGTTAAAATTGCGTTGAAACCAGGTGTTAAACTACCACGTATTCCACAGTATAAGATTTCAGTTGATGGTGAACAAGCTTTAAAGAGTATAGTTTCTGATTTTGCACATCGAGGAATGATTGAGGAATTTGCAGGAAGTTTGTGTAATAGTCTGATTCTACCAGTATATAAGAAAGGGGATAATGCGATTCCTTTCCGTTTCATTATCGATTTGCGCGCTATCAATAAGATTGTTGCTCCACAATTTCCGATTGTGCCTGATGTGACTACTATATTGACAATGATTCCAGCTTCAGCTACTCATTTCAGTGTTGTCGATTTAAAGAATGCTTTCTTCAGTATTCCTGTACATGTTGACAATAGATATTTGTTTGCGTTCACCCTAGGGGGACGCTTGTTTACATTTACTTGTGTGCCACAAGGGTACTCTGAGAGACCAAGCCTTTATAGTAGAGCTTTGAAGGAACAGCTGGATACACTTGAGTTGCCTTCCACTTGTACATTGTTGCAGTACGTTGATTGTCTTCTTTTAGCTGCAGATTCAGAGGTTGATTGCAAGGAGGGCACCGTGTTGCTGCTTATCCATCTAGCAGAACATAGGCATAAGGCTTCATTAAAAAAGTTTCAATATTGTCGACAGGAGGTCACCTATTTAGGCTAGCTCCTGTCAAGGGAGGGGAAAAGACTGACACCTGAATGGATACAAAGCATCTCTGGCATGTCTGTCCCAAACACACAAAAAGAGGTCAGAGCCTTGATAAGCATGGCTTCCTACTGTAGACAGTGGATCCCTAACTTTTCATTAATGATAAAACCAATGTTGGCATTGATAAAGAAGGGCATTTCTTTGCCTTTACCGTGGAACATGGATTGCCAGAAAGCTTTTGATCTGCTCAAGGCTGCGTTGTGTTCAGCACCAGTTTTGGGCACACCAAATTCCGACAAGGCCTTTATTTTGTATGTGTATGAATGTGATGGATGCGCTTTGGCCGTGTTAACGCAGGAACATGGGGGAAAGAATAGACTGGTTATTTTTCCTCCACGCTTGACCCTATTGCATGTGCTTTGCTGAGATGTTTGAGAGCTGTTGCTGCTGCCGGTGCAACTGTAAAACAAAGTGAGGGTATGGTTCTGGGTCACTCCTTAACCGTGATTGTACTTCACTCTGTAGACATTCTATTAAACAGAACGCAAACGCAACATCTCACATCAGCACGATTAACAAGATACGAGCTGATTCTATTTGCACCGCATATCCAAATTAAGAGATGTTGCTCATTAAATCCGGCTGAACTATTGCCTCTTCCGCAAGAAATCGCTTGCAGTGACGAGATGTCACATGATTGCCTCTATACTACAGAACAAGAAACTAAAGGCAGAATTGATTTAAATGATACACCATTAAAGGATCCTCAAGGGGACCCGTTTTGCGATGGCTCCTGCTTCAAACTTCCAGATTGTACATCCACTGCTGATTACGCAATCACTACATTAAGCACTATGGTGGAAACCAAAATAATTCTGCATATTTCCGCAGAGCGCAGAGATTATTGCATTGACTTGAGCTTGTGAACTTTCCGAAGGGCTTAGTGTGAATATATTTTGAATATATTTACGGACAGTCAGGGGGTGTGGCTAACTAGCCATGTAAGAGGCGGGGTGGCTCCAGAGATCCCGTTGATCCGATCAGAATCCTACACATGCCTGCCCGGTAGACTCGCTGCAAACCGTTCCCAAGAGAGACAAACCTGTGGGAAAGTGTACAGCACACACTGTGCCAAGACGGGACCAGATTTGAATATCGAGTGAGAAGATATTTGCAAAAGATTGGCGGCGGGATCCCCATGGACATAGAGACAAGATGGCCGCTCCAACACAAAAAGGATCTGGACAGATTGTGATCCCAATAGAGGATGCGGCGGAATAAGGAGCACAAAAATAAGGGAAAAGAGAGCAAGGAAGCGCCCATCTGGCAGGACAGTTGTGAAGAGCCATAATATGCCTGCAAAAAGAAGGTGAAAGCCAGCTCCCACAGAACCCCATACATGGATGCGGAACGGAGGTCCGAACGGCACTGAGCGGCTTCAAGGAAATTCGCCCGCACGGGCCAGTGCACCTGCATAACGGACACTGCTGCTCTGCGGAACGCATGGCAACTGAGTGAAACATCAAATCAAACCGCTCGTCAAGGCTTAATGCAGCCACGTCCTGGAAAGTAGAACAGCCGTGAGCGCAGAGACAAGATGGCTGCTCCATCACACAAAGGATCTGGACAGATTGAAATCCCAATAGAAGATGCGGCAGTATGAGGAGCGCGGAAATAAGGGAAAAGAGGGCAAGGAAGCGCCCATCTGGCAGAACAGCTGCGAGGAGCCAGAATATGCCCACGAAAAGAAAGTGAAAGCCTGCTCCCATGGAACGCCATACATGGATGCGGAACAGAGATCCGCACGGCACTGAGCGGCATCAAGGAAATTCATTCGCACGGGCCAGTGCGCCTGCGGAGCGGACACTGCTGCTCTGCAGACGCACGGCAACTGAGCGTAACGGTAAATCAAAACCGCTCATCAAGGCTTAAGGCAGCCACGTCCTGGAAAGAAGAACAGCCATGAGACGGTGATGGGCACAAGGCATGCTAAAGGGGACCTGACACCACACAATAGTGGAGGAGCTTGTGGCAAGGGGAAAATAGGGGTCAGCCGCGGCAGCCCAGTAAAGATGGCCGCTTAACAACACAAAAGACTCGAATGAGCCAGAGCCCCAGAAGGAAAGGAGCAAAGTAGTAAGCGCATGATAGCGCACGAGGGAGCCCCCCAAGAAACACAATGGGCGGAGCTAAGGAAAGCCTGCTGGGATAAAGGGCACAGAAGTGCAGCCCAGTGATCTGTACCACGACTATGATAGGACAGGGCTCCAATTGCTGAGGCTAGTTTTACGCCTAGTTCCCATACTGCTCTGGCAGGCACGCTACTGCCTCAAAAGGCCCAAGAACTACATAGCTAAGAGTGAGGGCTGCATGAAACAACACTCAACAGCGCAGGAGTGAGAAACAATAACACTGGGGAGAAGTACCCCTGTGAGAGGAGGTAATACGCTGACTGAACCCAGGGATAGTAAGCATGACCTCAAACTATAACCGGATGGCGTAAAGTGAAAAGCTCCTGCGTTGTTAATGGACGCATTGTCACCGAACACCAAATAAGCACCAATTCTGGTGCAGGCTAGCGCAACTGGGCGGCCCCAGAAGGGAACCAAGTGCTAACGAGCCGATGCAAGTCTGCCTCAGATCCCATCTACCCGAGGTGACGACACCCGGAGAGACCGGGATGGCATCCAAACCTATTAAAACGAAAGGGGAAACAGCCCACCAGGGAGGATTATGCAAAAACACCACAACCAACGGAAGGAGCCAGAAGAAAAGATAGAAACCCACAGACAGACACGGCACCTGGGCATAGTGATCAGCAGATCTTGGAGGCGATAGCAGACCTAAAGGTTGTATGGGAGATCAAACTAGATGCAGCCATGAATAACCTTAAAACGTCCCTCAAATTCAAGATCGATGCAGTACAAGTGGACGCTAACCTATTGCGACAAGATGTAAGAGTGATAGCGGAACCCACAGGCGAGCTGGAGAAAGAAGTCAAATCGAATAACAACCACCTTTGCGGCAAACACTTTGGAGATCCACACACTGCACCAAAAGGTGTGCAACCTGGAAAAAGGAATTTAGGAGGCTGAAGGACGGGCCTGTAGAAACAATATACGCATAACTGGGCTCCCGGAAGGAGAGGAGGGACCTAACCCCACAGACTATATTAAAACCATGCTGTGGCAAGAAATCGAAAGAGGAGCACACCGGGCATTAACAAGGAGACCAGCGCCAGGAGCCCCCCTGAGGCTGATCATAGCCAAGATACTAAACTATCGAGACAGGGAAAGAATCCTGGAACATTTCCGAAAAGGGGGCACAATACGGAGTGCTTCTGCATCAATAACGGCATACCCGGACTTTACTCTCCAGGTGCAAAGACGGCGACTAAACTTTGGAGCAGTAAAGAGGAGATTATACAAAGCAAGCTACAAATATGTGCTGTTGTACCCGGCGAAGCTGTAAGTATTTCACAAAAACAGGGCATTGTTTTTTGAGACTCCGGAAGAGGCTATGGCGTGGTTGGATGCACAGAATGGCCCGTCGGGAACGAATGATCAGCGAGATGGCGGAACGGATGAGTGAAGCCACGATCACAAAAACTGAGGTGCTGTATGAACAAAGACATTGGGACTTGAATATAGACCTGCATATAGCAGTTGGAAGAATAGCAGTGTATATGGGCGGGCTGGGTACAAAGTAGTATAAATGCGGGAGGCACGGAGGATCCAACCCCCACCCCATTAGATAGACTAGTTGGGTTGCCGGTAGTGTGGCAACCCCCTGCTGTATTCCTAGCACCAGCGTAACCAGGGTAGGACTAGATGCGGGATAGCCTGAGATCCAGGGATGGAGCTGGGCAACAGATAGGGTTGGGGAGGGAGTTGGGAAGTTTGTAGTGGGGTTTGTTAGGGAACAAGCTTATATCCACGTGCTATTGCGTGTTAGTCGGAGGACAGAGGCGGGATGGGATATGGATGAGGGATGGGAGACCTTAAGATAGCAACCTGGAATGTCAGGGGACTCAATAGTTATTTGAAGAGAAACAACATCAAGATGTACCAGCAAATAGATATAGCCTTACTACAGGAAACCCACCTCGCAAACGAAAAACAAGAGGTGATACAGAGAAAATGGAAGGGGACCATTATTGGCGCAATATATTCGGCATATGGCAAAGGGTAATCACTTGGATCGCGCCACATGTACCCTTCCAGTTACTGCAGTTCACAGTGGAGTCGGATGGTAGAATGGTGGCGATACAGGGAATGCTGAAAAACAGGGAGGTGTGTATCATTAACACATATGCCCCGAATCAGGATACAGTGGCCTACTTTAAGGCCCTGTACGGCAAAGTCAGCCCCGTACATGGGGGGTACGGTCATATGGGGGGGCTTCAACTGCACGGTGGACCCAAGGGCGGACAGATTGGACAAGAAGATTGACAAACCTACCCCCGCAGCCAAAACCCTGAAGGCCCTGCTGGGCAAATTCCAACTGAAGATATATGGAGACTGCACCACCCACATGATAAACACTACTCACACTAATCAGCCCCACAAAATCTCTACACACAACTAGATTATATGTTCGCCAACCCAGATCTCACAGGGGACATGGTGAGGTCGGAATACAAAGCAAGGGTCCTATCGGACTGCTCACCCCTGATCTTAACGTGGCAACATCAGCCCCCCAGGACTAAGATCCCAACGTGGCGCCTTAGAGCCGAAGCACTGAAAGATACAGAGTTCTGATGGGCTTCCTAGTGAGTTTTACAAAACATATAGGGTAAAGGTGCTCCCCCTGCTATTGGCAATGTTAAAAGAGGCCTTTGAGACAGGTAGACTACCAGAATCCCTGAGAGAGGCAATAATTATCCCGCTTCTCAAACCAAATAAGCCAAGCACAGAATGTGGGTCGTGTAGACCGCTGTCCATGCTGAACCAGGACAGCAAAATACTCACTGCGGTGCTAGCAAACAGACTTATATTGGTCATAAACAAACTCATACATCATGATCAGACTGGATATGTCCTGCGTAGAAGTATAGCCGATAATCATAGAAGGCTCCACCACGTCATAGAACAGACAGAAGGAGACACAAAGTAGCCATAGTTTCACGGGACGCGGTGAAAGCCTTCGATTCAGTAAGGTGGCCCTAGCTGATGGCAGCACTGAAGGAATATGGAATGGGGCCTGGGTACTTGAGGTGGGTGAGACTGTTATATAGCTCGCCACTCGCCAGAGTTAAAATGGGGGCGATCATCTCAGACAAATGGCAGCTCAGCAGGGGTACCAGACAGGGCTGCCCATGGTCCCTGATGCTGTATATCCTAGCACTGGAACCTCTAGCGATATATTTGAGACAACAATATGAAGGGGTAGGTGTTCACACCAAGGAGGGGCTGCACCTAATATCAATGTATGCAGACGATATGCTGCTGTATCTGCGGTACCCAGAAGAAAACCTGCAATATATCCTAGAGGTAATGGAACGATTTGCGTTATTCTCCAGTATAGCGGTCAACCCCAAGAAGTCGTGCATATTTCCCCTTGGGAGATACAAAGGAATAGCACTAAGACCTGCCGCTTCTGCAAATACCCAGGGAAACTAGAACATCTAGATATTTGGGGATCGATATTTATCACGAGATAGAAGATAAACACAAACATATCACAGAGAAAGCAGTAGCTAACATTGAAAATAGCATGAAGTTCTGGGCTAAACTCCCCCTGACTATAATGGGATGGGTGGCACTGTTGAAAATGGTTGTATTGCCTAGACTGTTGCACTAGTTTGTGAACATTCCATATATGTTGCCTAAACTACAGAGCTTATGTAGAGGTATCATCTGGCACAACACCAGGAATATGATTGCCTTATGGAAGTTACAAAACGCGCACAAGAGGGGGCATAAAATTGCCCAACTTCGAAATATACCATCTGGCCGGACATCTACAGTATGTAGCCAAGTGGCTAAATGAAGACAACCGCAGAGTCCAGACAGTTGTGGTCTGAATGCGCACCCATTCTTTCTGAAAGAATTGATATGGCTGCCCAAATCGGAGTTAAAAGGATGATCGAGGCTGTTAGAACTAGGATGGAAGACATGGCGCAAGGCGGGTCAGGTCATGGAGCACCCGTCCCCGTGCTCCCCCATTTACCGCTAGTGGGGTTGAGGGGAGTGGACAAGCAACTAAGAAAGATGATACGCAGATACTGGGAACCGGTGGGCATAGCAACACTGGGAGATGTGTGGCGGGATGGGAGGGCATTAGACTTTGAAACACTAATGGAAGAAACTGGGGTACACTCGGGGCAATACATTACCTACACTAGACTAGTAAGGCAGATAGGAGCCTCATGGTCTGAAATAGAGCTAGAAGACCAACCAGATGCAGCCATAGAGACAATATATGATATCTCGGAAGGAGGGCATGAAGTATCCCAGATTTATGAGCTGGTAATGTCCAGGGTGGGGAGGGAGGTGACCCAGTTGAGACTGGAGTGGGAAAAGGACGCTGGGGAACCCATGCAAGACGGGCAATGGGAAAGACCACAGGGGTACCATAAAAAGGTGTCCAGGAACGCGAGACTACAACAGATTCAGTTATATGTGACTCATAGGGCATAAATGACCCCTGAAAAGCTAGTCCGATTTAAGAGCACAGTGACACAAACATGCCCCAAATGTGGGAAGTGAAGGCAGCAATGATTCACTTTTTTTGCATGCCCATAAATTCAGAAATATTGGGGGGAGGTTACCCACCACTTCACTGAGAAAGGTATTAAGTTAGACGTGGAATCGGTATGGGGGTGTATGGTGGGAGGGCTCACTAGACCACATAATATGAAACATGTGTGCAAACTCAAGGACCTGGCTTACATCCTGGCCAAACGCAGAATAGCTATTGGGTGCAAAGCGCGCCAGGGACACAGGATAGAAGTGTGGTGGCAAGACCTGTTGAAATGGGCTGGAGCAGAAATGGCAGCATGGTATGAAGCAGCTAACAGGGAGGGAGGTTGATGAAGTGGGAGCGCCGATGGCCTGGAGACAGCTGGTGGCTACATTGTCTGAGTCCACCCAAGCCAGTCCAAGCGAACACACCTCTGGGAGCACGGAAGGAGGGGCACCTCTGGAGGAATCATACTAGAAGGTACAAAGGAGTAAGCTTGAGTTAAGGGGGGAAGGGAAAAGGGAGGGCAGTGATAAATTCATGTCAATGCATATGATGTCTGGATGCCTATAACCTTCACTGTTGGGTGTTTGGTGATGTTTGCAGTGTGTAAAAAATAATAATTGTTTAGAAAAAACACATATTTACAGACAGTCAGTATGCTTTTGGGGTGGTTCACAACTTCGGTCGATTATGGGCAGAGAGATTTTCTTGACCTTGCATGGAACTAAGATACAACATGGTACCCAGATAGTTCGGCTACTTTCAGAACTTGCGCTTCCTACCCAGTTAGCAATAATGAAGTGCGCAGCACATCAGAAAGTAACAGATGATGTGGGGAAAGGAAACGCTTTTGCTGACAGAATAGCCAAACAGACTGCCACCGATTTGGGTTCCAAAATGTATATAACAAAAGAAATCACTAACACTTCTGTAATAGACGTAGGAATTGGTTGTATAAAAGACATTCAGGCTGATGCCACCCCAACAAACTTAAACAGTCGGCCGAGGATTCAAGTTTCGACGAAGGTTGTTGGGTAGATAATGGAAAACAAAAATGGATGCTGCCCGATGCTTATGTTACCGCTATGCTTATGATGGCTCATGGTCCAACACACATGTGCTAAAAAGATTTCTAAACTGTTAGAACCTGTCTGGGTGAACGTAAATATCTCAAAAACTGCTGAGCGTTTGTCCAGAATTGCATGGTATGCTTACAGCATAATGTTGGGAAAGGTACATCGACACCAAGAGTAGTTTTGGTCCCCCCTCTATGACTTTTGAGGTTATACACTTAGATTACATTGAAATGGAGCGTTGTCA
This sequence comes from Ambystoma mexicanum, assembly GCF_040938575.1. Classification (NCBI taxonomy): domain Eukaryota; kingdom Metazoa; phylum Chordata; class Amphibia; order Caudata; family Ambystomatidae; genus Ambystoma; species Ambystoma mexicanum. The sequence goes on from NC_090940.1 coordinate 38,147,981, forward strand.
GAATTACAAATATGTTCTAGTAGTTATTTGTGCTTTCAGTAAATGGGTCGAAGCATTTCCTCTAAAAGATGCCACAGCAATGATGACGGCAAACACCATGCTGAAGGAATATGTTCCTAGGTTTGGTCTGCCGAGAGTCATTTGGTCGGACAATGGTCCACATTTTATCGCTGCTGTTATCCTGCAAGTATGCGTGGGATTGCAGATTGATAAACCGTTCCATTCGGCCAGACACGCTCAGAGTGCTGGACTTGTAGAACGCCACAACGGTATATTAAAGAATAAAATGGCAAAGATCTGTGCGAATAGCAATTTGAAGTGGCCAGATGCCTTACCGATAGATCTACCTACTGCACAGTCTAAAACTGGGCTCTCTCCCTATGAGATAATCATGGGAACACCAGCCACTATTTGGAATGTACCCAAACCCGAGCATTTTCTCCTTTCCGAGTACTGTGACCAGTTAACTCAAAACTTGTATTTGATTTATCAACAGGTGCGAGAAGCCCTCCCAGTAAAATACGAGGGTCCGGGTCTCGCACCTGGCTGGAGAGGGCCGTACCAAGTCCTCTTGGCCACGCAGAGTGCTGTACGAGTGGAAGGGAAATGACACTAGATCCACGCAACGCACATCAAGAAGATACCTTTTCCTCTGCCCTACGACAAAGGGGGAGAGAAGGAAATTGTTCACTTTGATGCTCATCATGAGCCTGTTTTGTCTACGGAAATCCTTCCTGAGCCCATGGGGCCTGGGGAGACTGCTGCTTTGCCTTCAAGTTCTTCTGTGAATCTTTCTGCACTATTGAGCAATCTTGCTCCTGCTTCATCACTTCCACCAGGAAGCAATGACACTCTGTTTGCAGATCACACCGTACCTGGAGTCTTGAGGTACGATCTGCGTCCGAGACACCAGACATACAGCACAGCATCGGCTGTGCCCACAAGGAATCATCATTGAGCCAGTCCCTTGTCACTCTTTTCGCTGAGAAATAAGCAAGAGGCATTGACCGGGAAAGTTACCTTCAAGCAAGATGGGTCACGTGATCAGGAGCTACCGACGGATGAACTAAAAGAGCCTAACGGAGATGCTTCTAAACAGACTCTGAGAAACAATGTCCCTTCCTAAATCCACTTGTGCAGAGCAAGCTATTGGTCTTGTGGCTGATAAAGAATCTGATCATCAGATATCATGGTCCTTCAAGACCCACTGTTTCTTAATCACAGTACTGGTTGGTTTAATAATTGCATTTGCGCTTGGGTTCTGGTACATGGAAAGAGTGCATCCGCTTGAGACTTTGTTACCCACTGAAATGATCTCCACTGTGTCGCCACCTTTTGTGCATCTGCGCACTCTTCCTTCTCGAGACACCCAACATAGACAGGGTTATCATAATAACACTCTCCTAATGATCATGAATGCGACCCATGCGATTATGAACAGAACGAATTGCTGGGTGTGTTCACATTTGCCACAACACGGGAAAAAGGGACTGGAGTGATATATTCATCCTCCTTCTTTAACTACTGCATGCTATGCCTTGCTCAGGGCATTATTCTTTGGTCGTTGGAACTATAATATTTCTGGGAACGTCGATGGGACTAATCTAAATGAATTTGAAAAACGAGTCCTAACACCTTTGGGATGGTCTCTCTTTGCGAATAGAAGGAAACTCAATGTTGCTTCCATTAGGCCTTCTGATAGACTCTCTGGAACTTTCCAATCACGGATTTCTTTCAAGATGGCTCCCGTAGGCAACTGGGATGCCATGCCTCCTTCCTATACTATTAATCATAGCCCTAAATCTGTTTCCTTCTGTATACAAAGGGATGGTTCTCAGCAAATGGGTACATTCTTGGGTTGTACTAACATTGCAAATCTAACCAGCGAGGACAGACCTTTGTATGTAGGAGATCCTGTTTACCTTGTTTGTGGCAATGAGGCTTATCCTTGGTTACCCAGAGATTGGCAAGGTACTTGTTATTTGGGTATCTTGTTACCAGGGGTATATGTGGCTACCACCACTGAGGTTTCTAGAGCTCGTCCAAGGCAGGATGAGAATGGTGACACTCCTTCACAAGTCATGGGTGATGTAGCGAAATCCTTTGTGCCATTTTGGGGACTGATAATGAATTCCGAGGATATTAGAAGACTAGCAAGGGTACTGGAAAAAACCATCAATAGGACCACTGATATTCTGTACAACATGATGCTACAGCAAAAGGCAATTAGATTAGTGGCACTCCAAAATAGGATGGTGTTAGATGTCATCCTAGCTGAGCGGGGTGGGGTACAGAAAGTGGTGCGATCCGCGTGCTTTGTTTGTATACCCGACTCCTCCCCTACCATATTCAAGGCAATACACAACCTACATACCTTGAGTACTGAAGTACATGTCCCCGAGGGAAACTGGAATCTTAGTGCTTGGTTCTGGGACTTACAACGATCATGGGGTTTTGCAGTCCTAACGATAGCTCTTGGTGTTCTCCTGTTTTTTTGTTGATGTGTACAATGTCTCCCGGCCATATGTTCGATGTTAGGAGAATGTTGTGCACAAACGATAGGTATACACTAGGACCAAAGGAACATACGCCCAAGCAAATTGGTAATGCTTTAGTAATGAAGGCTTATGGCGATTGGTATTTTTGAAGAATGTGATTGGGGACATTTGAGGTGTGGGTTTTGAATAAAGCGAATGTTTGAGTAATGCTCTTAACTTAGGCCAAAAGGAGGGTTTGTTAAACTGTATTCGTATAATACCGCCTTGTTATGAATATTAGCCTAAGCCTATTTACGTTACACAGAAAACCGTGTTTGAAATGCTTCGATTTCTAATCAACTTTGCCGCCATTTTAAGAACATTTTTCCGCCATTTTGATTTTAACTCATGCTTGTGTCCTAAAATGGTGGACTGTGTTTTCAACTACAGCCGAGCCGAACGACCTTTGAGTTATCGTTCCGAGAAATAAAGTTGGTACCCTTTAGTGCGCTCCTTGGGAAGAATTACTCAATCACTTGGTTATGTTAATTCCAATTTGTTTATTCAGTATAGGTTCTGGATACTCCATACACTTAAAGTTTCAATAAACAAACTTTGTCTCCCAAATTGTCTCCCAACACGTGTTTCCCCATGACTTTAGCCACGGTTTGGGAGACAAAGTTTGTTTATTGAAACTTTAAGTGTATGGAGTATCCAGAACCTATACTGAATAAACAAATTGGAATTAACATAACCAAGTGATTGAGTAATTCTTCCCAAGGAGTGCACTAAAGGGTACCAACTTTATTTCTCGGAATTGTACATATATTGCTGCAGCCACAATACAGGCACCCCTGGTGCAGACCCTTGGCCATCTGAGAAAGGAACCAGAGAGGCACAAAGGCTTCGCTCTAGATAGGAACTCAAGCCGACATTGGCTGCAACATCTGTTTTTTTCAAAAATATAGACCTTTGAGTTATGTCAACATTTAGGCTGACCAAAAGCAGACTGTTTGTTCTATGCAAAGAAACCTTGTGACTCGTATGAACTGCAATCCAAGTGTTGTCTGCGCTCACAAGCCTCATCCTCATATAAACAACGAGACAATGTACAGCAAACTCAAACCATGTGCTTTGGTTGTAATATATTGTGTTCTTTCTTGAAACTAGGCTTACTATGAGCTGGAGACCCAATACTGCCATTGAATCTTCATGGACAAGCATACTTGTTAAATCCGTTCAACAATATTGTAATATTTGTCATGTGAACTGGGCCCGAACCCTAGCATGTAAATTATTAGTTTGGAGAGGGGCTGGACAATGATTGGAAAAGTGTATAAAATAGCTTGCATTAAGATGTCCTGCACTCTCACCCCTCACTGTGTCTGCTGGTACACACTGTGCGGTGTTGGGAGCCAGATAGCTATCTGTTTTGCTTTGAATTCTGTACAGGAAATCAAGATACTTGTATTTTTTGACCTGTGATGGGTGTATTTCATTTTGTGGTACTAAGCCTCTATATTTCTTTGGTCTTTCAGAACTGCTGACAGGAAACACCTTATTGAGTCTAGACGAACAGGCAAATTGTGCACGTGTTCACAAGCTACAACCTGCAGCTGCCAAAAGCCTTTGTGATTAGCAGTGCTTTAAGCACCTTGAGATCCACTTTAGGTGGCGCCCCTACCTACTTTTGGAATTATGTGTACCTTCATTGTCAAGCCTTAGGTGCTTAGGGGCTTGCAGCCATTTCCTCATGGGAAGAGCTTCAGAGAGAAGCTAAACTATCTGAATGTTTCAATGGGGAGCACCATAGCCGGTGTCCTCAATGGGCTGCAGGCAGTGAAGAACTGTGAACGCTGTTTATTAGCCCCCCTTTGCCCCTAAACCTGGAAAAGAGAGGTGGGGTTGAAACCCTGAAAAGGCTTGCTCTGCTCATGAATGCATGTCCATGGCTCATTACCCTATCCATGGATGAGGATCTTGATCGCGACTAATATATATACCATTTTTAAAATCTTCTCTGGCAATTCTCGGTAATGCTCACCATCAAAGATCTTCTGAGAAAGATGCCGGCGCTAGCCAGCTTCTTACACAGCGCCTCGGATCTGGACACTTGCAAATCCAGCATAATACATCTTTCGGTTATCAGCAGCATGGTTAAATGGGAAGCTCTTTAGGTGGACAGCAGCAGGCACAACAGTCTGTGGGGAATAGGTCAGTGTGTCACAGGCCCTTCGAATAAATGTGAACGCTGGGTAATAAGTACTGGGTGGGCGCATTTGTAACTGAAAAGCCTCACAACTCCACTTAACTATGCCTTCTTTCAAACAAACTACGCTGTGAAGTAACTGCCTTTTCAAACTTTCTAGTTTAGTTCTATGATTCCAAGTCTAAAAAGAGTTTGCTTTTTTATGGAAGTTCATGCTTACTTCACTTTGTGCATAAAGACAAGTTGTGTTTTTAATTTTTGATGTTCCCGGGGAGTTTATTAGGCTGACATGACTGGGCATTCTGGAGCTTGCAGTATTCCATTCAGGGTGGGCAAAACAAAGCAAAAAACGAGTTTCTTGCTTAACATGTTTATAATGAGATAGGTGTACTTTTCTCTATAAAGCAGTGCATTATTTTAGTTGTTTAAAGAGAAACACATTTCTACTAACTAGAGTTGAGAGGGTATATGGTCAAGTGTCTAAAGGGCAGATTGAGTTCCAATCCCGTCTACACATCTTAACTAAAATGAATGCTTCTGGGCAAAACCTTTTTGTCACTGGGCTCTGCCTGCAAACTGGAACGAGAGGTATGGGTTTTGTGTTGTGGGGGGTTGGAGAAACAGGTCTCCAGGTAAGAGTATTTTAGCAGCTCATGTATGACTCTTAGAGCTAAGCCAGATGCCTAGGCTTTGCTCTCCCAATTCATTATTTGGCACCCCACCTCTATTCTTTACCGCCAGCACAAAAGGTAAACTCTAAGTCCAATCTCTTTCCCATTCACTCCTACAGGTCAAAGAGATGATGCATCCCTTTCCTGTTAAGGTTGTGCATCACCTACAAACTCACATGCATACATTGAATCTTTTCTAATCGCTTTTTCTAGGGCAATCCCTCTTCCCTCTGTACTTATCTATCTCTACTTAAAGTATCTTGTCCCTGCAAGATTTACCTTAGAATATAGCCTCTGTAATGTATTTCCACGGAATGTTCTATACACTAGTCTGTTGCACCTGAAATTATAACCCCCGAGATCCACCGTTCCGAAGCAGTCTATTTTATGATACAGTCTCTTTCCCGTTTCATTAATTCCTCTATCCTGAAGTCTTACCCTTTCCTCGTGAAGTGACTGGTCCATGCGCAGTCTCACTCCCCCACCACTACCGAACTGCGATTATTTTCCATTTGCATATATTTTTCAGAATTATGCAGAAAAGAATCTCTCAAATTGTCCCGTCAGGTTGGAGATGATCGGCAAGCTCTGAAATTTCAGCACACATCATTCGGTAGATTTGCATTATTCGTGTGGTTTAATTTTCCTAAATAAAACATGACTTTGTGTACCAGAATGAAAAGTGGAGAGAGGGAGGATTGTCGAAGCATTTCACGCGGCAGCATAATTTGAGCTCTCTGCAATATGTCCTCTGGGTTACATGTGCAATAAAGTCACCTGGTGTTTGTCATTAATTGATGCAGCTTGTTGTTATGCATTCTATTAAATAAAAATGTGTAATCCCGGGAGGCCACCAGGGGGCGCACAGGCAATGGCAGCCTGAAACTCGCGCTCCGCCAACGGCCAGGTCGAACTGGGGATTGAGCCCTCCCCCCCACCCCCCGAGGTCCCCCTGCTGAGAACGAAGGAGCCGACACGGGCAGTTAACCCCCGGGGCCCCCACCGAGAAAAACAGCGGCTTCGGTAGCCCCCCCGGAAGGCTGAGATCCAGAGCTGAGGCCTTGGTGGTAAAACCGCCTCCGGAGAGTTGGGCGGGGGAGGAGCCATAGGCCGCCTAATCCAAAGGCCTACCTCCGCGCCGTGACTGGAGCCCCACGCGAGAAGCCAGAAGAACAGCGAAGCTGTCTCCCGCCGCTGACCGAGCTCAACACCTGCAGGCGCGGCGACGACCCTCTCTTGCGGCCCCCGATCGGGCGGGGTGAACCGCCGAGGACCCGCGGAGGAGGGGTCCCTCCCGCCTTTCCCCGGCCCCGACGACCACCATCACCACAGGCGGATCAGGGCATCGGCCCCCCCGGAGGGAACGAGGTGCCCCCCCCTAGAGTGCGCAGAGGACCCCCAAAGACCCCCGCTCTGGGTGTGAGGCCCCCGCCTGAGGCTGGCGGGGCGTGTGCCCGCCCGACAGCATTTGCTCGAGCTCCTGGGAGGTGCGGGGAGGGGAGAGCGAGTTATCAGTGGACCCGCCAGGTGACTCTGTAGCCCCCGCAGGAGCGAGGCACACTTAACGGTAAGCCGGGCAAACGGATGGGCTGGCAGAGGAAGCTTCAAAAATACTCTTACCAAGAATCCAGGCCCCGCATTCTCAGCCCGCCCCACTACAGTGCAATGGCATGGTCTGAAGCCTCGGCGCCCTCGGCGGAGGCAATGGAAAGGGGCTTTGCCTCCATTTTACAGGAGATAAGAGACATGCGCTCGGACTTTGCCCAAAAGTTCGATAAAATGGGCCAAATAATAGACAAAGTAGAGGATAGGCTCCTTCAGGTGGGATCTAGCCAGTCATCCTCAGCGACTCTGGAGGTGGAGATGGACATGAGGTTATCCGCCCTTGAAAGACGGGAGGAGGAGAGGTCGAGACAAATGGACAACTTTGAAAACAGGGAACGGAGAAACAACCTCAGATTCTTTGGGGTTCCTGAGGCAGAGGGGGAGACGGAGCGAGAGGTCACCCGTGTGGTGCGAGACATTATAGCCCTCCTCTTCGAAGAGATGACCACCAAACTCATATTTGACCGGGTGCATAGGGCGGGAGGACGGGCGGGTGGACCTCGATCGATTCTGGTCCGGTTCCACTACTACGCCGACAAGACTCGGGTGCTGGAGGCCGCCAGAAAAGCTCAGGAAGTCACATATAATAACTCCCAGGTCTCCATCTTCCAGGACCTCTCCGCATATATGTTAGCCAAGCGCAGGATGTGCCGCCCCCTCACACACCTGTTAAAAGAGAAGGGGGTACGATACAGATGGGGCTACCCCTTCTCTCTAACCTTCGAATACCTGGGCCAGCGGACGACGTTGACCACTGAAGAGGATATCAAGGGGGCCATTCAGGACTACGTGACAGACCCGGCCCCTCGGAGGGGGCCAACGGGACCCGACCTGGGTAGAGCGAAAGGCCAGGTCCCGTCGAGTGAAAGGAGGAAGAAATCCGGCCCAAGGAAATTCAGTAAGATGAACACTCCCTCCCCGACAAAGGAGGGAGAACGGAATGACTCCGAGGGATGAGCGCAGGGTATCCCGGCAGAGTTTGGCACGGGAGCTCGGACCATGGGGACGTGAAATGGGGCATGACCACCTGGTGGTCTGGAAACGAGAAACTGCAGTCTAAGTAGCGCCCTGAATCCCCGGACAATGCAAGTAAGGCGGGGCCGACTGGGGGGACGAAGGGAGGGGGGGTCTCAAGAAAATAGGTGCTTGTGAAAAGATTTCCTGGCCGTAGAAGGCAGGCTTGTGGTCTGGCCAAAATGCCAGAAATGGCAGAACTATCTGGCTGAACGCCAGGGTGGAGGGAGGGGGAGTACGAATCAGTGGGGGTTTGTTTGTTGGGGAAAGGGTCTAGGGGGCAGTTGGGGGAAGGCCCCGAAAGTGTCCAAAAGATGAAACAAGGGGAGCAAGAAGGGTGCAATGGCAGTGGCTAATAGAGAGGAAAACACAGATCATGGTTGATGTCCGGCTGGCCCTGGGTGTGGGCACCCTCAACGTGCGGGGGCTGAACACCCCCACGAAGAGATCTCTGGTCCATAGGGAGTTCAGGAGGGCGAATCTTGACCTGCTCTTTCTGCAGGAGACACACTGGGCAAAAGGAAAAGAGCCCAGAATGCGGGGGGGCAGAATTGGAGAAGTCTTTCATGCCTCCCACAAGACCAAAAAAAGAGGGGTGGCCATATTGGTGGCAAGGGATACAGTCTTTGAAAAGGAGGCCATCCAGAGAGACCCCTAGGGTCGGTACTTGATGGTGCGGGGTTCCTTGCAGGGGTCCCCCTTGAAACTAGCAGTAGTGTCTTGTCCTAACGAAGGCCAGGCCCAATTCTGGGAGCAGGTAGGGGAAAAATGGAGACTGTTCTTTCAGGGCCCACTGGTGGTGGGGGGGAGACTTTAACATGGTCCTAGACCCGGCTAGTGATAGAAGACGGGTTGGCCCCCAGCACCTCAGACACACAGATGAGGTCATGGCGCAACACTTCCAAAGGGTCAACAGAGACCTGGGACTGACGGATACGATCCCATCTCCCAGGGTGGGGACCTCCCCCTTCTCCTACCACTCAACTATCCATAACTCGTTCTTGAGAATAGACCACATCTTGGTAGACGAGGTCCTCACCCCATATGTAGCGGGCTACCGGATAGACCCAGTCCCCTGGTCTGACCACGACATAGTCTGAATCACCTTAGCGTTGGGTTGGGGTGAAGAAAGTAGGGGGCGCTGGAGATGCAATGATGCCCTGTTAAGAGACGAGGTACTGGCCCAGGAAATCCTCGACTCTATAACAGAGTTTTTTTGAGTTTAACGACAACGGGGAGGTGGCCATGCACACACTTTGGGACGCCTTTAAGGAAACCCTACGGGGAGTCCTCATAAAAATAGGCTCCATGAAGAAGAAGGAGAGGGAAGCTCAGGAGAAAGCCCTGCGGGGTAAAATAGCCTGTTTCCAGCCGGGGGGCTCCCCGGACCAAGCTGTAGAGCAGGACCGGGTGGCTGCACTGGAGGACTACAGGCTTCAACTGAAAGATCTGCTCCTACACAAAACTGAGAGGAGCCTCTTAATGGTGAAACAAAAATACTACGAGAAAGGGGACAAAGCTGATAAAATCCTAGCCTGGAAGCTAAGGGAAGTCCAGAGAAGTAGAAGGGTGAAAGAGGTGAGGGATACCCAGGGACATCTCGGCCGCGACTGCTCCCACATATGAGAGGCCTTTCGCCAATACTACAGAACCCTCTACTGCTCGGAGTACGAGGGGGACGACTCCCAGATAGAGGATTTCCTAAACTCCATACAAATTCCATCCCTCTCGCGGGAGATGGCAGAGGGGTTAGAGGGCCCGGTGACAGAGGATGAGATTGATAGGGTGATAGGCGGGATGAAGGTGGGAACCTCCCATGGGGATGACGGCTTCACTGTCTATTTTTATAAAAGATTCCGCTCCACCCTGGCCCCGTTCTTGGCAAGAGTCTTCAATGCTGTCCTGGTAGACGGCATCCTCTACGAGGCCATGATGGGGGCCATAATAGCAGTCCTGCCCAAGGAGGGGAGGGACCCGCGGAATGCTCCTCGTACCGCCCCATATCTCTGTTAAATATTCACATTAAGATTCTGGCCAAGGTGGTGGGGAGGCGGATGGAGGGAATTATACCAAAGCTAATCCATGATGACCAAGTGGGCTTTATTACGGGAAGGCAAGGGTCGGATAATATTCGCAAGACAATAGACCTCCTCCACTTTGCCCAGAGGTCAGGGCTAAACGCGAGTGTCCTCTCCCTGGACTCGGAGAAGGCCTTTGACAGGGTCGAGTGGCGATACATGGGGCTCCTCCTCCAGAGGATGGGCTTCGGTCCCCACATTATGAGCTGGGTATCCGCCCTCTACAGGGCACCCACGGCAAGGGTACAGGTGAATGGGAGCCTGTCCGAACCATTTCCCCTCTCCCGAGGGACAAGGCAGGGCTGCCCTCTCTCCCCCCTGATATACGTCCTCACGATAGAGGCTTTGGCAATAGCAATTAGAGCTCATCCGGACATCAAGGGGATCAGAAGGGGGGACGTTGAGTTCAAACTGTCCCTGTTTGCAGATGACATCCTGGCATACCTGGTGGACCCTGGTGCATCACTTCCCCCCTTCCTGGCATTGGTAGCCGCGTTTGGTCGCTTCTCAGGCTTGAAGATAAATGCCGCTAAATCTGTCCTGCTCCCTATGAGGACAACAGACCCGGGGCTCGACCCTCTAGACTGGTTTCATGGGATCAAAGTAGAGAAGGCCGCTGTACAGTATCTGGGTGTTCTCCTCACCAGAGACATATCGAAATTGAGCACCGCAAACTATGACCCCATGATGGCAGAGATCAAGTCAGATTTGAGGAGATGGGACAAGATGACCCTATCGTGGTATGGCCGAATGACTTCAGTAAAAATGAATATTTTACCACAGCTTCTCTACCTTTTCACGGCTCTCCCAACCAACATCTCCGCTCAGACTTTTAGAGAGCTACAAAAAGGGGTCCAAGACTTTGTGTGGCAGGGGAAAACCCCGAGAATAAGGAGGACCACTCTGTCTCTGCCTGGGGAGGAGGGGGGATTTGGGCTCCCGGATTTTTACCTCTACTTTTGTGCCGCCCAACTACACGTCCTTCTGGAGCATATGAAAGAGGGAATGGGAACGTATTGGACATACCTGGAAGACATGGACGCCCATCCCCTGAAGGTACGAGACCTCTTGTGGGCCCCTCGCGGGTCGATCCCTCAACACTTAAGGTCCCACCCGACCCTGGGAGTCCTCTGGGACATCTGGAGAGAGGGCCCCCAGACCGCTCACCTCACCACCTGGCCGTCTCCGATGACCTCTCTCTGGGGCCACCCCCTTAGATTGGGAAGCAGGGGGGTCCGGCACTCTCAGTAATGGTCGGACAAGGGAATGGAATGGGCGGGGCGGCTGTTCAGCGAAGGGGACTTCCTAACATATGAGGACCTCAGGGAGGCTCTCGGAAGAGACTTGCTGTCCATCTTCGAATACCTCCGCCTGAAGGGCATCCTCTGCAACCCGTCATGGGGCCCGAACTTGAGGAGACAGCTGACCCCCTTCGAAAAACTCCTCAATCTGGCGACCTCAAGGAAAGGGGCAGTGTCCAACATGTACAAGATCTTAAACACCTTTGACCTTCAAGGGAGAAGAAACTTTCGTACATTTTGGAACAACCTAGCAGGTGAGGAGATCTCCGAGGACGCCTGGGCCAGAATCTTCAAAATAACATTTCATGGAAATTTGTTCACCTCGGACATGGTGCACAACTTTAAGGTGCTACAGGGGTGGCACAGGGACCCCGCGAAGTTGTTGAGGATGTTCACGGGGATCTCGCCTAGGTGTCCGAGAGGTTGTGGACAGCCGGGCACCAGAGGACACATGTGGTGGCTCTGCCCGAAAATTCAGGACTATTGGGGATCAGTGCGGGATTGGATGGCAGAGGTAATAGAAGAGCGTTTGCCACTGAATCCCTGAACAATGTTGTTGGGTCTCCCCCCAGAGGAAACAGAGCTATATCGATACCCTAGGATGTGGGAAACCATGCTGAGGGCGGGCAGAGTGGCCCTTGCCCAGAAGTGGAAAAGCCCCGAGCCCCCCTACAAAGAGGACTGGCAGCTAAAAGTGAAAAACATGTTCTTGATGGACAAACTAACTGCGATGGTGAACAAAGAAAGCAGCACGTTCCTCACAAACTGGTATGGTGTTCAGCAGTCTTGGGGCTGGGACGTACATTGACATTTACACCAGGCCTCCGGCCTGAGCGAGCCAAGACGGACCCCGAAAGGTGAGACTACGTGCCAGGGAGCCCACGACCCAGGGAAAAGCGGCATCTGGCCGTCAAATGAAAGGCAACAACTCGCATCATCTCCACGGTATAGACGATGGACTGACCATTGACATTCTCCCAAGGTAAATATAGGTTTTTGGACACAGGGTAAGGGGGAGGGCAGGGGGGTTTCTCTTGGGTTCTTGAATGTAATTGTTATTTCTAAAAATGCTAATAAAAACTAATGTTTAAAAAAAAATGGGTAATCCCACAGAAAAATAAACAGACTGTCACTGAAATTGATTGAGTAATTTTATTTTGTTAAGTCATTTCATTGTTTTGGTTAATTTGGAAAGCACGTCATACTGAGCCACCTATGTGGGCTTGGTGGGATAATCATGTTTCCACTTCACCTTAAAACATACTTTTCTAGACCTACCTACCTACATAAATACAAATAATGTAGACCAGCACAAAAAGACAGCACTCTTACATAACGAAATAAGGCAGCAAAGATCCTTGTTTTGCCTTTTCTAACAGTTGTGAAACACTTTTTGAAACAGTTTTTATTTCCTGATGTCAAAAAACACGTATTCTACAACTGGGTTAATTTACTAATCTAACTGCAATCCTACAATACTTGGGAGAAGTTCTGGAAGTTTGTTAAGGAGCAATTAGGTTAGGACCACAAAGTTCTAGCAATGCTGCACTTGTACTAGGCCCCAACTCCAATAAGAAACAACAAGGATCCCCTTTTCCAGTTCTGGTCAAAAAACTGTGACACACGCTGCCCAAACCTCTCCACTTGAAGGAGAACCACCTGACTTTCAGGAAACATCTCAAGACTTGGCTTTTCAACAAAGCACTTTGAATGAAAAGAAAAGTAATAGCAATCGAATAATCACTGTGCACCAAAAACATGGGCTGATTTATGACAAGCATTTTTCTTATCTCTTGACACTACAATATGTGGAAAAACAAGCTCACTAATGAAACCACTCCTGCATGGCATTGGTCTGCACCTTTAATCTCAATGAAATTTACCACCAAGAGCAAGGAAGTGACAACACCCTCACCTTCAACACCCTCATCTCCTCAAATCTTGCATCCTTAAACCTCCCATACGTCTACAGCATGCCTCCAACCTCACATGCTTTTGGTGGGTGTCACCCACCCTGCAATTAGTTTACTCACCCACAAAGCCCCTTACATGTCCATACACTCAAATGGGTTATCACCTGCCCAAAATACAAAAGAATTGGGTATTTTTTTTGCCCACCCTGGGGTCACAAAAGGTTGACAGCTAAGCTACAGGTGTGCTTCTAGGTCTAATTTACATAACAGATTCAGACCCTATGCATCTTCTATCCACAATCATGCTATTAATGGTTGCACTCCATAATCCAGGGGCTACACATGTGGCTACCTGCCCAGTCGGTACCAAACACAAACAACATAGAGATTTTCATATTCCCACACAGGTAATGGGTACTTCCTAACTGCATCCATCAACATTAAAGGTTTCTGCATCTGCCTTCCCGCTATGCGACTAACACACCCTGCCCTCCTTTCTTACAGAGCCATGTGGAGCGAGGGCAAAATTTTGGCAGACCGGGGACTGTATAAGAACATTTTACATTACATTACAATTGGAAATATAATTTCAAACAGTATTTAGTACAGCAATATTATCATTGGGTAAGTTTCATGCATCCTCTTTTCCTTGTTTTGCAGGATGCATATCTCAAAGTTCACAAAGTGCCACCACCACGATGAGAGATCATCCAGTGCATTAACAGCGCAGACGAGTTCAGAGGCTAAATATCTACGCAGTGGACCCCTCTAAAGGGTCACGCCTGTGGTGGGTGACTGAGGGTGTGCAGCATTTTAACATGTTGCTCAGTTTCAACAGAGAATTACAATTGCAGCAATTAGACATCAATAGGACCCAGGGAGGAATATTAGCAGGGACTTCTGTCCCTTAAGAAATGTGAATTGGGAGTGATTAGAAGTGGCAGTGCAAGTGCAGCATGCTCTGTTTGAAATAAGACTATGATTTTGAAAGTCAAGTGAGAACGTTATGTCTCACATTAATGTGCCTGGTGCTGCTGTGACTTTTCATGCAAGATGGGGAAAATAAAGCTAAAGTCATACTCATTTTGCCCAACATATTTCCTTGACAAGTTATATAGAGTAAGGTCAGTTTATTGTGAGATGCTCGTTTTTTTATGTTGCATGTGTTTTTCCAAGGTATTTCTATAAACAAAGCCTTATTAAGTATGTACAGCAAGTAAACCTTGAAAGATATGTGATCAACTGCTTAAATTACCTACATCCCATGTTCACTCCCTAACCAAAGTGTGTGATCCTGGGCCAATCATTCAATCTCACAGTGTCTTATTTCACTCCCTAACCAAACTGTGATCCGGGGAAAATCATTTCATTTCAAATTGTCTTATTTCACTCCCTAACCAAGGTGTGTGATCTGGGGCAAATCATTTAATCTCAGTGTATTATCTGAAGTGATTCAGTTCATAGCTTATATTATTATAGCATTATGTTAAGCCTGTTATAAAAAAATTAATCCTCACTCATGGTTTTAATAGGTATAGAGCTGCTACCCATATAATAATAATAATAGTGCCATGCGTGCATTTCACACCACAAAGTTATTTGACACTCAATTAACTCAGGGCAAATTATTGTAATGTCGCTTCCTTGGTGACTCAAAGTACCAAAAAGACTGATGATGCTTTTTGCAGTGCTCTTTCTATGAAGTCACTTATGTTGTCAATACGTATGCAAATTTGGATGTTTGCATATGTTTTGTCCAACAGGGCCTGGACTGAGCTCTAACAGACGAGTGTCCTGCATGTAAAATGGTCCTACTGTTTTTGTGCTGTGTATATGTTTAAATGTCATCTACGACTAATGTTAACAAAAAAGTGGATGGAGAACAGGGGGTACACATTACACCATATGCAACTGTGCGCACTGCAGGCTGCTTCTGATGCGCTATCACGCCTAAAGCGTCCTGCGAAACCATTCTGTAAAGTTGGCCACCCTAACTCATACCCATCCCACGCCATTCTACTTACTTTGAAACAACACCGCGCCGTGCCCAGTGACAAAGGGGCGCGTTCTTTGAAGAACAGTAAACCCCGCCATAAAGAAATCGTTTTCTGGCCCAGAACAAGCCTAGACTGCAGGAACAGGGCTCCAAGTGGTGCTGTCATTTCTGCTCCTGGTGCCTCAACCAGTCTAAAGCATCCCACTAACCCCAGGCTTAACTTTTATGGCCCCCAACAGCCGCAGTGTCTGAAAACCTTTACTAACACCGTAGAGTGAGTGACTGACAGGAACAGAGGACTGAATACCCACCCGACCCCCACAACTGGGAGTGAGCACTTTAACTGTTAACCAAGGACCAGCATGCGACTGACTCCTGTAACCGGCCAGATGACCAGTGCCCTGCAAGAACCATGATGTGAGTCAGGACTGCCACTCACTGAGCTAAGAGCGCCATAGCGTGACTGACTCCTTTGAATGAAGCCAGAGGAAGGCTGACCTCCGTGGCTCAAGACTGCCACAGACTGAAGGGCACACTATCACTGAACTCAGAGTGACTGCGACACCTCGTGTGCTGCCCGTTAAAGCCTGCACTCGGTTCTATTGCTCCCTGGCTCTCTCCTGCTTCTAAAGGGCCTCTAGTAGCGATATAATGATATTGTTTCTCATTCGCCCCCTCCCAACATGTCTCCTTGCTAGCTATTGCCTAGCTTTTGACTACTTCCTATTAGAGGAAAGCCCCCTGGCAACGTGTTCGCATCACGTGACTTACGCGTTTCGTTGCGTGATGCGCTTATCCCTAGATCTTCCGGCGCCATCGCTCAAGAACGTTTTAGGGGCGGGAACTCTGGTGAGACTGACAGGCAACCACGTGCCTAAAAGCCGAGGCGGTAGCCTCTCCTCCAAACGGAGAGACGCATAGCCAGTTCCCACAAAATACCCCAGGCGGATTTATGGTCATTGTTCGTCCTAAATATAATTCGGGCTTTGTGGTACTGTGAAGAAATGTTCTCGATGGAGGTATGGGGCCGGAATAGGGCAGGGGAAACAGGCAAAGTCAGAATGTTTTTTTTTTATTGAAATGTGTTGTCTTTGTAGGGTTGAGCCTGCCCTGGGTGAGAAAAGGTCTCAACTGAGGACAGACGTGCCCAGTGGCACTCATCACGTGTGACACGAACACATTTTAATACTTTGCCGCATGTGCACAGTTTTTTAATATCACCCAATGACTCAGAGTCCGTGGCCTTGCTTTGAAAGGTATTGGCATAGTTGACCTAATGTCAACTTGACCTACTCCCATTTCACCACATCTTTTTGACCTAATTCGGTAGGTCAAATCGTACACTTTAAAAAATAGTTGTGGGGTGGGGTAAGGGAATAGGTTGAGGCAGGGGGAAGTCAGGGAGGGTGCAAGGGTCTCGCCCTCATTAGGGAAGGTTGCGAGCGGCCTCCCTCCGCAGTAAGTAAAAAAAAAATGAAGTCAAAAGAATTAGGTAAAATGAGCAGTAGGCCAAGTTTTTGGTTGTATACGAATTGTTCGTTTTGCAACTGTTCGAATTACAATTGACCTTTTCACAATTGACCGAATTGTGAAGGTCAATTGTAACATATATGTGGGGGGAAACCCCCCACAACCCCCCACCCAACGCCAAACCCCCCAAAACCCCTATATATATATATATATATATATATATATATAACCAAACCGATATATATATATATATATATATATGGTCAATTGTGAAAAGGTCAATTGTGACCCTTTAAATTCGGTCAATTGAACGAACAATTTGGGTAATACCAAGTTTTTAGGTCAAACAACCCATATCCGCTTTTAAATATTAATTTCTGCAGTGCAGCAGAATTAATTCCAAGCCTGTGCTGAGGCAGTGGCAGGCACTCGTTGCCAATCCTGCCTTACGCTTAGCTCCCAACCCTTTGTGTCACCAATGCAGGTGAAAACACCTGTAGAAGTGAATGGGCGTATGAGGGACTTGGTGGGTGATTCAGCTCCTTGCAAGGTGGGTGCCACCTGCAAAAAGCTGGTGTGTTGAGAGCTATGCCTAAGCAGCCGTTGTCTGCACCCAGGATTGGTAATGGTCACGTCGTGGGCGGGTGCGCGCAGCCGTTTGCCCACTTGCTGCTGGATGAGCTGCTTTGCGCTCTTGAGTCTGCATGTCCGAAGTTATGCCCCCAAACAGACCTGGCCGTCGTTGTGTATGCTCTGGAAGTCTAGTCGGTTTTGTTTTATCTGCAGCCAATTCAGTCCAGTGTCTCCGAGCAGTGACTGTTAGATCAGTCTCAGGTAAAGTTCAGAGAGTTGACAGCAGAGCGAGCAGCCACAACAGACTCTTTTTTCACTAGGCCCGGCTGTGCCCGATCCTACACTTTTTTGTATGAACGAATTTAGAGACGTGTCCATCAGCCCTATTTTTCATACTCTGGGGTTGTAACAAGTATATGAGGCACCCTATAACGGGTAACATTCTGCAGCTATAAGCAACAGGGTGCTGTGAACGCGTTGCTAACATTGGGGTAGTCAAGCAAGTAACTGATTAAGAGTGAGGTGTGTTTATGTTAACACCTAATAGCGATTCATATGCACAGCTGGGCTCACTGCCAGTGCTTTTTCTCTCTTTGACCGCGAGCTAAGGAAGCCATCTAGGGACTCGCCTATGCACTTCACCACAGCCATCATGTCAACAAGGGCAGTCGTATCAGAAAGGAAAGATTAATAAACACGATGAGCCGAGTACACGGGGAGAGCGCCTGGCTTTATTAATGATTAACAGCCACACCCGCAGCATTTTGAACACAACCTGCATAGCTCTCAACTCACACGCTTTTGGCGGGTGTCACCCGCCTTGTAAACAGCTGACTCACCTGCCAAGCCTCCAGCACGCCCATTCGTTTCAATGGGCCTCTCACCCGCCAAAATTAAAATCGGGTGTTTTCACCCGCCTTTGTGACACAAATGGTTGAGAGCTATGAACCTGACAGCAGAAAAGACCTAGACAGAAACAGGGAAGTGTCTGACACTGGGACAACTCTGCGCACCACAGTGCCTTCGTTACTGATTACCTCATGTGCATACTCCCAGACACAGGCACAGGCATCTTAGACAGGACAGCGCCTGACACTGACAGCATACAGTACAGGGTTTTCCCCCAAACACAGTGACAGCTGCTGCTGAAAGGCATATGCTTACACTGCATAGTAACCAATCACCTGACACTTAACCACACAGGTGCAACATGCAGCTCCTCAGTCACCCACACAGAGAAGTAGCATAGCTCCTGATTGAAACATGAGCATGGCATCTAACAGCAGCAAGTGGTTGATACAAAGACAGCAAAACCCTAGACACGCACAGGGGCATGAGCACACCGCATGGCACCAACAAAAAAAAGGACTATATATACCAGGTGAGGAACTTAACCCATTGAAAAGTGGAGTGGAAAACCTAAATATCCTCCTTTGATAAACATACTAATGCCAGACCATCTTCCATGTTTCAGCCTCATTCAGGGCCACAAAACCAGCTGCATTAGACAATAGTGCATAGGACTTCAAGTATACCTTATCTAATTTTTCTATTTTTTCTATTTTCTATGTGTTTGTAACGCGCCGACAGCCCGCAGGCATCAGGATGGAGGTATGCGCTTGGTTCAGCTCACAAAAAAGGGTCACTCAAAGGGTCGCACATAACACATTGAAGTATCACACAAATGCAAACGGCAAACATGAAAAGGTTACAAAAAAGCAAATTGAAAACTTGGCAGCTCTGTGAGCGATATACGTGGGGCATAGTGGAGGGTTACCAAATTCGGACAGTGCAGAGGAGGTTATGTGGGGGCTTTCTTAGGGTGGCCAACATTCTAAAATCACCTTGCAGGCCACTTTATCACACAGCTCAACCATTCTAGCCGCCACAGAGGGTGATAACAGAGGATTTTGTTTTTGGCTGAAGACAGCCTGTTCATTTTTGGTGGGTGAGAGCCGCCCATTAAAGTGATTGGACGTGTAAGGAGATTCGTGGGTAAAAGAACTGATTCCAAGGCAGGTGACACCCACCAAAAGCGGGTGAGTTGAGAGCTGTCCACTGACAATGCCAAAAGGTTGGGCTTTTGTGTAGGCATGGGAAAGGCACTTGCCAGACACTGCCATAGTGGTATTAACTGGCTATTGATGCTAGCAGGTGCAAAATGGTGAGAGTACACAGGCATCTTCTACCAGTGCCTGCCAAATGCCCAATACTTCTTAACAAGCTAAAACGGTTTGCTCTGTAAATGCTTGTTTTAAACAGGACTTTAGTGAAGGACACGCATAGAGCTCATAAATCAACTGGCTGAAGGCAGACCTGGTTATGACATTTTTATTACACCAGTAGCACGTTTACAACTCTAATTAAGGCATTAACTCTCAGACAACTGCCTTGGGAAAAGGGCACCGGAGTACAAAATCTGATGGTAAGGCTTGATTAAAGTGAGCTCAAAGAGTTCCCATCAGGAGGTGTTTTTTGGCTGGCAGGGGCAGAAACTGCGTGGGAATGGCCATAGGGATTAGCATAGCCATAGGCAGTTAATAGGTGGGCAAATAGCTAAACACCTAGAAGTTTGAGTCCCTCCTCATATGCCATTTCTTCCTATCTGTAGTATAATGCAATAGTTCTGGCTTCTACATGGCGCTAAACCTAATAGCCCAAAGTAAAAAGCATGCAGGTTAAGTGGAATGCTTTATTCGTACAGTGTCATGACCCAAAAACCAGAAATGCTGTATAATCTGCATCAGTGTCCTTTGTCACTATGGAGATGCGGGTGCATATGCAGCAAGCAGCGCTTCCCAGCGTAGGAGCACGTAGTGACGTATGCAGCGCATCACTCCCCTTCCGGAATCTCAGAGACTTCAACTGATGGAGGAAGCTGATTTGCGCGTAGCAAATTCTGTTACTCGACCACGTACTTCTCTTGACTCTGTCATGTTCCCTTTTCCTTGTTCTGACCTCCTGTCCTATCTAGTTCCCCATCGTCACCTCTTACAGGTTCCTCCTTTGTACACCCTCCGTCCTGCCTCATTCTTACCTGGTTTCCCTGGCCACCCCCTTCATTTTTCAGCAAGTCTGCCTTTAGTACATCCAAGGCACTCCTGGACTCTCCTGCTACTCATCTTCATACCATACCAGAGGCTTATTGGCCATTGAAGGTTTTCCTCTGTTGCTGCCATTCCCGGGGGTCCCCTGTACAGTCAGACGACAAAGTTATCAGGGTGACTTCTGGGAAGGACAGGCCCTATCTCCAAGACTCCTGGGTGTAAACACAGAGTTCATATAAGGCCTGCCGCTTTCGGTTAGATGTGTTTTGCTCCCTCGGCTGTTTCAAAACCCTTTCTTTATGGCATCATTTTTCTTCCAAATGGAAATTGATAGCAAATTTAGTGGCGGATAGAACTTATAAATTTACATAATAGTTATTTTGTTTGCATTTTCAAGTTGTAAATGCATTTTAAACCCTCACGCTTTCTACTAGCTTCTCTATCCTGAGAGCTAGAGGCCATCTGCATGGTCGCAAATTGTTAATCTTACTTCTGTGACTGTGACAACCACGACTTCCATTCTTTCTCAAATGTGGAGCAATTAGACTCTTCATCATTGAGGGGTACACGTCCTCCTCATTTTTTACTAAGCAACTATTGAGGAAGCCTGTCCTGCTCCACAATACTATGGACTTTTGTGCAAGTGGGCCAATTCACAAGCAGCCCAGATAGAGAAACCAGTCAACAAAAAGAAGGTGGCAGCAGTGAGTGGCCGCCTGAAACTCCTGGGCCTCGTAAAAGAAAAGAGTTGGATGGCAACAACAGGGCCCACAAATGACATAAATCAAACATCAAAAAACTGAATTACCGAAACTGCAATAGTTGTAGGTCCTGTGATGGGTCAGTAATGTGTGACTCACGACTATGTTTAGTTTTCTCAAGGTTAGACATTTTATTTTACACAAAAATAGAAAAGAAACCCTAACTAAACCTACTCTACCAGGGGATTCCCTACCTAGTCTAGGATGTAAGGAGAAACCTCCTAGCATACACAAAACTAACCTCACACTAAACAACAGAACCATTCAACATAATATATAAACAACACAAATAAAAGGTTACCAAATGACCAGTGTCTTGGATGACTCCTACTTGTCCCGGGCAGATCATGCTCTCCGAGGAATGTCCCAAAGTCAATTTTCTCCAAGGAAAAGAAAGTCTTAAATTAAGTTTTGAAAGGTTCCAAAGAAACGAAAGTTCACACAAACAAAAACCCACTGGTAACAGTTTCTTCTTCTCTTGATGAAAAGTTCCCCTTTCCAATTTCCAACAAGAAAACAACAGCACCAATGGTATTCCTGGATAACCTACTTCCAGGAAAAAATGTATACATTTGTATGCACAAGTATCACTTCTCCTTAGCAACCACTCTTCTTGTATCTTCTGCAGTGTATTTGAATACAGTTTGTCAGGATGCTTCTTCTTAGAGATTGCTTTCTCTCCAGCAACTCCCTTCTACCCCTGATACTGCGAGAGCAGGCTCCCTTGCCCCACACCTTGCTTCTGCTTCTGCTAAATATTCTGATAAAAGTATCGACAACCACAGTTCTACTGCTACTGCTGCGATTTTGTGTTTTAGGCAATGTTAACAAGACTCTTCAACCTGTACAGGTTGGGAAGGCACTCTTCTCTCTTGTATGGCAAGAAAGGGCAGCCCTTTTGCCTTTTCTTTCTGTCTTGCAGCTACCACAATATCTGTCTTTACTTCAGACAACTTCCACAAAACTCTTCAACCTCTACAGGCTGGCAAGGCCCTGGGAGTATAGCAACTTCAGCACCTTTAAAACAATGGTGTTCAGTTCGTAATTGAGCTAGTTTCGCTTTAACAGGGTTTTTCTACTGGCTTGGGTACACTTGTTCTTCGTTTGACTTCAGCAACTTCTACGACTGCTACATAAGTATTCAGTATGTTACAAGGAGTCAGTTTTTCTGTGGAAACAAATTTAGGCACACACCATTTCGTTTAGAGAATGAAATACCACTTTAAACATGTGAGTTCCCTCTTTTCGGTCAGCGTTATGCTTCAACAGCAATTGGGAAACACAGCTTCAAGTGTGCAACCCCTTTTTATGTTAAGTGGGGTTGTAACATTGCAGGAAAATTAGATTCTGCTTCATAAGAGTTACCAGCAATGTTCTCATCTTTAATAGGAGACATGCAGCCATTCGGGCAACAGTTCACAGATAACAATGGGAAAAATAGAAGCTGTCTCTTCACGTGGGTACGTTAACTTTGATGATATAAGCATGTGATACAATTCCCTTGTAAAAACGACTTCCCATTTCTGCAAACAACTTGTACTCGCTCTCACTTGCATAATTTAGGCTGGCTACAGTTACTGGCAAGGTTCCAAATGATTTGGAGTACGTAGCTTCCTTCACCAACTCCACAATTACATTGGCTGCGGGGTGGCTCTACTTCCCGACTTCATTTTTTTTGCTGCTACAGGCGCTCTTGGGATCCACACGCCTCTGCAACACAGGTACCTCTGATCCGGCCTCATATATGGAGAGTCTTCCTTTCTCCAGTTTCCCTCGACTTGCTTCTGCACATGGGCCTTGGGTGGATGGACAACTTCAGGTCTGCATTCACAGCAATTAGGTGTGCCTGGAAAGACTGCCTTTTTCTTCCAGTCTCTTCCAATGCTGCCACAGCCAAACAGGGTGTGTGAGCACAGGACCAACTCAAAGCCTGCAGGTGAAATCTGCTCATCCTCTGCTCAGGCGTCCCTTCTGTGGTCACACTTCCTAGTGAACTGCCAGTCTCGTGCTCTGCTTCTTCTACTGCTACCTCTGCTGACCTTCCAGCTCCTGCTTCTTTCTAATAATCCTTCCTGCTGCAGCCTCTTATGCCCCTCAGGTGTGTTAATTAGCTTCAGGTACAGGCCCTTAGAATTAATTGCCTGACTTTGCCAAAAGCTATTAGGCCCGCTTGCTTGACCATGGCACCGACAAGCCTCTTCTTCCTCACAGTCCCTGAGGGATTCTGGGACATGTAATCTTTCTCAGAGAAATTTAGTTTTCTTACTTCTTTAATAAAAGGTTTAAGCATGATTTTTACTCCCTTGATGTTATTAAAAGAGGAGTTGTATGGTTTAACCTAAGATGGAACAGGAAAAGTCACAGGTACGACTTTCCTTTTGGTATACTTTTGGCATTGTAGAGTATATGGGGATTTATGGGTATAAAAGAATGGTCCTGGGAATGTGGCAGCGTGAGACATTTTAATTCTAGGCTTTTCTAGCTTAGTTTTAACCATAGTGAAGTTCATCAGAATGGCAAGATACTACAACCTCTCTCGGAATAATCTTATCAGCATCCGAGGAAAAATACCATGTCTCACCATGTGAAATCATCCCACCACACCGGGCCTTGTCTCCAGCCTGGTGATCCTCCCGCAGTACACCACCCCCAGGATTGGGATCAGGAAGCATCTGCCCTCTCCTGGTCACCTGGGAGGTGACTTTAGGCAGTGCTTTAGTGGGGAATCCACAGAATTTTCCACAGTCCCCAAACCTGCATGAAGGCCCATGCTCAGCCATTGGACAGAGTGTGACAGGGTCAGTGTACTGACCTTGTCAAGAGGGGATGGAGACCCCTCCTAATCTGACGCGGGAGGCCCACCAGGGTTTTGAACAGAGTCATTCCTGCCTTAGAGGCGGGTGTGGGAATTGGGTGGGCCCTGTCTCTGTCCCTTCTACCTGTGCCCGGCTGAACGAACCTCCTTTTCTTGTCCCATATAAATATTGTACAATGCTGGCCAGTTTATTTCAATCTGTCCTATAGGACTACATCCCTCAGAAGTCCTGGCAGTGGAGAGAAGAGCGAGCAACCCAACCAGGAGAGAAGCTGCAGGAACTTTAGGATAGCAGAGCCACCCGAATAGCAAACTGGCAATCCCAGCGCTCCATGCGACCAAACAGTGCCAGTTCTCTTGCTTGCAGAAGAAGCACAGACAGGTCTGACCTTCAGCAGTGTTCTTACCTTCATTAGGACCACGGAGCGGTGCCATGTCAAACGAGCATTTCAGACGCTTCGGGTCAGCTCTGATACAAACTGTAACATTGATTGTAGTTTGAATGGGTTGCCATTTCCAAATGCAGGTGGATCGGGGTGTGAGCTTGAAACCACCCATGCCCTTTAAGTGTTTGCTTACCTGTGTAAGGAACTTGTGGTGGCAACAGTAAAGACAGACATCACAGTTCAAGGGTGTTTATTAAACAGCAAAGTGGGCGAGATGAATGCCTAATCTAAACCTAAATATAAGATGGGAGCAGGCTATGGCCATAATAATAAGGCAATCCTAGGGGTGTTGGGCCAAATAAAAAGGGCCTATACTGAAAAACCTATTGCCAATCCTTACCTCTAAGTTACAAAATAGTGTGGGATAATATTCACCAGAAAAGAAAGAAGCGTTCACCAAATAATAAGTCAGGATGTTACGCCAGGGTCTCCCTTCCCCACGTTTTAAGCACGGAACAAGGAGGGACTCTTGAGTAGAGCACACTTCTGAGCTTCTTCGGCACGAGGTTACAGTGGTTTTCAACAATATCAGGAGCTTCTTTACCTAAGTCTCTTTCAAGTCATCCAAAAAGTCTCTTGCGTTAGAGGCTTGATGAATTTAAACAAACAAATAGTTCCTTCTGTTCACACATTTTGTAGGGCGGCTTTGTTTCACTCAGGATCCCCCTCTTCTGGGCTCCGATCCCCTTTTCACAATTCCTTCAAACAAAAAGTTATTTCTCAAACCTTTCCATAGGGTGATTTGCTTTTCACCCAGGAGCCCCCTGTCAGGCTTTCTCTTTAGCCCCCAGTCAGGCTTTCTCTTTAGCCCCCAGTCACGCTTTCTCTTTAGCCCCCAGTCAGGCTTTCTCTGAAGCCCCCATTCAGGCTTTCTCTCATGCCCCCATTTAGGCTTTTTCTCAGAGCCTCCACAATGTGTCAAAGACTTTCGACTGTACAAGGGCGAGACGTAACCCTTGTATGACCACTTTCACATGTGAGGCCGGCATCCTCTGAGGCCTTCAACGTTAGCCTCCCTCAGTTGGGCTCAAACCAACTACCCACTGTGGGCATCCCTCTGTCGGGTTCCCACTGGCCACAGTTCACAATGTTACAATCTCATCACAAAGCGGGATCCCTTCCCCTAGCTTTCTCCCGACATCCCTCAGTCAGGTGCACACGTCCCACAGTTCACAATCTCATCAGAAAGCGGGGTGCTCTTCCCCTAGCTTTCTTTGGGCGTCCCTCTGTCAGGTTCACACTTGCCACCATTCACAATCTGCCTGACTCATCGGCTGTGTTGACTTCACTGCATCGGCTTTCTAGCAGGAGCCGAGGTTTTCGGTGAGACGTGGGTCTTCTTTCCGTGTCTTTAGGGTCTCCCTTGCTGGGCAGGGACCCCAGGTCTGCCTCTTCCGGGATCAGACCTTCTTGCTCTCAGGGTCTCCCCCTTCTGGGCACAGACCCCAGGCCCCCCTCTTCCAGGCTCAGGCCTTCTTGCCTTGCTTCAAGAGTCTCCATTTTCCGGGCGCGCACTCTCTCAAGTCTCAAAAAAACAGGGCCAGGCTCAGACCCTTTTAACACAAATGTCAAATTAAAATGTGTTTTAAACTTCAAGTTCCAGAGTGCATCCTGCTTTCCAAAGGAACTTGTTGTGAGGTCAGAGTCTTTCCCACATGCCCCTCAAAGGCCTGAGTCTGACTCAGGGGAGGATCTCTGGGTAGGGCACTTTCAGGCAGTCCAATCTGCCCCTGGGTTGGCCTTCTGGAGGTATAGGCTCCCCACCAGTATGCAGCCTCTCTGGTGCTCACCGGCTCAGGGATTTGGCCTTCCTTGCGCCTCCCAGTTTTACAGAGTTCTTCCAGCTCTAGCTCTAGCTTCTTCCTTCTGGCCTCTCTGCCCTCTCCAACATCCCAAACTCGCTCAAAATGTGCTCTCCTGCTCCACCTTTTATACTTCCTGGGAGTATTAATTAAATTCAGGTGTGCATGGTTGTGATGCGAGGCCTGACTTTGCCTGGCCTCATTAGTGGGACAGTCTGATATAGAAAGGGGAGCGTCTGTCTTCTGTGTCTGTGGTTCTCTGTCGGTAATCCTCATCCTCCCAATCTCTCTCCTCCTTGTCCCAGTGGTTTTAGGAAAAAACAGAGTGGAGGGATATGGTAGTAGGGTTGTGTACAAATGGGTTGTTGACAAATGTATCCCATAATGACAGAGGGGATGTCAGGTAGGGATGTACTGCAATGGGGAAAATACTGTGTCTCGCCCAATGGCGTTCCTCCCCCAGTCTCTCCGGGTCCCCTTCCCAGGTGATCCTCCCTCTCTTGTCCGCCCACTGGGTTGGGATCCAAGAGCGATGGCCCTTCCTTAGCCACCTTAGTCAGGGACCCCCGGGAATAGCATGGGAGAAAAGCCTCAGGTTTCTCACACCTGTAACACCTCACTTGGGGAAAAGAAAGGCAGCAGGTTACCAAGGGAACCAATTGAGGGAGAGAACCAGTCGATGTGGGCTGTGAAGCATAAAAAGGGGCCAGGAAAAGAGAAGGTGTGGGTTGTTTAGGTGAGGTCAAGGGAGGGAAAACGAGGACCAAAATACCAAGCAGAGGAAGGATGGTGGAGTGGAGTGCAGAAGATTGCTGAAGGGGTGTAAGGCGAGTTATTGGTTGGTGGGAAAAAGTGGTACTTGGGTGTGAGCGTTCGTGCAAGGTGGGTCAGTGAGACTAATAGGGGGTGAATGAGTGTGACTGAGAAGTGAGTGTGAGAGTGAAAGAAGGGCGCTTGAGAGAACAAGTGTGGGTGATGTGTAGAGTAGTGAAGAGAGGGGAGTAGTAGTGTGGAGAGGGAGAGAAGTCATGTGGAAAAGGAGAGAGTAGTCATGTGGAGAAGAGAGTAGTAGTGAGAGAGGGGAGGGGCGAAGAGTAATATGAATAGGGGAGAGTAGCAGTAGAGGGCGGGGCAGAGTAGGAGGAAGAAAGAACATTGGATGGATAGAGGGGAAGAGTGAGACAGGGAGAGATTCTCAACTGTGGAACTTGACTCAACCTCTCTGAGAGCAGCACAGTGTAAGGAACTTGTGGTGGCAACAGTAAAGACAGACACAAGTGATCACAGTTCAAGGGTGTTTATTAAACAGCAAAGTGGGCAAGATGAATGCCTAATCTAAACCTAAATATAAGATGGGAGCAGGCTATGGCCATAATAATAAGGCAATCCTAGGGGTGTTGGGCCAAATAAAAAGGGCCTATACTGAAAAACCTATTGTCAATCCTTACCTCTAAGTTACAAAATAGTGTGGGATAATATTCACCAGAAAAGAAAGAAGCGTTCACCAAATAATAAGTCAGGATGTTACGCCAGGGTCTCCCTTCCCCACGTTTTAAGCACGGAACAAGGCGGGACTCTTGAGCAGAGCACACTTCTGAGCTTCTTCGGCACGAGGTTACAGTGGTTTTCAACAATATCAGGAGCTTCTTTACCTAAGTCTCTTTCAAGTCATCCAAAAAGTCTCTTGCGTTAGAGGCTTGATGAATTTAAACAAACAAATAGTTCCTTCTGTTCACACAGTTTGTAGGGCGGCTTTGTTTCACTCGGGATCCCCCTCTCCTGGGCTCCGATCCCCTTTTCACAATTCCTTCAAACAAAAAGTTATTTCTCAAACCTTTCCATAGGGTGATTTGCTTTTCACCCGGGAGCCCCCGGTCAGGCTTTCTCTTTAGCCCCCAGTCACGCTTTCTCTTTAGCCCCCAGTCAGGCTTTCTCTGAAGCCCCCATTCAGGCTTTCTCTAATGCCCCCATTCAGGCTTTTTCTCAGAGCCTCCACAATGTGTCAAAGACTTTCGACTGTACGAGGGGTTTGACGTAACCCTTGTATGACCACTTTCACATGTGAGGCCGGCATCCTCTAAGGCCTTAAACGTTAGCCTCCCTCAGTTGGGCTCAAACCAACTACCCACTGTGGGCATCCCTCTGTCGGGTTCCCACTGGCCACAGTTCACAATGTTACAATCTCATCACAAAGCGGGATCCCTTCCCCTAGCTTTCTCCCGACATCCCTCAGTCGGGCGCACACGTCCCACAGTTCACAATCTCATCAGAAAGCGGGGTGCTCTTCCCCTAGCTTTCTTTGGGCGTCCCTCTGTCAGGTTCACACTTGCCACCGTTCACAATCTGCCTGACTCATCGGCTGTGTTGACTTCACTGCATCGGCTTTCTAGCAGGAGCCGAGGTTTTCGGTGAGACGTGGGTCTTCTTTCCGTATCTTTAGGGTCTCCCTTGCTGGGCGGGGACCCCAGGTCTGCCTCTTCCGGGATCAGACCTTCTTGCTCTCAGGGTCTCCCCCTTCTGGGCACAGACCCCAGGTCCCCCTCTTCCAGGCTCAGACCTTCTTGCCTTGCTTCAAGAGTCTCCATTTTCCGGGCGCGCACTCTCTCAAGTCTCAAAAAAACAGGGCCAGGCTCAGACCCTTTTAACACAAATGTCAAATTAAAATGTGTTTTAAACTTCAAGTTCCAGAGTACATCCTGCTTTCCAAAGGAACTTGTTGTGAGGTCAGAGTCTTTCCCACATGCCCCTCGAAGGCCTGAGTCTGACTCAGGGCAGGATCTCTGGGTAGGGCACTTTCAGGCAGTCCAATCTGCCCCTGGGTTGGCCTTCTGGAGGTATAGGCTCCCCACCACTATGCAGCCTCTCTGGTGCTCACCGGCTCAGGGATTTGGCCTTCCTTGCGCCTCCCAGTTTTACAGAGTTCTTCCAGCTCTAGCTCTAGCTTCTTCCTTCTGGCCTTTCTGCCCCCTCCAACATTCCAAACTCGCTCAAAATGTGCTCTCCTGCTCCACCTTTTATACTTCCTGGGAGTATTAATTAAATTCAGGTGTGCATGGTTGTGATGCGAGGCCTGACTTTGCCTGGCCTCATTAGTGGGACAGTCTGATATAGAAAGGGGAGAGTCTGTCTTCTGTGTCTGTGGTTCTCTGTCAGTAATCCTCATCCTCCCAATCTCTCTCCTCCTTGTCCCAGTGGTTTTAGGAAAAAACAGAGTGGAGGGATATGGTAGTAGGGTTGTGTACAAATGGGTTGTTGACAAATGTATCCCATAATGACAGAGGGGATGTCAGGTAGGGATGTACTGCAATGGGGAAAATACTGTGTCTCGCCCAATGGCGTTCCTCCCCCAGTCTCTCCGGGTCCCCTTCCCAGGTGATCCTCCCTCTCTTGTCCGCCCACTGGGTTGGGATCCAAGAGCGATGGCCCTTCCTTAGCCACCTGAGTCAGGGACCCCCGGGAATAGCATGGGAGAAACGCCTCAGGTTTCTCACACCTGTAACACCTCACTTGGGGAAAAGAAAGCCAGCAGGTTACCAACGGAGCCAATTGAGGGAGAGAACCAGTCGATGTGGGCTGTGAAGGATAAAAAGGGGCCAGGAAAAGAGAAGGTGTGGATTGTTTAGGTGAGGTCAAGGGAGGGAAAACGAGGACCAAAATACCAAGCAGAGGAAGGATAGTGCAGTGGAGTGCAGAAGATTGCTGAAGGGGTGTAAGGCGAGTTATTGGTTGGTGGGAAAAAGTGGTACTTGGGTGTGAGCGTTCGTGCAAGGTGGGTCAGTGAGGCTAATAGGGGGTGAATGAGTGTGACTGAGAAGTGAGTGTGAGAGTGAAAGAAGGGCGCTTGAGAGAACAAGTGTGGGTGATGTGTAGAGTAGTGAAGAGAGGGGAGTAGTAGTGTGGAGAGGGAGAGAAGTCATGTGGAAAAGGAGAGAGTAGTCATGTGGAGAAGAGAGTAGTAGTGAGAGAGGGGAGGGGCGAAGAGTAATATGAATAGGGGAGAGTAGCAGTAGAGGGCGGGGCAGAGTAGGAGGAAGAAAGAACATTGGATGGATAGAGGGGAAGAGTGAGACAGGGAGATATTCTCAACTGTCGAACTTGACTCAACCTCTCTGAGAGCAGCACATTGGGATGCCTTCAGTGGTTTGGTTCTGTCTTGAAGGTGCTCTTTGTAGAGATAGGGTTGATCCTGACCCGCCACCACAGTATCCCCCTAGTGCAACAGGTAAGGACAATGGGGCCGACAGGGGGAACTCACCCCAATGGGGAAAAGTCGAATAGGCAGAAAAAACCCTAGTTGTCGAAGTGTAGTGATGGCAGCAATCGATGTTGAACACACAGCCACATAGTCCAAGTGGCAGGTAAATAGGAATAGTAGTATTCATACAATAGGAGAGCAGGAATGGATCAGAAACAGGATACAAGAGAGAGAGTACTGTAAGTGTGAAAAAAGGAGTCCGACGGAAGAAAGGGGAAAAAACTGCATCTCACCCATAGACCAAGAATCCAAAAGTGTGGCAACGCACAGCGTAGGCTGACTACAATGAAGAAAAGCAGGGCACCATTGTAAAGAGGCATGGTATCAAACAGTGAAGTCAGACACAGTGATCACAATTCAAGGGTGTTTATTGAACTTCAATGGGTTGGTTGAATGCCTATCTAAACCTAAATCTAAGGATGGGAGCAAGCTACAAGCATCAAATAATAATAACGCTGTCCTAGTCGAGTCTGTCAAAATAAAAGGACTTATACTAATAAACCTATTGCAAATCCGTACTTCTAAATACAAAATGGTGTGGGACAATCATGTATGCAAAAGAAAAGTGTTCAAGAAATAATATATCAGGACGGTTGAGCAGTTGGCTTCCCATCCCCAGGTTTTCAACACAGGGTAAGGAGGCACGTTTGTGTTTCGTACACACTCTGGCTTCTCTGCCACAAGGCTACAGTTCACAGCATAGGTATCAAGGCCTTCTGCCAAAGCCTCCTTTCCAATAACAGTCTCTTACTGTAGAGGCCTGTCATAATGTCAGGGTTCCATTATATGCCCCGTCGGATAATCAGAGGAGGAGTTCAAGTAATAACAAACTGTCTAGTAAACCCAGGGGAACTAACATTTTTGGGTCTAAATTGAGAGGGTCTGCTATGACTCAGACCCATTCTCCCTTGTCTCTTGCACTTCCTTTTGCAGAATGCTATGGGTTACCGTGGAAATGCTGGCGGCCATGGTATTCGCGTAGACGCTCAGGTCTACGGCGCCATCCCGTGCGTAAATTCAGGTGACCTGTATTTAAGCCGCGCCTCCGCGCAAGGCGGCACTTCTGCATTTGTCGAATTCCAAAGCTCCTTACCTCGTATCTTGTTTTCTTGACTTCTTGTTTTCCCGGCCCGTCTTGTTACTGCATTACTTCCTCCTTGTCATTGCTACTTAGTCTTACCTGCTTCTACTCGACCCGGAACGGCCACGGACTGCATTCGTCTGAATCCTCAAGTCTTACCTGCTCATACCCGACCCGGAACGGCAACGGACTGCACTTGTCTGAATCCTCAATTCTTACCCGCTCTTACCAGACCCGGAACGGCCACGGACAGCATTCGTCTGAATCCTCAAGTCTTACCCGCTCATACCAGACCCGGAACGGCCACGGACTGCACTCGTCTGAATCCTCAAATCTTACCTGCTCATACCAGACCCGGAACGGCCACGGACTGCACTCGTCTGAATCCTCAAATCTTACCTGCTCATTCCAGACCCGGAACGGCCACGGACTGCCCTTGTCTAAATCCTAAAGTCTTACCTGCTCATACTAGACCCGGAATGGCCACGGACTGCATTTGTCTAAACCCCCAAGTCTTACCTGCTCATACTCGACCCGGAACAGCCACGGACTGCATTCATCTAATCATCCAAGTCTTACCTGCTCTTACCAAAACCGGAACATCCACGGATTACAACCTCTTCATCCTACAAGTCTTACCTGTGTCAAACCTTTTTTCTGGAACTGTCAAAAGACTTTTTTAGACATTCAGGATTATTGCGCAAGAACCAAAGGACATTGGCGCATCGTCACAGAATTCAAAGAACAGCAGCGCAACGGTGCCAGGATCAACTAACTTTTTAGGCGTCCTCGTGCCGGCGGGTATAGGAAAACCAAGGACATTGTGTTTCCCGGACTGCCGACTCATTTCCCACATTTCTGCAGCGACTATCCAGGACACTCATTTGGTAAGAACCAGACTATTATGTATTCCTTCCTTGTTATTCCTGTACTCTTTCAGGGTACTCATTGATCTAACTTGGAACATTCGGTCCCAGTCTGATTTTCTTGTTTGTGAGTATCAGTTCACTAACTTGCTTTGGAGTTCCCATTACACTTAGCTTCATGTTAATGTCTGATTAATTTTCTTGCAGCCAGCTGTTGGAGTACCAGGGTGTACCTTATTTCGGGCAGTACTCACCTCAAACTGTCCTCATGTACACTTGAGGGGTATATTGTCAGAAAGCCTAAATTGCATCACGACGTGTCAAGCCACCACTACTATTTACGCTCCTGGATCCTGATACATAACAAGCAAGCACCAAAGTTCCTTTATTATCAGGAATTTCACATGTACAAGTTCTTGCTTCCAGCATTCACCATGGGTCTCCCTCCCTCAAACTCTACCATTTATTCTTGAGACAGACGCTTCTGCCATTGCTATTGGGGCCGTGTTACTTCAGACCTTTCAGGATGTAGAACACCCGTTCGCCTACCTATCTAAGACTCTCTCTCCCAGCCAACTCAATTATTCTGTCCTTGAAAAGGAGTTACTGGCGATGAAATTGGCTTGTGAAGAATGGCGGCATCTCCTCATGGGTGCCCGCCACCAGTTCCTCATCCGCACAGATCACAAGAATCTGAAGGCCTTACAAGAGATGGACTGTTCAAACTCCAGACAGGCAAGATGGGCTTATCTGTTTTCACAGTACGAATTCCAGATCACATACATTCCGGGGTCGCTTAATCGACTAGCTGACGCTTTGTCACGTAAGGACTCCCATACTGAAACAGTGTCTGTCAAGACCAAGCCCATGTTCCACCGAAACCAGATCCTAGCAATGGTGGGTTCTTTTCTTCAAGAGGTGAAGGCGGCTGTCACGCAAGAATTGCCTCAAATCTCCTTCTTTTCCGATTCCCCCTTTCAAGTAAAGGATGGATGGGTGTTTTATAAGAAGAAGTGGTATATCCCAGAAGGACCACTACGCAGGAAGATCCTGAGATGGTGTCATGACTCACGTATAGTGGGACACAGAAGTGTAGATGGCACCTTAGAACTCATCTCAAGGTCGTTTCTCTGGCCCAACATAAGAAAGGAGGTGTTTGAATATGTGAAATCTTGTCCAATTTGTGCCAGGGCCAAGTATGCCTCGGGCAAACCTCTAGTACTCCTCACTCAGGTGGAGAAGCTGACTCGCCTATGGGGACTCATCTCCACGGACTTTATAGTGGATCTTCCGGAGTTCGAATCATGTACTTGTATCATGGTGACGGTGGATACTTTTTCCAAATTGGCACATTTCTCGCCCCTTCCGAGATTACCTACCGCAACCAAGATGGCGGAGACCTTTGCCCGAGACATTTTCAAATTACATGGTCTCCCTGACAAGATCATTTCTGATCGGGGAAGTCAGTACATTTCAAAATTCTGGACAGCCTTGTGTAACCGATTAGGGGTAGAAAGAGCCCTTTCTTCCGGTTTCCATCCGCAATCAAATGGCCAAACCGAGCATCTCAACGCCACTCTAGAACAATATCTGAGATGTTTCATTTCTCAACATCAAGACAATTGGGTCTCTCTACTTCCCACGGCAGAGTTCTCCTACAATAATTCCAAACACTCCGCCACAGGCCTATCTCCGTTTTTTTGTACTTACGGAGTCCACCCAAGATTTCTAATACCAGATGTACTCCGATTTTCCAACTCACCAGCCGCTGAAGAGGTTTTGAGAAATATCCAAGAGGCACAGACCAGCGCATTGCAAGGATTGGAAGATATCAGACGAAGGAATAAGGTTGGAGCTGACAAGCACCGTAGAGAATGCCCTTCATGGAGGCCAGGAGACAAGGTGTGGTTGTCTACAAAGTACCTTCCCCGATGGACAAGACCTTCCAAACTGTCTCCACGCTTCCTGGGGCCTTTTTCCATTCTCTCCAAGATCAATCCTTTGACCTATCGTCTTCAACTCACCCCTTCTCATTAACGCATTCACCCTGTTTTTCATTCCTCTCTCCTCAAAACTTACTATCCAGATCCCCACCACAGGTCTCTCTCCCGGCAAATTCCTGTGCCTACATCCACCCAGGATGAGTATGAGGTTTCTGCAGTTAGAGATTCTAGGTTTTACTGTGGTAGGTTGGAATACCTCTTGTCATGGAAGGGTTACCCGGAGTCGGAGGACTCCTGGGAACTGGCTTCTCAGGTGCATGCCCCCCAGTTGCTTGCCAGATTCCACCGCTTGCACCCGGGGAATCCGGGGTGCTTGTGGTCTACGGAGGGGCATACTGTCATCCGCCGTCACGGCCACAGCAGTAATTGGCGGATGTTTCTGCATTGGAGCTGGAGACACAGAGGTAGGGTGTTTTAGTCCTTTATCTGTGTTCTTGCTACCAGCCCCAGTTACGTTACGCAGCGCCGCTGGAAGTATTTTAACTCCCTGCCTCCTGGTAGACGCTGCGTTGCAACCCACTTTGGACGCTTCCTGTTTCCGGGTTTCCTCGCTTCGATCCTCTGCCGTCCACCTTTCAGATCTGCCAGAGGGTTTTCCTGTTCACCTGTGTTCCTGTTTCTTTCCTCAGAACGCTACTCCTCGCTTGAATTTCCTACCGCTGCTCCGGGCGGTACTCCGGTGTGCTTTATTCCGTTTCTCTCTCTCTCTTCTGATTTCGGGAATCCTTCCCGTACTCTCTTTCTTCTGGGTTCCTCTGAGCTGTGCTTGCTGCATACCTTTCCTCCTCTTCCTGGAACCAGTGCCATATCTTCTAACTGCCACAAGTAGCCTCTGTCTCCCCTGACTCTACTACTCGATGGTTTAGACTGTTGGACATCTTCTACTCTGCTATCCACCTCGCTTATCCGCATTAGAAGAGTCTACACTACTCCGCAGGGTTTTTTCCCTTCTGGGTTTTTACCTGATTTCTGGCTTGGTTCCGGAAAGGGAGTCACGGGACAGCTGTTTATCCAGCGGTCACTGTGGCTTCCCTCCGTGACAAGCACATTCATCATAAGAAGGCAAGAGACTACCTTGCACGACGATGTTTACAAGAGACCGACAACTCAGACAGCTCAGGTGAGGAGGGTGTGTTTGCGGGGGAGAAAGAGTTTGAATTGCACCACTCATCACACCTTTGGTCTCCCTTGTTCGGACTCGGACCATGTAATCTCACTTTCTACGTTTTCCTCTTGATATAACAAATCGAAGACTTTCAAATGTGCAATGGGTTTTGCTTAAACTGTCGCAGGACCACTTTGATTCACTTCATACAATGTCCTTACTTTCGTTTCTGCTACTTCTTGGCTGTATACCTTTACAGAGACCTTCGATTGAGCACCCATGCCGCGCCAGACCACTCTGTCACTGGTTTTGCATCTTTCTTTCATAAATTTTCAAACATCCATCAGCAATTAAGCTTTCCCCACGTCTTTTATCTTACACGTTTAAATCTTCGTTCATGCAGTCTTTACACAATGTTGCTGCTTGCAGCCTTGACTTCATCACAGACCGGTCTCGTATCGGTCCCCCCGAACTCACAGGCTGTGTTGATCTCTCAGGCGCTGCTTTTATCTTAGAGCCAAGGACGGTACCATAGCAGCGACAGACCCTCCCGAACTCGGTCAGCTGTGCAGGAGGGCCCCGGGTATCTCTGACACACGATACAGGATTCTTCCGTTTGGTTTCCCGGGCCTTATGCTTTCTAGTTTGAAGGATTCTGGAAAGGAATGGTTTCTCGACGAAAAGGTCAAGGGTATCTCCTTCCTTGCGTACCCTTCTTGGTTTGCCGTCTTTCTTCCTTTGTTCAGCTGCCGTCAGAAAAGTACTGTTCCTTTGTGTGCCTTGCCTTGCTCAGAGTGTGTTTTCGTACTCTGCCTTTTATCCATGTTGGCAAGGTTAATGGAAGTCAGGTGTGGATTTCCTGACTTTGCCTGACCATAGTTGTGGGACATGTCAGGTAGAATGCTCAGGTGTAGTCTGTTTTCTCCCAGAGTAGTCTGTGTGAAAGTGTTCATGAAGGGAAAGGGAGTGGGGGCAGAGTTTCTAAATATCCTATCGGCTAGGATGGTGTAAAGGTGTTGCAGGGAAGAGAGGCATACTGCATCTCGCCATCAGGTGTCCCACTGCTACTTCCCGAAGACCTCTCACCCAGGAGATCCTGGTCCATCCCCAGGAACTAGATCCAAAAGCTATGGCCGTGTCCACCTGGGTAACAGGTCCCCAGAGACTAGCGGGTGAGACACCTTCTGATTTCTCACACCATCTTGAAAAAAGACTAGGCCGGCTGATGCAAGATCGGTCTAACGTGATGGAACACGCCAGTGTATCCTTCTCCGTTGAGGCCACAGCGACCTCTGCGTCACTGTGTCAGAGATGAAGGAAAGGGTTAGGAAGAGACAGGAGGAGAGAAGAAGGAAGGAGAGAACATCAGGGAGAGGAGTACAACAGCATGCCAGAAAAAGACTAAATGAGACCTGAGTGTTTGAACAGTACCTCTTCTAGTGCTAATTGTATTGTGGGATCTAGATTAGGATCCACCTAAATTGTTCCCAAAGCGATCGAGAGAGAGAGAGAAAGGGTCATCATGAACAGACAGTCAGTGGGTAAACAGTAGGGGTTACCGATCGTAGTGACCATCCTGTGTTTCAGAGACAGCTGGGCTAGGGAGGGAACTCCCCAGGGGACGAACCCCTTCTCAAATCTATCAATACATACCCTTAAAATGTCTTTGCGAGTTGGTGTGTTCTTAAGGCCATCTGTGGCATGTGGTATTATCCACCAGATACAGAGATCGCCGAGTGCCAAGGGGGATGTTGAGGATAGTGTGGCAAGTGCAAGAAGTACAACACTGAGAGGCTGAACAAGAATAAGCCCAAGAGACAGAAGTGTATTATACTTCATATGAGAGGCAGATGAGCCATGACGAAGGATAGCGTTCTATCCGAAATGCATTGCCCATGATTTCTGCCCTCTTCTGTCTCATCATTGTATTTTGACATTTGTGATCACAAATA
This sequence comes from Ambystoma mexicanum, assembly GCF_040938575.1. Taxonomy (NCBI): domain Eukaryota; kingdom Metazoa; phylum Chordata; class Amphibia; order Caudata; family Ambystomatidae; genus Ambystoma; species Ambystoma mexicanum. Next base: position 38,185,421 of record NC_090940.1, read on the forward strand.
CACCTACCTGTGCATTTTAATGATTGATGTGTTTTCCTATCTTGGATTTTCACTACTGTACTTTGTGGGGCCTTTGTTGCACCGTTACTGTGAACACGTATTGAAGCTAGTCCCCCTCAGTCATTTGTCTTGGCACAGAGAGAAGACACATGACCTGTAGGAGCTCCAGGCCCCACATCAATAGAGTTTGCTGAAGCACAGAGAATATATCCTCTTCTGGAACAAGTTCGTAGCTTGAGGCCATCTGTTACATGAGATAAAGCAATCAACAAAAGACAGGCATTGGTGTTTTGTATACATGCCCCAATGCTCAAACCACAATGCTGTCATGACTATACTGCACTGGTGAGCCATAATAAGGGTGAAACCAGGTATATGGTTGTCCTGACAGCCTTGCAAAATTAGGCTATTTACTTAGAGTTCTCTCTGAATAACTCTCGCCTTCACCTTTACCCTTTCTGAACCTGTGTCTTGCAACTAGCGCCTTGATGCCCAAGGGTTATTATTATAATGTAATTATTACAATTGGTTATTTATAACGTGCTTAGTACCCAGAGGTTTCTAAGCACGGACCCGTGGATCGAACCTGTGTTGCTCTGCGTTGTCTTGCTTCCAAGGGGAGCGTGTTGCCCATGGGCTATTCTCCCAAGACGTTTAGCGCACTGCTACAAATGTAAAAATAAATATGTATAAAGTAGCAATGAACTCTAAGACAAAGACAATTTCCTGGAGAAAACGGCTTGCAGTTGGACTTATGTTCATACCCATAATGCCTTGCTGATGTGGCTCAGAACTAAATGTGAACTTCAAGCAATTGCAACTAGGTGGCGTTTTGGAATGTGTGACTTGGCTCAAATGGACTATCCTACTTTCACATTTCAGGTGAACAAGAATTTTTTCAAGCTTTTTCAAACCCACCATAACTTTTTAGGTGTTTTTGTTTATATATATATATATATATCAATGGGGGAAAGTTGGATCCTGGCTGGCTCCAAATCACAGGAACCATAATTCCTTGCTGCAACATCCTGGTACCTACCAGAAGGATGCAACATTGCATATCTGAAACGGATCTGCCTACCTGAAGATTGCTCAGGCATGAAAGCGCACTAAGCGGAGCACATCACTGGACTGTGGAGCTGATTGCAGTTGGGACTCAGAGTCGTGCCCCTGCCACCCCTCTTCTGTCTGTATATATCTGTAATATATATATTGGGGGTATTCTGGTGGTTATCATAGACTTTTATTAAGGAAAAAAAAGGGTTGGCAAAATACCTATCTCGCCCTATCGCTACAAGGGGTTTCCCTGCCTCAACTAAACTAAAGGATGTCAGTGTCAGATTGTCCAAAAGTAGAGAGTTCTCCGTCCTTTGTCCAAAATCTTAACCTGACCCGTACATAAATAAAGTGAAAAGGGGCATAGTCTTTCAACTTCCCATCTGTAGCCTTTTCCAAAGTTCCAACACAAAGTTCCAAAAGGTGCAAAAATAAACAAATAATCATAGTTCCACAATCCTCAGGGGGAAGTCCCCTTCTGCCGAGTTTCTCAGATTCTTTTCACTTCACACTCACAATTGTCAAGAGGTGTTTCTTTTCCCCTTAGTTCTGTAGTCACTTTATAGTTTACAAACACAAGAGTCCAAGGGATATGGTTCCTCCCTTGATTTCATTTTGACAGCTTCCTATTTCCTGGTCAAAGGGTATGGTTCTCCTTTCCCATGAATTTCCCACATTCCAAGTTACTTACTTTCACAGTTTATTATCTATCTTGATTGCGGGTCATAGACTCTGTGAGAGGTCAGAAATGTGAGGTAGACAACTTTTGAATGATTTTTCAAAATGTGCCATTTTATGAAATTATACGTTTCAACAAATACCTCACTATCCCTACCCTGATGAGGATTTCTCTGCCTATCAAAAGTAAAGGAAACACTCTAACAAAGGATATCTGGCCATCACACTTAAACATGAAATACACAAGCAAATATACAACACTTCACAATAATAATTGCATTTCTAATGTATTCACAGTCTCTCTTTATAACCTGGGCGAGTTCCCCATCCCCAGGTTTTAAGTTCGATTAATTTCTGATGTTCAACAAAAAGAAACAAGGAAATGCGGGTTTGCAACACAGTTACAATATAGTTCTTAACTCCTTCAGTTTGTCAAAAAAAAGTACTGTTAACAACTGTTCAATCAAAAGAAAGATGCCTCTTCTTTCTTGAACAATAATTTCCACTTCATCAAATAGCATCAATGATGTTCTTGGTCGAGATACTATGCCACAATTTATGAATGTCAAAGAAAAACACATCTCCTTGTCTGGTTCAAAGAACCACAACTTCTGGCAAGGTTAAAGAAACACAGCTTCAACTCTCTCTTTACAGCACCATATGTCACAGTTTATACCTTTGTCAGGATGACTTCACTGCACCTCTACCTCTACCTGGGTAACTCTCATTCCAGGTTAACCTCTGCAAAGATTCATCAAGTGTGTCTTCTCGCCTGCCCGATAATGTTCCACACTCCACAGGGCGTCTGAAGTTTTAAATCTATTGACAACCAAAGGGTTTACCACAGCTTTGACAGTTTGCAGCTTTGTGACTTTTAGCAACTTTTCAGAAAAGACAATATTCACGTTATGGCTCCTTAACACCTTCATGTAGGCAAGGAACTCTTCCTCTGAACATTCACCAACCAGAGGGGCAGCCTCTTTGCCTCTTGTCTTTCTGCAACATCAACAACCAAAAATGTGATTGTAGGCCTTGTTGTTAGTCTGTTTTGGCTTTAGACAATGTTTGTACAGCACTTTAGGCTTTGGCAATACTTGTAACACTCTTGACTTGGGCAATGCTTGCCACACTCTTGGCTTTGGGGCAATGGTTGTTTCACTCTTGGTTTGGGAAAATGCTCACACCACTCTTGACTTTGGGCAATGCGTGTTCCATGTAACTCACACCTTCAGGTGTAGTCACTTTGGTACAATGCTACAATGTTCTTCTGCTTTAGAAATGATCTTTTTACTTAACCTTCACTTGCAGGATTGTTTCTAAGCACACGTGATTAGTATTTCAGCCTCTTTTCAATAGTTTAAAATTCAATTAAAACTATTCCGGCAATTTCACTTCTACGCTGCTTCAATCATCTTCATTGCTTAACATTCAACATTAGTGTCTGCATCGTTTTAAGTCATAGGCGAGTGCTACTTTTGTTGCTTCTGTGAGAAACCCGAGGGTATTCTCACTTCTTTTTCCCCTGGATCCTCTGCTCAGGTGGCCAGGGCACGGCCATCGCCTTTGGATCCAGACCCTTGGGGTGGACCAGTGTGGCAGATGACCTGGGTGGCTGGACCTTTGGAATTGGGAGTAGGATGCCCACGGGTGAGACGCGGTATTCTCCTTACTCTAATTATAAACATTTTATTCTTTCCCAACCCTAGCGGAATATTGTGAATCTCACCCTGTCTTCCCTCCCCAATTTTGAAAACCACCGGGACGGAGAAGAAGAGAAACAGAGCTATGAAGATTGGCCATAGGAACCAATGTACCATGGATCCCTATGGGCAGTCTCAATCTTGTCTCATTAACGAGGACAGGCAGAGTCAAGCCTCCCTTTTCAACCATCCACACCTGCAACTGGTCAAACCTCCCTACAAGTATACAAAGTAGAGCACAAGAACATACGCTGAGCGAGCTCGGGATTCAGTGTGGACCAGAGGAGCTGAAGAGCAGAGTCATGAAAGAACCCTGGAGAGTCTGGAAGGGAGCTGAGGGCCAAGACGCTGATTCTGTGATGTTGAAGGGCTGCAGCAGGGCTCAGGAGCTGTGCCTTCCAAGAGCCAGAGAGTGCAGATCATATCCTGTTGACTCTGTCCACAGAAGTACTCGTTTCTCCTGGGCATATGAAGGGAAGCCTAGGTACCTGAGGAGCAGGTGGGAAGACCCTGACCTCGACCCAGAAAGCTCCAGAGAAGTTGTTTGCCAGAGCCGCGGTAACCGGCTGAGTCTCATGACAAAAGAGAAGCAATCCCAGTGAGCGTGTGTGGCTGGAGCGGGAACCTGAGCATTGAATTTAAGAAAGAAAGCAGGAAATAAAAAGGCCTGTGAAAGGCATCATGGGACTTGAAGTTCTTTTTTAAATTAAGTGAAATTGTAATCAGCTCCAATTCGAATTAGGGAAGCCGAAAGTGAATAGAGTGCAAGTGGCATGAGAAAGCTGTCAGGTGGAGCCTGTGAAGTGAAAGCAACTGTAAAATAAAGTAACAGAGTGGTCTGGCGGAAAATGAAAGTACGCCCATTCGAAATACTGTCACGCGCCTACATGGCTGGTGCTTGTGGAGTCAATGGAGTACTCGCCTCCATTGATAAGCCCACCACGTTCGCCAGACTGCTCTGCGTGGTCTAGTGGTTTTCCCAGCATGGCCGCCACGGGGAGGCTCTTAGACACAGCCTTCCCGGCAGTCAGCGCATTGCAACCCTGCATTTTTCTCCTTTCGGGTTAACACGCTGTTCATTTCCCTGCGCTCCATTGAGCTCTCTCGCCTTGCACCTTTCGTGCCTCAGCGCATCTCCCTCTCTCTCTCTTCCATGCCGCTGGCTCTGCCCCTGCTCTTTGCGGTGCCACGGCGGTGCTCTCTCAGATGGCATCCCTCCTCTTTTGTTATTTCCCCTGTTTTTTCCCTATCCGCTAACTCCGGGCCTTTCTTGTGGCTTCCCTTCTCCCGGCAGTGGTCACTCTCCTGCCCAATCTCTTACCTGGAGATTCACAGATCTCCCCACTCCGCTCGCTCACAGCTTCTCTGTGCTTGGCATTCTCTTGGGCTTCTCTCCCCTTCTCAGGTTATTGCGTCTTTCCACTTCCCTACCTGTTATCTATTCTCTTACAACCAGACCTGGAAAACGGCTTGCCTTTTGGGTACCTTGTGGTGAAGACTCTCCACCGCTCCATTATTGGATGTTTCAAGGCTGCTTCAAGACCTCAGCAGCTAGGGTTTTTTATGCCGCATCAGGCTTTTCCTCCTCATACGGCTATCTCAGGAGCAAGGTCACTGGCCTGCTAGTTACCTAGGCGGTCATTGAGGCTTCCTTTCGAGGTAGACCCTACCTTCACAAAAAAAGGATTACAGAAGCAAGAAGCAGAGGAAGGAAGAAGTCGTCCCATCTAAGCTCCAGCAGTTCAGGTGAGGAGGAGGTGGAATTCTCTGATTCTGACAACGCACCTACAGAAGTTGACAGTTTGCGATGCCTAACAACCGAGATGGCCACCGCTGAGCAAGTCCAGGAACTGGTGGCTGCAGTGCAAGGGCTTACCCTAGAAATACAGAGCCTGAAGACAGAGAACTTGTGCCCTACGCCAGCTTGTCTGCCCACGAACACCACCCAGCCGATCTGCCTCCTATGGCCCCAGCATCAGGGAAGTTTGACGGATCTCCCAAAAAGTTGAAGGAGTTCGTGGAGGCCTGCATGGTCCATTTCACTTTCAGGGACAGCACCTATATTTCAGAAAACACCCATGTCGGGTACATGAGTTCTAACATGGTTGGAAATGCCTTGGCCTGGGCTATGCCGTTGGTTACCGGTCCCAACCCGGTCCTCCATGACTTCGGGGGCTTCTTAGCTTTGCTTAAACAAACTTTCGAATGACCAGAGACTACAATTGTGGCTTGTGAGAAACTGCTGGACATCCGCCAGGGGAACACTGACCTACTTATTTACATAACGAACTTCAAACGTCTGGCAACCGAAGCAGGATGGCCCGAGCCTGCGCAATATGCCATCTTCCGGCATGGTCTCAAGGAAGAGATAAAGGATGAGCTAGCTAGAACACTGCGTCCTCCCACATTCTCAGACCTGCTTTCTACTGTGCTCTAAATAGACTGAACAGAAGACCGAGAAAAGGAAGTTCTGAGGTTTCCCCTTGCAGCCTGATCAATATGTGCCATCACCCCAAACCACTACCCGTCTGGCAAAGGATGAACCCATGCAAATTGGAACAGCCTGAGCTCCTCTTACACCAGAGAAACGGAAGCGAATGAGAGATAAAGGACTATGCATGCATTGCGGCTCAGACGGTTATCTTCTCCAAGACTGTCCAGAAGTACCCTCTCAACGCTCGGGAAATGGACGAATTCGGTCCTAGGAGGGACCGGCTACCCACGTTCCTTTCCCAGTCCCTACGTCTCTCTCACAGTATCATCCCCAGGTACCACAGATGAGTCCCGTCTCATGGTGGTGGCCATACAGCTCCTCATCAATGAACAGAAGATTGACACTCTAGCCCTCATCGATTGTGGAGCGGCAGGAAACTTTATTGATACCATAAGGGCTGAAAATGTCAGCATCCACCGTCTAGAGAGGAAAGGAGACCAGAAGGTGGAAGGGGTAGATGCCAAGCTCCTCAGTTCTGAACTTATTACCCACACTACTGAAGATCTCTTGGTTTCAGTCGTCCAACACTCTGAAAGGATCAGATTCGACATTATCCGCGCGGCCCATTTCCCTGTCATATTAGGGATTTCGTGGCTTCGCAAGCACAATCAAACCATTGACTGGACAAACAACTTGCTCGGATTTGATTCTGCCTATTGTCAGCAAAATTGCCTACAGAAAGTGGGTTATGACACGGTGAAGGCTGTGTTCACTTCCACTACAGAAGTCTTAGGAGTGCATAGCCTGCCTGCAGAACTCATGGAGTTTGAGGAAGTATTAGTGGACAATATTCCCCATGACCTGCCTCCCCACAGACCCGAGGACTGCGCCATCGATCTGGTACCTGAAGCATTGATACCCTTTGGTCGCATGTATTCCCTCTAACTGATCGAAAAATATGTCACTTCAAGAATATTTGGACGCCAATCTCGAAAACGGTCTTATCCAACCTTCCCGCTCTTCTGCTGGAGCTTCACTTTTCTTCATTCTCAAACTGGATTCTAAAGAGCTAAGGCCTTGTATAGACTATCGGGGACTCAACAAGGTCACCATCCGGGATCGCTACCCAATGCCCCTCATCACAGATATCCTGGAAGCGGTTCAGGGAGCAACCATATTCTCCAAATTAGATCTCAGGGGTGCCTATCACTTCCTTAGAATCCACGGGGGCGATGAATGGAAAAGGGCTTTTAGAAATCCATTTGGGCACTTTGAATACAAGGCAATGCCGTTTGGGGTGGTTAATACCACGCCATTTTCCAATGCTTCATGGACAGACTATTCTCCGATCTGTTGTTCCACTCGACCATCGTTTATTTGGATGACATCCTGGTCTTTCCTACCACACAACAGGAGCACAAATCATACCTGCGGGAAGTACTCCAAAGGCTACAGTCTCATCATCTTCTGATCCAGCCTGAGAAGTTCTTGTTTGGAGCCTCTGCTATCCCCTATTTGGGATTCATCCTGTCCAGTCAAGGGATCATGATGGATCCGAAGAAGGTCTCCGCCATTCTGGATTGGCCTACCCCATCATCAGTGAAGGAAGTCCAGAGGTTTCTGGGTCTTGCGAACTTCTATTGCAAGTTCATTCCAGAATTCTCCAACGTTGTGTTGCCCATTACAAGCTTGCTCAAGAAAACAGCTATTCCATGTCAGTGGAGAGAGGCTGCTGAGACAGCTTTGGGTTGCCTTAAGGCCCTATTTTGCTCTGCCCCAATTCTAAGCCAACTGGCCCAGACCAGGCCTTTCATTGTAGAAGCTGACACATCTTCAGCTGCAGTGGGAGCCACCTTGCTTCAAGAATACGAGGGCTTGGAACACCCGGTGGCATACCTTTCTAAGACCCTTAAACCCAGCCAGACTAACTACTCCGTAATTGAAAAAGAGCTGTTGGCCATGAAGTTGGCCTGTGAATAATGGCGGTATTATCTTCAGGGTAGTTCACACCCCTTTATTATACGCACCGACCATAAGAACCTGAAGGTTCTCCAACGCATCGAGTGTGTTAATTCACGCCAGGCAAGATGGGCTCATTTCTTCACCCAATACAACTTCTCAATTACCTACCTTCCCGGCAGTCAGAATACCCTGGATGATGCTCTCTCCAGGCACGAGACCCTAGAGCGGTTTTCAGATACCAAGCCTGAATCCTTTTTTCGGTTGAAATAGAATAATATCACTGGTCTTGTCTTTTCTCCAGGAAGTCAAGGAAGCTACAATCCAAAATCACCCGTTAACGCTGAGCAAACTCAACAGCAGATTGGAAGAGAAAGAAGATTCTTCTTTTTGTCAACCAACATTCTGGACAAGGGCCTACAGAAGTTGGTAATGTCTTGGTGCCATGACAACAGAACCGCTGGTCATCGCTGCATGAGGAGTACACCGGAGTTGATAAGACGTCATTTCAACTGGCAGGGAATGAGTACCGATGTAGAAGAATACACCAAGGCTTGCCCAATCTGCACCCAAAGCAAACATTGCACTCAGAAACCTATCGGGCTGTTGGAACAGGGACCGCTGCCTAGCAGATCTTGGAGTCACTTATCTACGGACTTTATTGTGGACTTTCCACGCTCTCAAGGCTACTCTTGCATAATGGTAACAGGGGATTATTTTTCCAAGTTGGCACATTTTTCCCCGCTCCCTGGTATCCCTTCAGCTTCGGAGATGGCAGACATGTTCATCAAGGATGTGTTCCGCCTACATGGGCTACCGAAAGAAGATTGTGTCTGACAGAGGGTGTCAATACACCTCTAATTCTGCAAGGCTCTCTGCTCCAAACTGGGTATTGAGAGGGCCCATTCTACTGTACTTACGGTCAGCATCCTCGCAGCATCTTTCTGATTATGGCCCTGTCAACTAACGTGCCATCCATAGAATCCACTCTGTCTAAGATCTTGGATGCCCACAAGGCTACTAAGTTAAGTCTGCAGGACAGCAGAAGGACATACACATCTCAGGCTGATCGTCATCGCCTTAAGGTCCTGATTGGGGAGTAGCTTCCAGGGTCTGGCTTTCCACAAAATGTCTCCCCCGATGGGTCCGCTCTTCCAAGTTGTCTCCTTGATTTTTGGAACCCTATGAGTTCTTGACCAAAATAAATCCAGTGGCATACCGGCTTAAGCTTCCCAAGAATCTAGATTGCATCCCTCCAGTATTCCATTCTTCCCTCCTGCATCCCGTGATTACTGACGTGGCTGTTCGCCCTGTTCCCTACCATCGCACTAAACCTGTGCAGTTACCAGAGGAATATGAAGTATTCCAGATCTGCGATTCCCGGTACAGAAGTGGGGGCAATTGGAGTACCCGGTGAGCTGGAAAGGATTCCCTAGCTCAGAACATTCTTGGGAACCTTGGTCTTACGTTCATGCCCCTTGATTAGTCCACAAGTTCCATAGGGCACATCCTGGCAAGCCAGGAAGCCCCCGAGGCAGTAGGGGGCATACTGTCATGCGCCTACATGGCTGGCGCTTGTGGAGTCAATGGAGAACTTGGCTCCATTGATCAGCCCACCACGTTTGCCACACCGCTCTGCACGGCCTAGTTGTTTTCCCAACATGGCCGCCGCCAGGAGGCTCTTAGGCACAACCCGCCTGGCGGTCAGCACGTTGCAACCCTCAATTTTTCTCCTTTCGGGTTAACACGCTGTTCATTTCCCTGCATTCCGTTGAGCTCTCGCCTTTCACCTTTTGCGCCTCTGCGCTTCTCCCTCTCGTGCGCGTTGCTGGCTCCGCCCCTGCTCTTTGCGGTGCCATGGCTGTGCTGTCTCAGCTGGCATCTCTCCTCTTTCAATATTTCCCCTGTTTTTTCCCCGTCCGCTATCTTGGGGCCTTTCTTGTGGCTTCCCTTCTCCCGGCAGTGGCCACTCTCCTGGCTGATCTCTTACCTGGAGATTCACGGATCTCTCCACTCTGTGTTTGGCGTTCTCTTGGGCTTCTCTCCCCTTCTCTGATTATCATGTCTTTCCACTTCACTACCTGGTATCTATTCTGTTCCGACCAAACCTGGAAACCTGCTTACCTTTTGGGTACCTCGTGGTGAAGACTCTCCACCGCTTCATTATTGGATGTTTCAAGGCTTCTTTAAGACCTCAGCAGCTAGGGTTTTTTAAAATTCTGCATCAGGCTTTCCCCCCTCTTAAGCGAGGTCACTGGCATGCTAGTTACCTAGGTGGTCATTGTGGCTTCCTTTTGAGGTAGACCCTACCTTCACAAAAAAAAGGATTACAGAAGCAGAGGAAGGAAGAAGTCATCCCATCTAAACTCCAGCAGTTCAGGTGAGGAGGAGGTGGACTTCTCTGATTCTGACAACGCACCTACAGAAGTTGACAAAGACTCTGTGCACTGTGGTTAGGCTTGAGCCCGAATGAGGGAAGCCTAAAGGAATTGAGCTGTGATAACCTTTTGGGAACCAAACGGGTCCGAGCCTGAACCAGGGAGACCCAGAAATTGGGTTTGAAAGAAGACAAAATACATGAGAACTGTGAACACAGGAACCAGTGAGTTTCCAAGAACAAAAGAAACCTGGTCTGTGTAAGTGTCAAAGGAATGAATGTGAAATACATCGAAGTGGTCATGCAGAAGTTAAGCAAAGGTCTTGCACAGTGGAAAGTATTTGATTAACTATGAGGAAGGAAAAGTGAACATCTGATCCAAGCCCGGCTGAGGGAGATCTGTAAACGTGTGAATAAAAGGCCCGAGCACGGCTGCGGAAGGCCTATTGTGTACATTGTGCTTAAAGGAGTCTGAGCGTGAACGAGGGAGACCAATTGTGAACATTGTGTTTGAGAGGGTCTGAGCTCGGCTGAAGGAGACCCATTGAAAACCGTGAACCCTTAACACTTGTGAACTATAAAAAAAAACTGAAGAAGAGAAGGAACTTTGTTTTGTATGTGGCCAGCAGCCTGCGAACAAGAGACTTTATTTTAGGGAAAAGACTTTGTTGCGGAAAGCCCTGACTTATGTCCTGAACTACATCTTTGAGCCACAGAAACCAGAATGTGATTGAAGCTCAAATGTGCCACCTTGTCCCGTGCTGAAAACGTGGTCAAGGGAACACATTTGATCTGTCATTCTGACCTATTATTTTCTGAACACTCTTTCTTTTACATACATGGTTATCCCACATCTTTTACATACATGATTATCCCACACCATTTGTATTTAGAAGTAAGGATTGACAATAGGTTTATTAGTATAGGCCCTTTTATTTTGACAGAGACTCCACTAGGACTGCGTTATTATTATTTGATGGCCGTAGCTTGCTCCCATCCTTAGATTTAGGATGAGATAGGTGTTCATCCAACCCTTTGAAGTTCAATAAACACCCTTGAACCGTTTACCACGTGTGTTTATCTTCCTTCATGATACCATGCCTTCCTTACACTTCTCATTGTCCGGCAATTAATGGTTGGGTTTACAAGGCTTTCCCTCACACATGAGTGATTTTCCTTAGCTACAGTTGCCTGCCTTCATTCACGTAGGGATCAGGATACTTGGTAACACTCACCAGCTTCTGTCTTTGATCCCTTTGTTTTCTGCAGGACTTTGACTTCTTCTGGCTTCCTTGAACATACACTCTTCCTTGTTGATGGTGTCTTGGTTCCTGCCATGCAGTTACGGAGCTCGTCTCTGTCCTGGGACCCTCGGCTGCACACCAACTATCAGCCACGGTTGCCGCCACGCTTCCTACTGCACAATCTCTGCAATCACATTCACATGGGGAAAAGCAGTCTTTCTTCACGCTTTCTGCTGCGCAACCTCTGCACTTCATATTCAGTAGGAACAGGACCCTCTCAGGACAGGCTGCTGAAATCTGCTTGGTTAAAGTCCTGGCATCCCTTCTTTCCACCAACTTCTGCTTGGACTCCCAGCAATGTGCTCTTTCTGCTGCTGCTTGTCAGAATTCGCCCACTCTTGGGCGTTGAGCACGTAGAGTAGCTGACAAATTCTTCCTGATAATGTACCCCTGGAAGTGGGAAAACTAAAGTAACACACAAAGGGGTCTATTAAGTGGAAGATGGAACACCAGACGAGGACTGCATGCTGCAGAAAATAAAGAAGAACATGTCAGTGCACTTAATGTCAAGCCCGCGCCGCTGGCGCACGCATTGGCTACCATCATGGACTACTTGGTACTCATTTATCCTCCTAATACTCTTTGAACAACTCCTATTCATGCCTTGGTCTTTAATTTCCATTTGCTCGACTTTAGTTCTTTCTTATTTCATTCAACTAACTACATTTACCATAATGCACCTTGCTACAGTCCTCAATTCCTGGCTATACTCATTCATCATTATTGGGACCACAAACCCCAGAAGTCCTAGCGGCCCGTGCTGCTTCCACCTGCTCAGGACCAGAGAGGGAGGAGGCAGATTGTCTTCAGGTGTGCTGCTCCAGGTGCTGTCAATTAGCCTGCCTCAGAACAGGGCAGGGCTGTATATAAGCAGCTGCCTGCAGGAGCACAGTGTCTTGATTCTTTAGATCTCCCCGCTCTTGTTTGCCTTGACCCTCTACTTTGTATGCTGTTCCTGGTGCTGCATTATCCTGTTTTTGATCCAATGCCCTTCCGGGCTCCCTTTATTGCAGCCGTTCACGCTCTGCTGCCTTCTACCTACTGCACTTGTCCTCTGAGCTTCCTGCCTTGCAGCCTGCCTCACTTCGGCTGCCTACAGTCCTTGTCCTCTGGGCTCCCTGCCCTGCAGCCTGCCTCACTCCGGCTGCCTAGAGTCCTTGTCCTCTGGGCTCCCTGCCCAGCAGCCTGCCTCACTCCGGCTGCCTACAGTCCTTGTCCTCTGGGCTCCCTGCCCTGCAGCCTGCCTCACTCCGGCTGCCTGCAGTCCTTGTCCTCTGGGCTCCCTGCCCTGCAGCCTGCCTCACTCCGGCTGCCTACAGTCCTTGTCCTCTGGGCTCCCTGCCTTGCAGCCTGCCTCACTCCGGCTGCTTACAGTCCCTGTCCTCTGGGCTCCCTACCCTGCAGCCTGCCTCACTCCGGCTGCCTACAGTCCTTGTCCTCTGGGCTCCCTGCCTTGCAGCCTGCCTCCCTCCAGCTGCCTACAGTCCTTGTCCTCTGGGCTCCCTGCCCTGCAGCCTGCCTCACTCCGGCTGCCTACAGTCCTTGTCCTCTGGGCTCCCTTCCTTGAAGCCTGTCTCCCTCCGCTGCCTACAGCCCTTGTCCTCTGGGCTCCCTGCCTTGCGGCTTGCGACACTCCTCTGCCTTACAGCCTGTTTACAATTAGCTGCCTACAGCCCTGCTCCTCTGGGTTCCCTACCTCGTGGCCCTATTCTTTTGGGCTCTCTGCCTGTCACCTACTACTAATCTCTCTCTGTCCTGTTCCTCTGGACTCCCTGCCTTGCTGCCTACTACAGTCCTCCGCAGTCCACTACAGTTTGCCTGCACCTAGTGCCACTCTTGACTGCAGACCTGCTTCCTACTTTGCAGCCCTTCTGTTTTCCTGACTGCTGCTCCCTTGTTCTCTTCCTTGAGTCCTCTGTACTCCACCCTAGGTTATCTACTTCAGTCTAACTGCCTTTCCTTCATTTCCTTCTGCTAGATTGCTCATTGACTTACTTTTCGCTGGATATTTCTGTTCTTGTCTTCTCATGTGTCTTATGTAATCCCTTTGTACTGAGCTTGCCTGTTGGTTTCCGGCAGGCAACCTCTGCCCCTTCCCTTGTCGCGTTTTCAGTGTTACAGACACCCACTGCTGTTGTTCCCAGCCATGAGCATACAGCGTGGGCCTCTGTTATAGCAATCTGTGCAGAAGGCTGGAGTTTCCTAAGGTTCGTGGAACACTCTTTCCCATTTCAGCATACACCCCAAGAGGGAATCCAGTTTGTTTGTACCTTTGTATCTTTGCCCCTTTTGGCTCACAGCTACAGTTTCCTACTCTTCTTTCTTGTTGATCTTCCTGCTGTGTGTGCTTATCTGCTACCTTACTTCAGCACAGCCACCCAAACCCTACCGGGGTGCCCTGTGCCACTCTTGACAGAGTGCCATTCCTGACACTTAACAACGCAATCGATGCCTGTGAAGAAAAGTCAAACAAGACTAACCTGAAAGTAGTCTCTGTGATATGTTATACAATGACAAAGGTCTTCAAACAGAGACAAGGTTAGCCCTAGAAATAAACATAATATGATAAGACTGGGATTACAAGGGACAATGCAGAAGAAGAAGGACAAGAATAACAATGAACACAGCTTACCCTGGTTCAAGTATATGGAAAAGAACCAGTCTGAATATTCTTTATCCAGGAAACAAAGAGGGTCCAGTACAGCAATCCAGAGTGAGAACCCCTACACGTCTGGCACGAGGACGCCTAATTCTAAGGTGGCACCAGTCTCTAGTCCCTATGGGCCACCGGAACCCGATGGCACGCCGACGCCTAGAGTCAGTAATCAGGACACACAATAGGAAGTCTCTAGTCCGTGCACGTTAAAGTTCCGACCAGGTGAAGAGAAAGGAGTCCAAAACAAAACATGTTCGGCAACTAGCGGTCAAAGTAATTCCAAAGAGGGAGGCGAAGAGATCCTTGGGACGGTCCGGGTTATGCACAAGAAAAGACAAACAAGGCAGAAACGAAAGGCAAGAGGAGTCGAGGTACAAGGCAGAGACGGCAACTGGTGGTCTCAGAGATCAAGGTGGGTCAGACGAGAAGCAAATCCAGGGACGAAGCAAGGTGTAAGGAAATAAGCAAGGATCAACAAAGGATGCGAGGATTAGCTACTGTAGTGCAAATCAGAAGCACAGCAGGAAAACAGAAAAGGGTTTAAATGCTACATGTCACGTGACCTGGGCGAGTAACGTGTTGCGTGGAGAGGACGCTATCATCTCCAAGGCAACCTCCAACGCTCTAGCATACAGGAATGTCCAATAACGAAGACCTGTTGTGGGGCATATATAAAACACGACCTGGAGCGCATATCCTGACCGCTGCCTGATGTCAGAAAGCAGAGGTTGCCTTTCATCTCTTTTGCTCTGAATAAGCGAGTAGGAGTCCTGACGTTGTGCTTAATATCACGATTCATGACATTGCTACTGTTACGACTAGTCCAGTTCCATCTAATGGCCTACACCTGGGGGGGGCCTTTTAAGCCTGTCTGCTTCCCTGAGGTGTGGGTCATTATGCTTAACAAACTGACTACTCTTGCAACATTGCTCTTGGGCCCGCTTCCTCATGCCAGTACTTGGGAAATGATGGAACTTGTAGTCCCAAACAACAAAATTAGGTTTTCTCATTTCTTCTGTTTGGCAACAAGCCATTAGCAGTGTGGGATTTTGGGGAATGTTAAACAAGGGAGTTTCCCAATCTTCCTGACCTGTTTCCCCCCTAAGTGATCTTCCCGCAGTACACCACCCCCAGGGTCAGGATCAGGAAGTGTCTGCCCTTCCCTGGCCACATGAGAAGGGTCCCACGTCAGGTTTTCTGGGGGAATCATTGCTTATTCATCACAACTCTCAACAAATTCACCTGGCGTATTCTCTGGCCAGGCCTTTCCTACTGTATTCACTTTGCTTTATCACAATATGCAACTTTCCAACCCAGTGGTATTTTTCCCCTCCCCTGGTTTTTACACACTCAAGGGGGGTCCTCTTTCTCTCCTTGATTTTCACAATTCCACCGTCATAGTTATTTTTCCCAAAATATGCAATTTTCTAGTCCGGGGGGAATGGCTCTATTCCCCTAGATTTCACAAAGTTAAGGGGGTCCTCTTCCTCTCTTTGGCTTCCACGATTTATTCAACTTTCCAGTCCAGGGGGTATGGTTCCCTTCTCCTGGATTTCTCACAACTAAGAGGTTCTCTTTAGTCACAGTTTTTTCACAATTGGGTGCGGGTCCCAGACTTGCAATCACATTGCTTGGCACACTCTGCTGCTAGGGCTTTCACAATGTTCATTTTCTGATTGGGTGCGGGTTCCAGACTTGCAGCAGGTTGCCTGGTATACTCTCCTGCCAGGGCTTCACAATGTTCACTTTATAATTGGATTTGGGTCCCAGACTCGCAACAGGTTGCCTATATACTCTCCTGACAGGGCTTTCACAATATGCAGTTTAGAATTGGGTGCAGAACCCAGACTTGCAAAAAGTTGCCTGGTATACTCCCCTGCCAGGACTCCCATCACAGGTAACGGTCTGCTTAATACAGACACTGGGTCTTCGACCCCCTTGCATTGGTATCATTCCGCCATGCACTTGGTGTCCCAGGTCCCATGTTCAGGTTTGCCCTGTAAATATCACGGTATCAGGTAATAAAATTGCGGCAAAAATGTCTCTGGTAAAAAAAATTGCGGCAAAAATGCTGCGATTTGGCCAGGTAAAGGTGTACCACATTATACCCTTTAAGAGGAGCGTGGGTTGCGGGGGTGTCCCCCGTTCCCCTTAAATGGTATAACAGGTCCAGGGATTGCAGGGTGTCCCCCGCATCCTTTACATGATGTGGCACAAAAAACCACAGCATTTTTGCTGCAATATTTTGTATTCCCTGCCATTTTTGCCGCGATTTTAAGACATGGAACCAATATCACTGCCTTTCTTCGGCACGCGGAATATGCTGCGAAGTGTCCCGGTTCTCTTTCCTCTTTTTTGCTCTCACAGTTTTTTCACAATTGGGTGCGGGTGCCAGACTCGTAATCACAGTGACTGCTATACTCTCCTGCACTGTTTTTCGCAAATGTTCACTTTCTGATTGGTTGCGGGACCCACACTCGCAACAAGTTGCCTGGTATTGTCACACTCTCCCCTTTCAGGAAGCTCTGGTATAGATGGACCCACTGCCATTAGGACGTTCCTCCACGCCTGGATGCCTTAACGTGTGTGCGGTCTAGTTCTTATCCAATATGGCAGCCCTCCGTTCTATTTAGTGCTCAGTATCCCTCCAGCCGGTGCATTGCAACCCTTGCTTTTACTTCGGGTAAGACGCTAGTGCTTTCTACTTTCTTCTGCCTTCCATTTCGGATTCCCATTGTTGCCTTTTACTACTCCTGTTTGCCCTGCTTGCCCTTCTCCTTTTTTTTGTCTTGTCAGCTCTGTTGTTCCTCTTGCCCTTGATCTGCTGCTTCTGCTGCCTTATTCGTGTGCTTTCACCCAGCTCCATATTCCCTGCCTTTGTTGGCTACGCTCACCATTCTACAGCCTCTGTGGGGATATCCTGGTTACATCCTGCCTCTGGGGAAATGACTTCACGGATCCACACTTTTGACAACGCTGCAGTCCACCATCTATAGGGGTTTTTGTGCCTGCAGGCTTTTCCCCTTACAAGGGCAGTTGTCGGAGGGTAGGCCACTCTGTTCTTCTGTTTTGACATCCTCAGGACATAGTGGCTACCTCCCGGAACAGACCCATTCTCTTCGAGAAGAAGGGCTCTTCCCGAAGCAAGAAATCTGACCCAACAGCTGAGCCATCGGAATCTGACCAATCCACATCCTCATCAGGAGAGAGTGAGGAAGAAAAAAACGCTGTTTCTTAGAGGTATATTCTCCTGCCAGGGATTCATAATGTTCAACTGACCTGTGATTGCGGGTTTGGCCCTCAATAAAAGACCGAACCCTTGAGGCCGCAAATAGGTCAGGAAACCAGCTAGCAGGGCAGGCTGAGAAAAATTGTCATCTCTTACTTAAGTGATGATCCTTTTACATGCAAAGCGAGCCTTAATTTTCCATACAGTGGCTTTGCTGAGGTATGCTTCTGCCAGTCAGAGCTTTGACCTCCTGTGACCTCTTAATTTTTGCAGATTTTGAACCCAGAAGTCTATAACCTGGCTGTCACATCTCCCAAAAAAATGATTCAGGTGCTTTGGGCGCAGGCACAAAGGTGGAGATGGGTTGAAAACAAATGTTAATTTCTGAAAATAAACTATGCACTTATATACACGTGTTTATAAGTGGGTTAACTGAAAGGCCAGGTAATTGTGTTTGCAACCATTACTACATATGTTTATCATTGTTGTTTCAATTTGTCAAGATAGTTACTGCTTGTGGACACACATTCCCAAAACTGTTTTGCCCAAGTTCACAAGGCACTCCAATGTAATCCCATCACTTCTGAACTCCTATCAAAGATCAACTCAAAAGTACTATGCAGAGTGATGAATTGCTTGTCTGTCAAACTAAGCACACATTACAGTCAGAAAAGCAACTGTCACCTCTATTAGGTCAAATACACCTATCCATGTTATTAAACACTGTAACAAAAAGGTCAATAGAAGGACGCTCTGCATGTATCGACATCTAATGCAATTGTCCTTAATGCAGTGGGTTCATAGCACATTTTGTCCTTTTAGTAAGGTGTGCGGAACTATGCAACCATGCATATTTTTGGAGTGCAGGTCAGGGTAGTGTGCGCAACCCATATGTGTGCTTCGAGTCAACTGTGAAAAGTTGGCATCTATGGGGGGCATTGACAGGAAAGACAGCTGTGATGGGACCAGTTTTCAGGATTGTCTTCAGGTACCCGTCCTCAGCGAAGTGCTGGAACGAGGAAATGGGATAATGATGATGTTCTGTAATGGGGGATGTCATGTCCTCTTTCTATGCTAGGAAAAGGATATTGGAAGTGAAAGGAGGAAGGGGAGGAGTTAGTTAGGACGTGAAAGAGGGTAAAGAAGATTGATGAATAGCCTGGCTCCTACTGTTCTGTGACTCTCAAGTGATTACTATAACCTTATTACAGAACATAACAGATGTCATTGTCTTACTCGACAAACCGTCATGAGGAAGCGAAGGGAGGACAAGCTGCGGCTCTTCATAGAAAGCATATCCTTGTATGCAAAACAGCATGAAGAAATGTCCACTTAGAGAATGAAGGCGTAGATGGAATACAAATGGTTTCTATCCACTAATTGATGATCTAAGAATTGAAAGAAAGGTAGACCTTTCCAGCTCCCCCAGGTAATTCATAAATAATCCAGTCCTGGTTTAATTTTTTGCATCCTGGGATTCGTAATCTTGCTTTGCTCATTATCATTTCAGGACTGCAAGTCCTGGAAATAAAAAAAGTACCATAAGGCCTAGAAGACCATGTTAATGCCTGGCAAGAGGAGAAATGACAGCTGTGAGTAAAGTTATGTCTTTAAAGCAATGTGTGGAGCAAAAATATCAATTATGAGCCTTTTAAATTAGCCTTTTGTTTTATCAAGTACATTCCATTAACTGGAAAGGCTCAATAACAGGACTTTTAGAAATGTTTTTCCTTCCCCACCCTTTTCATCCCCAAAAAATAAACAGAGCACCCAGGATCACACATTTTGCTCATTTCGGTCCTCTGGCATTTCGACCAAGGCTTCTCATGAACATACATGCCAACATTCTGAAGCACCTGGGAGGGAGATTTCATCACAGAAATCGGGAGAACTTAATTTTCCCATAGAATGCATTGGGGTTATATTTATTGTTACTTTCATTAGGGTTTGCGTGTACAGTGGATACCAAAGATGCAACAAACGTAATAGAAACGTGCCAGCATTATGCACGTTCACAGAATCAGAACAAGGATCATATCGATGCACACGACGTTACCTATCCTTTCCCTCGAGTGTATGAAGATATGATTCTAAACTCTACAAACAGCCTCGATGCTCGATTATAACCATTACCACAACTAACCGCACACACATGGACGCTGTGCTCCTGGAACACAAGAGGATCGTCTCATCCCTTTGAATTATTAGATCCTGTATTAGAATCCTCCCAAATCATATGTCTCCAGGAAACCTGGTTATCCCAGACACCCGTGTGTGAGGGTTATATAACCGCTCTCAACCCAGCCATAAAAGGAATAAGGGGCCGACCATCGGCGGGCCTACTAACCCTAATAAAAATATCCCCTTCGTGGAAAGTTATCGAATCTGAAAACATCAACCCATGGACTCAATTTACCATCATAATAATCATGAAAGGTGGTGATTGAAATCCGTCAGCTCCAAATCAAATTCAGGCGTCGAGTATGATGGCAATTATTAATGCATATTGGAATCCAGTAGCAATAAATGATGCTAACTTTCTGGACGGCGTCTTTCTGACAATCGACAGAACCGCCGTAAAATTCCCCAAAATCAGTTTTATCATCTGTGGAGACCTTAATATACATCTGTATACTGCAGAAGGCGTAAGGAGACAATCACATTTACTATCAACAAGAGCTCTTCGCTGGTCAAAAGAGATTGGCATGAGGGATCTAGAACTAATAAATCAGCCCTATGATAAACAAAACTGCCTTCTGCCAACCTGGTCATCCAGAAAGACGACTGCAATTATTGATTACATATACCTGTCTTCAGATATAAACAATAAGTTAGTAGGATTGCAAGTATTCCCTACCATCAAAAGCTACCACTCAATGCTCAAGATCTCAGTGGCAGGAGGAAATGTAACATATGCAGCCCCCTCTCCTACCTTGCTGGAAATAACAGGAGCAACAACCAGATTAAGAATCAGCAATAACCAGTTGGCCGCCATCCCACAGCTCTTTCAACAAACAGAGATGCCAGACGAACTTAAAATAAACTACGACTGGATCCTGATTCCGTATCAAATGAAACAGAGCACTACAGAGAAACAACTCACCGTCATTATTATAATCCAGAAATAGTATTAAAAAAAAAAACCTTTGACAAAACATTCGGAAGTGTTCAAAGGATCCCACCGCAGAAAACCTTAAAAAGATTAAGAATGCTAAGCAAGCCTATAGAAATTGGAATAAAACGAATGTGTTTAAGTTACAACAAGATGACGCAGAAGCTATGCTAGCTACACTGCGTAACAAAAATCTGAGATCCCTCTGGAACCTACTAAACAACAATGCAAGACAGCAGCATTTGATGGTAGCCAACGTCACAGAAAAGAACTGGATCGCACACTTCGTGAATCTCTATAAAGATCGAACCCAAAATGAACACCTGGATAAAATTCCCAGCACAAACAAATGGACCATTACCTGGGAAAAAGAGCAATTTGTAGAGATGATCCACAATCTAAATGTATCCAGAGCACCAGGTCCTGATGGATTATCTAATGCCGCCTTGAAATGATATCCAGAGACTTGGGCGAACCTTCTGGACCACATTCTAACTTTGGTGAACTCATTAAAGGTGCTACCCACCACCTGGACTAAAGCGGTATTGATACCGATCTATAAACAGGGCAACAGAGATGATCCTGCCAACTTCAGACCCATTGCCCTCTTAGACCCTTTAGGCAAATTATTTGCAAGCTATCTCCTTAAAAAGCTGTCCACCTGGGCTAAAGCGACCAACCGCTTCGATTGTTGACAAACAGGATTCATTCCAAAAGTTGGGACGAACGTGAACCTGTTTATTCTAAATGTTCTAAAACATGAAGCATTAACATCTAAAACCGCTCTTTACGCGGCCTTCATAGATCTGCATATGGCCTTTGATGCCATAAACAGGAATATCTTGTGGAACAAGCTTGCGAGTTGGAAATGCCCTCCAGAGATATTGGAACCCATTAAGTTACTCTATTCCAATACTACAATTTCGATTAGATTAACGAAAGAAGGAACCACTACTGACTCTATAACAACTTGGCATGGTCTAAAACAGGGCTGCCCTCTGGCAGCAACGTTATATAACCTATATACAGCTGACTATTCTTCAAATATCAAATCACATCCTCTGAATCCACCGAAAATCAACTCAGTTCTGATCCCATATTTGATGTATGCTGGTGACATAGTACTCCTTGATAAGACACCCTCAGGATTACAGGAAAATCTATGTATGACAGAAACATACATGAAAGCTAACGAATTATAGATCAATATAAAAAAAAAAAACTATGTCATTAACTACCCATCAAAATACAAAGCATCGATATTGGCCAGTGTAACTACTTTCAAATACCTAGGTGTTGTGCTGAACCAACATAAGGCAGAAATAGCCTGGGCTACTACACTGGAGACTAAAATTCAATTGCTAGTCCGACAAGGGGTGATGCTACACAAGCGCTTTGGCAAATTTTCGCTCAAACCAATTGTAGCCTTTTATCGCCAGAAAGTCATCCCTATAATTATCTATGGGAGTGAAGCTATGATTACACCTACCCTCATAAACTGGCAAAAGCTCAAAGCTATTTTCTGGCATAAGATCTTGCAGCTCCCCAAGAACTTTCCTATGCCCCAAATTCGCTTTGAGGTAGCATTGCAATCTCTCGCCTCACTAGTTCTTTGGAAGCAGTTAGATTTCCTACGAAAAATCATAAATGGGGAACACATTCCAGCCTTACAAATTCTACATGAAATGCCTCAGGCGATGAATAATACAGTGTTGAAACAGTGGAAGTCACGACTTTTCTTGGCCATGGTAAAAGAAGACATTACTGTCGAAATGCTCATCAAACGGCCACAACGTGCAAAGATTAAGCTGCAACGCAATGATTGGCACAAAACAACAGAAGAGAAAACTAGGTATAACAAGAACTTACTTTCTCCATTTGACATACGAGCCCTGAATGAACTTCCACAGTATCTGGCACTCTTTCCTGATCCTACTATCCGAACAATCTTCATGAAACTTCGCTTTAACATCCTGCCGACGCGACAAAGACTAGCCCACAACCACAAAGTACCAAAGATGAACAATTCTGTCGATATTGCAAGGATATAGATGCCACAGAATACCTCAAACATTTAATCATGGTATGCCCTGCACTATCCGCCAAGAGAGCCCTCTACGGAGAAGCATTTAACATTGCCCAGCATCAAGAGGAGGGAGATAACAGATGGCAAAAGCTTCTTGGAAGCAAAAACAAAAAAATTATTTTCACAATCGTCCAATTCCTGGTTGACATTCTAGACTATAACCAAGAATGAAGCATATAGTCAGCACTGTGAAATGTATTTATTTTGCTTTTTCCTTTTTTTTTTCTAAATATTGTAAACCAACGATAAATGAAATGTGTATGATAATTTAAATGATAAGTTTATATATAAACTATATCATTTTAATAAAAAAAAAAAAATTAAAAAAATATATTTATTTTAGGGGGGAGAAACTGAAAAATAGCAATATTTTGCATTGGAAAATCAGGAGCCTGCCTAAATCGGGGGGTGGTATGTATGAGTGAATGTGGATTACTATGGTTTATGAGTACCTGGCGTGGCATGGCTTTCTTCTCCCAGCCAATGGGGAGGCTCGGAGCAGGGGTATTACCATACAGTAATCCCATCGCTCTGAGCCTCCTCAGGGCTGGAAGCTGCCATCTCCCCCCACCGAGGATCAAGTTAAGTGCCACCCCGCATCTCCTACCTCACCTTTGCTACAGATTCCCTCCCTCTCGTTCCCGCCCCACTTACCTTCTTCTTTCTGGTCCTTTTCGGGAGCAAACGTGCCCCCAGCGTGTCCGCTCCCGATCTGTGACACACTGCCATACAAAGGGAGAAGTGACTAACCTTCTCCCGTTCCATGGTGGGCATATATATTTTTTCTGGGAGTTGTGAAATGTTTCACGACTCCCAAAAAGATTCTATTAGTACTCCAGTCCAACAGGCCTGAGTACTAATAACAATAAACCCCTCACCAGGGGGGCATAACTTCGTCAGGTAATGCCCCAGGGCTTTTGTTAAGGCCATCACGATGGCAATGCCAACAGTTTGGGCTCTTGTGAAGGCATGGGAAAGGCACTGCCAGGCACTACCGTACCATACCTGCCTAACCTCCGGAATTTTCCAGAGACTCCGGAATTTTAAGCATATCTCTGGGTCTCCAGAAAAGTCCCTTGAATCTCAGGAATTTTGACATTCTTTCCGGGTACCGTCACCCGAGATTTTGAAGCCCCTGAGAGGGAGATTTCAGCACCGAAATAGGGAAAATGCATTTTCCCGTAGGAATGGATTGGGGATATTGTTATTTTTGGTGGGAGACAGTAAAAAATAGCACTGTTTTTAATGAAAAAATCGGAGTCTCCCGCCTAAATCGAGAGGGTTGGCATGTATGCGTCACATTCGCCACCTGATTGGCTGCCGACGTTAGCCAATCGGGTGGAGAAGTGGGAGGTACCCGGAAACGGCGCAAAGTGTTCGTGCCCACTGCCTGCACCACTATATGAGGCCGCTTGTTGTGGCCTTAAAGGATGACAGGATGCTGTGCAAGGGTATAACTGTCTTTATTGTGAGACAAGGGGTGAACCTTTGGTTGTCCTAAAACAGGGTAAACAATTACTCACAGTTCAGTTCTCTGTTCAGTTCAGTTCACTGTTCAGGAACTCCCCAGTTGACTCACTGGGAAGTGGGTGTGCTCAACGATAGCACGCTGCAAGCTTCTAGGGCCCCCAGGTAACCTCCTGTGGCTGTGGACTTACGCCCTAGAAGCTGGAGTATGAGGCTACTCAGGATCTCATGTCAATCGCTTTCTTATAATGTTTAGTGGCTCCTCATAAGGAGCAGCGCTCGCCGGCACGACTTGCCTGGCTCACTGCAAGCCTCCGACTGGCGCCAAACGCTTCTCGCAGAGCGCGGGCTCGCGAGATCCCGTTGGGCCGAGATCTCGCAAGACCGCGCCCCCGCAGTCACGTGACGTCCCCACACACCTCCTTTGCTGGGAAAAAGGATGGATGGTCACTCCATGACAAAGTCTGCAAACTTGCTGGGTTTCCTTTTCTCTCTCTGTGGTCTGCCTTGATCTGGATGTGGGGCAGGGGTGCGAGAGTATTCTTGGGAAGGTGCGGGTGATTCTGGTTCTCCTTGCTTTGCCCTCCGATGTGACTCCCTGAGTGGGTTTGGGGAGTTGCTCCTGGAGGCTTCGCTGCCGTGGGGTGACTCTAAGGGATCTCTTTCTTTCTGGCGGGTGCTTTCGGATTGCCCTGGCAATTCGGGTGCCTCTTGTTGGTTTTGATCTTCTCCGGTCTCCCAGAGTGGCTGTTCAATGGATTCCTTCCTACGGTACATCGCCACTCTTTCTAGATTCCATTTCCTGCCATCGCTGGTGCAGATGTGGTTCGACCCTTTGGCAACGACCTCTATGGGACTGCTGTACCTGGAACCTGTCACCGTGTCTTTGTGGGGAAGACGAATCTTGACCAGGTCGCCTCTGTTGACTGCTGTGTGTCGAGCAGCCCGCCGCGTGTCTCCTTGAGCCTTCATGGTTTCCTTGTTCCGCTGCATGCGAAACACTACGTCTCCCATGTCCACATCTTCGTCAGCCCTCACTTGATGGAGCCACGGTGGTACCAGTGTGGATGCTGGCCTTCTCCCCCTTAGAAGATGGAATGGTGACACGCCGGTGACGGTGTTAGGGGTGATGCGGTGGGCCGCGACGGCCTCCTTGACAGTCTTGTATGGGTTTAGGCCCGAGGCATTCGCCAGTTGCAGTGCACCTTTGATAAAGCGGTTGGTCCGCTCGACCAGGCCGTTGGCCTGTGGGTGGTAGAGACTTGCTCTTCGCTGTTGAATATTGTTGTGCCTGAGGAATTTCTCCATTTCTCGAGAGAATAACTGGACGCCATTGTCCGTCACTATTTCCTCTGGAAGGCCTTCTCGCTGGAATATGGCGGTGAGTGCTTCAATGACTGTGTTTGTGGTGATGTCCGAAGTGAAGTCAACTTCGACCCATTTTGAGAAATAGTCGACGGTGACTATCCCGTATTTATGTTCTGGAGGCATGCCGTCCAGCGGGCCGATGAAGTCCAAGCCTAGTTTGCGCCAAACCCCTTTGGGGATTTCGGTGGGCAACATGGGGGCTTGTCTCACACACAGGCGCTTGTCGCTGTTTGTGCACTCATGACACCTTTCAACCATTAGTCGTATGTCCTGATCCATGCCTGGCCACAGTAGGCGTCGCGAATCCTGCGCATGGTCATGTTGCACCCGAGATGGCCTGAATGCGCTCTGCACAGAATTACTTTGCGAATCCCACTGGGTGGAATCACTTGGTCGCCTCTAGGAATGAGACCGTTCATGGCAGTGATTTCATCGTTCACCTTCCAGTAGGGACGTAGACCTTCGGGAATCGCTTTTTCATCAGGCCATCCTTCGCGGACCCAGGCTGCCACGCGCCGTAGGGCATCATCCTGCTCGAACTCCTCCTGCCAATGGCGCTCACTCAGGTCCATGTACTCGCCATTCCTCAAGTCACCTATGGAGGCCACGACGCATTCGTCTTCTAAGAATGTGGTGCCAGGGGTGGTCTGGTTCAAGAGCCTGGACATGCAGTCAGCTTGTGCATTTTTCCAGCCGGCAATGTGGGCTATCTCGTATGTATACTCTTGAAGTTTTGCGGCGATCCTGACCAGTCTCGGGGTAGCAGTCTTGGTGCCGCCTGGGCTCAACATGTGAATGAGGGGTTTGTGGTCTGTGACCAGTTTAAATTTTGTGCCCCAAACGTAGGATCTGAAGTAGTCGGCGGCCCAGGCACAAGCCAACATTTCTTTCTCCACGGTGGAGTAATTCTTCTCCGCTGACGATAGTGCTTTGGATGCAAAAGCCACAATATTTTCAGTGTCGCTCTTCTTCTGGGTTAGGGTAGCCCCCAGACCATACGCACTGGCGTCCGTAGTGATGCAGGTGTCCCATTCAGGGTTGAAGGGTTTCAGGCAAGGTGCGTGTATAATCCTACTTTTGATTTTAGCAAATGCTCCATCTTGCTCTGGGCCCCAGGAGTATGTAGCACCTTTCTTCAGAAGCTCCCTCATGGGGGACGTGGTTTCGGAGAACCTTGGGACGAATTTTGCGTAGTACTCCGCTAGGCCCAGGAATGAGCGGAGTTGTTCTCTGGACATCGGGGACGGGGCATCTGCTATGGCTTCCATAAGGTTCTTCTTGGGGCTCACCCCTTCGCTTGAGATGCAGTACCCAAGGTATTCCACCTTGCTCGCTCGGAAGACACATTTCTCGTGGCGAAGATGAACGCCTGCATCTTGAAGCTTGCTCAGGACCGCCCTGAGTACTCTGTCATGAGTCTCATTGTCCTTTGCATACACGAGGATGTCGTCCTGAAAGAATGCAACGTTTGTGAGTCCTTTGAGTAGGGAATTCATCATTCTCTGAATTGCGGACGCTGCCGAAGACAGCCCGAACGGCATGCGGGTGTATTGAAAAGTGCCGAAGGGAGTGATGAACGCCGTAAGGGGGCGCGAAGACTTGTGTAATGGAATTTGGTGATAGGCGTCACGCATGTCTAGCTTCGAGAAGACTGCCGCTTCTTTCATCATTAGGACAAACTCGCTGATGCTGGGGAGCGGAAAGCTTTCAGTGACCACCTCAAGATTCAGACTTCTCAGGTCTATGCATATTCTGAGGTCGTTGCTGGACTTCTTCTTGACTAAAACCACCGGATTCAGCCACTCTGAGGATTCCACTGTCTCGATGGTCCCTTCTTCGACCATCTTCCGGAGATGAGCATCCAACGCAGGTCTCGTCGTGGCGGGCACCGGTCTAACACTTGTGTTTCACGGGTACTGCATTGGGTTTCAAACGAATCTTGTGAGCGAAGTTTCTCACTTTCCCCGGTCTCTCAGAAAACAGGTTTGGGAACATCTCCTTGTAGTCTTGCGCTGCTCCTGAGGAGACCATAAGCACCTGTTCCGGAGTGCTGGGGTCTAGTTTGATGCTGAGTCTGTGTTGATCGTCCCATCCAAGCACAGCTGGACCTTTGGGTGAGAAGTACACCTTGATGGTGGTGGTCCTCCCTTTGAATTCAATTTGGGCTTTGATGTACCCCAGTAAGTCGACGGTTGCTCCTCCGAAGACCATCGGTTTCTGCCTGGTGGACATGATCTCCACCTTTGCTTGTCCCATCATCTCCTTGTACGTGTCGATGGGGAGGATTGTGAGGTCCGATCCTGAGTCTGCCATGACACGTGTTTCCATGCCGTCCACTCTAATGGTGCAGTGGGGCTTTTCCCTCCTGGCGTGGAGGGCATTGACCATGACGACCATGGGTCTGTCCTGTAGCTCGTCATCGTTGCTTGAAGCTTGGTCGCCATCGACGCGGGAGACAGTTCTTCCCCGCCAGGTGCATGCTGGGGCCACGTGGCCGAAGCGTCCGCACTTGGAGCACTCCTTATTCCCGGCGGGGCAGTCACGATCGCTCGCCATGTGTTTGGTGCTGGAGCATCTGTAGCATTTCGGCACTTCCCTTTGCCTGGGGCCTTTTTCTCCTGGACTGTCACGGGGCTGCTTGTCTCTGCGCCCTCTCCACTGCAGCGCTGTAAACTCGGGTACGGGTCGATGACTTCCCGCCTCTTTGCGCCTGTTGGAGGTTTCTTCTTCCGCCCTGGCAATTTGGATGGCGTTGTCGAGGGTCACTTCCTTTTCTTGTATAAGCTTGTCCTGCACTTTCCTAGAGTTGGTGTGCACGACCAGCATGTCGCAGATGACCTGTTCTGCGTTGTCGCCGAAGGCGCATAAGGATGCTAGCTCCCTCATCCTGGTGATGTAGTCGTCCACGGGTTCACTCCCTTCTTGTTTGCGAGTGTAGAACCTTAGCCTGTGCAGCACCACGTTCTCCTTATTGGTGAACCGCTTCACAATGCGACGGATTGCCTCTTTGTAGACGTTGTCGTCGTCATCCTCCACTGGTATGGCTGTCAAACTGGCAAAGATGCGCTGTCCCTCAACCCCCATTGCGTTCAGCAGCATCGCCTTCTTCCTGGCAGGGGCATATCCTGTGCCGCCTACGGCCTCCAGATACGTGGAGAAGAGGGGCTCCCACTGCATCCACGGAATCGCCGGGGTCCCGGGTGAGCGGAGGAACGCAGGGGGCGGTGTGGCGCCTTGCATGGTGGGTCCGTGATTGTTGGGATATCCTTGTCGCCAGTTATGTTGTGGCCTTAAAGGATGACAGGATGCTGTGCAAGGGTATAACTGTCTTTATTGTAAGACAAGGGGTGAACCTTTGGTTGTCCTAAAACAGGGTACACAATTACTCACAGTTCAGTTCTGTTCACTGTTCAGGAACTCCCCAGTTGACTCACTGGGAAGTGGGTGTGCTCAACGATAGCACGCTGCAAGCTTCTAGGGCCCCCAGGTAACCTCCTGTGGCTGTGGACTTACGCCCTAGAAGCTGGAGTATGAGGCTACTCAGGATCTCATGTCAATCGCTTCTTATAATGTTTAGTGGCTCCTCATAAGGAGCAGCGCTCGCCGGCACGACTTGCCTGGCTCACTGCCAGCCTCCGACTGGCACCAAACGCTTCTTGCGGAGCGCGGGCTCGCGAGATCCCGTTGGGCCGAGATCTCGCGAGACCGCGCCCCCGCAGTCACGTGACGTCCCCACACCGCTTCTGACGGGCAGCATTCACTGACTTTTTTTTTCTCCCTCAATGCGACCCGCCACCGCTGAAATAATGCTGCTTTCAATCAATGACATGGATTAAAAGCAGCATTATTTCGGCTGCAGCGCCGCCTTCATTTTGCTTACTATAGCATTGAATGAATGATTTTCAATGCTATAGTAAGCAAACTGAAGGATACAACAAGTGAGTTTACCTTTTTGACAGGTGGGCGGGGCATGTGGGTAGAGCTGTGTGCAAACGGGCAGAGTCTTGTGTGGCTGTGGGCAGGGCATACATCTCAGGAATTTTGTTTTTCAAATATAGGCAGGTATGTGATGTACTGGTATTAACTGGCCATTGATGGTAGCAGGTGCAAAATGGTGCAAGTACCTGGGCATCTTACATAGACAGCAAAACGTTTGGCTTTGCCAATGTTTTTAACAAGACTTCAGTGAAGGACAGTGCTTATAAAACGACTGGCTGAAGGCAAACCTGGTTAACAGCTCCAATTAAGTTATTAACTCTGGGAAGACTGCTTTGAAAAAACACTGCTTGATTAAAACAAGCTAAAATAGTTCATGTGCAGTGGGTTAATAAACGAATAACACGTCCAAGCTTCGTGTCTCTCCTCTAATGCCCTTTCCCCGCATCTGTACTCTAATTTAAGCGCCGCCTACTATACTGGAACACGAAACCGTCTGCCAGAGTGAGAGAAACAGAAATGGCATCAGTGATAGTTAGTGTCCACGTTCTGAGAGAGGGAGAGGGCGCTCCCTCCGAGCTCGCGGGCCCCCTTTAAGATGGATGCCAGGTTGCAAACTGGTACCTGCTGTCCTTTTTTTATGTCGTGTCACCTCCGGCAGGGCCACGCCCCCCAAAGCTCTCTGAACACGCCCATCCGTGCTCGTGAACAAGGCAGGTGAGTGGTCGCTCTGGATTGAACAGTCTGCGCGCGCGCGGCTGTCGCTGCTGAGGCAGGTGAGGGGCCGTGATGGTGACGTAGGGACGGAAGAGGGAAAAGCTGTAACGAGGAATGGAGTCCTGGGGAGGGGGGAGGTATGAGAGGAAGAAGAGGGACGTGGACCGCTGTTCACGGGCAACCAGGCGTGAAAGAGGAATAGAGGCGGCCATGGGGCACGTAGATAAAGAAGGCTGTCAGGACTCCATCCATACCCGGGAACCCCATGCATGCCAACGTGGCCCATTTCATTCTTGAGATCATGGGACTCCAGTCCAGGTTTTACTTTGTATTCTGGGGCTTGCAGTCCTGGGTTTATGATGGGACTGGTCCAGGACGGCAAGTTGCAGAATACAACGTAAAACCAGGACTGGCGGACTTTAACCAACATCACTGGGCATGCTCGCGTGTATGCAACCCTATGGATCTATGCAGTGGGATTTCCTCCTACAGATTTTAGTGACAGATCCTCCTGCATGTGTGTCTATCCCAGGATAACGTACATGTGTACTTTAAGCTCTTCCAAGGCGTCTTTATAAGTTGCAGTCGTTCAAAAGAATTTGCTAAGCATATGGATATTACACATACATTTCACATTTCCTAACACATTCCTCACAGCATTCACTTATTTCCTGTCTGCTCCATAAGGAGTAACCTCGCTTGTCAGAGAATGGTAGTAGCCGCTAACTTATTTACAAAGCTCTCCAGTTTCCTCATTCCATGTGCTAGAA
The DNA here is from genome assembly GCF_040938575.1 of Ambystoma mexicanum. NCBI lineage: Eukaryota > Metazoa > Chordata > Amphibia > Caudata > Ambystomatidae > Ambystoma > Ambystoma mexicanum. Next base: position 38,216,270 of record NC_090940.1, read on the forward strand.
AAACATCAAGCTCCTGTTTTTTTCCCCTTGGCATTCTTGAATTTATAGTTTTTCTTTTCCAATCGAAAAGAAGAATTGCAAATCCCATCATTCCAAGGAAAAAATAGGTCTGGATGGCTTACTCACACGTGGGGTTAGGTAATTTGAGATCGGGGCAGAATTGGAGGTCAACAGCAGCCCCGGCATGATGGGTCTCCAGGCCAGTTCAAATGCATTTAAAATAGTCCACTACATTACTGTGAACGCCTCTGTTCTGGGAAGCCTTGCCACAAAAAAGACATCTTATAAACCCATTGCTATGATGCCTGTGTCACCAGGTAATGTATTACTCTGAATCAGCATACCAAAGCAGTGCGCAAAGAAACCTAATACTTTGCTCGGGCCGCCTTGGGTTTGTGCTAGCAGGGTGTTAATGGTCAAGCCCATACATGAACGTGGGTGTTAGCAAACCCAGAAAGAACACATTATTTAGTCCTCATGTGGTGCCTTGAACATGTTATCTACAGTGTATGCACAGATCCCAGCAGGAAGCACCTTACACAGTGATCTATATATCCTGCAATGGAGCACAAGGTGTGTAGATGTGTTGGACCAGTCACCAGCCCTCTATGTACACTGGTGACTATGGGAAGGTACGCCAGAAAGTTTCACATGCCCTATAGTTAATTGTTTTGGAAAGGATGAGGTGACCCTTGGCTTGAAAGAGAACGGATTTGACAGATTGTCATTTGGTGGGGACGCGATAGCCTGAACCTTTAACCTATTTTATTAATAGAATGATGCAGGTGATTATTTTTGAATTGGAGGCCTGCTAGTTAAACCCCCTTTCATAATTCTCCATGCCAAAATCCAAAGTGCACTCATATGTCTCAAGACATGTCAGGCAACAGCCCTACATTGGCATCAAGGCAGGGTCAAAAGTCATGTGCATTGCTGAACTCTTCTGGAACACACAGTTTCAAAGACGAAGATAATAATTATGTAGCTGGCTGTTTGGTGGCACAGTTAACTGTAAATATCCATGGCTAGTTATGACAATGGCTGCTGATGTTACACAATGAAACGGCCACAGCATTTGGATGTCATAGTACTGTCCACTTGGTAATGTGATTCACTCAGGACAGGGCTGTATGTGCGTTAGCTGTCTGGTCTGGATGTACTATGCTGGACCCTCGATTCTTTGCTAAAATACAGGGTATATGGGGGTTCATATGGCACAACACGAGGGACAGAATAGTGTTATGGAAATTGCATAACACGTATGCATAACACGTATGACCAAGGGTGCATTAAATTGTGCAATTTCAGGGTGTACTATCTGGCCAGCCAACTACAATATGTGGCGAGGTGGCTATCGGAAGACTCCACATCGGAGTCCAGGTTGTTGAGGGCTGAATGCATCCCGTTTTTCCTGAAAGAATGGATATGGTTGCCAAAATCACAGCGAGGCGGAGATACAATGTTAAGATGGATTTCTGAACTCTGTCTTGGAGAGGCAGAGGTTCAGAAGGCCAGCCTAGTTTCTTGGAACAGGGTAACCTCTGGACAAGCCAGACCAACCAGGGTAGCGATTGCGGCGGTCAAGACTAGGTCTCAAGAGGGGTGAGGGTGACTGAAAGCCCGCAATGAGCACACAAAGCAAGGACACTTACAAATTACTCCAAGCAGGTGTTATATTAAAAATATAGACACATTTATTACAAGGCCTTTGTAACATTGACCGTAGCGAGAAATCACAATAAAACTCAAGTAAACCAACACATACCAAACCAATACAATATATATACAAATACAAACTAGTCTAACGAGTTAGACGCATGAAATGTGTAGACCACCTAGATGGGGAGGAAAACAGGCAGTGCAAATAATAATTAGACCCAGTCCGCCTTCAGAGGCACCTAACTAAAAGGAAGTCCAAGCCCTACGAAGAGTGGAGCTTTGTGCTCAAAGTACCTGCACACGCTGGTGCCAACGGGCAAAAGGGGAGTCTTTTCGAGGGAATCGGGCAGTTTAGTTCGATGTTCAATTGAAGATGAACAGAGCTCCGCGACTCAAGCGCAGCCTCCACTGGGCAGAAGCAGAGCGCAAGTACGGAAAGGCGTGCTGTTAGACACAGCGGGGAAACGCTATGGCCTCCTGCAGGAGGGCGACCAGTTCCTAGCGATGCTACTCACCGGTCCCCGATGCAGGCAGACCCAGGCTTCTCCGCGTCAGGTTCAGATACGAGCAGGGGACGGAGCGGCCGTGTGTATTTCAGCCCAATGTAAACTACTCACTTCAGACCTGGGAATGCCAAGTGTACGAATCGTGTGAGAGTGACAAGGACTCGTAATACAACACAACCTGGCGGCGGTTACAGAGCAAGACTCCTGGGTAGGCTGGTCAGTCTGCTGGATGGCCCAGAGACACTTCCGAAGGCTTACGTGCAGGAGATGGTGAAGATGCCGAGAATAGTTGTTCCCACTATTCCAAGGGTCGAAGTACCAGTACAGGCCTTCTCGTTCGATCAGAGGTAGAAAGGGTTTCACAAAGCGACAGCAGTGCAGAGGAGCAGTCCTTCAGCGGGTCACCAGCGATTCCTCGGTTCAGCCTCGTGGTTGCAGGATACTTGGCTCCTGTATTCCTTTGTTTGTGAGAACTCAGGAGATCGACATGGTAGTGGTGTTTCCAGCCCCCTCTTATGCACGGTTCCCTTCGCGCCAAAACGGAGGGGACCCAATGGGAGATCTGCTCATAACACACACCATATGTGGACCTATCATGGACCACGGGGGTCCCAGGCATTTACGACACCCTAGACTCTCTGGCGCCCAGGATGTGTATTGGGACCAGACATCCCAGCCCCCATCCTGGAGGCACACACAAGGCCTGTAGAAGCCTGTGAAAGCATCTATGTTTCGCAGGAAAGTACATGCCCAAATAAGGAAGGCCCCGGGTCGGCTCGACCTAGGGGAGGTGAAGGGGGCAAGACGGTCAGCGGCCAGGACAAAGAGCCTCGTGGTCTGGCCATTTTGGAAGCCAGGCCATCATTTTGGGCTAAGCGCGAGAAACGTGCTTAAACGCCAAAAGGAGCTCAAAAACACAAGAAACGATCGCTGCCACCAGTCCCGTCTGTGATTCACTTGCACCGTTCATTAACAATCCAAAGAGAGTATCTAGGGCCTGTAGAAGCCTAGAGACCCAAGAGAGCAGTAACTTAGCTTACAGTGCCCTCTTGTGCCATGTTGCGCGAAAGCTGCAACATGATAAAACTACGGAAAACAATGTTTCCCGGTACTGACTGTTTTAAGGGCATGTCAGTTTCCCCGTAAGAATGTAGCGAAAGCCCAGAGGAGTGCAGCAGAAGGCTGCCCTTCTCTGGCAAAGTCTAGATCATGGTGAAAACAACAGCAAAAAGTTTAGGGATTGCCACATGGATGGAAAATTACCCACAATTAAGAAATCTTTCCTAACAGACAAGAATGTTAGACTTGGGATGGAAGATATGGCGACGGGCTTGCCGGGCCATGGAGAACCCGTACCCGTGCTCCCCACAGACGTCGCTAGCGGCACTGAATGGGGTAGATGAGCAATTGAGTAAGATAGTCCGGAAGCATTGGGAACCAATTGGTATAGCAACGCTGGGAGATGTGTGGCAGGATGGGAAGGCAGTGGAGTTCGACACACTAGTGGAAGACACCGGGCTACACCAGGGACCGTACATCATTTACACTAGGCTGGTGCGGAAGATAAAAGACACTTGGTCAGAAATGGTGCTGGAGAGTCAGCCCGACACGGCCATAGAAACATTTTATGATGTGTCAGACGGGGGCCATGAGGTCTCCCGAATCTATGAACTGCTGATGTCAAGAGTGGGAAAGGAGGTGACTCATCTGAGACGGGATTGGGAAGAGGAAGCTGGGGAATCTATGAGTGATAGGTTGTGGGTGAGGGTACAAGGATATAAAAAAAAAGTGTCCAGGAACACAAGGCTGCAACAAATCCAGTTATGTTACTCACCGAGCGTACATGACCCCTCAGAAGATTGCAAGGTTTAAGAATGCAGGAACACAAACATCCTAAATGTGGGGAGGAGAATGCAGGACTGGTGCATATGTTCTGGGCGTGCCCGGAAAGAAGGAGATTCTGGAGGGAGGTGGCCCACCACTTGATCGAAAAGGAGATTAGGCTGGAGGTGGAATCTGTGTGGGAATGCATGGTGTGGGGGATCCCCAGGCCGCATAAATTGAAACGTGAGTAAACTCAAAGACCTGGTTTATATATTTGCAATGTGCAGAATTGCCATGAGCTGGAAAGCAAGTAATAGACCAAAAGTAGAAGTCTGGTGGCACGATCTTCAGAAATGGGCGGATGCAGAAACGGTGGTGTGGAGTGAAGCAGTTAATAGAGGGGGAGATAAAGAAGCAGAGACATTGATAGCGTGGAGGTACTTAGTAGCCATACTGTTTGGGCCTGCCCAGACTGGTCTAGAAGACAATGGCTCCTCAGGGGAAGCGGAGGAAGGGGTGTCCTCAGATAGAGTGGTGGAAGGCAGTTATGTGGGGTAAGCTCGAGATAGGGCAGGGGGGTAATGGGGAGGCGGTGGACACATACTGAAACTGCATATGATACTTGGAATATATAATTGTTGTTCAGTGTCTGGTTGTTTCTTTTTTGTTTATTGGTTGTTTGTTGAAATTAATTAAAATAATTGATTACAAAAAAAAACTATGCTGGACCCTGCCCAGGAATCTGTCCCCTTGGTCCTCCTGAGGAAGGTTGCACATTCCTGCAGGACACAGAAATCCTCGCCAGGAGGTCCCCTGGGAATCAGTGTATCAAAGACAGTTTTGACATACCGGGGTGCTTATCTCAGAAGTACTTTTTGAAGTAGGCAGAAAAAGAGAAGGAGTGGAGTTAGAATAACCCAGAGGAGAGGTTTAGCCCCAGACGGGGGTTCCAGCATCTTGAATTCTTCTAGGACTTCCTGCAATTCCTGCCGCCTCCCCACTCAACGCAGACCAAGCACTCTGGGTATGACATCAGAAGACAAAGGACATGTGTTGCAGCAGCCTGGATTGGACTCCTGACAACATGCTTGATTTGACCAATCTGCTGTAACGTCCTGCTTTGTAAGGTGAGGGGGACCATGCCCAGAGTTGAATCATCATTGGAGTTTAACCCTGGTTGGTAGCCAGGGCTGGACTGGGAACCAAAAGTGGCACTGGAAATGTTTTTGGAAGTGGCCCCATATTTTGCAGTACGTGCAAGCACAGTGCGTGAGCCCACCCCTTCTATGAGGGGATTAGGAGTATTCCCCAAGAAAATGTTGAATAGAATTGGTCAACATGAGTGCATTTAAAGCATGTTTTAAACATATATGGATTAAAAAGTCATGTTTTCATTAAATTCATGATCTCTCAAAGTAGATCTTCAATGACCGAGGGTCCTGGGATGTTACACATTTTGCAGATGAGAAAAATCAAATGTATCCGTTATTAAAGGTGCCCAGACACCATGCATCCCTAATCCATGTCACCCTATTCCGGTGCTGGGAAGGGCACACAGATAAAAGGCATTCTTCAATGAGCACTGGCATTGCCAACAGTTTTGCCTTTTGTGTAGGCATGGGAAAGGCATTTGCCAGGCACTACCATAGGGGTATTAACTGGATTGTTACAGCGGCAAAGTGGTGAGAGTATCCGGGCATGTAATAGCACTGCCTGGTGAATGCCTAATATTGATACACAAGCTTACACTGTTGTCTTTTCCAATGCTTGTTAGTAACAGGACTTCAGTGAAGGACAGGCATAATGCTTATAAATCGAGTGGCTGAAGTCGGACTTGGTTGACATTTTTATTTCACCTGTAGCGCTTCTACAGTTCCAATTGATGCAAGAACTCTCAGAAGACTGCTTTAAGAAAACACTGACATGATCTAAGTGTGGTGCGCAGTGAGGGGCAAATATTTTGAGTACCCTGATCTAGGCTACATTTTTATGGTATCTGGCCAATCCGTCGAATGCTATTGCATCTAACACCAATCCATCGAATTATAAGCATTGAAATGCCATTCCATCGAATGACCATTTCGTTGTCTATAATTTGATGGATCCATTGAAATGTGTTATATTGGGTTAGGGTTGGGGCTAGGGTTAGATTAAGGGTTAGGGTTAGATTAAGGATTAGATTAGGGTTAGGGTTGGGGCTAGGTTTAGGTTTAGGGGTTAGGGTTGGGGCCAGGGTTAGGTTAGAGTTGGGGTTGAGGTTAGATTAAGGATTACATTATGGTTGGGGGGGGGGGTTAGGGGTGAACCCCCCCCATTTCCCCCAAATACATAAAAACTCAAAAAGGTTACAAGGAGCTGGCCAGTGCCGAAATCTCAGCACTGGACAGCTCCATGTAACGTTTTAAAGTTACAAAAAAAGCATTGAAATGTTCTTTTTTACATGTAAAAGTGCATTTCCATTGAAACCAGTCCATTTATATTTTCGATGGACTGGTTTAGATGGAAATGCACTTTTACATTTTAAAGATAGCCTGTCGATGCTTTGGCAGATGATGCTTTGCACTAGATGGTTTGGTATGTCAATGCTTTTTTTTTTCCCGACGGATTGACCATAAACCCATTTTTATCATCTGTTCCATCTGGCAAAATGGCACGCTTTGCAGCTTATACAGCCAAATCCGGGGACCCCTGTCTGTGGTACCCTATGAATCCCATTAGCCTTACTCAAGAACCGAGCATGGTTGTTTGTGGGGAATGGTTTCAACTAGCTGGGGTGGTTGAATCCAGTCCTGTTTTTTTGTAATTTGGGGACTAGTTTATCCGGATATCATCCATCAAACAAACATCCTCATGTACAGATAGGAGATGCAATCATATTCGGCATTAAGCGCACAACATTTGAAAGGACTTTTACAATCACAAAAACCTCACGGGGGAATTAAAACCATATATCTTTAAACAGTAAAAAAATGTTGTAAACCTTTTAAAATCCCCTTTTTCATGTACATTGCTCTTTTCCGGTAAGACAGGAGGGCACACTCCAGCGATTCTGTTTCTACCATCAGGAGCAGCGATAGTGCCAGCCTATAGAGGCGGATGTTGTAGTTCTTTACTACCTGCAAAATGGTGCTCCTTCTGATCTCCCCAAACGTAGGGAAAAATAGTAAGAAATGCTTCAGGTCTTCCCTTCCCGCCCCGCACACTGGGCAGCTTGGGTCGTTGGGGATGTCTGGCTGCTTTTCTGTATTGCCCCTTAGTTGTAGGCAGTTAAACCTAGTCCTTGTTAGGAGCCATCTATTTTTCATTTTCGGAGCCCACACATGGTACGGCTGAATCTCATCACCCCTACTTATCTGCTGGTCTTCATTTTCAGAATAGGTTGATTGTTCCGATTTGGCCCGTTTATCACTTGTGCCCCAATTCAAAGCCGTCCCCCAATTCAAAGCCTGCTTACATGCTCTTAATTGTGTGGGAGACAACAATGTGTTTGGGGGGGGGCGTTGACCTGAATGTTTCTTGAGCACATGGACTCCTTTATTTACATTAGCCATGGTATTTTGCACCAGTTTTCCCTGCACAAGGTGGATCTAATAAAGAAATGGCATAAAGTGGCATGCTTATTGGCCCATAGGCGTAACCAGAAATTGCAGGGGGCAGCTGCCCATTCATCTTCCCAATACTCCATCCCCAGCTCCCTGTGGAGCAATGAACAAGGGAATGACCCAGGGAGGACCAAAAGCCGTTTAAAAAACTTGTATTTCTTTCCCTTGGAGTTCCGGGCCCTAGGGTGACCCCACAATGGGACTCTGTACAGAGTAGCAGCCTTGGTCTGGGTTTCATAGTCCTTCAAAATAGGTTTCAGGGGCTGTCCCTTGCACCTAGTTGGGAAACGGGAAATACCTGCTATTTGCTGACTCATTTTTATAGACTGTTTTTTTTTTCAGATGAGCAGTGCCATTGACGGCCTCCGAGAATGTGACCCTGAGATAGTAAAATTCTTTGACTCTCTGAATAATTTCTCCATTACAGGCCACGTGTCGCATCTTTGCTGGCCTCTTCCTTCCTACAGAGCCCATTACTGCAGACTTTGTTGTATTAATTAATCACCCCAACCCCTTCATGAAGTCTGCATAAGTGTCTACGAAAGCCTGCAGGGCCCTTGGGGTTCTGGCCATAAGGACCGTATCGTCGGCCTAGGCCAGAACCGGAAATGGCCTGCCACCCAGACTCAGATAATCCACGCATGTGTCCACCACGGCCTTCAAAAGCCCATGTATGTAAAGTGTGAACAATATGGGGGCGAGCACACACCACTGCCAAACCCCCATTCCAACATTGAAACACTCCCAGAGAGTGCGCAGAGAGGGGCAAATAGTACCCTGATCTAGTCTACATTTTTATCATCCGTTTCATCTGGCAGAAACGCACCCTTTGCAGCTTATACATTCAAATCCAGGGACCCCTGTCGATGGTACCCTAGGAAGCCCATTAGCCTTCCTCAAGAACCGAGCACGGTTGTTTGTGGGGAATGGTTTCAACTCGCTGGGTGGTTGATTCCAGCCTGTTCTTTTTGGAATTTGGGGACTTGTAATTTTCAGAAATTTCAAATTGGAAGGAAAAATACTAGTCCCAGAATCCAAAGGGGAAAAACATGGCTGGGTGCCCTTCACATGCATGACCACGAGAAACTTTAGAGCTCTGAATCTGTTGAATCTGTATTGTGCTAAGAGATCCCGATGCATGTCAGTCACGATTTGCACATTATAATGGACAGAAGTCCACTGGCAATTCACTGGGCAGCCTATCCTCCCGCTCTCCCTCCCTCCTCACGGAACTTAGTATATGACAGCTAAATGCCTTTGTAAGCTAAGGACAGTGACGAGCCGGGAGGACTGAGGACTGCGTTCATAATCTGGCATTCTGTAGCTGCTGTTCATTTACAGAATGGGAAAAGCAACATGTAAGCAATGTTTCTGCCCACTGCCTCTCCCTCTGGCAGCATTGCTTTCCCAGTGGTAGCTTCAGAACCCCTCCCATCCCACGCTACATCCTAACCCCATGACATATCTGACCCTATAAGGCAAAAAGTGAAGCATTGGACTTAAAGAAAAAAAAATAGATTTCCCCAAGATAGCCATGCAGAAACTCTAAAAGAATACATTGCACTGTTGAGACCACCAGCAGCGTATACGATTTTTCACTGTTCAATAGAAAATATGACATTTTGAAGCCCTGACTATGCTCAAGTATGTGAAGTGGTGTAATACTTGACTGTGTTTGTTTTAATGATTAAGAGCCCAAATTAAAAGGGTTTACTTAAGTGGCAAAAGAAAGAAATGTGACAATTTCCTGCCAAGGCTAAGAAAACCGTTACTTACAGCTCATTTTCTACTTCTGAGCAACGCTTTACAGTTTACTTTTGCACTTCAGCCTTAAGGAACCAATCAGCATTGTGCATGTAATGATGTGTGTGTGCCCCAGCCCTTAACAATCAAACAACAAATTGAATAAGGTATAGTTTATCTTTCCTAAGTGCCTTTATTTTACATGCCTGCGAGATGGGACCCTATTGTTCCTTTTGACGAAACTCCTTCCACAGATGGAGAGCAGAGGAACCCATTAAACTTACACGTGTTTCCCGTTAAACGCTGTAGCAGAGCCTCTTTTGTGCGCTTTCAGTGGTTGAACACAAACACTTGGAAGTCTTTGAAAAGAGGGTGTTGTGTACCCCTCTATTATACTTATTTTCCATGGGATATAGTCTAACCATTAAAGTAACATGTTGAAAACTACAACAGTGTGCGTTTACGTTTAAATGTGACTTTCGTGTGTCAGGCCTAGAAGCCGGAATGAAGTGATTCGCCGAGAATCGCGTAATTGCGAAAAGTGTGGCAGCCAAGTTTAAAACAACGCATTCCGTTATCACAAGCAGCAGCTTAGCTGCTAGATCGTAACTTGTTTTTGCAAAGAGCACGCAACTGACACTGCTCCAGCCCTACCAACAGGCCACAAAGTGATATGTCAGGAAATCGGGTAGTTTGCATACAGTCAGTGTCAGTCTGTTTTATTCTACCAGCTGCTCTATATAATAAGTTAGAAGCACATCCTCTATGAAACCTGGTTTCTTAAAATTCTCCAGAAAACATTCAAATTAACCGCCAAGTAAAAAGGGATGATCACCTTTTTACCTTCAAATTAAATGTGATGAGTTACAATGCTGTTGCAGGGGTCTTAGTAGCACCTACCCTCAACTTTGTGGCAAGAGCCCGCCTGCACTGTCACTGATCTGTGGGTGTGAGAATTGCGCGCTCCTGCTGTCTCACTTCTATAGGTGCAATGCTGCGCTCTCTGTTGTATAGGTTGGAGAGAAGCCAGCTCTGCTGCTGCGCTGTGGTAAAACCTCTCCTCTTTATGTCTCTCTTCTCCCCTCCCCTCCCACTATGCCTCACCACTCCTCTCTCCTGGAGTAACCACTTTCTCCACTCTACCCCTCAGGCCGAGCCAACCCCCACACTGCCACCCACCTCTTGGTCATCCGACCCATGAAGTGTTTATCTCTGATACTCTTTATGCACTTGCCCCTGTCATGAGGATCTGCTTGAAACCCAAAGCCAAGGGCAACTCCTGGTACAACTCGGACCTCGTCACCCGTAAATGCAAGTGTAGGGTGGCTGAGAGGAAGTGGCTGGCATCTTGTGCATCCTCTGACAAACTGGCCTATTGCCTGTTCTAAAGGCAATACCGACTCTGTCCTCACTAAGAAGGGAGTTCACATCCAAGCCCGCGTCGCTGCGGCATCTAACAACACAGCCAAACTCTTTAAAATCTGCAAGGAGCTGGCCAATCCTGCAGCAGTTTCTATCTCTGCTGTCCCCTGCCAGGATCTTTGCACGGCCCTGGCTTCTCATTTCATCTCTAAAACCCAGGACATCCTGTCCAGCCTCTCGTCCTCTCCTCCTTCTCCATCTACCTCCGGCCACCTCTCCTCGCTCTTCTCTGCCTTTCCTCTGTTCACCCCAGGCGAGGTTTCTAGACGAGTCCGATCTATGAACGTCTCATCAAAACCGGTTCTTCCCTATTCTTCCAAAACCAGCAAGGACCACATTGACACCCTCGCTCCAGCCTTGGCTGACTTCTGCAATCACTCTTTTGCCACTGACACCTTCCCTTCCCCCCTGAAGCACTCTCTTGTGCACCCTCTTCTCAAGAAACCCTCCGCCGACCCCTCTTGTCCGGGTAACTATCATCCGATCTCCATTACTCCTTTCCTGGGCAAACTCCTGGAAAAGCTGGCATCTGCCAGCTTGATCTTCACACTGAATCTGTTGGTTGTCTCCATGACCATAAGTCTGGCTTCAGAGCTGCCAGAAGCACAGAAACTGGTTTCCGGAACACCTGTGAAGACCTGCTCCCTAACCTTGATGCCAATCACCCCTCTGTCCTCATCTTACTCAATCTCTCTTCTGCTTCCTATTCGGTCAACCATGCCATCCTGCTCAACTGGCTCCCTGATCACCTGGGTATCACTGATCAGGCCCTGGCCTGTCTGACATGTAGTTTCGGACGACCCTCCCAGGTCCAACATGGGTCCTTCCTCTATCTCACTCTCTACCTGTGGTGTTCCCCAGGGGTCTAACCTTTCTCCCTGGCTGTTCAACCAATACCTGGCTGCTTTTGACCACTGAATTGCCGCTCTCTGCTCCAACTTTCGGTGCTATGCGGATGACACTTAGCTCGCTTTCCGGCTCCCCTCTGCCGCATCTTGTCCCTGTCTCATCCCGGATTGTCTGTCTGCAATCCAAGAATGGTGTGCCACCAGTGATCTCTGCCTTAATGCCAGTAAGACAGAGATCCTCCTCATTGGCAACCTGCACCTTCCTTTCCTGTCACTCTCTGGCCGGACACCCTTGGCCCTCTTACTGCTCCCACCTGTGAGGCTAAGAACCTCAGGGTCATCTTTGACTCCACACTTTCCTTCTCTCCTCACGTCTCTAAGAAGTCAAACTTCCAGCTGCACCTCAGAGGTATTCTTCCTTTCCTCACCTTCCCCCAGAGGCTCACTGTCTCCAGAGCTCTGGTTCTCTCTAGGCTGGACTACTGCAACAGCCTCTTTCTTTAAAAAAAAAAAATCTTTATTGAACATAGTAGCAAGCATGTTACGTCACGAGAAATCATATACAGAGTGTGACTTGGAGGTGCAAAATCATAATCAGTGAGGCACAATGAATCGTCTAATACTTAAGACCTCTCCAGAGCAACCAACTTGAAACATCCAAACCATTCCTGAGTCCACAGGCCTATTCAGGTGTTTCATCTCCCCCATGCATTTGCAAAAGATAAGCCCGAAGGTGACCCCATATGTCTTTCGGCTAGCTGTAAGGCACAACCATTGCAATGTAGCCCTCCTCCTTTCCATTAGCGTAAGTCAGTTCTCTGAGCAACTCAACTGCCCTCGGGGCCTTTCTCAATTTCCAATATTTCAGGATACATTTCTTTGCAATCACACAAGCTAAATTAAAGAATCTACGTATCTTCACATTGACCTTTCCTAAATCCCCCCCAGGAGATACGTAGGAGGGAGAGTGCCGGGGGTATCTGAGTAATGTCAGACAGTATTACTGCTACTTCCTGCCAGAGTTGTGCGATTGCAGGACATCTCCAGTGCATATGGAAGGAGTTGGCACCCGTACTACCACACATCATGCATTCACTATCTTCATTCATGGCAAACCTACAGATTCTCCCTGCGGTGAAATGTAAATGGTTCAATATCTTGAATTGTATCAGCCTACATTTTACGTTTAGCGAGACCTCATTCGTCAGACGACACCATCGTGCCCCCCTATCGTCCTGTAAATCTATGTTCAGGTCTCTCTCCCATTTTCCTCTGGCCGTATAGTTGATTTCTGAGCATTCTGAGATGCTTTATACAGTCTAGAGACAGGCCTTCTGGAACTCTCACCCCTCGCTAGCATTTCAAATGGCTCGCATGTATTGGGTTCTTGAGGGAATGATGGCCAGCCGCCCGAGCCGCTGCCCTCATCCTATAATATTATAGGCATCTAATCGGGTTATTCCCCAGTTTGGCAGCGAATTCCTCAAGGGACACAAAAAGCCCATTCAGAAACAAATCACTTAGCATCATTTCCCCTCCCAGGTCCCACCCATTCTTAATACACACGTCATACATTGGGGGGAGCCCAAAGCAGTTCCACAGTGGGACCACCCTGCAATATGGAGTCGACACATCCAGCCTCTTAAACAGTCTTGCCTATGTGTTCACTGTGGTACGAACTGGGTCAAACGAGCACGAATCCTCGTGACGTCCCCCGAGGATCACCGCCTTCAAATTCAGGTCCTGATGTATTGGGCCCGGATCCGCAGAATACCAGTGCCCGGTGTATTGTGCCTGCAAGACAATGTAATACAATTCAAAGTCGGGTGCCGCTAAGCCACCCCATTCATACGGTTCTACCACGCACTCCCACTTCATACGCGACGCCCCCGCACCCTACACGTAGCCGGTTACCAGGGTTCGGAGTTTGTCAAAAAATGTTCACCAGGCCATATAGGGATGTTGCCGAAATAGTACAACAGTTTAGGGACTACCACCATCTTGAGTAGTGAAAGCCTTCCGTACGGGGACATCAGGATCTTTGACCACATTTGTAGCTTAACCGCTATGGCTTCAAGGTATAGCTCATGATTATCGGCGACCAATGATCACTGTGAGCGTGATACCATCACACCACACCCAAGTGCTGGAATCCATGTGGGGCCCATTGAAACCCACAAAGGCCATCCAGGATGGGGGTGGCATCTGTTAGGAAGAACATTTTGGATTTCGCCTAATTTATACGATATCCAGAGAAATGCGTGGAGCTGTGTATCTCCTCCATCATAGGTGCTTAGTTCTGTTCCGGATCGTGGACATAAACCAGCGTGTTGTCCTCATATAGAGCTATAACCTGGGGGCAGGCAGCTACATGGATACCCGTGTCCATGACTATCTCGCATCCTACGAGCTAAAGGTTCAATTCTTAAGGAAAACAACAATGGGGAGAATGGGCATCCTTGCCTCGTCCCTCGTCACAGTTTAAAAGAGGATGACAGCATACCAGTCGTGCGCACTCCAGCGGATGGCTCTTCATATAGCAACCGAACAAACTCTATGAAGGGGTTCCCAAGTCGCATGTGATGTAGGACAGTAAAGAGGAACTTCCAGGGGGCCGAGCCGAAAGCCTTTTCTGCGTCCAGCGAGGCGACAACTGCCACTGCGCCCGGATCTAACTGGGAAGTAACGCAAAAAAGCCTGCTTAAGTTAATTGTTGTAGCTCGTTCTGGTATTAACTCGGACTGCTCCGGATGGACTAGCATTGACTGAATGAAAGCAGGCGTGTTAATAGGACGTTGACGAAAACCTTAGTTTGCGAATTGATAAGCGATAATGGTCTGTATGAGGCCATATCAGCCACCCGTTTGCTTGGTTTTAACATACAGTGATTACGCCTCCGATAATGTGAACTGTAGTCGGCCAGTCCGTAGGGATTCCTCCCATACCTGTAATAACTTGGGCGCCAGTATCTGTCGCATTTCTTTATACAATTTGATGCCTATCCCGTCCGGCCCGCAGACCTTCCCAGATGCTAGTGCCATCATTGCTGTGGTAATTTCCTCATGATTCACAGGTTGATTCATTACCAACTGTGCTTCATCAGGGAGCCCGGGAGTGCTATGCCCTCTAAATATTGGGTTATGCATCTGTGTTAGCATACAAGGCCTCATAGTATCGTTGGAACTCATCATTGATCTCTTCAGGTGTAGTAAGCATCATGCCTGCCTGTGTTTTGATATCATGTATTGTGTTCCCTTTTCACCTCGGACCACCCTAGCCAAGAATCGTTCTGGTCTATCGGCTTCCCCCGAACCACAGCGCCTGGACAGGTTGGGCCATGAGGCTTACTTCTCTGTCCGCCAGCTCCCTAAACTTCAGCAGGTTCCCCTTGATCAGTCCCAGAAGTGATTTGGCCTATAAGGTGTCACAGCCATTTTCGAGGTGCCGTAGGCCTGTCTCTACGTCCACCAAGTCCTTTCTAACCCCTCTTAGGGTACCAGAGGTCTTGGAGATCGATATTTTCCCCCCTCAGCCACACCTTAAAGCCTTCCCATACTGTGGAGTAGTGAGATACCGACTCTTCATTCCTCAGAAAGAAGTCTTCAATTTTATCTCACAGTCCTGAGGTCAGGTCCGCATCGAGGATACATGCAGAAGGCATCCTCCATAATGGATAGGGGGTGCTAAGTCCCTCCAATCTTACGGTCAGCAATATTGGTGAATGATCGGAGATGGTTCTCTGCAAATAACACAATCTAACACCCGTGCCATCCAACTAGCAGAAAGCAACCAATAATCCATCCTGGACAGGCTGTCATGGACCTATGAGTGATATGTGAACTTGCGCACCCCAGGGTTACGGTCTCTCCACACATCCACAAGCTCCATCTGTACCATAATTTGGTGTACCATACGCACTGCCCTGGTTAGATCTCTTTGGTAACCTCTCTATCTAGTAAACAGTCTAGTATGGTATTAAACCACCCCCACCCCCAGATTATCGGGACGGTGTCCCCGCCCACTAAAACCTCCAGCACACTTCCATAGAATTCAGGGTCATCGATATTGGGGCCATACGTGTTGAACAGTGCCACATTCATACCAGAGATCTTCCTCCACAAAATAAAATATCGGCACTGAGGATCAATGCTGCGCTTAATCTCCTTAAAGCATAATGTGCGATGTATCATAGTGAGTACCCCCCTAGCTTGCGTTGAATATTCGTCAGTATATCCCCTTTGATCGGCCAAGCCGGGCGCAAACCGCCTGTTGATCGTTCCCTGTGTATGAGTTTCTTGCAAATTCACTATCTTTGGGCCATGACGTTGTATATATGAAAGGACCTGCCTTGCTTTGATAGGGTTATTAAGGCTGTGGACGTTCCATGTTGAAAAGGAGATTCTCTTTCCCATTGGCCCTGGTATCCCCCTTCTTCCAACACCTTTTCCCCATTCTACCACATAGGATATTCCGAAACACTGCCCACCCACACCCCTTTTTTCACACAAACTCTTTCGCACACCACGACAGACAACGGACTGACATCAGAGCTGTTTACCTGACATGCCCCAATACAAGGGTCAGGCAAAAATCAGGCAATTGACCAGAATCGCACACACCTGATGGCCCTTTCCCGTCCCCATAGGGATAAAAGGTGGAGCGCAAGAGCACGGTACAAGCAAGGCGGACTGCATTATGACGCGGCTATCCAAGTATGGCAGTTCAATAGGAGGATAAAGGCGGTGAGAACCGAAAGGGTGACAAGGAGAGAAGCAACCTTGCCCTTTCCAACCCAAGCCTGCAAAGCCTCAGTGGAACAAATCGTAAGACCTCGAACAATAGCCAGCGTGTGTTGCAGCAGATGTCAACGGTACATGGGGGCCCTCCTCCACTGATAGCCAAGCCAAGGAGAGATGCTTGCTGCTATGGTACTGGCCTTGACTCCAGAGAAACGAAAAGCCAATCGGTTTATCACAGCCGGTGAGTCAAAGGGAGAGTCGATAAGAAACTGAACTGTGTTGAACAAAAGTAGCAAATGGCTAATTGAAGAAAAGTACAAATAACTGTTAATACGAGAGGGGAAAACCAGCTGTAGAAGAGTCCGGCACCACGTGGCTGCTCACTCGAGAAACTCTGAGCGATTACCCTATTGTTGCCTTCGGAAATGGACGAGAAAGGGGTGAAAGTGGTCCTAAAGGGGTCTAGCAAAATCCTCTGTAGAGTCGAAAGTCTTTGACTGGCATAAAAGTGTAAAGCTAAGGGAAGTCAATCCCACTTCATGAAGTAGAAGTAATTGTGTGTAATTGGCAAAGAGTGAACCTGACGGAGGGATGCCGATGGAAAGGGGCAAACTCCCAAGGAACATTGTGATGACGCGAGTGAACCCGGCAGAGGGAATTTCACAGTGAGCTGTTTAAAAAGACTTGTGAATGTAAGGAAAGCCATTGTGAACCAGACGGTGGGAGGCTGACATTCAAGAGGGGTCTGAACCTGCAAGAGAGGGATCGAGGGATGAAAAGTCATCACCCAACATTCATTTAAAAAGAAACTTCGATTTGTTATTTTGAATGCGTCAGGTCCTCGAAGGCAAGATACTTTATTTTATTATTTTTACCAACTTTATTTAAGTTTCAGAGCAATGTAGATATGGGTGCATTAATAACCAGAAATGTTAACAAGCATACATTATTTTCATATCTGCTCATTCTAACCCCACCTGGGGTGCAGCGCAATTCAAGTCCATTGCTCATATTTAAACAACCCATGCCCAGTAACCATTAAACCACCCCCTCTCCCTCCAAACATGTCCCAATTTATGGATGAAGAAAGTATTCTGTTCTTGCTTTAAGAATTCTTTTAAGAGAAAAGAGACTTGACCATCGATGCTCCTGATAGCTGATAGCTGAGAACAGAACTGTCATCTTGTCCTGGGAAAGCTCGAGAGTGTGCTGTGCTCAGGACTCCACCTTGTCCTGTGCTCAAAACGTGGGGAAGGGAGGCCGAGGTTACCCCATCCTGATTTATCATTTGTGAACACTTCTTTTCTTTTTGTGAATCCTATCCCACACACTTTTGGTATTTATTTGTAAGGACTGGCAATAGGTTTTTCTTAGTATAGGCTCTTTTATTTGACAAGATGCCACTACGACTGATTTATATTTCATTTGATGGCCGTAGCTTGCTCCCATCTTAGCTTTAGATTTAGATTAGATGTTTTTCCAACCTGCATATCCTATTTAATAACACCTGTGAACTGGGATCACTTGTCTGTCTTTACTGTTGCCACATTTACACAACATGCACATAGCAATCATGCTCTCAATCACACCAGCATCCATCATCATACATTCATTCACCTAACAACACAAGCATGCACGCACCCATACACATAGTTTACATTTTTAAAACCATGACCATAAACAAACGTACCTTCTGCTGCAAGTCTTTCCTCTCCAGCGCTCCAGCCCCTGCTAGCAAGAACAGGAATCGCAAAAGTTCCTGCACATGTGTGCAGATGCTTGAGCGTGCATGATGAGACAACGCACTCCATCCTGCTATGTCTGTATGTGCGACGAGGCGCAGGGGTGCCCCCTTGCGCATACAGACATGGGGTTCCCCAGCCAGCTTTTCAAATCACCCATGCGAGGCTGGGGAAGCAAAACGCCCCCAGCCTTGCATGGCTCATTGAACTTGCATGGCTGAGGAACAGTAACTGTCAAAGCGAAACAGGGTTTCCCTTTGACAGATAAAAGCGCTCCCTCAGCTGGAAAAATCAGCTGAGGGAGTGCTCGTATTTCACTGGGCTGGCTTCTCCGTAATGGGTGAGAGGGGGCCAAGACTCGGTAGGTCGACACCCCCTCACCCATTATGGATGAGCCGCCCCTGGCCTGGATGCTCTCTCCAAGCTGCAGACATGGTTCACTCTCCTGCCAAGCCTTAGTAAAAGTCCATGTACGATTTGGGTGCGAGTCCCAGACTCGCCTTTCAGGCTTTTGCAACAACCTCCTTGAGGTTTCTGAGCCTCTGTCATTTCCTGCATACCTTGTGTTATGGCTTACGTGAGTAATGGCTCCCTCAAATCAGCTGGGCTCACTCGCGGTACTCCAGTAACTTTCCGGGGCTTCCTTCCCTCTGCAGCTGCTCCACAGGTTTCTTTCTGCTTTCGCAGTCCCCCGGTCTCAGGGTCACCTGGAGTCTTGGTCCGTTTCGGAACCACGCAGTGCTCCGGCCCTGGACCAACTCCGGACTCTCTCTCCTTCTGCACGGCGTCCTGGTCAGCGCCCGTCTGCACGGTGGGTTTGTCGCTCCTCTCCCGTTTCCTGCTGGGAGGGCTTGACAAACTGTCAAGTCCTTTGTTGGTTTTTATCTTCGAGCAATCACTGTTCGTGAACCACTAGACTGGTGAAATTGGTTCCAATGCATACTCAGTATTGTTCTGCATTCCCTCCGCCACTCAGTACTATGTAAGTATTGAGATGGTAACTCACTAGTACTCCTTGTCTCAGTGCTCTCTATTTGAGTTGCCTTAGCAAAGGAGATAGGGTGTGAGGGTAAGTGTGAAGAGGAATGAGGAGAGGAAAGAAAGGTGGGTTAATTCTGGAAAGGGGAACCAGAGTCATGTACTGGGTGGGAATACTGCATTCACCCGATGTGGTAGTCACTGGTCCCGAAGGGGGTTTCGCCCACAATGAGATCACCCGCTGAGTACCACCCCCAGGGGGACTATCGGGTAGCGGCCTCACCACTCTGGCCTCATGCGAAGGGACTTCCACTTCGGAAGCAGCGACAACATCATGCAACTCGTCACAGCAAGGACTCTGCAAAGGAGACGCTGGTACTCGGGAACCTGTTTACTGGAGGTGGCAGAACCCTGCAAGTGTTCTGTAAACCCCTTCCTGGCTGGGATGTGCAGAAAAGGACGTGCGCTGCCCCGATTCCTTCAATTAGATCTCCCAGCAACTGCGATCCCTGAACCTCTGTGCACTTCCAAACTAGCTCGACACCGGTTTGAGAAACTCTGACGCCATCCAAGCTGCTGCAGGGGAACCGCCTGAGTCATCTCCGACCTAAACTCTCTACTGAATCTTCCAATGCTCTTCTTCATGAGACTGCCACCTGGCCTCCAGTTTCTTTGAGCACCATGCCATTGCTGTTGAAGTACTCCAACGCTGTACTGAGCCAGCTGAGCACGCTCACCGCTGAAGGCAGCCTTTGCTTCTCCTCACCCAATGCCACTGAGACTTCCAGTGCTGCCAACCCAATATCTTTGACCCACAAGCCCTCACTGCTGCCAAACAACACTGCATTGTTGGAAGCAGTCACTGCCACTCTTCGACTTCACCCCGGTCCAGTATTGAAAGTGCATTGACGCCAAAAAGGCGTGCTAGGCACTGTTGAGACAATAACGTACAATATTTTAAAAAGCCCTGTTCCTCTGGTCTGACTTAAAAGACCTTGGTGACTAATACCCCCTTCTTTGCTTTTTAAGGCCACCCTATTAAACTTTGACATTGCGGATTCACTCAACTGCCTGCACCCATGTCTTCACCTAAAGTCCCTCTTTATTCCAAAATCTGCATTCTCCGTGTTCCCTTCATATGGGTGAGTCTTTAGTGTTTTGCATTGGTTGCATGCATTATTAGTGTTTATTAAATTCCTATTTTCCTAGACCCTTGGTTGGGCCTTCTTTTATTTTGCTAGCACTGTATTATTGTTGTTTGGGTGACATCTGTAGCAGCTCACATCTCTCCTGAAGAGTATAGCCTGGCCTCGGGAGGAGGGGGTATACCTGTATGACTGTGCCTGTTTCACCTTTATGATTGGGATCACTGCTGGTTTAGTAGTGTGGGGCTGAGAAGGTGGTTTATGCACTACTCATCCCTGTACTCGTGCAAAGCAGTAGGCCTTTTGTCACAATGGAGGAGGGTAGTGATCACATGAAGGGAAGCGGCCCTGCACCATCCATTGATGCTGCTGGCCCACCGGGCCAATGCCAACCTGTTTAATGGCCAGTTGCCTCTGCTTGACAGCTCTTCTTGAATTGTATGATCAAGACATTTATCCTTGAATGTATGTTGCCTGCTGGGCAGGTGAGCATGCCTGGCTAAACTCTTTGTTTTGCCACATGAGTGCAGAAGCAAGGACTTATGAAATGGGGATTAAGGGGGAGTTAAGGTAGTACTGAAGTGCAAAAAAGAGGGAGGTTATTGTACCACTGACCCAAGTCAATGTTAGTCTATTTTTAAATAGAAATCCCTTCTTGTCAAGCGGGCACATCATTGCCAATTTAAAGGAAATCAGAAATCCGGGAATGTGTGTCATTTTCACCTGGTGATTGTTTTACTTCTGGTTAGGAATGGTGCTGCAAAGAGAGCCAGGATCAGAAGTATATTCTCTGTTGTGAATGCCATGTAATGCCATCGTGTTAATTACAATTGTTGACCTCCTTTTTGGTCATAGAATGTTGGCAAGTATGCTCCATGTTGACTGGGATCTCCTGCTCCAAGTGTGCATGCCTCCTGACTCCACCTCTTTCACCCCTGACGTTCTGAAGCAACAGTGTGTGCCTTGATTACATCTGGTAATCCCCAATGAAGTGCACCTTTCCATTGCTTCAATTCAGATGTTTGTTTCCGACTTCCCTTATGTATATCTGCAGGGTCAATAGTGAGAAGACCGAGCTTCTTATTTTTGGCTCGGCTCAATTGAGGGAAAAACTTGTCTCTGCCTATGCCAACTTTGACATTGTTCAGCACCCTCTAAAGACAGTTAATGAAGTGAAGACGCCAGGCGTGGTAATTGAGCATCACTCACTGCTGACGGTCAACGTTACCAATGTCACAAAAAGTGTACATTGTTATACAAGGCTTCTGCGGTTGATGAAGCCTTATATTTCTGATAATAATTGCATCACATTGGTCAGAGCCCTAATTCTGCCAAGATTAGATTATTGCAATGCCTTGCTCAGTGGGGCAAGTAAATCCTGTCTAAAAAAAACTGCAGAGCTTACAAAATGACACTGTCAGGGTTGTGAATAAGGTTTCTAAATTTGAACACGTATCATCTTTCAGAAGGAAACTACACTGGCTCCCGGTGGAAGCCAGTATACAGTTCAAAATCAACACTAAAGACACAAGTGTCTGTTTGGTAAAGCTCCTGCTTACTTAAAAACACAAATTAATGTCCATAATTCTGCTAGGATCGCGAGATCCAAAGGTTCCAAGAGATAGTTTTGTCCCAGATTTAAGCGAGCTAAAGGGAAAGGGAGGTCTTACCCAGTGAGGGCTGCTATGGCTTTGAACAAATAGCCAATAGACCTGTGCTGTGAAGAGAATCTTCCTGCTTTTTAAAAAGGCGATGAGCGCATTATTTTCTTAAATTGCTATGCAGTATTTCTTCTCCTTCCATTTATTTTGATCTGTCCTCTCTGCACCTGATGCCTGCGAAACATAAACATAAGGGTAAGTAGCATCAATGGGGCATTCCATCCCGTCAGTAACTAAGACCCTCCTTTGTTCTTCTATCGAGTCTCCAGCAGCATCCGTTTTATTGCTATTTTGAAGTACTGCACTAGCAAAGGAAATCCGTTCTGGCACTGAGTGCTCTAAGCAATCATTGTATCTAAATAGTGCAGACTAATCACTAGTTCACGTTTTTCATGATAGATGAACGTTTTGTGTTTCTTTACTCTTTCATGTCCCTTAAACAATCATAATGTCGCACTGCCGCATTCGTACATCCGTACTCGCATGGAGAGAAGGAACACGCATTGTTAAACGTTTTGGCACTGTAGCACATGTACCGGCTTTCAAATCTACGGTTCTGTATCCCATCACGTTTTATAAAAATCCAACAAATTCTATGCATGCTAGTGTTGTAAGGAAGGCATGGTGTCAAGAATAGACTGACACAAGTGATCAGTGTGTTCAGTACAATAGGATCTGATTTCTTTAGTCTGATAACCTTTACAGTTCATGCAAGTTAATAAGAGGTAGTGTGGAGTGGTGTGATCGTTCTGGCCCTCACCTGTAAAGTTGGCTGCTCCCCGCCATGCTGTATCAGAAGCATTTCTCTTCCTTGGTAGTTTTACCTAAAGGCCATCTATGGCACCGGACAATGTGTGATAGTAGCTTATTTTACAAAGTCATGGGTGTGTTTTCAAATGTTTAAACTATAGCGTATCCAACGGTGAAGGCCCCACTATAACTTCTCAACCAATACGTGTTCTATCTGATAGTAACTAGTCATCCTTGACATTTTGGGTATTACCAGATATCCGGACCAAGAAGAAGGAAGGCACAGCAGTGACCAGCGTATCTGTACACAATGGCTGATCCCGACAAGGCTGTCAGAGCCCGCACGGTGCTCCAGCAGTGCCTCCATGCCAAGCTGCAGGTGCAACCGCCGTCCGAAGACGCCCCGGCACAGTGGGTGGAGGTAAGGTGAGACTTTAAACAGGCGGGTACTTTTAGGCTTGGGGTACTAGAGGGATAGTGCCAGCATACCTCATCCAAGGTGAGGTATTTTCCGTTTTGTCAGCGGGCAGTAAATACTCTGACATGGTGAGTGTCCACATGTTCATCTTTCTATTGTGAGCCCTGGACTGTAGGTTACTGGTTTTCTGTGTCACTGCTAAGGATGAGCAGTATTGCACTTTTCTTGGTTCCACATAGACCATAGCTGATATTGCATGATAAATGAAAGTGAAAGTGCAAATAGTATGCTACAAACATTTCAGGGCAGTGCTCCAGATAAGATTTTGAAGTGGGAGTATTTTGCTCCCTTATTTTTAAAGTTTGGAGTAAAATTATTTTTTAGGTAGTAAAGAATTACAATTCCCAATGGGAGAATTCTATAAGTGAGTAAAAATATATTTTAACTGGAAAACGGAAGTGTTCTTTTATTATTTCTTTTCACCTAGTTATTCATGCACTTTAAAAGATGCAGGTTTACTTCAGTACCCAGTCAGTTTACCCAAAATAATTCAGAGTGGTACATTTCACCGAAGTCCATAATACTGGAAAACACTGAAAATATTAAATAAATATATATAGGGTAGTGGGGTAAGGGGTTAAAAGGAGACGGGATGGGTTTGGGATGGTGTTATAAGGGTAGAAAATTGGAGAGGGTTGGCGAGGGTGAGCCCCCAAATAATACAATAAAGTTCTGTGTTTTTCCGGTATTTTGGTCGCGTTGAAATGTACCGCTCTAAATTTTCCATCAGTAAAATCACATATAACCGTTTACTTCTTCCAATCGGGCATTCCTCCTGTGGTACTTCGCACACTGCTGGTCCAAACATATCTATGGAGCTGTGTGAGTGAAAGCAGGGGTGCACAGTCCTATCTGTCAGTTTCCTATATTTTGTAGGGAGTATTTTTACTCCCTATTTAATTTTTGGGAGTATTTGCCTATTTTTTGGGAGTAAAAGTGACTGAGTGACTGATACACCCCATATCTGTAGGGCTGTTTGTGACAGATGTTTTGGGCAGCAACCAGTGGTACAGCGTGGCATGAGAGCGATGCAGACTGCAATTTTCAGGGGGCAGTATTTTGTGTGCCGGATTTTGGCATTTGCCATTGGTGGGTGGCCATTGGGTGCATTATTTCATGCTCTGGGATGAGGCCGCTTACTACTGCAGGTTAGGAGTGTGCATCTGTGAAGGATTGGTAGAGGACGCCTGTTGCAACTGACTGGTATTGAGGGCTCTGCGTTTACATGCATAGGTACGCCTATCTTTTGATGGGGAAAATAGTGTTCTGTAGAATCTGACACTGCAATATAACATTCATTAAGATTGAGTAAAGGCATCACAGATTGTGACCGAGCATTTCAGAGTAAACAACAGCATCCTACATTCCAACTTTACATGCTTTGCTCACATTGGATCAAGAAATGGTATATCATTGCATCTGCATAGCTCTTTCCAGGACTGGTAACCAACACCACACTTGAGCTGCACGTTGTGATGTGCAAGGTTATGATCTGTTGTAGGCTATGTGAGTTGCTTGTACTGGGTATGTGACTGGCCACATTGTTTCATGCCCAGGTGTGAGACTCCATACTGCTGTTTACCACCAGGAACTTTCACCTCTTGGTTTTGGAAGCCGGTGCCGCCACTTGCAAGGGTGTTAACACCTCAACACCCCCACCCTGCTTGTCTGGGCCCTCTTGGATCACCACCATCATTGTCCTGCCTCAGGGCCCTTTTTGCTGGTGTGCCATCCACATTTGCCTGCTGAGCCGCTAGGGTCTGCTGTGTACACCTCCATAACTGATTCCCCTTCGGTATGGTGGGTCCTGCTCCTGTGCAGGATTGTTCTTCTTTAGGGACATTGCGGTTGTTGCCTCAGGTTCAAGTCCCATTAAAAGGAAGCATTTACTTACCAGGTTGTCGTGCTTTTCCTGCAGTGTGGTTTGCAGGAACGTACACCATAAGTACTTAACTGTGTTGGTGAGCAATTCAATATACTCGCTCTCAAGGGTCCCCATGGTGGGTTTTGCAGGTACTCTTCTGCTGCATTTTCACGTTGGATAACCTTGAGGGCTGAATCCTGCTCTGCTTCTCTACTCCTGGAGCTGCTATGTCTTCAACCCTCCTCTTGATCTCTTCTTTTGGTCCTCCACTGGTGTCCCCTTGGGGTTGATTGCTTTCTTCTGGGTACATGTGGGAAAAACTGAGACTTACCTGGTTTTCAGTATAATACAGGAAGCCCTACAGGGCGTGACCTATGGGGCACTTTCTGACTTTTATTAAAGTCAGACCTTTGTCTTTTATAGTTGTATTTTAAACTTTGGATCCAGATAACCTATGCCATTTGTACAGCTAGTCCCAGTCCTCCAGACCCAACTAACCTATTACCTGCCTGCATTAGAATGCCTCTAACCAGGCCCCTCCATCTCCACCCCATTCCTCCATCCCTCCATGTGGACTGAGCAGAGGGGCAAAAGAATGAGGACCAGAAAGTAACTTTTCTGTGTGTAAAGCAGGCATTCAGTGGTGTATGCACAGGGAGGGCTACGAGGACCTCCTGAGAGTAAGCACCAAAGATTGGAAGATGCACAGGGAAGGCACCATTTGAGGAGAGGACGTGCCAGAGAAGAATCAAAATTGGACCTAGATGGAGAGAGCACCACAAAGATAGGTGTCACACACCTGGGGTGAGCAAGCCAATTATGGGAGTATCTTGAGCGGTGTGGACCTTGGAAGTAGCAGTACAGACTCCTAGTTAAGATGAAAAGGAGTCAACAGGCACTAGCTGCCAGCTCAATAGATGCCATGATGATGATTAGCCAAGAGTGCCTGCTGCCAAACGGCCCAGTCTTGGGGGGGGGGGGGGGTTATTCACGGGCAATAGGGTGTAAGGGCAATTGGGCTGACGAGGCCTGCATCCCAGAAGACCACTGCCTGGCATCAGAAAGGGATGAGATATTTCTGGGAGCCCTAGTACATCGGGTGTAAACTTAGAACCGGGGTGTGTATGCTATCCTGGAACATAGCAGGTGTGATCAGGCACTTAACAGATGAGGATTTGCTAGAATGTATACGCAAGTTTGGAATAATTCGCTTGCAAGAGACATGGGCCATTAAACCCCTCTCCTGCCCAATTTACAGGGATACACTACATTTGTTATCCCAGCTACCCAAGGAAAGGGTCAGCATTCAGCAACCGGCTGGATCACTGGCATAGATGGAAGCATACTACAGTCTGTAGTTGCATAATGCCACCAAGATGGCGGCCGGACAAGCCTATACCTGGTACTCCGCACGCAGCTCCAGTGCTATGCTGAAAAGGTGCTGGGCGCTCACCGTCCATTCTGCAGCCGACACGGAGCAGCAAGAAGATATATAATCCTTGGTTCCAGTAAGTCATCGTGTGTCTAATTTTGACAGAACGCTAGGAAGCAAGAAAGAAACTAGCATCCTGCTAAAGGTAGATAGGCTAGTTTCTTTCTTGCTTCCTAGCTTCCCCCTCTTATTTCGTTCCTTTCGCCTTGCTGTTCTACTATACTTTTTTAATGCTGCTCTTTGTTACCATTTGCCGGTCTCCCAGAGCTGCTCGCTGCAAGACTGGATCACCGTTCTGAAGTTGCTTCTGAATCCAAGCTGAGTCAGGCTGTCATCTCGCAGCATTCAATATTTCAAACTGTTTTTTTTTTTCATTCAAGGAGGTTTACCCTGGGCATACAAAGGCTCCTCTGTATCTATGCAGTAGTCACTTGGGATTCCTTCACCAGCAACCACCTTATCCATACAACAGCCAGCCCGAGGTCGCTGCAGGAGGGCTCTATTGCCCTTGAGGACCATCTGAGACCCAGCCACAGGTCAGTGAGTGCTGCATGACAGTTGGCGACGCCCATGCAGAATCAAGATGGATCAAATGCAGCAGCTGGTAGCCGTTGTGCAGGCTCTGACAGTGGAAGCACAGACTTTAAAAAGGAATACGATACCCTGCGACAGATGGCTGCTCAACCACATATGACTCCCGGAATACCCCTTGCGTCTCTTCTTTGGGGGAAGTTTGATGTAATTCTCAGAAACTCAAGGAATTCTTGGACACTTGCACTGTTCAGTTTACATTTAAGCAATCCTTTTGTCCCGTGGATAGGGCGAAAGTGGATATATGGTTTTGAACCTAGCAGGACGGGCTCTGGCTTGGGCCACCTTCTCGGTAACCGCCAACAACCCTGTTTTGGATTCCTGTCCTGGATTCATAAATTGCCTCAGGGCAATGTTCGGTCACCAAGAGATAAGTCTCTGCGGAAGATCAATTGATTGATTTTAAACAAGGCTCTTTGGACACCCTGGCGTATATAACTTAGTTTAAACAATTGGCTGCTGGCACAGATTGGCCTGATGACGCCTTGCTAACACTGTTCAGACCAGGCTTGTCCGAGAAATTAAATGATGAAGTGGTCAGAGTTTCCAGACCTGCAAATCTTGCCAATGTGATCAGCCTGGTGATGCAATTGGGAGTATCGACTCCAAGAAAGACAGGCAGAAAAAAAGGCAGCGGATTTCCAGAGTAAATGCTGACTAATCCAGATCTTCGATCAAGTCGTCATCAGAAGAACCTATGCAAGTAGGGACTGCTCGAGGTCTTCTAATCGTAGAAGAACGCAATCGTTGAAGAAGCCAATGGTTGTATACGTACTGTGCCGCAAATGACCATCTGCTATTGAACTGTCTCTTGGCTCCCACTAGGATTTCAGGAGCTGCCCCTTCCCGGTCATAGTGGGGCCCCTGATCCGGGAAGGATGTTTTGGTTCTGTGAAGAGCCAGGAATGAGATGTGGACCCAGAGGACTCATGGTTTTTGGTTATAAACCTTTATTGAAACAAAAAAAAGGGTCTTGAAATTCCTCCCCATCCCCAATCTAAGAGGTTTTTCCGTACCTCAACCAAAAACGAAGGGGTCTGTCCTTTGTCAAGATGTCCAAGCTGAAATATGTCCCGTGTCCAAAATTCTATTCTGGCCTTGTAACGCTTTTGTTTCAGCAATAACCAACGTAGGCTTCTTGGTGCAAGCTTTTCTCCTGTTATTCAAACCAATAAAACCATTAATACTGGATGTTGTTGAGATCACAACTCATAATAGGTACCAAGCCTCCACTCCTCTTTCGAGCCAATGTTCACAGCTCCAGCTAATGAATCCCTTCCTAAGATTCCTTTTATTACTAATATGAAAAGTTCAAACAAAGAATAGTCGAGAACCTAAGAGGATCAATCCCTCCTCCCCATGTTTCCCTCCATTATCAGTGTGATTCAAAATCCTAAGGGTATATATATATCTTCCTATGGATTCCCCTTTCCCTTCATTACAACTTTGATGCAGGTCCCATACTCGAAGGTCACATGGCATATTCCCCAGCCAAGCTCTTTTTGCATATTTGCAATAGTTCACAATTTCAAGGGCATGGATCTTCCTTGAGATTCTCCTTTCCACAATTATAACTTTTACAAACCTTTTTGAGTTTGCGTGGTATACTCTCCTGCCAGGACTTGACTTTACATTTTATTCATGAAGTGGGATTAGCCCAGCGTTGGCTTCCTTGTTTCATAGTTTGTATTCGTTTCCACTTTCACCAAAGGGTTCTTTGACCCTTTTTTTCGAGAGCATTCACCTTCAATTTGCTTTCTCGCCTGAGATATGGGTTCAAAAACAAGTCAGTGGTATGCTCCACAAATAAGTACATTTTTTCATTGGCTTCTCTTTGTGCCTCTCGCCTAATTGTTATGGAGCGGTACATGCTATGATGCAAAGCAGTAACCCATCTACCTTCCCTGGGCTTACCAGTTGCTCCTTGCGTTCCTTCGCTTTGGTTACCTTCACTTTGCCTCTCTCGCTTTATTCTTATGAAGCAGTACACGCATTCAGGCAAACCAGTAACCCATCTGATTCCCCTGGGCTGTGCCTTCGCCGTGTCCTTTTCTGTAGTGCGCAATTCCTGATGCCTTGTGTTTTTGGCCGGCGAACCGCCTGCACTCGAGTTGCTCTGCTGTTCCAACTTGCCTCCACACCGTTTTCCATGCATGCTTTCCCCCTGGCATGGTGCTCGGTGTCAGCACAGGTCGCGGTGCAGCACAGCATCTGCAGATCTCTCCACCTCTGCCTGTCGGCTGTAGCAGTTTTAAACTGCCAAGCATGATTACATAGTTTCCAAAGACTAGACCATTGCGTTGGGTTACCGGTCTTAGTCATCTTCCCTGCTCTGTTGCTTTTTCTCGTCTCAGTTGTTACCAGGTTGTTTCTTGTATGACGTTTAGGAAGCTGATGTTGGATCTTATTGGGATTGATCATTACTGCTCCCTGCCTCTCCCTCGTCCCAGTTGTTAATATACTGTTCTCTGTGGGGTGTTGGGGAATAGTTAAAGTAGATCTAGTAAAAGGTTGAGGGAGAGTGTTACAATATGCGACCAGGGCATGAGGAATGGAGAAACCATCCCTAAAAGGAAATAGGGGGCATGTGACTTTCCTCAATGATGTCATGCCATCTGCCCAAGGATCAGCTTGGTCAGGCAGCAATTACATATTCATATTTTATTCGTCAATTACACACAATGATAAAAAATCACAATAACATATGATAGATCATACAACAAATAGAGATCCATATTAAAGTCATCCAGATTTGGTACTGCCCAAAACTGAAATAATCTATTTGAAGAGAGAATACAATAGTAGGGTAGTGTGAATTTCAAGCTAGGCCCAATCACATATACCCTGCTGCAGTCAGGGTTGATAATAGTATTCCGCTCGGTGTACTATTCAAGAATGGATCGTACCCATTTTGTGTCACAATTCATCATAAAGTATTGCATCCACAGTAAAAAACATGCAGCACAAATTGCTAAAAATGTAAAATGTGTACTTTAGATAAATGAATAGTATCAAAAAGTCTCCTAGTGCAAATCATCAAAGTGCTGTATCAATGGTAAAAACACACAGCACAGAATGCTAACTGTCGACTACTTGTACCTTGTATAATGTAGTTATCTGTATATATCTCAAGGTATCCAATTAATATGTAGTTTCGATGAATTTGTCTAGTTCAAGCCAATCAAACGAGAGAGGAATGAACTGACAATCGTCTTCATCAGGACATGCACAAAACAAACTGGTTTTTAAATACTCAATATAAGAAAACACATCCAAGGCTTAATTAGCATTGTGGCTTGCTCATTTAAAGTTAATGATGAGGTAATCTTCATCTTGAATCGTTTTTCAGTCTTCTTGTTCACTGAAACATTCAAGGAAATACAAAAAAGACAAAAGACAAAGTTAAAACACCTGACCAAGCCTAGCAACCCCATGTTGCCAAAAGGAAGTTCGAAACAATGAAGATAATTCATTTAGACAGAACGTCTATTCAGAATATCAGGTGCCAATTCAAGTCCCCTTATAGCATCCAGTGGAGGTTGGGAGAATAAATACACCATCCAACCGCCATGGGAATAGTGCAGACACTGGATTAGTTAATCTGCGGAGACATAACAACGGGACTGGAATTAGAACCATCCCTACTTCCCTCAACTGAGGTTATAAACCTAAATAACAAAGACACATAGCAAGAGACCAAAAGAAGACTCTCCATACCTCCATTAATTTAGTGAGGAGCACATCCAATAGTGGTGTAGGTCCCCATACAATTTGGATGGCGATGCGATGGAAAAAGGCCAAAATCAAACCTCCATCACGAGCAATGCTTGAATAGTAGCCTAATGGAAGAAAGTAGAAAAATGCAGACTGATTGAAAAGTTTGCATCGCAATCGTTGAGCCAGACTGGGACAAAGAGAACCAATTGTCAGGTCCCAAGGTAATGGTATGCAATACTATCTTACTATAGGAATCCCAAGATTTTTGTAGGGCCATGACGCCTCTAACAACTATCCCGGGAATGCCTAATGGGGAGTCACAAGATATGCAGACATAAATAGCAGAGCATACTTGTAGAATCGAACATGCCTCGTAAATGGTAAATAATGGAAACCAAAATAGCTAGTATTAAACATGCCGCAAGAAAATCCAATGGAGAAATAGTCAACTCAATTGACTAGGCAACAGCCACCTGGACTCAAGAGCCGAAGTGGTATGAGAACAACAAAGTATCTCAAGCTATATCTAATAATACATGCTGAGCGCTACATAATAAAATTAATAAAGCGATCCTATGGCTGAAACTGGGTCTGCACAACCCGAGAATACATGTGGATTTGCGCATGTCGACAATATTGTATTACCTGGCAAAGTAACGGGTGACAAGTCACAGGATCACAAATCCACGGAGCGACAAACTGTCCGATAAAAACAAAGTCACAAGCACAGTGTAGTCCGCGGTCTATTTCAAATGGTAGCTAAATGCTGTAATGCAACCTAACCACGTGGGGTGGAAGAGCCTCACGCTGGAAAATAGGCATAGAAATAGGACTCCGACAGCTAAATCGGAAAAACAATGCTCAAATTGAAACCAAAAGGGAACGGTATAAAGCCAAGTGCCTGCGGCAACAAATATCGAGCCCTGATGGAGGCCCCAGGAATATAACGCCAATGCAGACAAAATGCAACAGCATAAAATTGTTGCGATTAGAACAAGACAGGACTATAGCTATTCTCTTATGGCCCAATTGCATGCAATGGAATAATGGATAAAAAAATAAGACTACAGGACGGTCGTCTATAAAACCTATTCGTGTATTTTGATTTTTTGACTGACCTGTCCATAGTTATAATAGAACATGATTGGAAATAATAAAAGGAATAAGAAAACTTGATAATATCTAAATGGTGTACAGAGCATAATGTATATGTCTCTTAAAACAGTGTGCAGGTGTTCTATGGTACGCAATGGAGCCATTCTTCTTGATGGTTTAGGCCTATCTGGTAGTTTAGAGTATTATACATCCACCACTGTTCACGTTGGGCCCATCTTGCTGCAGTATGCAGTGGATCTGTTCCAAAAACCGTTCAAGGGCCCACCATTTGAGATCATCACAGTTGTGGTTGCGTTCCAGAAAATGTGTCACTAAAGGTGATGTAAGTGTTTTCATCCGGATTTTAGACTTGTGTTCAGATATTCTTATTTTTACCGGTCTGGATGTTTTGCCAATTGCAAGTTTTCGAACATGGACAAATGATCACGTAGATGACATTAGAGGAACTGCAAGTGGTATGGTGCTTTAAATACCATGATTTCCCATTCATCAAAACTGAGGAACAGGCAGTCATGGATCCACATTGACTACATAATCCACTGGGGAAGTGACCCAATATGGGCTTAAAGCCCCATTGTGCTTGAATGGTAGACTGTTGGTGGTACTAGATCCATCAGCTTATGAGAGCCAGTTCTTTAAGTTTTTTGCCTTTCTTAAAGGCAAAGATAGGGCGTTCAAGCTCCGGGTTATTCAATGGCAAGAGATGGCAATGTCTATGAATGATCTTTTTAATCTCATTGTGTTGTAAGTGGTTGCACATACAATGTGTTTGTTGGTAATGTCGACTTTTCGGTTTTTAGTAAATAAGATGTCCCAATGTTGATTTCTGGCCCTTTTACGAGACTGCCTCAATAAATGAGGAGTATAACCTCTAGCTTGTAGACTATCAGAAATGATTTCAGCCTGAGATGAATAATCAATCGTCTTGGAGCAATTTCGTCTCGCTCTTAGAAATTGCCCGTAAGGGATGCTTTCACGTAGTGCCTGGGAATGAAAACTATCAAAGCGCAAGATAGTATTCCTATCTGTCTCTTTACGGAACAGTTCTACAATGATGTGATCATCGTCGATCTTAATAAGCAAACCCAGGAATGGAAGCGCTGTATTGCTACTAGACATTGTTAAATTGAGATTGGGATTTATTGTATTAATCCATGGGAGAAATAATGTATAATCTCCTTGGGTTTTGTTCAATACAATTACAATGTCGCCAATATAGCGCTTGTATAGCCTAATGGCCGAACGGAAAGGATTAGAATCTTCCAAAATGAAAGTTTTCTCAAACTGCCATATATGCACACCGGAGTCTAATTTTCTAGTTTATTCTCTTTATACCAGTATTTACCAGTGTGACCATGCTCTTTGATTTTCTTGATTTCATATGCTCCCCAGGTTCACGATGAAGGGGATACCCATCCTTTGGTTTCCATCTGCCCAAGGATTGCCTAACACCCAAGTGGTCCTCCCTCATATAGCCGCCCCCATGGTCAGGATCACAGGATCAGGTAGCGGCTGCCGTCTCCTGGCCACATGGTGGGAGGCTAGCTCAGGGAAAGGAGTGATGACCTCATCATATTCATCAAAGTTCCCACTTGGATAATAACCAAAACCCAGAGCACACCATGGTGGTTATCAGAGTCACTATGCAATTGCAGGAAGTCTGCAGCAAAGATGTGCAAGCTTTACTTGATTGCGGAGCAGCAGGGTTTTTTTCTGGATGATCAATGGTCCTTCTACACCAAGTACCCAGATAGGCAAAAGACATATTTGTGCCATTTGAGGGCGTAGATGGTACTCCATTATCCTCATGACCCATGAAATAACAGACCAAACTACTTACTATAGCGATTTCCTCGCATACTGAAACCGTGAGATTCAATCTGATAAAGGCTGCACATTACCCAATTATTTTGGTTCTACCATGGCTAAGACTACATAACCCCTTTTATCAACTCGACAGCAGCATCCATATTTCGGGTCACAGGTCCAGTCCCTATTGATGCCTTATGTTCGTTATCCAAACAGTAAGCCAACTTTCAGAAAGTCTTTGAGGATGAAGAATATAAAGAGTTGCCATCGCATCGAAGAGGTGACTGCGCCATTAGTCTGCATGCTGGGAAACCCGTTCCCGTTCCTTTTGGGAGAACGTAGATATTACCTGCCCCTGAAAAAGCCTTGAGGGAGTATCTTCAAACCAACTTACGCAATGGTCTCGTAGTTGAATCTAAATCCCCTGCAGGGGCATTGCAATTTTTAATTCCCGAGGCCATGCATAGACTAGAGGTTTGAAACGGTGTTCTGGACAAATATCCCATGCCCCTTATTGCTGAAATGCTGGAGGTGTTTTAAGGATGCCTTGTATTTCACCAAGCTAGATTTAAGAGTGGTGTATCATCTGATCCGTTTTCACAAAGAAGACAAATGGAAGGCAGCCTTTCGTACTCCAACGCCCCGGCTGTCTTCCTGCAGTTTATTGATCACGTCTTTGCAGACCTATTATTCCATTTCATGATAGTATATCACAAGGATATCCTGATATTTTCCAAGTCCATTTCAGAGCATGTGACACCTGTCCAGGTGGTTCTGCAAAGGTTATGTGAGTATCGTCTTTCAGTCAAACTTAAAAAGTGTGCATTCCATCAAACTGAAATCCCTTATCTGGAGTACATTCTCTTCGGGAAGGGAACCATGAGGGATACGGCGAAGGTTCAGGCCGTTCTGGACAGGCCACCTCTAGTTCAATATAGGGAATCCGACATGTTTTGGTTTCTACAATTTTTATCAAAAGTTATCTTAAATTTCTCACAAAGTATTCTTCCCCTTACCTCACGGTTCAAGAAAGGCAGGAAGTTCATATGGAATAAAGAAGCCCAAGGAGCATTTGAGGACATAAAGAGGAAACTGCCCCGTGTTGCTTCTACCAGACCAGACACGATCCTTCATATTAGAAAACAATGCATCCAATTATGCCATTGGTGCGGTCCTAATGCAGAAAAGCCCCTCAGGAGAAGAACATCGCATCGCTTATCTCTCTAAAACTCTAACTTCATCAGAAGTGAATTACACTGTGCTGGAGAAAGAATTGTTAGTCTTCAAAAGAGCTTGTAAAGAGTGGCAACATCTACTGTTGATCTCATTTTCCGATTGAATTTCGAACGGATCATCCCAATCTTCAAATACTGCAAACCACAGAAACACAAAATAGCCGACAAGCTAGATGTGCCTATTTTTTCTCATCATATAACATCCAGTTTACCTTTTTATCAGGAAAGGAGAACTGTGATGAATACTATGGATCCCTCACTGTACCCCTGCCTAAAGTCTCCTCTCAGGTGGCCAGGCAAGGGCAGACCCGTCCCGATCCCGACCTGAGAGTTGTGTACTGCGGGAGGGTCACTTGGGAGTAGATGGGGCCCAGACTGGTGAAGGGATCCCGTGGGATGAGA
This sequence comes from Ambystoma mexicanum, assembly GCF_040938575.1. Taxonomy (NCBI): domain Eukaryota; kingdom Metazoa; phylum Chordata; class Amphibia; order Caudata; family Ambystomatidae; genus Ambystoma; species Ambystoma mexicanum. The sequence continues at coordinate 38,251,533 of NC_090940.1, forward strand.
CGCTGTATTCGCCTTTGAAAGGGAGTGACGTTTTTTTGTATACCAAAACATAAAATGTCCTGTTGCCATTATAATGTATCTGAACCCCATGTTAAGTTTAGAAATATGGGCAAAGTGGGTGCAACATCTTTAACCACCCCACTTAAGGAGGAATCTGTTGTACATTGTATGGATAAAAATCCCCCTTGCTCCCAAAGGTACAGAGAAAGGAAATCTGTAAATGGTGGCATAAATTAACTGCCTTCCCCGTCTGTGATAAATCTGGATGAAGCATTAATAAAAATATATGAACAAAATGGTTCTAAAGTTAAAAGTAGTAAATTACCAGTTAGAACTAATTTTGTTGCTAGGGACTTCCAAGTCCCATAGTCCCAAGAGTACTGGGACGAAGAAGAGGTCTTAAGAGCAATGTAGACCTGAAGATCAGCCAGTTAGGCTTAACAGCTCACACCTGAGTGGGAGGCTGAGAGTCTTAAAAAGCTCCCTCAGGTGCAGGCCATTAATTGTGGTCACAGTTGGAGGACTAGTGGCAGTTGTAGCAGCAGGAGAAAGTGGCAGAAGAAAGCAAGTTGCTGGCAGAATGCACAGAAGTGAGAGGAAAGAAAGGACGCCAGGATTTTCCATCAGCTTACTCCAGTTACCAGTCCTGAGTTGGTCATTTTCCCCCAAAGTCTGGATTGCAGAGGTTGTGCAGCGGGAAGCACAAGGTTTCCGAAGCTTCCCCCCCCCCCCCCATGTGAACCTGATTGCAGACCGCTCGCAGCGGTAAGTGTGCAGCAGACAGTGTCTGGAGGCTGGCATGCTGCAGGGGGCCGTGGAGAGACAAACTCAGTGCCTGTGTGGCGGGACGTAAGGCAGCTTGATGTGAGTAGTGTGCTTGGTCAAGAAAATACACGTAGAAGCCGGTGAGTGTTTTTATGTGTTCTCAAGCCTTCAGGCATCTCAGGTGGACAACTGTAGCTAGTTGCCTTTCATTCTCAAAGGAGTGAAATTGAATGAAGCTGACTGGAGTGTGTCAATTGTAGCACTCGCGTATAGAGCAATACGCTGTGGAAGGAGGTTTCCGAACATTATAAATTCCAGAAACCGCTTTAACAACATTACTGGTGGTGTGTACCTAAAAGTGATTCTAGCACAAAGACGGAGCCTAAGTAAAGCCACAATAACATTGTATCCTGTGAAACAAGTGTTAAACCTCAATATTGCGAACCGAAAAGAACCAACAAGCATTACCTTAATCCCAGAATAGAACAAGCATTGCCCTCAGTCAGTCAAAAGAGGCTAATGAAAAGGTTTCAGTGGAATTAACTTCTGCTACCAAAGGAAAAGGGGCTAATAAAATAAGGTAGAGCTTGTAAATGAATGACTATGGTGTAAAGGAAACCAATTGGTCATGAACTCACATTGCCAAAGACAATAGAAGTTAAATTGAAAGTACTTGGTTAGGGGCTTTACAAAAGACAAGAGTGGTTGAAAGCGGCCCTTTAAATATTTACAATAGGTATGCCTCGGAGGAAGGGATGATGATTTTTTTAACTGCTCTAGTAGAGAATAGCCAGCTGGAGGTCCAGGCATGTTAATCCCTTTTTAATTATGTATATTGCTTTTAGAGTTGTTTTAGCATTGTACTAAGCACTAGTTGTGCGATGTTGTTTTGAATATGAAATGTATTGTTTTGTGCTTTTATGGTACTAGTTACCGAAATAAAGTTGCACTGACTAACTGAAAAGGAAATGCATGGAGGGAGGTAGAAAAACAGGTGAGCACAGGCACAGAGGGTGGAGCAGATCCCGGGCATAACAGCAGAAAAGTAAAGTTTGGTTCCTAGCCTGGCTGTCTTCAACAGCCTGTGAGACATGGGAACACTGCACAAGTACAAGCCAGTATTGAGGCTCAGCGTAAGTAACAGGGCTTACCAGGCCTTGAGACTCCACGTCCATTTTACCCTCATATCTGAAACTCCCAATGATTCAAGATGCCTCCTCACCAAAACCTGCCCTCTGCCGTCTTTGGCAGCTGCACTTCCACTCTCCTTATTTCCCTTGTAGATCAGATGGTATTTTGTACATTCAGGGAGTGCCTTTCCATTTATTAACTGCGCAGTGTGCTAGCAAAACAACCTCCTGGATTCGGGTCCAATGCTTATCCGTAGAGAACAATTCTCCCTGGTTTAATGTTTCTTGGCCATCTGTCAAAGTTTCTCAAATGTATAAAATAAAGTCTCAATTTTATCACCATACTCCATCCCCAAGCATATCTAGCAATAATGTAAGGTCCCCCCCCTGACAGCTTTCTCACCCCACAATTACCCCACATATCAAGCCACAAGACCAGCTAATGCCAAAGCCACACCTATAATCACAAACGCAAGGAAGCCAAGCACCATCACAATCCCAGTCCGCAATGCATTGCATGTGGGCTACATCCCCTGCCACCTAAACGCAAATAAACTGTTAAATCAACTTATTTTTATTGATCATATCACCTATGACCCATTCGCAAACAAACCGCTAAAATAAAAAACGCAATATGCCACGAAAACGAACAGGACCAAACGAAAGACTAACGGGAGAAGGAATAAGCCAAAGGGATTCACTCCACATAATCACAACTGTGGAACACACCCCCACAAACCTGGTCGACAACAGAACAAATTCTAAGAGAAGAGAAACATCTCTGTGCCTAACGCCATACCTCGCAACCCGCCACTCTCCAGAGCTAGTCAATTCAACCAACGATACAAGATGTACCAACAACATACCGGAACTGTGCATGCAGGAAAAGACAAAACCGATATTAAAATACCAACTAAACCACAGCGAAAAAATTCAGAGCAAGCTAATCAATGTACAAACATGCCACAGAGTTATACACTGTGCTGTGCGACGGTGGCGTCGACATCCTATTCATCACGGAAACGTGGTTAGATGACAACTACAAAATCACACTCCACAGCTGCCTAACCGACCACTTCAAATGCAAACAGTTAAACGGAGAAGAAAAAAGAGGAGGGGGTCTTGCAATAGCATTCAAGAAACACCTGAAAATATAAACAGACTGACCACTAAACATCAAAAACAGTGAATCAATAGTCCTTCACTTGACAGTAAACCCGAAAACAAACCTAAAATTCATACTGGTCTACAGACCACCGACATACAACGCAACTTTCGTTGACCGACAACTTCACAGAAGTCATCACGAGCATAGCCGTCCAACATGAACATTTGATAATCCTGAGGGACTTCAACATCTCCTTTGAAGAAGAAAGCACAAACTCACAAAGATCACTCATCGAGCAACTTAAACCCCTGAAACTACAATAATTAAGGAGCAACACGCACAGCGGGACACATGCTTGACGCAATCTTCACCAACAAAAACCTTATCACCACTGCCCCACCAATACAGATACTCTGGAGCGACCAGATCATCATTCCATTTGTGATCAAACTACCAACAAAAGTAGCCAAGCAACCCAATAAACTTCAGACTATCACAAAAAGAAACTGGATGACAATTAAAGCGAGCAACTTAATAGAACAACTTGAATTCACAAAACCACTAACATGGAAGAAGCTGACCTCGACGGAAAAACAGAGCTACTTCATCGCTGAAGCATTCGATGACATCTCCCCATAAAAACCTTTCATCCCATGACGAAAGAGAGCAATGGCAAAATGGTTTACCCCCCACCCCAGCTCAGTACCATGAAAAGGAACAAGAGGAAGCACAAACTAGAATGGAGGAAAGAATACGACCAGGCAAAGAAAGTACAATTCCAGGGACAAATCCGAGCTTACAAAAAGGAAATTCAAAAGGCTAAAAAGAAATACCATGACAACAGAATCACCAAAGTCACCAACACCCAAAAAGAACTGTTCAACATCATTAACGAAATGTGGAACCAACAACACTCGGATACCTTCACAGAAAGTATGCAACGACCTTGCGGACCATTTAAAAAATAAAATCCATCAAATCATACAAAGCAGACCAGAACCAAAGGCACAGCCAAACCTGCCAAACGTGAAACCACAGTATAAACTCCAAAGCTTCCTTCAAATATCAGTAGAGACATTTGTCAAGCTGGTAAGACATAGCAACAAAGCAGGCTCCGCCATGGACCCGTCATGACATCTACAAATCAATCCTCACACGGTGCACCGCTGGAATACAACAGAAACCTCTTTAACCTATCACTCACAAAAGGGAAAGTACTGCAATCATTCAAATCGACACACGTCAAACCACTCCACAAGGACAGGAGAGGCGACGTGGAAGACCTCTCCAACTACAGACCTATTGCATACATCCCCTACTCAGCAAAACTGCTAGAAAGCTATGTCTACAAACCAACACAGGAACACGTAGAAAAACACCAGTTGCTGAACCACACACAAGTCGGCTTTAGACCTGCGAGAAAAACAAACGCAGATAGCAACACAAACTCTGCCCTGATACTACTCAACCTCTCTACAGCGTTCGACAGTCAGCCATGACATCCTCCTCAAGAGAATAGAAGAAATGGGAATAACAGACTTATCCCTACTATGTATTAAATCATTCCTGGCGAACAGAACGGAAACTGGATAAAAACAACCAAATCCGCTCCCCGGGACCCCAACTGTGGAGTACCACAAGGATCATCCCTATCCCCACTCTTCTTCAATATCTACCTGTACCTGCAAATCAAGCTCATCAAAAAACACAGACTTACATGCTACAACTACGCAGACGACACACAAATCATCTATAAGATTAAAGAAGCACAAGAAGAAAACACAACTCTGGGAGGATGTCTCAAAGAACTCTACGGCTGGATGAACACAAACCGTCCCAAACTCAACCCAGGCAAGGCAGATATGGTTACAGACAAAAATCTGGAAAATAACATTTAAATCCCATGGCCCACGGAACTAGGAACAACCCCCAAACCATTGAAAATAGTCAAAAACCTTGGAGTCCTTATGGACAATGCGCTAACATTAGAACCACAAGTAAACGCAATAATCAAGAAATGCTTCTTCCTCCTACACTCGGTAAAAATAATCCTACCGTTCCTGTCCTTCACTCATAAAACAGTGACAATCATCGCCCTCATCATGTCAAGAATTGACTACGCATACAGCCTCTACCTCGGAATGCCGGAACAGCTGCTGAAGAAACTGCAACTTAACCAAAATGCAGTGGCCAGACTCCTCCTTAAACTATCACGAAGAGACCCACATCACCCCAGCACTAAAAATGTTGCACTAGATACCAATCAAACAGCGAATCACGTTCAAAACAATGTGCATAACGCAGATGACAATCCACTGCCAAGGAGCAGAATTTGCGCAAAAGAAAATAACCATTTACCAACCAACAAGAACACTCAGATCAAGCAACGACACCCGCCTGGAACCAAAACCATACACAAGAAAAAATATTGGCCGATCCTCATTCTCCCACCTGGTAGCAAAACCTTGGAACGCACTTCCGAATGAAATACGCAATACAAAGGACCACCTAAAATTAAGGCAACTACTCAAAACCTGGCTCTTCATCTCAGAACCAGACAGAATCAACTAACATACACCAATGGTAATAGAACATGCCACACACAAACACACGTGGCAAGAAATAGCTGGGGAGGGTGGAAGCCCAGGATTTCACCTTCTATCAAGCCAATCCCCTCCACTAGGCAAAGACCAGGGGACAGGGACTGTAGCTCGAGACGAAGGAGCTTTAATCATTAACTAACACCTGACAGGACAGGTAGTGCTTAGGATTCAGAGGGAGGAGACAGCACCCTAGGAGCACAGGGAGACAAGGGAAGGCAGACCCCACTGACAACCAAAGAGCAACACACAACCTTAGCGAACGCAACCCGGGGGAGGCACAGATCACTAGACAGTCGCAGAGACATGCCACTGCTTTGCACAGAACCAGATGAATGAACCGCCAAAAGAACGCTCCTGCAGACATCAAGGGCAGGGCCACCTAACACAGATGTCCGAAACAGCAAGGTAAGCCCACTAACCCATCCTCTAAAAACCTCAACTCTCTGCTTACACCTCTCACACCCTAAACAAACAGAACCACCTTCTTGCTCAGCAAACTGCATGCACTTCACTACACTGCAACAACAAAACAAACCACACATAGCCTTCAGCGAACAGTGTTAACCGAACTGAAGCTGCCAACAGGACATCACTAAATCTCGCTCTACCTTTATACCCGCTACACCCTACTAACCCTTTTACCTTTCAGATCCGCCAGAGTGCCAGGGGACCATTCCGGTGGTGATGGTACACAGTATAAAAGTCCTTTAACATTAACCTTGGGCCAATACTGGATTTCTCACTTTCATACTCTTGGTGGTTGTTTTCCTGACTTTGGCATTACTTGTTTCATAAACTCTACTCTCTGCTTTCTGGTTCTGTGTGGTATTCACAAGTGCTTTCAATCCTTTTTAGTTCACTCAATATCTTGCCAGTACTTGTTCCGGTATTCAACAGTACTTTTAATCAATTGCCGTTCACTCAGCATTTGCAAAAGGACTTTGTTATACGTTAACAGACCGCCCCCTTTGGAGTGTATATTGGCTTTACACTCACTGGTCGCACATGGTAACGTTCTTCCTCTTGGTGTCCTTCGCGATGGACTTCTCCAGGCTTTGGCAGTTTCTGGCTTCTCCAGACTCAGCCTTCCCTTTGCAGTGCCCGTTCTCCTGGCTTCCTATGGCGGCGGCTGCGGTTACAGGGAGCTCCACAGCTTCTCCCCTCCAGACCCGCTCCAGTCGATAGAAGGACCTCCTGACCCTCACACAGCCGACCACAGCGTCCCTTTCTTCTGTGCAGCACTGCTCCAACCACCTGGGTCTCCAGCTTCCTTTCCTCCAGGTGTGTTAAGTGATCCCAGGTGTGGGTCGTTGAGTTCTCTTGCCTGACTCTGGAGGACTCCATTAGGCAGACATGCCTAGTTGTTCAAATGGTATGCCTCCATAGCCCTCTTCCTCGTCTCAGTACCAGAGTGGTGTTTGGAACTGTCTCATTTAATAAAAGAAGCTGTGATCTGTTTGGTCTTCGATAAATGTGTGTCTCTTCCTCATCTCAGTACTAAGGTGTTGTTTCTGGGGAACAGTTTGGAATGAGGAGAAGGGAAAGGGTTGATAATATGCCACAAAGGCTTTAGGGAAAAAGGGCTCATTATGAAGGGGGGGAAATGTGGAGACTGTCTCGCCTAAGGGCGTCCTTTCCCCATTCCCCAAGTTCTCTCCAACCAGGTGATCCTCCCTCGCATATCCATCTCCAGGCTCGAGCTCCAAGAGCAATGGCCTTTGCCTGGCCACCTGAGAGGAGGATTCTGGGGAAAAAGAAGTTAGGATACCCACAGGTTCCTAACAGGAAAGCGAATCAGCCCCTTGAGTCTTGTGGAATTTGTTTTGCTTTTCTACACTCTAAGGAAGGCAAGGTATCACAAGTAGAAACTGACACAAGAGTTGTACGTTTCAAAACCTTTGTCAGATTCAAGGGGGTTGGAAAAACTCCTGTCTGGCCCTATAACTAAGATGGGAGTAATCTCGACCATCGAATGATAAAGAAACAGTCCTAGTCAAACAATAAAGGCATATACTAAGAAAAACGTAATGCCTACCCTCTCTCTAATACAAACTAATGTGACATAGGTATATGTATCTAATAAAGGAAAAATCATTGCTGGAACGAAATGTCAGAATGGCAATATTAATCAGTTTTAATTCTCGTCCCCACGTTGTATAGCACAGAGTTGGATAGAACACTTGATGGAAGAACACACTTTGGCTTGCGAACACAGGTGGCTTGCTCTGCTCTCCAGAACCTTCTTGGCCGTTCAAGTCTGAGTCACAAGTTTACAGGTTTAACCTCTCTGGTTCCCATTACCCAAGTCCAGGCCACCCTTCAGGATTCTATACAGTTTCAACAAAAAGTGTCTATAGTATTTGGTCGTAGTACACTGTATAGGTTCCCCTCAATCGTGCTCAAACCTTTTCTCCTTGGTGGGATTCCCTTCCCCAAGCTTTCATTCCACACATGGGCTTACCTCTGTCGGGTTCGAGCCACCTTTCGAGTTTTGATTTCCCTGTCGAAGACTTTCGAAACTGGGAGGATTTTTGCTCTCACCTCCACCTGACCACTTCAACCCTCCTTTCTTTATTTCCACTTTACATATTTTCCTTCAGTTTCAATGCTTGCTTTCATATCAATTGCTCCTAGATCAAGTCTTTTAAACCTTTCTTTCATGCGATTTTGTGATTACTTTCTTTCTCTTGCTTCCTGCTGCCGCTGCAGCTTCACAACATTACACAAGAGACATTCGATTGGGCAATCTCACTATGCTGGACCACTCTGCTACTTTGTATTTCGTATTCACAGTTCTTAACAATGGATTAACTTTCACTCGCAGCTTATCTGCTCTTACATAACCTTCCTCCCTCGGATATTGTCGCAAGCATTTAAAGACAGACCAGAATTTCTATGCTTCCTTCTGCTAATCGGTCGTGTTAAGATGCTTTTTGCCTTTCGTGCCTTTGATGTAGGAGTCAAGGTTGTTACCACTGCCACTTCTGCGCCTCCCCAACTCTGCCGTTCACCCGGGAGGGTGGCTAGTAATCTTGTAGCACTCGGAAGACTCTTTCTCCCTTCCAGCTGGGCTGTCGTGTGCAATCATCATGGCCTTTAGGAAATGGCGATCTCTCGCTGACAGGGTCTCTGGTTTCCTGCCCCTTTGGTTCAACCCCTCACTTTGTCGCTCTACTCACCTTGTTCTCATGCACTGCCTTGCTCCAAATGTGTCTCAGTGTTCCACCTTTTAACCATGTGGTGAGAGTTAATAGGTATTGGGTGTGCATGATTAAAGTCAAGTGCCTGACCCTGCCTGATCTCGTTAGAGGGATATGTCCAGTGTATTGCATGGGTGATAATCCGTTCAGCCTTAGACCTCCTCTTCCTCGGCTCAGTGTTTGTGTAGGAAAGGAGGGGCGGGGGGGATTTGGGAAGTTGTAATAACCTATAAAATAGGATTGGATAGGGGTATTAGGAAAGGGGATACTGCATCTAGCCATCGGGTGTCTGTCCCTCACTCCCTGTGGACCCCTCCCCCCCAGGTGATGATCCTCCTGCACTTGTCCACCCCCAGGGTTGGATCCAAAGGTGATGGCCGTGCCCTGGCCACCTGAGTAAGGGATCCCGGGGTCTGGGCAGGGAAACGCACTCTGGTTTTCACAATACCGTTTTGGAACTATTGGTTTTGATTTACAAAGCAGGGCTGCAGGCGGACAACCAAGAGACATTTCCCTTTTCACCTTATGTTGAGTTTAGCTTGTGAGAGGGATAGGTTAGGATTTGGACACAGGGCGGCAAACTTTACTTTGGACATTCTGACCCAGTTTCATTAGCTAGTTTTGTTGAGGCAGGAAACCCTTCTTAGAGGTAGAGTTGGTTAGGATTTCCCCCAACTCCTCTCTATTTCTGTTAATTATATAGGTCTTCGCTAAATCAACATGCCACCCATGTGTCAGAGTCTTACTTCTACTCCCTCACATATGGTGTCAATAGTCGAATCGGATCTGGTTGACACAGATCAGGGAAACCTAAAATTGACCAAACTCTCAGTTAAAGAATCGGCCCCAACTGTGGCTACCAGAGAGTCTTTTGGCTCTGACCTTTGTAGTAGCAAAGAGTTAACCATAGAGCGAGGGAAAAGTGAGGGGCTGGAACAGTCCCAAATGTTAATCCCCAAAAGCCATCGGAGAGTGGTTCTTGAAATCGCCCATACCCATCTCGCTGCTGGAAATCTCGGAACATCTAAGATCCAAAATCAGGTGGTTGACAGGTTCTGTTGGCCGGATATCTTTGCCGACATCAAACACTATGTTGCAGCATGCCCCTTGTGCCAAAAAACGGATCCCCCGAAAGCCTTTGCCAGTTTCCTTACGACCCTTGCCCATTATAGAGGTACCATTTTGGAGAATAGTGATGGACAAATTGGGAAATCGGAATACATTGGTCCTCTTAGATTACGAAACCCGCTATCATGAGACTTTCCCTATGCGAAACAATACCATTCAACAAATATTGAAAGATTTAATCCCTTTCTTGTCACAAGTTGGCTTTCCCAAATAAATCCTTATCAACCAAGGCACGACGATCATGAGTAAAAAGGTATGACTGAGGTGAAGGAAGTTGTTCAAATGAAAACCCACAGAATGTCTGTCTAACACCTACAGACTGACTTCCTGGTCGAACGGTTTGACCAAACCCTAAAAAGGATTCTAAAGACACTGGTTGAGGCAGATAATAAGAATTGGGACATGATGGTACCCTGGGCCCTATTTGCTGTAAGAAAAGACTCCCAAAGTTCTCTGGGATTTTCACCCTTTGAACTTCTATATGGGAGAGATCGCAGAGATGTACTAGACATACTTGGAGAAATGTGGAAAGAGAGGGAGGAAGCTATTTTACCATTGTCTTAAACTGTGCAACTAATTAAAGAGCACATGGCGCTGGTAAGAGATATAGTCAACTACAATCTAGCCAGGGCAGAGGAAAAACAAAGGGCTTTTATGATAAAAAGGCAGCCCCTCGCTCTTTCTCAGTAGGACAAAAGGTCCTTGTTCTACTTCCCATGTCCGAAAATAAAATGTTGTCCCGTTGGTACGGTCCCTATGAAATCCTAGAACAGACCGGACCATGTAACTAACAAGTCTCCCAACCAGACTGCCGATTAAAATTTCAAGTGTACCACATCAACCTCCTTAATGAGTGGAAACAACATCTGTGGTAATGGCTAGTTTTTTGACTGAGGAAGGTGAAGTTTACATCTAATCCATGAGGACCTCCCTATCCCACAACATGCGTTTGGGCACGAGCCAGGGAGGGCAAGAGGTGTGTATCATCATATTCGCACCCCGCCTATGAAAAGTCATAAATCTGAGACCCTACCGGAAGCTCGAAGGGAATTAATCGTTCAGGTTGTGGAGAAGATGCTGGCTGACGATAACATAGAACCATCTCAGAATTCAGGGACCTCGCCAATAGTCCTTGTAGCAAAACCAGATCAGCCAAGAATTGATGACCTCATCGTTCATCGATCGCCTTTTTAGATCTCGTAGGGTATTCTAGAAGGTACCTAATTTTTCCTCTATTACTTATTACTTAAAGGACAGGTTAAGAAATGCAGAGCCGCAAAAGTTCAAATGTGGAAAAGATCAGGCTTGCTTTGATTCTCTGAATACAGTCCTCTGTAGTGAGCCCGTACTTAAGTGGCTGATTTTAATAAAGAGTTTGTCCTACAAACAGACGCCTCCAAGGTGGGTCAAGGAGCAGTGTTGTCCCAGGTGTATGACTAGAACATCCAGTGCTGTTTATCAGTAGAAAATTGTTTCTGAGAGAGAGAAGTTATGCTACCATAGAACTGGAGGCCCTAGCGATCAAGTGGACAGTAGGACATCTCCGATACTACCTCACAAGGAGCACCATTTACATTAGTCACTGACTATTCCCCATTAGTATGGCTCAGCTGTAGGAAAGACACCAATCCCCGAATTATGCAATGGTTCCTTGATTTGCAACCGTACTGTTTTAGTGTGGAACATCGCAAGGAACAGGGGAACGTAGACTTTCCTCTCCCGCTTCCCTTTAGGGGAGGAAGTAACTGAAACCATCAGGAAAATGGTATGAGACGAATCCTAAGGTGTCGTCACTGCTTTAGATGGGGAAGCCCCTTTCCATGAGGCCAGGGAGGTGAGGCCACTACTCAAAGGGGTTTTCTGTGACTGTGTCGGGGAGAGGTACTCGGCGGGAGGATCTCATGGGGAGGGAGGACCCCATTGAGTGTGGTGACCATTTCGGGAGAACACAGTATCCCTGGCCCTCCCACCTTTCCTCAAAACCCCTCAATTCCACATTTCATAATGTCCCTATGTGTTTTTGTAATACGTCCCAAGTAAGAACTACTGAGACGTTGAAGAGCCCACAAGCAATGAAGATCACTGACAACAACAAACGCACATGCTCTCACCTTTCCAGGGATCCTACTGGTCCGCTGTCATTCAGAGGCAGAGAGGGAAGAGATTGATGGCGTCTTCGTTTTCAGGACAGCAGAGGCCACAAGAGTGGCCAGGTACGTGCAGGCCAACAGAGCAAAGAAGCAGACTGTGACTGAGAGAGAGACGCACTCACGGAAGGCCCGGAACGCAGAAGGCAGACCCAATGAGAGGGACATTTCCTGCTGGTGACCAAAGCCGCTGAAGTGCAAATGAAACGCTGCCGAACTGCATAGGAGACGCGTGGAGGATCGGGAAGGCTCCGGTGAACCAGAGAAGCTGCCGAAGCCCCTGGGAGACCCACGAGCAACCGGAGGGTAATGACCACGACCCTGCAGGTACTAAGGTGACTAATCCCAGGCTTGGGTATACTCAGAAGGGGCATGGGACCCGAAGTGAAACACAGAAAGACTGTTCACCGGGGCAGAGTAACCAAGTGAAGGATTTCTGGGACCTATATTGGGAAAGCATATCCCGAGTAGTAATAACAAGAAACATGAACTTTGCATACACAAGTGACACTCGCAGACCTTGGCAGGTGGGTAAACCAAGGCTGTGGCTAGAAGAGAACTCTGAACTGGGACATTAACCAAGTGAAGGTGGTCTGGGACCCATGCTGGCGAAGTGCACCCGAACAGTAATAAAGACAAATACGAACCTTACTTGCACAAGTGACACTCTGAGAACTTGGCAGTAGATTAAACCAAGGCTGTGGGTAGAAGTGAAGTCAGATAGAGAAGACGGTAAGATTGAGACGTTGAGTAACCTACTTGGCGGGCGAGTGGACCAAGGATGGGGTACTGAGAAAGGGTCCTGGACCCTCTGCAGAGCTTTGGAGAGAGAACCAGGCTATTATTCTTTGTCATAGTACCTAGAAGCCGGAACTGCTCACAAAGTGACTGGGACCCACAAGACGGCTTGGAATGGGTGTCCAGGGCATCCTTCCTTATGGCAGGGCCTGGCTGTCCGGTTTACCAAGTAAAGATGAGGATCTATCTTGACCATTGAAAATACAGAGAACATTTTGGATAACGTTGGAAAGACTCTGGAGAAAGAGAAACAACCCCTTGAATCTTGTGGAACTTTGTTTGATTTTCTACACCTTTTTGAAACTATTGGCTTTGTACTATAAAGCTGGGCTACAGGCGGACAGCCAAGAGACATTTCCCTTTTTACCTTATTTTGAGTTTAGCTTGTGAGGGTTAGGTTAGGATTTGGACATGGGACAGCAAACTTTACTTTGGACATTCTGACACAGACCGTTTCATTAGCTAGTTTTGTTGAGGCAGGAAACCCTTCTCAGAGGTAGTGTTAGTTAGGATTTCTTGCAACTCCCCCCCTTTTTTTTGTTATTAATAAAGGTATTTGCCAATCAATATGCCACCCTTGTGTCTGACTCTTACTCCTGCACCCTCACAGGTGCCTGCAAGGCACAATCCTGTGCCCCTTTAAAGCACTAACTACTGCATAGAGAAACTACAGATTTAAGAATTCCCTCTGGGAGTTAAGACAGAAAAGCATCTTGTTGTTAGATCCTCATATCCAGTATAACATTGATCTCGGGTTGTAGGGGTCAATTCGATATCTACTAACCTGGGTTTGGAGATGCCTGGGATAAGAAGGACGTTCTCTGCTAGACGAGGGAGATAAGAGAGTGGGACAACTATAGGGCCCATTGAAAAACCAATACCCTTGATCCATCTTGAAGCTTGTAGGATTTCTAGTGCCATCCATGACATAAGGCAAAAATAAACGCATGCGTACGATAATACTTGAAAAAATAATTGTGTACCACAGAGATCACTGTACGGAATGGGCAGGGGTACTCATCACCGTTTCTGTCCATTTTGGAAAAATGGACAAGCAGTCTGGGAGACCTCACCCTCGCCCCCCATTCCTCTGTCACATTCAAGGAGATCTGGGCAGTGTCTGTTTACTGTTACTGGTCTTTCTCTGTATTCATTGTTTGTTTGTTTAAGAGTTAATGCTTTGCTCTGTTTTATTCTTTCAGGTTGGCAGAGGAATGGTGATCTATGTCTGTTTTTTCAAAGGTGCTGAGGAAGAAATAATTCCAAAGATGGGTATGAGAGTGATTATTTGCACCTATTTTGATATTGAATTTGCTTAAGGGTATGAGTCTGCCAAGTGGGAGATACAGACCTGTAGCCCATTGTTTTGGCTCTTCCTAGTACCTACATACATAGCGGTTAAGCCCACCCCATCAACTATCTCTCGGGCCTTGCCCTTCTACAGGGATAGGTTAGCTGCAACCCCCATAGTGTAGTCTTTGAGGGCCTGTGGTCTTGGGATGAAGGGCAGTTGTGGATCCACGCACAAAGGATGGCTGCTTGAACTACCGCCCCATCCACCTCAGTCCAGCATTTAAAGCATGAGGTATTTACCTTGCTGATTGCATTACATGGGCCACTCTAGTTTCCCAAATATCCCAAGGCGACACATTGCCTTGAGTACACCAGCGTTCTTGATAATCTGTTTTAAACATCTTTTTAAACCAGATCTTCCATGTCGATACTTGAGTAGGAAAAACCTTTACACGAATACCATTGCACAATAGTCTCCCAACAAACATTCACAAGAACACACATGCTGCCTGAAAGGGTATGTGGTGGCTCTGAGCATGCTTCATTTTTAAAAATAAGTATTTATGGGGGCGTGGCTTGGAGCGCCATCGATGTGGTCGCTCCTCTGAGGCCGCCCGTGGGATGTCCGCCGAATTCTGGTGGTTCTAGGCGGGGTTTCGTGTCGCTAATGCCATCTACAGCGACCGGAACCGACATGGCATAACCTGGCTAAACACCGTCTTCGACCGTGGCGGCGTTCTACTAGATATTTGAAGCTGAACTTCTCTCCCGTACTCGACGGACGAAACTAAGATGGCTGCCATACCGGGGCTCAGCAGCACGCTCCGCACCTGCCGGTAGCGGGACCTTGGGAGGCAGAAGAACCGGAGAGGGGGAGCGGTACCTAATATAGAATCCCCTGATTTCGGTTGGGCGGCCTGGATTCCTCCTGGGTTGCTACCGAGAGCAGGCCTCCACTCCCCTCCCTACTTTGCAGATCAAGTCGGGACCACTGCGGCCATCTTGGATCAGCCCTGCCGAAGTCCTTCTCCCCGTTCCACCCTTCCTGGGGCGCCCCTGCCCACCCACCCACCTACACCTGACCCGGAGCGGAGGCCAGGGTGACGGAGTTCTCCAGCTGCCATCTCCCACCGTCCTGGGCCTTGCCGCTAGCCTCCCGACTAGAACTGTTTGGCGTGAGCAACATGTCGAGACAAACAAAAGCGAGCAAAGGCACGGATATCTCCGCCATGTTTACGGCTACAGAGAAACCCAAGAAACAGGAACCTCCCAAACTGACCCCACAGAAGCAGCAAGAGGACAGGGGCGAGCTTGCCACTAAAGGAGACCTGATAGCCTTCATGGCGGACATCAAATCTGAGTTCCGCGCTTGCCTTTCGGAACTCGCCACCAAAGTTGACCAAACAGATCAGAGAGTCACAGAACTCGAGCAGAGGTTCGGAGAGATCGAAGATCATGCCCAGGAGCACACCACCGCTCTGGGGGAAATGCAAAAATCGATCGATTCCCTGCATCGCAAATGCGAGATTATGGAACTTAAACAGGAAGATCTCGAAAATGGGGCCCGGCGCAATAATCTCCGCATCCGGGGCATCCCATCCTCCGTCCCCGATAACAAGCTAGCGGACTACGTGGCAAATTTCTTTGAGGCTCTACTTCCAGATCTGGACAAATCTCAGCTCATATTGGATCGCACCCACAGGCTTCGCCAGCGCCGCGGGACAGATTCGGACCCCCTTCCAGACGTGATCACCAGGGTCCACTTCTTTACAACGAAAGAAGC
This sequence comes from Ambystoma mexicanum, assembly GCF_040938575.1. Lineage (NCBI taxonomy): Eukaryota > Metazoa > Chordata > Amphibia > Caudata > Ambystomatidae > Ambystoma > Ambystoma mexicanum. The sequence goes on from NC_090940.1 coordinate 38,267,488, forward strand.
GATATCAGCGATCAGCCGCCAAGATGAAGAGATCACTTTCCAGGGCACCCCTCTTCAAATTTACCAGGACCTTTCGCCACTTACGCTCCAGAAAAGAAGAGCACTTCGGCCTCTGACATTATTCCTCCAGGAGCAACAGATCCGTTACAGATGGCTGTTCCCGACAGCTCTTCAATTCACATATAATGGCACCCTACGCCGAATTAGCCACCTGGAAGATGCTGAGAAAATCTTGCATTCGACCGCTCCCCGGGACCCTTCCACGCCACTCTTAGAGGGGACTGAGAACTCTGGTCCGCCTCCCTCCCCGAAAGCTAAACGCACGCCTTGGTCGTCGATACAACGAAACAACAAGAAGTGATGAACGTGGACGCCTCCACGGTCCCAGGCTCCGTCAACGAGCTAGCCGGGACACAGATATGCTCGTCTGAATTAGAACCCGCCACCTACTTGCCAACCTCTTTTAAGTACACGACGACGGCGGGGCATTCCCATGGCTCATACCCACCCCAAGGATACTTTTCATCTTCTGTTCCTTGGGAACCCACAGTATGGGACAATTGGCCCTGTTGGCCTTAGGTACGACCGCACTGACAAAGTCGGTCTACCGCCCTGTTAAAGTTGCGATCCCCCGTTGGGATTTCGCGTTAAAACCTCAAGTGCAGAATGATTTTGTGAGTGCTTCCATCAGTTATGGCAGTTGAACCTCCACCCCAGGACCCCCCCCTCCTAACGCAGGGAACGGAGAGTGAGCCTTCAGAGGACCTTCAGTCGCTTCGGATCCCCTCCCTGAATGTTAATGGCTTGAATTCTCCCAACAAGCGAAAGGCAATTCTATTAAAACTCCGCGACGAGGAGGCCGCGATTGCTATGCTTCAAGAGACCCATCTGTTGCCCGCTGATGTATCCCGCCTTCGGTCTCGGCTATTTCCGCTTCAATTCTTTGCCTCCGGCACAAGCAAAAAAGGAGGCACGGCGATTCTCTTCAGGAAAGACTTGAACCCACAGATTCTGGAAACAAAGACATGCCCAGAAGGCCGATTTATAGCGATCAAATGTCTCCTGATGGGAGACTTGTACACCCTCGTTTCAGTATATGCCCCCAACTCTGGACAATCACATTTTTATGACGCCTTGGGCACATCGCTCGCCAACTCCGTGGAGGGCCAAACGATCGTCGGTGGGGACTTCAACGGGGTCCCTGACCCCACTAAAGACCGATCACACCCCCCGACCCCAGGCGACTTCGCCCAAGCACTCAGCCTCCTTCGTCTCTTTAGGACCCTGGAGATAATAGACTCATGGCGGGTGTTTCACCCTGATGAAAAGGACTTCTCCTTTTACTCGTATGTCCACCGCACCTTCTCAAGGATTGACCTATTCCTGATTTCACCTCACACGTTCCCCTCAGTTAAGAAGGTCACTATCGGCACAAGAGCGATCTCCGACCACGCCCCAGTGCTCCTGGAACTTCGGGTTCAGAACTCTGACCCTACCACCCCACGCAAATGGATGCTATACGACCCAATCCTCAACGACATGGCCACCAGAGACAAGATCGCAACGGAAATAAAGAACTTCTTCATGGAAAACCCGGCCTCAGACACCTCATTAGCAAACAACTGGGACGCCATGAAGGCAGTAATAAGGGGCTCCCTGATAGCCCAGGGTGCGGCCTACCATCGAGATAGACGACGAATCCGGACGGCCCTGGAGCTTGAATTGAGAGAGGCCGAGGCACTCCACAAGGAGAAAGGCTGGTCCCCCAGAACACAACGGGCCATTCGCACGGCACGGAAAAGACTGGAAGCCCATTACGCGGAACAAACCGCCCAACTAATGGCGAAGGTCAAACAGTCGTATTATGCGAAGGGCAACAAAGCGAACAGGTTCCTGGTGGCCAAACTAGCCAAGCAGAGACGCAGCATCGCGATCATGGGCCTGCGAGACACCAACGGGGTCATACTATACTCAGAACCCGAGAAGCAACGCCTCGCGATTGAGCACTTGGCCCAAATCATGAAGGCAACCCCACGAAACCCAGCACAACAGAAGGAATACCTTCGGCAGGCAGAGGTGCCCCAGCTCTCCGACGCAATGAGAGATGAACTGGAGGAGCCCATCACGGGAGAGGAAATTGAGGATGCCATCAAATCTCTCAAAACACAGGCCCCTGGCCCGGATGGCTTCTCAACCAGGTTCTACAAGCTATTCAGGTCGCAACTGACCCCCCATCTCACCACCCTATTCAACTCCTTCAGGGAAACGGGGGCGGTGACCCCATCGATGCAGGAATCGACCACCATCCTTCTGCCCAAACCTGGAAAAGACCCAAGAAGCATAACTTCTTATAGACCCATCGCACTCTTAAACATAGATGCGAACATTTACTCGTAAATCTTGGTGACCCGCTTGAATCGCATCCTGCCGAACATCATTCATCCAGACCAGGCTGGGTTTATCCGGCACCGGACCGCAGGCGATAATATCCGGAGAACCCTGAACCTGGTGGACCTCGCCTCCCGGAACTCCCAAAAACTAATCCTGGTGGCCCTCGATGCAGCTAAGGCGTTTGATAGGGTGGATTGGATGTTTATGGGACACACTTTAGGGGCCTTGGGCTTCGGACCGGCGTTCCGAACGATGGTGCTGGCCAACTATGACCGACCTACAACAAGCCTGAGGATCAACGGCCACTTCTCGGCCCCAATCCCCTTGTCATGCGGGACTCGGCAGGGCTGTCCGCTGTCGCCCTTACTTTTTGCACTCACCATGGAGCCCTTCGCACAAAAAATTAGGCGGAATGACCAAATCAAGGGCATAACAAGCGGCCCTTCACATCATAAACTTGCCCTATATGCGGATGACATTTTACTAACGATCTCGGAAGCCCCCTCATCGCTTGAACATGCGATTCGCGAAATCACCAGCTATGGCGAAGTCTCGGGCCTCACCATAAACTTCGATAAATCTTCCGCCTTGGGCATTGGCCTCACCCCAGCAGAGCGAGAACCGCTGACTAGGATGTGCCCGATAGTATGGGAAAGGAGCGCCATCCCCTATTTGGGGGTTTACATTCCGGCTGATCCAAAAGAGACGTACAAATCCAATTTTCCCCGACTTCTCAAGGAACTGGAGGGCGACTTGAAGCAATGGGGGACCCAGGAGATTTCGCTGCTTGGACGCATTACGGCATGCAAGATGAACCTTCTCCCGAGATTTTTATACATATGCGCCTCACAGCCAGTGGCAATCCCCACGCCGATTCTCCGAGGGATCCAGAGGAAAATGCTGAACTTTATCTGGAGAGGTAAGAAAGCGAGAATCCCTCTCAGAACTATGTTGGGGAGTCCCAAACTGGGGGGACTGGGGGTTCCAGACCTTCAGGCCTACAGAGTGGCAGCCCAACTGGCCCGGGTCCAGGCCTGGCAAAATACGACAGACCGCCCGAGATGGGTGGAGCTGGAACAGTCGCGGACCCCCCTGCCTCTGCGATTTCTGTCACACATCCCGCCCCCCCTCAGGTCCCATGGGGGAGAGCTCCTGCTTTCGACCAAACACACCCTTAGCACTTGGGACTGGGCGCTGAAACGAAAGGGAGTCCCAAGAGGACTGAGCCCACACTCCCCGGTCTTTCTCAACCCAATGTTCGCACCGGGCATGCATCCCCGCAATTTCCAAAATTGGACCAAAGGTGGGCTAGAAACCATAGACCAGCTGTATACAGGGGAGAAACCGCTCACTTTCGCCCAATGTAAGGAGAAGTTCCAACTTCGGGAACGTGACAGATTTACTTACATCCAACTACGCCACTGGTGCTCACACCCCCAAACCTTGCAAGCAGCGACCCGTCCTCCCACTGCCCTGGAACTCACCCTAGGAGACCTTCCGACTCGCGGCAGCGTATCCACCCTCTACAGACGCTTCTTAAGCGACTTCCTAACCACAAGAACCCGATGTATGGCCCAATGGGAAGCGGACCTGGGACACACGATAGAGGATCGAACCTGGGTGGACATATGGACCCGAACACATACCGCATCCACCTGCATCACCAACAGAGAATGCGCATACAAAATCATGCTGCAGTGGTACTATTCGCCCCTTAGACTCCACCATATGAACCCCCAGATAGACCACGCTTGCTGGAGAGGATGCGGCCTCCCTGGCTCTTTCTTCCATATGTGGTGGGACTGCCCGAAGATCCGACCATTCTGGAAAGCTTGTCTAGAGTCTATTTCGCTGATTACCGGAACAATGATTCCCTTGAAACCAGAACCGATCCTGTTAGGAGCTCCAATTCCCGGGATCTACCCGCGCTCCGGACCCAGAGCGAAACTATTGACTCATTGCCTACTGGCAGGGAAAACGGTGGTGGCCCGAACCTGGAAATCCCCGGAAGGCCCCCACATTGCCCAATGGTGGACCAAAGTATGGGACATTCTGATAGCGTAGAAGGTAACGGCAGCACGAGCGGGGATTCTACATCGCTTTCAGAACATCTGGGCCCCAGTCCTGGAATTCGACCAGCGCTTCCCCGCCCTGACCTATAAGCCCGCCAGAGCCCTCTGGATCTTGACGAACCAGGAGAGCCCGGAGGAAGACTCATGACCGCTGAGGCTCCAGCCGGACCGCCCGGGCGGGAGGAGCCCGCTCGCAGAGCCTGTGGGACTGATAACCCAGGGAGGAGGGTAGAGAGAGAAGACACAGGGGGGGTCTAAAGACTGGGGGTCAACTTGCTGAGATAACCTTTGCATATAATGTCTGTATTTATCATTCTGCCTTGATTTAAAATGAACAAAGTTAAAAAAAAAAAAAAAAAATAAGTATTTATTCGTAAGGTGTCAGATGTTCCCACTTTCTCTGTCTTTCTAATATCTTAGTCTTATGTTGGCATCTTCGCCAACACTAGGTGATGTGGGGTTAACCTGTGACTTGGGCTTGCATCAGCCTAGTGTCCCCTTCTAGGAGGTATGTGCCTTACCTATCTGGTAGGCGTATGTATGCTAGGTGTGAGACATCAGCAGGTTTAGTGGCCTCCTCTTCAGCCATCCCTGGATGTAGGGTAGGTCCCCTTACTCCATGTCATGAGGCCAAGTGAATTCCAGAAAAGCTGCAGAACCATAGGTATATTCAAAAAAGGCATTATTGGATATTTACACAAGTAGCCCCCAAAACCCAAAAATGTAATGTCGAGAATCTCTTGGGTCAAGAATGTGTGCAAAATAAGTAACATTAAATACAAATAACGCAACTATGATCAGGGTGGTCCTGCACTAAAGCATAAGAAAGGGTCTCTCTGGAAGGCTCAAAAGGTCCAACGCAAATGTTCTTGCAGTTCTCGTTAAGGTTGGGTCTCGGCCATTTAATATAAAGGAGCCGCTCTACTCTCTTTCCCCGTCCCTTCTTGACAGGTTCACAGCCCTAGCTCTGTCCCACACCACCACCATTTTAGAGCTCTCTGTTTTTTTCTCACAGCAGAATGTTTCCATAATGATGCCTCCTTAGATAGGAGATGCTTTTCCCCCATCTCCAGATTTCCTTTTTTCCATTCAGCTATCACATACCTAACCATTGGGAGGGCAGTCTCAGCAGACATACTTTTTTCCATAGTTAGAATACAATCTAGTGGTATAGGTCCAAATTCCTTCAACATCTTATAAATTTCACGCTAGAACTTAGCGGAAAGAGGAAGTGAGGCCATACGCGAAGATAGTCTTCAGCAACAGGTTCATTTTAATCACAGCAACATTTACCCACAAAGTCAAGTTGGGCCTTGACCATTTCCTACATTGGATTCTTATCTCAATTAATTTCAGATGAATGTTAGTCTATAGGAGCCTATTAATATCCCTATAAATCTTCACACCTAAATATTGAATACCCTTTTTGGCCGAATTGAAATTCCCTTCGGATATGAAGCCCATATGGCAAGATCCTGAAATTGGAAATACTCCTGTCTTAGTTTTTTTATTTCCCCTTTTGCTTCTTCCTGGTTGCTTTATGAACAGAGGTTCCACCCATTGCTGCTTGAGTACTCTCAGTTCTAATCACCTCACTGTCCACAGCCGCAGAGTTGTCATGAGCATTGTCACTGTTCTCAACTTCAACACCTCATCATCCAAACAACTTTCTTGTTAACCGCAGTACTGCCAATTTCATGATGCTTATCGATGTTGGCATTATTGGTAACTATCGTCTTGGTGAGGATCTTATTTCTAGTTTTGCTTGGTGGAATCTTTGCACTTTCATAGAGTCGTTCCAGGAACAGGTGTACTTTACTCAGTATGTCTTTATGCGCACGCATCTCATTATACATGTTACTACAGTGCTTCACTAATTCCTTAAGGGGCAAGTCAAGGGCATGCATAGGAGTTTTAGGAGGTGGCAGTGAGGTGGGTATGCTTGAGCTTGTGCTGCATTTTAGCAGGAAAAAAGAATCCCAGAAAGGGAACCCATCATCCCTAACTTAATCAAACTACAATACCAAACGCACGATAATCATAGATGTGGAGCAAAGAAACGCGGGGCCAAAGAAGTAAGAAAAATCAGCTAACCCAACTCTAAAACCTCAACTTTCCCCATACACTTCTCATACAGAAACCCCCACAACTTCTTCTCTCCACAGCAATCTGCACTTAATTCACCACACTAAAACAACAGACAAACACATAACCCAGATCAACAGCAAATGGGAACTCACAGCGACCTGAGAACTGCACTCAAGCCCAGCGGACAGTGCAAACTGAACTGAAGCTGCCAACAGAAAATCACAGCTCTCACTCTCCTATTCCAACTACACCCTTCTAACTCCCCCCCGCCCCACCACACCTACTTTTCAAATACACCAGAGCGCCTGGGGACCACTCCGGTGGTGACAGTTCATTGTACAAAGACCTTTAACATTAACATCTTCTCTGCCACACAGTCACCATGCTCACTTCATAGCCCTGGAATAATCATCTGTATCAGTATTTCTTGGCCCAACGCAACCCGAAAAAGAGATATCAAGCAGTCTGGAGCTCCGACCGATGGCGCCTAGGAGTTCTAAAGAGAGCATCGGGTGATACCCCAAACATTATTTAGACACATGAATTGACATGTGCTCCTCAGAGCAAGTTCTACTTCCTCTTCCTGTGTGGTCTACAGGGCATGGGTTTGCCTGTGGCATCCTCCTTGCACAGCCATTGTTTTCCCATTCTCAAACACTCCTAATACTAATAAGCCACAATCTGTAGACCGTGGGGTTGTGGGAGGGTGGGGGGGGGGGGGGTGACCAGACACCTGGTCAACAAATAAGCTTTCAAACCCTCACACAATAACACAAATAGATAGGACCTTCTAAATAGTCATAAGAAATGTGTAATGAAAAGCTTTGGTGGGAGAGGTGGCAATGGATGCTTTCCAGAGTGGGGTGGGGCTGGATTGAGATTAGCTCTTTTTGTAATTGAATAGGGTGTTATTGTTCTGCTTTTAAGTTGAAACACATCCATGTTTTTCCTCTTCTCCTCATATGAATTATTTCTGTTTTTCCTAGTGAACACGCTGCTGAATGTAAAACTGTGCGAAGCCGACAGTGGGAAGCATGTGTCTGTGCTGGACCTCCCCGGAGACGTCCTGATCATCCCCCAGGCCACGTTGGGTGGGAAGGTGAAGGGTCGTGGCGTGCAATACCACACCAATGTTGGCAAGGAGCAGGGCCTTGGTCTGTTCACTCAGCTCATCCTCCAGTGTCGGCAACAGCTCTCAGGCAATCCCACCTGGGAGGAGGCAGGGACCGTTCTACACCATGGCACCTACGGCAACAGACAAGTGTTACAGTTGGACACCAATGGGCCCTATACTCACCTGGTTGAATTTTGACAGTAGATGCTTGCACATACGATCAACTCTAACACGCGATTCGTTCAGGTTGGGCCATTTTTATCTAAAGCGGAAGCCATGGCGTAGTATAATATCTGATCTAAGTAGGAGCCATGGTACGTATCGGAACCATAGCCCCCGGCCTAACTTGGTGGAAATGAAACTATAGCAAGATCTCAAGGAGCTGGTGTTTTCATTCATTGCTGTAAAGGGATATGGGATGTAGGATATATTGGACAGTGCAATATGGTTAGTTTGTGTGCCCACCCACATCATGCTGCATCCACTTCTCTGAGCAGCACAAACACTGGACTGGTAATCGGCTCTACTCTGGAATTGAAACAAGATATGATGGCAAGACATGATGATGGAATTGAAAGAGAAGATGACGGTATGTCTCTCCCAAGCAGTGCTTTATTGCAGAGGGTTATCCCCTGATGCCAACATCCAAATAAGTGAAAGCAGGTAAAAGAATACCTCCCTCTCTTCTGGATGGTTGGGCATTTATCCAGTGTACTGGCATTGGCAAGTAGCTGTGCAGGGGATGTGGAGACGAGAGTCACAGGGGAGGTAGTGCCTGGGCGGTTGACGATGCTCCAGGGACCTGGATCTTTCATGAGAATGCTTGATAGGGGCACAATACCTGGCCAGTGGATAGGAACGAGTTTCATCCTTTGGCTCGGCTCGCTGCCTCCCAGTTCTTCTGCTAGGGACTTGAAAGCAGCCTAGGTGGCCAGCGCAGTTGTCTATATAAAAGTCAAAGTGCACTCTTGCCAACGCACTTTTCTAATTTAAATAAAGGTGTCTCTTGTAAACGAAGGCTGAAACGGGGTGCCTCTCGTCCACAAAAAGGCAACTATAAACATGTCAATGGGGGAGAGAACATTAGAGAAAAACAAGGTGCTTTTTGTGCATCACTGTGTGTAAAAACCCTACAATGGTGCCCAAAAAATCCTACCAGCACTAGTGATGAACGGTGAGGCAAAGTTTGCTGCTTTTCCTCTGTAACCAAACTTGCAGCGAAAGACCACGGTTCCCTTTTATGTGGCCCTCCAGGGGTTTTGAACTTCAATTTGCATGAGCCTTTGCCATCATAGATGAAGGATCATGAGACTTGTAGTCCAAAACATCTGGCAGGCCATACAATGAGTAACCATGCTAGTACCTAGTAACTGTAATAAATACCCTGTTTCGCGACTGCCAATATTTCCTGCAGGAGAAGCCCTCTATGCCCAAAATATTAGTCTTGGTCCTCAGGTGACCATGAGGTGGAGGTTGCCTCTCATTTTTCCCATTTTCACAAAAATTATCGAGTACTTGTTGCAGCTTTTCAGAGAAGCTGGAATCCAGTGCCTACAGGAGAAATTATAAGTTTGACTTGGATGCTTCCTTTTTTAATTGACCACTGGAATCTACATCTTTTAGGCTGCTTACATTGCTAATGCGCCGGCCAGAGTACCCTATCGCGGCACGTACAATGTGGGGATCTGTGGCTCACACGCGTCTTGAAATGTGTAGGGCTTTTCCCCCAAAGTTTGATGGAATTGTAGCAACCTCTTTGAGCACATCTGCCCTTTTACCTGTCCCAATCTGTACATTTTGGAAGAAGATGCAGCATATTGCTATTGCTGGGCTTGGCAAGAATCAAGGTGCCGTGCAGAGCCAGGCAGACTGCATGGGGTGGATTCTGGGGGAGCGATGCTATATTCATATTCTGTTCACGTTCCAGCTCATAAAATAAGAGGTATAGCAAGTGTTGCATGCAAAAGAAATGTTTTGAAAAATATTTAGGCAGCAGCCAATGGAAAATAATACAGAGGATGTGATCAGAAATGTCTTCATTGCTTAAATATTGAGTGAATAGACATTGTAATGAACCTTTCTGTGTTGTCGTGATCGGGCATAATTGCCTTCACCCCCGGCGCCCAACACGGGCTTGCGTATGGTCTTTAGAAAGAACCAATAAAAAGAGCTATTTTGTAGGCACTTCGATTGTGGGATTCAATGCTAATTAAGCAACTCTCTGCTTTTATCAAAGTAGAATAATAATTAAAAAGTAATTATCAAAGGATTGATGTTATTGCTTGCAACCTGTTTCCAATTTTTTACATCGAAAAGACAATACTTTGTGATTTGGGAACGAAATTGTGGCACCTGCTTATTCTGGTTACATGTCATTCTGTCTGCAGTTTTTGCTGCCGATATTTGGCCCAAAAAACAATCACATTTAATTTTTATTTGGGTGGGGGTTCCCCTCCCAATTCCTCTTCTGGGTTGTGTACTATTCTCCACACCCTCCTACCCCTTATATCCCTTTAACCCCCCTCCCCCCAACCCCACCACACTGTATATTTTTTTAATTCATTTTTCAGCCAAAAATCGGTGGCAAAAACTTCAGTGGAAAATAATATCTGGTGATGAATGAACGTCATACCCTTACGTTCACGTGAAGCATCCTTTACCAATCCTGGGATTTAGCTAAATGTTCTTGGTCTGAGCCCTAGATCCTGTCTGTAGCAAACCAGGAACATGTGTCTAAGTGTGTGATCCATCAACACATGCTGTAAGGAATTTGTGATTGCTGTATTGTTTGATGTGCGCTTTAGGGAAACTGTAATTGCCCATTGCACTGTAACGTATGTGTTCGTTTTTCTTTTCTCTTCCGGTTCACCATCTTTTAAGGCCGTCAAAACATTGTCATTACACCTTAATTAAATATCAACTCTTTGCACTGTAATAGTATCCGCTTATGACATCTCATTAAGACTTCTTCACACAAGACGTGCAAACACTGTGTGATGCATGATCGGAAGAAACTTGTCTGAACCAAAAGACTAGCATTTGTCCCTAAATCGTTTGATGTCACTCCTTTTGGAGCTTGTGATATCTTAATTGTACCTTGCGGCAAAGTGAATATCGGGCATGTTTTATAAAGATTTGTTTTGTTTCAGCTGCTTACAGTATGTAACATCGATAAACAAGGGTTAAGAGAGATGTCGCAAAAAGGACAAAACGCGCGGAGAGCACTCCACCCAGATTATTTTGGGAGGTTCGGCATATATATTGAGTAACTTGGTAAAGGGCTTAAGTGTAAACAGAATCAACAAAACTAAAAGCCTAAAATATGTTATGTTCACTGTATTTTGTTTTCATCTTTGTTCTGTTTACAGTCGTGGCTGCGGTGAAGGGTCCATGAATAAAAATACAGGTTTTTGGTATTTATGTTGATTATGTGGTGTGTTGTCCTTGCATTTCTCCTTATTCTGATGAGCAGTCCTTCTACCTCATGTTTTATACAAGTATTATTTTCTATATAATGAAAGAAAATCAAATACCTGTTAAGGGAGGTATGTGTGGTCTACATGGTTTAAGAAAAATATTTAAAGGAATGGTATTTTAAATATTGTCAGTGTGTGTGCCGACAGGGTGCACAAGATTAGAGAAATGCGGTGCAAGGGGTGTTTTATGAATATAAACAGAGATTGTGCTTCGGTTAGAAGCATATGGTCATAGTGTAAGTGCTATGGGGAAGAAACGGACAAAGAAAGTAGGTTTTCCTTCAGCAAGGGTCATTGTTCCTTATGGAAATTGAGGGTTCCAGAATAAAAGACAAATTGTCCAAAATAAGGTGGTGAACAAACAAAAGGAAACTCTTACAAACTTCTTGGTCTGGGCTCCCACCATACTAATCCACAGTCCATGGATGGAATTCTTCTTAGGAATTCAGTCTTCGGCTGCAGGGTTTTGGGGTCCCAAAAACCTTCTCTGTGTTTGGGTTAGAGTCGATCCTAGCCCAACATGTCCCAGACTTGTAATAGTCCGTCTACTCCAAGATCTGTCAGAAATATCCCGCTCCAAATTACCTGCATCTCCATCGTAGCTCAGTGAACAGTTTGTGTCCCAGAACCTGGCGCCTGTACCCAAGATGTCACCTTCGGGGATGGCTCCAGGCTCGGGGAAGCATTGTGGAAACCCAGGAACTGAGTCCGTTCTTCTGGGGCTCTGAGCTAAAACAAGCTCCGAATGAGGCTGCATATGATCAACAGATGCCTAGGGAACGTGGATCAATCCAGCTTTTGCCAGCAGCCAGTTTCCAGGAAGGATTAGCCTTCTATCAAGCACCAGGGTCAGCTAGTCGATTATAGTAAATCTCAAATAAAGCCCCCTCGCACTGACGCTGGCTGGGTAACAAGCTGAAACCCCATGGGTATTAGTAAGTTTCTCATGTCATTTGTACCTCACCCACGACTCTTGTAGTAAGTCACTATCAAACCAGTGTCGCAGCCTAGTCTATCTTTATTCTATGTTATTGGAACCTCTTCTGTAATCTGCACCTGCTTGGTCCTCACTGGCCTACGTCAGCTTTGCACATTTTAGGGCTAGGGAAGATAAAGCTACATTATGTAGAGACAAGTTGGATTTCTCCTTATATTTGCAGCTCAGAGCGTCGAAACATGGGATAGTAACATCAAGATTCCTACATGGGGCCTTTTCCCAGTTATTGACCAAGGGAGGGGTCCGCATATCCAATAGTGTCCCCTAGTGGAGGCTTGGGCATGTAGTCTCTTGCTTGGTTTATAACATTGGCGCTTTGCAGTGAACATCAAGGCTACAGCCAATCAAGGTTCAACAATATTCAGGTACTGACATGTTCGAAATAATGTTGGGTCTTCAACAGTGGTTCACTCACCCAGGACCTGGGTAAAGGGGGTTGGGGATTCTGCACCTCCTTGTTATAGGGCTCTGGTCCCCAGTAACTCCCCTCCTGATTGTCCTTGATATAGCCTTCCTGATCCTCAGTGAAGGTTGAGTTTGGGTTATCTCCGCCTCTAGCTTTATTCTATTGCCCTCCTCGGATGGTTCTGAGTCTATTCTCCTCCAATCTCCTCAGTGCTCTCTTTCCAACTCTCTTCAGCTGGGTGTCACGATAAGAAACCATGGAGTGCCTGTCTCTAGGACGCTCTCCTCTCAGAAGAGACATTCTGCCCATAGAACAGCAAAACCTTTCTATTCAAGGTGGAGACTTTTTGACACATTGCCAGGGAAACAGCGTTTACATTACGCGCATCGTTAAGTCACGTGATTTCATGATCACGTGAGTCTCAAACGCTTTATTAACAACGTGATGCTACGCGCGTTGCTTCTGATCGCGTTCTCTTCTGGGATTCCTATCTGATGCCTTATCTGCATTTCCTGCATTGGTTTCAGCTGTTCTTTCCTCTTGTCGGCTAGCGGTGCCTTATACTTCAGCTCCGGTTGTTAATTTGTGTTTGACGCAATCCGCGCACCGCTTGCTAATTTCCATTTCCCGTGCCTGCAGCCCCCACTTCAGTCCTCAGGCAGCGGAGTTTTGAAAAACCATTTCAGTAACGCAGCAGCTATTGGAACGTCTGCTCCCTGCCGTGTTCACTCAATCATCAGCCATTACCATTGTTAGGGGGAATTCTCTGGTAAGGCTAATTTCCCAAACCTAGTGAGTCCCCCAGCAGCTTTGCTGGATTTTTGGGGTTTATTTTTTTCTCCTGCTAAGAGTGAGACTCTTTTTCCCCCACTCTTGGGCATGATTTGAGAATGTCCTTTGACTGTAAATGTGTTTTATGGGCTATGGGGTCTTTTACTCCATAGGGCTTCATGTGTTTTTGGAATATGTGTTACACAGCACCCTCGCTGCAGCAACACAGGGGTGCCATAGTGACCCCCAAACAGACTCCATACCCTGGGACTGACTACTGTCTCCCAGGGCATGTAAAGTCATCATTGGCTTTACTAGTCTCAAATTGTGAACAGAACCAGTACAAACCATCATATTGTGGAAGTACTGGTAGGGGTAATTCGATTGCCTCTGGGTCTGTTTTCCAAGGGGGTACTGTCCAGTCCCCCCTTGTCGAGTTTCTGGCTGGTGGCAGTAGATACCGCGCGAAATATTCCACCGGAATATTTCCTATGGGATTTTCCCATTGATTTTAAACGGACCACTTTTTGGTGCAATGTTAAAGATACCACCGGATTATTTATTTAATATTTATTCCCCGGTTGGGTCTTTTTGCTAGGACTCGGTTTTAAAATGGCGTTTGTGTTTGCCTCTGAAACTCTAACCCAAGTCGAGCCCTTTTTTCCACTTTTTGGCGGGCTTCTGCACAGAAGCCCTACCAGGTAAATCTGGGTGGTGCAGACTGCTACCAATTGGGTTGACTGCTTACTCCTGTAGTCTTACACTTTTTGCAGTGGTCCCTAAGGGAACTGCACAGGTTTCTGCCTAACACTGGTGTACAGCGGTGGGATTTGTATTGAGTATACATTTTAGTGTGCTTTTAGATACCTTAGTGCAACTAACCACAAAGCTTGGCACTAAAAAGTTTATTTTCTAACCTGTCAACTATGGAAAGTTATAGTCAAGAGTCCCTTGCAACAAAAACTGCTGATTGTTTAAGAGTTCTCTGTAAGCATAAGAATCTCCTGACTAAAGGCAAGAAAATGGAGCTAATAGAAAGATTGCAGCAAACCAAAGTCTGGTTAGTGGTTCAGAGGAGCCTACTCCCCCAGAAAATGTAGATAACAGTGATGATCGTGATCTTGATCAAAGTATTGATAATCTTGAGGCAGAGTCAGAAGAGGAGGGTGAGGCTGTTGTAGTTGTCCCTCCTAGGCCTCTGTCTGCTCTACCAGCTGTACCTACTGGACCTTTGCAGGTCCCACATTTAGTCATCACTGTATGGAACTAGAGAAAATGAAGCTTGAATTGGAGTTTAAGAGACTTAATGCTCAAACAGAACAACGGCACCAAGAACTAAGGCTCAGAGAAATGGAGCTCAAGCATGAGCTAGAGATGAAGACATTGTCTGTTGAAAATGCTTCTCTCCCCGGATCCTCTAGGAGTTCTAGTCCCAAAAGACCCTGGATGCCTAAAGAGATTGTGGGTATGTATGAGCCTAAGTTGGATGTATTAGATTGGTTGGCTATGTTTGACTATAATCATGGGCTCCAGGACATCTCAGGGAATGAGTTACTTCCTTGGTTGTTCTCTAGGCTCCCCCCTGTTGCATCTGATGTGGTAATGGAGTTGGGGGAGGTGGATAAGAAGGATTATGAATGTGTGAAACTAGCTTTAATAGCTAGATTTGGGAAGACCCCTTCCCATTCCTTAAGAGGTTTAGGACCCTCAAAAAGCATGATGGTGCCCCTTGGGCTACCTGGGTGAGTGAAAGTTAACTTAGAGGGATGGATTAAGGGTTACAGGGTGAACACGTATGAGGGAATGAAGAATCGTGTGATGTTGGAGTCAATTTATGATGCCTGCTCTCCTGAGCTCAGACAGCACTTGGCTGATTCAAAGGAATTAGATTCCAGGAAGCTAGCTAAGGCTGCTGACTTGTGGGTTCCCAACAGGGCTACTCACAAGGACTCTGGGGCAACTCAGAAAAAGGATGAGGGGAAACAGCCTAAAAAGGACTCCAAAGAGAATTCTAATAATTCCAATCCCAAAGAGGGTCCCAAACAAAACAATAAGGGTAAGCCACAAGGGAAACCAAATCAGGCTAGTGTACCTTCTGCTGCCAAACCAGAAGAAGGTCAGAACAAGCCACTATTCCAAAACGCATTTGGTAAATGCTATGTTTGTAGCTCTACTGACCATGTGAAAGGAGATCCCAGATGTAAGGTAAACCTTCAGGGGTCCACACTGTCTCCTTAGCCTTCGCTCCAGAGGAGGAAATACAGATGGCCAGTGGAAACTTTCTACTACTGACTGATGATCCCATTGGAGTCTCAGCCAGTGTTTATTTAGTGTCCCTGGGGTTGTGGGAACAGAATTTAGATGTGTATAATTCTATCCCAGATAATACTAAAGAGTATTATAAAGACAGTGTCCAGGTGAATGGTCAGGAGACTCCTGCCATTAGGGACACTGGGGCCAGCATAACTGTGGTGGGTGAATAATTTTTCAAGGCAGAGGATGTTGCTAAGGCACCCAAACGCCTCACCAAGTTAGCTGGAGGGCCTGTGCAGATGCTTCCCCAATTACCAGTTCTCATCCAGTGCAATGATATGACTGTGAAGATACCTGTCGGTGTACAATGTGATGTACCAGGAAGGGTCTGTTGGGAAATGACCTGAAAACTCTTGGAGTAGTGTCACACACCCCAGACCTCCTAGTAAAAGGTTACAGGAGCTAACCAGACCTGCAAGAGAGAAAACCATGAGAGGTTCTTCTTTGGAGATGATGAAGAAAGATATCACTCCTTCTCCACTGGAGCTACTTACTGCAGTCTCTAAACAAACAGAAGCAATGGGGCAACCCAAGACTTCTAAGAAGAAGCCAGCAGCAAGCACTCCAGTGCTTCCAACAAGGACTTCTCCTAGGTTGTCCAAAGTTACCCCTGTACCTCCACATCCAGCTGAGGCTTAGAGGGAGGTACAGCCCTGTGTGGTTGAACTAGACTCTGAAGAAGTGTTAGTAGAAGGCCAATAACTTATTGGAGATCTGGATCCTGTTGACCATCCTGAACTGCAGTCTTTACTGGCAGAAGGTAGACCCAAGAGGGTAGACTTCAGTAAGGGACAAAGAGAATGTCCAACTCTGGAGGTCTTCGCCACCAGGCCGCTTCTCAGGCTGATGGGCAAGAGCCTGGGAAGTATAGGTTGCACTGGGAAGATGGCCTCTTCTACAGTGAACCGACTGAGTCTGCACCTGGAGACTACAAGCGACTTGTAGTGCCTCAAGAAAACAGACGACAGTTCTTGCAACTAGCCCATGAGATTCCTTTGGCTGGTCACTTGAGTTTCAAGAAGACCAAGGAAAGGCTCTCACTCTACTTTTATTGGCCAAAAATGGGGGCTGAGGTAGATAAGTTTTGCAAGAGCTGCCACACCTGCCATACTTCTGGAAAGGTTGGTTCCAAGAATGAGGCACCTTTTTAGTTCCTCTCCCAGTAGTGGGAGTCCCATTTGAGAGGGTAGGGATTGACATTGTTGGTCCCCTTGATCCTCCAACCTCCTCAGGCAACAGGTTTATCCTTGTTGTAGTAGACCTGTCATGATGCCTACCCCCGGGCATCCGGACCAAGCCCATCAGCCCTGGGAGCAGGCATCCAGGTGCTTACTAAAGGCCCGGCTAGGGGCTGTCTGGGTACAGTCCTGGCGCCATTGGCACCAGGCTCATAGAGGAAATCAGTCCTGGCGCCATAGGCACCAGGCTCATGTACATTACTTACCTCATGCAGACCATGCTGCAATGAAGTCAAGCCAACGTGAGGCCTGAATGGGACTACTTTACTTCAGGGACTATTTTTTTACTCGGGTGTGGTTCTGGGGGAACTTCTTACCTGGGACTACTTTGAAGGCTATTTAAACCATGCCCGAACAGCAGCACATGCTTTTGCGTTGTTCTGCATCCAGCAGCGTAACGCTCACCGTGCCTGCAGTCAGCATCCAGTCTTCTGCCACGCCCGCCTCGAATCCAGAGCTCCTAGAAAAAGAGGAAAGAACGAGGAAAGGTTAGAACACAGACATTATTTTAATTCCTTACCCGATTCCGGATCCATCACGTCTTCGAACTTGGAAAGGACATTATTTCTGCATGCGTCGCATCGCCAGTTGCAGCGCCGTGCCATACTCGCCAGTCCTCACAACATTTTTCGATTCGGCACTGCCTCCATCATTTTCCTCGCCAAACTCCAGCATCTAGGGGACAAAAGAAATATAAGGTGAGCCGAGAGAGCCAACAAATACAATCTCTTTTTTTACCACCATAGACTTACCTGATTTACCACCGGAGGCATTATTCTTTACCATCCTGCAACTTCTTACGCCGCACCTGTAAGGAGAGAGAAAACAACAAGTTAAATACACGCATCTTTTACCGGACAGTGTTGGGTAATACAGACTCTTACCTGAACGCCATCAGCTGCCACAAGACAATCTTCTCTTGGACCCAGCTGCAACACAAGAAGGGAATGGGACAAGAGTGAACATCAGACATATTGAACTATTTGGACTTTATACTTACGGGTTCTCGCCAGGAACCTCGGAGTCAATATTCATCCGGAACTCTTCCAACGCCTTCGAACCAGTGAAGTAACTGGTATCTACGCGCCCCTGCATTCCACGCAGGATGGAGAGCTCATCATTCAAAAACATAAGGTGAGATTACTGAAAGGGAATATCGGAGGTGATTAGTGGGGAGAACAGTGGGGTGCCATCGCTAGAATCCACGGGTGGCTAAATCCCTTTCTCAACTTGCAGGAGAATACTTCTACGGGTCAAGCAGACGAGATTAGGCGGGCCAGTCCGGTCTGTCATCTCTGCACTACGCTTCACGTTGGAGGAGACCGCAACTGTCCGGGTCCGATCGACGCCCCTGTGGGAGCCAGGTGAGCGTAACAAGACCATGCTACTAGATACCCTGAGGCAATTCCTATGAGGACTGTTACGGCTCAGGCTGTGGCTAAGGCCCTCCTTGGTATTTTTACCAGGGTTGGGTTTCCTAAGGAAGTAATCTCTGACCGGGGGTCAAATTTTATGTCCCACTACATGAAAGCCATGTGGAAAACCTGTGGAGGTACTTACAAGTTCTCAACCGCATACCATCCTCAGACAAATGGGTTGGTAGAAAGGTTCAACAGAACCATGAAGAGCATGATGGGTGTTTTAGAAGAACCCCTTAAGAAAAAGTGGGACCTTCTACTGCCATGCCTTCTCTTTGCTTATAGAGAAGTCCCTCAGGAGGGAGTAGGTTATTCTCCCTTCGAACTTCTTTATGGCCATCCAGTCAGATGTCCATTGGCCCTGATTAAGGAGGGGTTGGAGAGTGCTCCTTCCCCCAAGCCAGTCAGAGTGACTGACTATGTGATAGGTCTCCGGAGGAGAATGTCACACATGATGGCAGAAGCTAGTGATAACCTGAAAGCTGGACAAGCTTTGGTCAAGCATTGGCATGATCAAAAGGCTAACATGGTTGAGTTCACTCAAGACCAGCTAGTTCTAGTTATGATTCCAACAAGGCAGAGGGCCTTGCAAGACAAATGGATGGGACCCTTCAAGGTTGTGGGCAAACCTGGAGAGGTGAACTATCTGGTGGACTTGAGCAATCCCAAGGATGCTCCCAGAGTCTTCCACACCAACAGACTAAAGGCATATGTCTCTAGGCCTGCAGTATGAGCCTTGCTTCTAGCTTCATCAGAAGAGAGTGAAGCTCTCCTTGATCTCCTCAGAGGCTTACCCTTGGATGAAAAGATTGAAGGAGTGAATATCTCTTCAAATCTGACACCTGAGCAACAAGAGGAGTGCAAATCTATGTTAAATCAGTTTGCCTCCCTGTTCTCACTTTCACCAGGCTTGACCCCTTGGGGCCAGCATGATATACTCACTGGTGACTGTCTGCCAGTCAAAAGCAGAGGATACAGAATGTCAGAGAATGTAAGGACCCACATCAAAGGGGAGGTCAGCAAGATGCTTAACCTCGGGGTAATAGAGCCCTCTACTAGTCCATGGTCTAGCCCAGTTGTGTTAGTACCAAAGGCAGGATCCAAAGAATTGAGATTCTGTGTGGACTATAGAGCTCTTAATGCAGTCACTAAGACTGATGCCCACCCTTTGCCAAAGGCAGATGAGTTGGTGGATAGACTTGGTTCAGCCAAGTTCAACAGTACATTTGATCTGACATCAGGTTATTGGCAAATAGCCCTGAAAGGCCATGCCAAGGAGTAAACTTCATTTTCTACCCCAGTTGGCTTATACCAATTTAAGGTTATGCCTTTTGGACTGAAAAATGCACCTGCTACATTCCAAAGGATGGTAAACCAAGTTCTGGCTGGCATGGAGGACTTCTGCATGGCATACTTGGATGACATTGCAGTGTTCAGCCACTCCTGGGAAGAGCATGTGAACCACCTAGGACATGTTTTGCAGGCTCTTGAGAAGGCCAATATGACCATAAAGGCAAGTCAATGCCAGATTGGACAGAGTAAAGTGGTCTACCTTGGGCATGAGGTAGGAGGTGGAGAAATAAGGCCTTTGCTCAGTAAGATTGAAGCTGTGCAAAATTGGACAACACCTTCTGCTCAAACCCAGGTGAGAGCCTTCTTAGGCCTCACTGGGTACCACAGGAATTTCATTGAGAACTATGGGACCATAGCTTCTCCACTGAATGTGATCTCCTCTCCAAAATTCCCTAAGAAGGTCAGATGGAATGAGGAGTGCAATCAGGCCTTTGAAAACCTGAAGAAAGCTCTTTGCCAGGCTCCAGTACTGAGAGCTCCTGACTACCACCAAACTTTCATTGTACAGACAGATGCTTCAAATGTAGGTACAGGTGCAGTCATTAGCCAACTGGATGGGAAAGGTAGGGAGCACCCCATTTGCTTCAACAGTAGAAAGTTGAAGGATCCTGAGACAAGGTGGGCAACAATCGAAAGAGTGTGTGTTGCCATTGTGTGGGCTCTGAAGAAGTTTAGGCCATACTTGAATGGTTCTACTTTTGTCATTCAGACTGACCACCAACCCTTGAGATGGTTAATGCAAATGAAGGGGGAAAATCCAAAACTATTGAGATGGTCAATCTGCCTTCAAGGGTTTGATTTCACCATTGAGCACAGGTCAGGGTGTCACCACCAAAATGCTGATGGTCTCTCTAGAATGTATGTCATCGACTAGAGGTATGAGCTTCATCAAAGAGTGGATTAAATCCTCCTGTCCCTCAGTCTGGGGGGGGGGGCGAGGGTTGGGGAGAATTCTCTGGTAAGGCTAATTTTCCAAACCTAGTGAGTCCCCCAGCAGCTTTGCTGGATTTTTGGGGTTTATTTATTTCTCCTGCTAAGAGTGAGACTCTCTTTCTCCCACTCTTAGGCATGATTTGAGAAGGTCCTTTGACTGTAACTGTGTTTTATGGGCTATAGGGTCTTTTACTCCATAGGGCTTCATGAGTTTTTGGTATATGTGTTACACAGCACCCTCGCTGCAGTAACACAGGGGTGTCATTGTGACCCCCAAACATAGACTCCATACCCTGGGACTGACTACTGTCTCCCAGGGCATGTAAAGTCACCATTGGCTTTACTAGGCTCAAATTGTGAACAGAACCAGTACAAACCATCATATTGTGGAAGTACTGGTAGGGGTCATTCAATTGCCTCTTGGTCTGTTTTCCAAGAGGCACTGTCCAGTCCCCCCTTGTCGAGTTTCTGGCTGATGGTAGTGAATACCACGCAAAATATTCCACCGGAATATTTCCTAGGGGATTTTCCCATTGATTTTAAACGCACCACTTTTTGGTGCAATATTAAATGTACCGCTGGGTTATTTATTTAATATTTATTCCCCCGGTTGGGTCTTTTTGCCAGGACTCGGTTTTAAAATGGCGTTTGTGTTTGCCTCTGAAACTCTAACCCAAGTCGAGCCCTTTGTTCCACTTTTTGGCGGGCTTCTGCACAGAAGCCCTCCAAATGGGGCCACTCTGTCTGGGGTCTACAGGATGTATGGGAGGGGGATTAGGCGCCCTGGACTGAGTTGCCTTGGCAACTCAAGTCGCACTCTTGTGTGATTGGCCCAGTAGTGAGCCGCCCGGCTCACCACTTAGCATGTGACAGCTACGCTGTTAGGCTAGGCTGTTGAATGGGGGTTTTTCTGCATAAAAGCAGGGCTTTGGGGACTGGAACTTCGGATTCTTTAGGTCCTGTGGCGACTTCTGAAGAGGGGAGAAGCTGAGCCATCTACAACGACGACACCACTGGTGGAGTCCTGCTGTACGAACTCACCACTTACCCGACGACAGAGGAGATCTTCTTCCAGGAGAGTCTTCTTCCCTTTGAGCTGGTGGGACCAACCAGTTCACCTTTTTCGCCTTCCTGGACGTCTCGTGGTCGAATCGCCCATGCCAAGCACCCCAGCGGCCGGATAGCCACGCTTCACCACTACCGCAAATAAAAGGGTTGTACCTTTTAATCGGGAACTCCGCGGCTGGTTTCTTCCTTGGCAGTGCAACGACCTCCAGGTTTCTTCCTCGTCGAGATCTTCTCTTCCTCTGGTCGAAGCCACGACTTGCACCCACTGCTAGGAACAACGGCCACCGCTGGAGCTTTCTCACCATTTCAGGTACTG
This sequence comes from Ambystoma mexicanum, assembly GCF_040938575.1. NCBI lineage: Eukaryota > Metazoa > Chordata > Amphibia > Caudata > Ambystomatidae > Ambystoma > Ambystoma mexicanum. The sequence goes on from NC_090940.1 coordinate 38,289,442, forward strand.
TGTCCCGCCTGGTCTCCCTTGCAACAGATTGTCCAAGGTGTCCCGTAAATCCTTGACTTTCTAACTGGGTTGACCTCAGACCTGCTAACTTTGCCTTTCTGAACTGATCCAACCTCTTTTTGACTTTTCTGCAAAGACTTTGAGTGCATTTCCACTGTGTGATCTTGGGCACATTCCGCCTTGCTCTCTCCAAGAGTGGGCCTGGCCTATGAACTTTTGGCTCTACAGTAGACCCTGCCTTTCTTGACTTGCTGTGGTTTCTTAAAAGTGTTGGTACTGTGTTATTTCCATACTCTGCCCTTTCTCTCCCCTTTTAAACGAATTATTGGAGTGCCATCTACTGTTACGCGCTCACCTCTGTTTTGCTAATAAGTGGTGTCTTAACCTAGACTTGTGGAATAATTAATTAGGGAGGTGTATCTACTTATAGTGACTGTGTTTGAACTTGCTTGATATATTAGTGCCAGTGTATTTTCATAAGTGTGTTTTTAAAATTATATACCAAAGCTCTGGTCAGTGTTTTCTTGTTCTACTGTGTTTTTAGCCCTATTGTGTATACTCTATATACTGCCTAACTCTTCTTGAGAGAAGTCTGACTGCTCAGCCACAGCTAACCGGTACATCTGGGTGGTGCAGACTGCTACCAAATGGGTTTACTGCTTACTCCTGTAGTCTTAAACCTTTTGCAGTGGTCCCTAAGGGAACTGCACAGGTTTCTGCCTAACAACCATTCCTGCTACACGGCAGCTTTTGGAACGTCTGCTCACTGCCGCATGCGTTCGCAGTCACCAGTCATACTACAGTTCTCTTCCAGCGTTTCCTTTCAGCAGTCTATTTCTGGATGTAACTGCATACTGCTATATAATCCAAGTAAGAACTGATTACTTTCACTAAGAACTTTAATTGCTTTAGTAATCTTCCCACTTTTGAATTCCTATTTCTATAAATTGCAATACCAACCTAAAGGGCAGGACTATTTTATTTACCCTACAAGGGCAGGACTATTATCCTACAGGGGCAGGATTGATTTAGTTCAACAAGTACTTGTGTTTCAAAGAAGAATTTAGTGCACATGACTTTGGACGCTATCCTGTGGTGCACCAACCCGGTATCTAGTGCGACCCTCGTGCCGTTCGGGATAAGTTTTCCCTTATTAACCTTCCCTCCTTTTTGTGTTTTCATATTGGATTAAGCTCCTGTGTGTTTATCGGAACTGCATCTACCTGTCAACGTCCACAGGTTAGTGGTGGCCTTATACTTTATTTAGAGAGGAGATTAGTAGAAAGTGAGCATTATATTCATGATTCATTGTTCTTTCACAGGTTGGTGTTCTGCTGTTGATCCGCACGCTTTCCAGTGATTCCTCTCTCTGGCTGTGAGTTTCAGTCATAGAGTGCAATCACTTGGAAGGCCTCTTCTTGATGTCTTTACTTTCAAGCTATTGTCCTGTTTGCGAGGGATCTAGAAATTACACTCATCACCTGTATCCTTTTTCTGGTCGTAACCTGTATCCTTTGCAAATTGTAAGCTATACATGACACTGCTATTGTCTCCTCATACACTCTTCTCAATACTCTCCCTTCTCCAGATTGTGTCTGTTCATCCGCCATGCTCCTCAATACTGTCACACCAACCTCCATCTCGCTTCCAATCTCTCTCCTCTGGCTCTCCTCTTAAGACTTCTAGCTCACCTTCAGCTCTTCTCTTGAGACTTCGAGCTCACCAACCCCCTCCCAAAACTCCAGCTCCTTCCATGGGGTGCATTCAAAGGCCCCAAACTAAAGGTCCCTTTCACCTACGAAACAGGATGCTTTAACACTAACAGCAAAAAACGCTTTGCATGTATGGCTGCAAGGGAAAACTGAAGGTCCCTTTCACAGGAAAAGCAGGATTGTTCAATACGAACACCAAAAAACGGCTTTGCAGGTGTGATTTGTAAGGAACTCATGGTGGCAACAGTAAAACAGACAGAAGTGATCACAGTTCAAGGGTGTTTATTAAACTGTATGTGCAGGTTGGAAAAATGCCTAACCTAAACCTAAGATGGGAGCAAGCTACCACCATCAAATAATAATAAGACAGTCCTAATGGGGTCTTGTCAAAAATATATAAAAAGGGCCTACACTAAAAAAACTATTGCCAGTCCTTACAACTAAATACAAAAGGAGTGTGGGATAAGATTCACAAGAAAGAAAGAAGTGTTCACAAATGATAAGTCGGGATGTGGTAGGCGGGGGTCTTCCTTCCCCACGTTTTGAGCATGGGACAAGGCGGCGACTCCTGAGCACAGCACAATCTCGAGTTTTCCCAGCGCAAGACGACAGTTCGATTTTCAGCTATCACGACCTTCAGTGATTAAAAGGTCTCTTGCCTCTGAAAACCTTATGTGTTCAAAATAATAAACAAAAAGTTCCTTTCCAAATGTACGTTGGGTGATGACTTTTCACCCCTGGGTCCCCCTCTTCTGGGCCCAGATCCACCCAAATGTTTCTAGTGATATCAGGACCTTCTTTGGTTCAATATCTTGTTTCCGAGGGCCTGGGATGTTCAAAATAACAAACATAAACTCCATTCTGATTGTATTTGGGGTGATAGTTCTTCACCCCTGGGCCCCCTCTTCTGGGCTCAGACCCTTCTTGAACATCAGCCTCCCTCCGTCTGTTCAATCTGACTTGTCTTCAAAAGATTTTCTCTGTTGCATTCATGTTTCGGTGGGTGATGGCTTTTCATCCCTGGATCCCCCTCTTCCAGGCTCAGACCCTTCTTGAATGTTTGCCTCCCTCCATCAGGCTCACTACGGCTTTTATCGGTGGGTGATGGGTTTTCACCCCCTGGAACCCCCTCTTCTGGGTTCAGACCATTCTCGAATGTTTGCCTCCCTCCTTCAGGTTTACTATGGCTTTTTCCAAAACAATTTCACCTGTGGCATTCACAAGCCTTAATATCTATTTAAACAGTTCACTGTAGACATCCCTCTGTCGGGTTCACTCCTGTCAACGCACTGATTGGGACTTCAGACTTTGCCCCTTTTCATCAGCATCCCTCCAGCGGGTTCACTCTTGCCAATCACACAGTTCTTTCTCTTTTCTCACTATGCGAGATTCATCTCCCTTAGCTTTTGTGCAGGTTAAAGACTTTCGACTGTACAGGGGGTTTTGCTAGACCCCTATGTGACCACTTTGACCTTTTCCTTGCGGCTCTCCTATGGCCTTCTGGTAAAGAAACAAGACAGGGTTTCTCCTACCTGTGACTTAGATGATCCTTTCAAACAAGGAGGTTCACCCCTCTGGGTCCTTATTTGTATTTGGGCAACCTGTGAGATCAATTGCTCAAACTGGGGAATGTTGCTCCCTATAACTAATTGGGCCAATAAGTTGGGGATCACTGCCAATATGAGATATAATTCCTTTCTCAGATGGTGACTGGGATATTTGTCTCTGGGAGACTTTCCACATGGCCATGGACACAGCTTACTCGTTCTTTTCCTAGCCTCTTCCATCCCTGGGGAAGTAATTCTGATCTAATAGCACACCCCTTACTCCCAGTATCTAAGTGAGCCCAGATGGATTTCCCAGCTAGTATAGCAGGGAATCTGTAGGTGGTTTTGCCTCCGGTATATAAAAAGGTGTTACTTTTTTTCCTGCTCCTATTTGTCGTTCCTTTTGGGAGAGATCTCTATGGGTTCTCTTCCTAATGTGCCCTCATCTCACTAGATTAGGCGTAGAGGATATTTGTATAGGATGGTTCAGACCCTGCTTCCTTGATTAGTCTATCCTGACTGGAGTCTACTAACAATGGTATGGTTGGGAAATTCATCTCATTTGAGGGACAAGACTTTGTGGATGACCATACGCTCCAAAAGTAACATAACCTGTCTCGGGTGGGAAACAACGATAATAGGTTGGTTTCTCCCCTTTTCCTTCCTCTATTAACACAACTTTGGAATCTGGTCAGTTATCATCAGGTCCATCGGCTGTCTCCAATCCCTGGAACTCACCAAGGGTTCTCCCTGGGGTGGATATTTCCCACTTCTACTGTGTTACTGGGTAGTACTTTGGAGGGAATCCAAATTCTTCCCAAGAGGGATCTAGTTCATATTTTAGGGCAGAGGAGAAAAAGTAGAGTGGTATCTTTTCCTTTTCTTGTACCATTATGAACCTAGGTGGGGATCGAACCTTTTCATCAGTTATAGAGATGGTTTCCCTATCTATCATCTGCCAAAGAGAGATCAGAAGTCCTTTCCAGTAACATACGGACTGGCATTTGGGTAGACCTATTAGTCAAAGGAGGACTCTGACTTTCCTGATCTTTTATCTTCAGGAAACAGGGTTATCTCTGGAATGGAATGTTCCCCCTCTTCTAGTTCTTCCCGAAAGCAGTCTTGGTGTGAGTTTTACAAATGAGGGTTCTCTGAAACCTCTTGTTTACCAAGGGGAAAAGACTGAGGACTGAAGCCCTCTAAGGTTTTCTGACGAACCTGGTGAATCGCAAAGGCTAGTAATTTCCTGGTAGAGGTCTTAACCAGTGCTTTCATCTTATGGTATGTTGGTTGGAATATCTCTATCTGATGGATGGCTGAACTAACCTTTTCAAGATACTGAGTGGTACTTTCCAAGGAGTTTGGTATGCTTTGGGAATCATCAGGATTTGGGCGGTAACTTATTGTGCCGGGAGACTGCCAATGCAATTAGCACTATGGCAACTCAGTCCAGCGCAATGTGCACCAGATCCAAAGTTGCAGGCGGGGGGGGGGGCGGGAAGTCCCCATTCCCGTTGGACCCAATGGGGATGGGGGGTGCAGTTACCACTGGTGCAAAAACCGCTGGCAGTAATAGCGCCAAAAATGCCCTGATGCATTCGCCTCCATCTCAGAACTGGAGATGAATGTGCCGAGGTAGGGCCAGACTCTGGAATGGGCGGAACGGTAAATGCGGCGCTAATAGCATTCCTGCTGCATTTTCCCACTCTGCCCAACTCCTGATGAGGCCCTTGGTGAGTATGTTTTTTCATTACCCAAATCTTTACCCATGTTACATGGAAATCTCTCCTCAAGGCAGGATAATGATGTGGGGGTCTTGTTTTCTCTTTTGTTCTCCAGTAGAAATCAAAATATGGAAGTCCTTCTTAGGGGAAATAGTCTGGCATTTCTCTTTGGGTATTTTCAACCCATTGATGTTGAGAAAGGTGGTACTGGTTAGATCAGCCTTTAGAGGTGAACATTTTAAGGCTGTAGTTTATGGACTGTTCCAACCTTTTTATCTCACTAGAAGAGGGATCTCCTGTGAGATTGGGGTAAGCGGAGAGTCCATCCCTCTCCATAAAATCCTAACTCTGATCGTAATTAGAATAAGGGTTTAACTCTGTCTCCAACTTTGAGTTACCCCAACAATTTGTGTGATCCCCTTTTCCACTGGTTTGGTTCTCTAGGTTCTCAACACCAGCTTGCCTCTTTGGATCTGTATCCATTTATAGGAGAAATTCAGAGGCAGTATCTTTAATTTCCTCTTCTGCCTACTGTGAGGGATCAGAAATGAAAGCTGGACACAAGGAGGATAGCTTGGCAATGTCTCGGGAGGATAGCTCAGCGGCAACGTGCTCGCCTTGGAAGCAAGACAACACTGAGCAACACAGGTTCGATCCCTGGGTCCGCGCTTAGAAACCTCTGGGTATTAAGCGTGTTATAAATAACCTATCAATCAATCAAAAAAGGTTGTCATGTTTTTGCCAAAGATGTTTATTAATTAAAAATGGGTTGGAAAAATGCCTCTGTCCTTATGCCAAAGAGGAGTTTCCCTACCTATAAACCAAAACGAAGGAGTCTGTCTGCGCCAGGGTGTCAATAACTGAAATGTTGTCCTTGTGTCCAAAACATCCTATCCTGACCCTCAAACTACAAATAAAAACAATACAAATGTCTAAGAAAATATCTTCAACTTGATACTGGAAAAGTGTTCACAACTGAAGAAAAGAATAGTTCCAACAAAAATGTTCTCCAAGCTGGAAGCCCTTGGACCCACAGGGTAGGCCTCTTCCCCTGGATTCTTAAGCAGGATGGCAATAGACTCTTTTACTAACAGTTCCTTTGTATCTTGCCTTGATTCACAAGGCTTCTGTTTAGGCAACAAGTTCTGTAACAGTCTTTCTTTAACACCAATCTCTCAATGGTTCAGAAAACATTATCTTTCTTTAATATTCTTGGAAGCTTTGCAAATTGCCTGGTATGATCCCCTGCCAGGTCCCTTTATGCATTGCCAATTGCCTAGTGTACTCTCCTGCCAGGTGTCACAATTCACTTCCGTTCCTGCCACTTGGGAGCCTTATTTGGGGTTTATTTCCTACTGGACCTGCCTTCTCAGATCTCATACGACAGTGCTGTGGTGAATTGGGAGCGCTAAATCATTATTTCGAAGAGATTGGTTCCTCCGATGTATTCCACATCTATGACAGTAATCACCACAGCTGTGCTGCTTGGGCAAATTTTCGGCTCCTGCGTCGATGACGTCGATACGCTGTCCTCGAGGGCCTCTGTCGAGCCAACATCACCGGATGTTATAAGTAGGACGCACGACGCCCGTAGCATTAGTTCTGTTTTTTCTGCGAACGTGTTCGCTTCGGAGATCTCAGCGCGCCTCGGTTCTTCTGAGTTGTTCTATCGGTTCTTCGAACCCATTTGTTTGTGAAGATTTCCATGATGTCTTTGTCTTCTTCTACCCCGCGGCCGGGTTTCAAGAAGTGTTGGGACTGCGGTTCCAAGATGTCGCTGACGGACCTGCACGACGCCTGCCTCTGGTGCCTCGGCGGGGACCACACCATGGACGATTGTGACGAGTGCCAGTCGTTGACATCGAAGGCCTTGCGAGAAGCTTTCTGTAGGTAGGGTGTCCAAGCCCGAAAGTCGAAATCCACTGGGCTTTCGACTGACGATTCGAGGGGCGACTCTCCGCATCGTCGGCATAAGTCCAGGGGGTCTCGGTCCTGTAGTGGGTCCCGCCATTCCTCTGCCTCTTCGAGGCACTCACGGAAGCACTGTCACCAGTCGCCTTCCCCGTCCTCGTCCGAGGACTCCGCCCGTCGGCGGGTTGCTTGTCCCAACAAGCATTCCTCTCCTGCGGAATGGGATTAATTTCGTGGAGTTGATGACGATTTTTCAGTCGCAGGGCTCCATTCCGTCCACGCCATTGAAAGATGCTGGCAGGGAACGTGCTAGAGCCACCGTTCGTACGCCTTTGGGATCGAGCGGTCGGCGCGATCACCGGGAACCTTCGAGGTCCCGGTCGGACAAGGTGGCTCGCTCTAGCCATGCCCGCTCCAGGTCCCGGTCCTCGACGCCATCGAGACCATCTAAGGCTGTGAGGTCTTCGAAGAAGACGTCGACGCCTTCGGCGCCGAGACCATCGAAGGACTCTCTCGAGGCTTTGCCTCCGAGGAAGCCATCAACGCCATCGGCGCCGAGGCTGTCGAAGGACACGCTCGGGGCTCCGTCCTCGAGGCCTGTGTCGAAGCCAATGGCACCATGCTCAACGCCCTCGACGCCATTCGAGGAGGATTTCTCCGAGGTGCCCCGGAGACCGGTGGAAACCCAGAGGAAGGCTCTGGCCAAGTCAAAGAAACGTGGTTGTGCCTTTTTCTGTGCCCTCATCCCGGGATTTATTCCAGCCTCTTGATTATATTTCTGAGGTGGATGAAGGGTCTGAGGAAGGGTTGGTTCCTGACGGCCTCTTATCTGGTCATAGCCAGTTGGAAGACCTGTGTCAGTCTCTGCATGACGCCAGTGGTCTGGACACCTCTCCGGAGGTGGAGTTCGGTAGGCCTGAGCCTGGCACGCACGCTGAGTCTTCGTACCGGCGGCTTATGTCGAGGATGACTGAGTATTTGGGATGGTCTGCGCCACCAGTGGATTTTATGCAGGATGACCTGACAGATATCTTGGACCAAGGTCCACCAACTGACCCGGTTCTGCCATTCCATATGGCCTTGCAAAGAAGGGTGGCAGCGGCTTGGACTGCTCCGTAGAGTCTCCCGGCAGTGAGCAAGTCTTTGCCGAATAAACTAGCCAGTAGCGACCCCAGCTACTTCACTACGCACCCCACTCCGGAGAGTTTGGTGGTGCAAGTGGCTAAGGCCCCAGCAAAACCGGCGTCGTACCCTACCATCCCACCTGATAGGGACGACAAGCGTTTCGATGGCTGGGCGAAGAAAGTGTTTTCTTCAGGGGCTATGGCTTTACAGGCAGCCAACTCCGTGTGTGCCTTAGCACATTTCACTCACACTCTGTGGAATTGTGTGTCTTTGGCGGCTGAACATATTCCCGAAGGGGAGGAATGGGATGGTTTTCTTGCTCTCATTCAGGATGGCAAGGATGCCATGTGTGAATCCGTTCAGTCGGGTCTGGACATGGCCGATTGTCAGCCGGTCCATGGCAGGGAGCACCGTAATGCACAGATTTGCGTGGTTGCGGAAGTCGGGGTTTGCTCCTGATGTACAAGGCCGGCTTCTCAACATGCCCTTTGATAGTGAACATCTTTTTGGCAGCAAGGCTGACGAGAGCTTTGAGAGGTGCAGACCTCCAAAGTTGCTGCTGCAGTTCGCCAACCTCCGCCTTTTCATCCTAGGGGACAGCAATGGAGGGGAGGTTCCTTTCGATACTACTCTTCCTTTGGTAGATTGAGAGGAGCTGCAAGTCAAAGGGGCCACCACAGGAGTACCAGAGGTGGAAAACAAGGTACTTGTGGTGCCAAGGCCGCTCGGCCTGTTGCCTCTTTACCCTCAGGCAATGCTGCAGCCGCTTCAGCTCAGTCATGAAGCCATGTCCCATGGTTCGCCGGTTGGGGGAAGGCTGGCACAGCATCTTGTGGAATGGGGTGCCATTACTTCAGATGTGTGGGTTCTGGAGATCATAACCCACAGTTACTGTCTTCCTTTCCGGCAGAGGCCTCACGACAATCCACCAGGGAATGTCTCTTTGAAGAGTCTGGATCCACTCCTTGCGCAGGAAATCCAATCCCTGCTGGAGAAAGGCGCCATAGAACTGGTGCCTGTAGCGGAGAGGAACAAGGGATGGTATTCCCCTTATTTTTTGATTATGAAGAAAGACGGGGGATTGAGACCCATCATGGACTTGCGTGGTTTGAACAAGCTCCTCAGGAAGAACAAGTTCAAGATGGTTAATCTCTCTCAAGTCCTACAGGCCCTTCAACTTCAGGACTGGTTGGTGTCTCTCGACCTCAAGGACACTTATTTTCATGTGCCGATTCATCCAAAGCACAAGAAGTTCCTGAGGTTCGCGGTTGGTGACTCGCATTTTCAGTTTCGGGTCCTGCCGTTCGGCTTGACCTCCGCCCCGAGGGTCTTCACCAAGCTCATGGTGTTGGTGGCAGCGTATCTCAGGAAAGGGGGGATTCACGTCTACCCCTACCTGGATGATTGGTTGATCAGGGCGCTCTCTCCCGAGCAAGTCCTGGATCATCGGTCAGTCACCTGCCACTCCCTTCACAAGCTGGGCTTCATCCTCAACTTAAAGAAGTCCCACTTGACGCCAACCCAGCGGCTCCAGTACATCGGAGCAGTGCTTGACACATCCCTGGGGCAGTGTTTCCCTCCCCAGGTGAGGGCTCCTCACATTCTGCAGATGGTGCACAAGTTTCAGCATGCCCAAAGTCTCCCGGCGTTCGAGTTCTTGATGTTGCTCGGCCTCATGGCATCCTGCATTGTTCTGGTGCCAGAGGCCAGGTTGCGGATGAGATCTCTGCAATGGGCTCTCAAGCTCCAGTGGTCGCAGTCCTCTGGCAGGATGTCGGACCCCGTTCAGGTGCCACCCTCGGTCGCCCAGGATCTTCTGTGGTGGGCTGTCGAAGGCAATCTGATGAAGGGGGCTCCATTTTGGCTACCCTGGCCGGAGGTAACCATCATGGTGGACGCGTCCCTCACGGGATGGGGAGCTCATGCCAATGAGTTGACAGCGGTCGTTGGTCTCTGTCGGAGTCCAGACTCCATATCAATCTGTTGGAGCTGAGGGCCGTCAGGCTAGCCCTGAAGGCTTTTCTGCCTTCTGTGCCAGGGAAGAATGTCCTGATCCTGATGGACAACACAGTGGCCATGCACTACCTCAACAAAAAGGCAAAAAGGAGGGGGGCAGGGCCTCTCCCTCTGTGCAGAGAGGCAATGCAGCTCTGGTTCTGGGCCATCCAGCAGGAAATTTCGCTCTCGGCAGTTCATCTGGCCGGAGACGAAAACGCGGCAGCAGATGCTCTGAGCAGGCAGAGCACGTTCTATCACGAGTGGGAGCTGGCTCAGGAAATTCTCCTGGAGATCTTCGCCTTTTGGGGGAGATCCCACAAGTGGATCTCTTTGCCACCAGTGTCAACTGGAAGTGCGAAAGATTCTGCTCGTGGGTATTTCCTCCAAGAGGAGCCTTAGGGGAAGCATTCGTAGTGGAGTGGTCCTTCCCACTGCTGTACATGTTTCCTCCAGTCCCCGTCATTCCGCAAGTGCTACGGAGGTTACGGAGGTTCGGTTCCCAGATGATCCTCATTGCTCCGGCATGGGCCAGGAAAACGGGGTACCCGGACCTTCTAGACATGTCCATCTGCCCTCCACGCCATCTTACCTACCGAGACGATCTGCTCTCAAGGGAGGGGGGGGGGGTCAGGTTCTCCATCGAGAGGTCAAGTTCCTCAACCTTCATGCTTGGCTTCTGAAAGGTTGAGGTATAAGGATTGGGACCTCCCTGAAGACGTGATGGAGGTGTTGCTTTCGGCCAGAAGGCCCACAACAAAGTCCCTGTACCGTTGCGGTTGGAGAAAGTTCTGCGACTGGTGCAGAGTTAAGAATGTGGATCCTTTTTCATGTATGTTCTGACTTGAGTGTCGTGTAGACCGATGAGACCTCCGTCCCCAAGTGACGCACAGGGGAACTAAATAGAAACCCGCTGTACGACCTTTGAGGCCACAGGTGAGAGATGTCTTCTCGGATCCACGGAGCCTCTAGGAACACCGATGCTGCTGTCAAGAGGGAATGAGGTTAAGCACCAGGCAAGCACAATACAATAAGGAAAACAAGTAACTAAAGTGTCTTACCTATCTGGTGTAATGGAGACCCAGGTGACCTAGTAGGGAGGTTCGAGGCTCATTAGATGCGGCGGTCCCTGGAATGGTAGAACCGCAGGTTCAGCGTGGATGAAGAGTAGCCACCTGTGGGAGTCAGGGCTGGACTTGAATCCCCAGTAGGGAAAAGGCGTAGAAGATCAGCAAGGTACCAAGGGATGATCCAAAGACAAGTCGAGGTGCAGTCCAAATATCCGGCAACAGGTAAAGAGTTCCAAGCAAAAGTACCAAGGGGTGTCCGAGGGAGTCCGTGATAGATTTCCGTGGTCAAGGTAAACAAGGAGCAAGTTGTAACGCCAAACAGTGTCCGAAGCCAGCTGAGAAGCAATGAGTGTTCTGTCTCTCAGTACTTTATACTGATCGCCCCTGGGTCACGTGACTTCTCTGGATCATGTGACGTCCACCAAGATCACATGGGGAACGCCGTAGTGTATCACGTGACTGGCGTGAGGACGTGAGGCCGCCCTTTCTGCTATACGTTCTCCAAGGCAGTTGCCAATGCAGAAAGGGTTGCAATCGAGCCCGTACACTGGTACGGAGTTTTCGGTTCTGTGGGTTCACCGAATCACTTGAGCCTCGAAGCTTGGGAGGAGGTGTTGGGGGAATGTGGGCAGTGTTCTGATGTGTCGTGGCCTGGTGTGCAGAGGATCGCCTAACATAGCCCCCCCCCAACGGCCCACGACCCCGTGGGCAGGACGGATGATCCCTATGGAAGCGGGCAACCAACCGCGGGGCGTTCAAATCAGACGCGGAAACCCACGAACGCTCCTCCGGGCCGTAACCCGTCCAATCCACCAGATACTGGAGTCTACCCCTAAACCACCTAGAACCCAAAATGGCCGACACCTCAAAAACATCAGGAGAGGTCAAGGACACCGGCGCAACAGGGGTACGAAGACGGACTGAGTCGGGACAGGGTTTGAGGAGGGAGACATGAAACACAGGATGGATACGCCAAGAGCTGGGGAGTACTAAACGGAAAGCCACCGGATTAACAACCTGTGAGATCACATACGGACCGACAAAGCGAGGCAGCAACTTCCGGCAACCCACTAGTCGAAGATGCCAGGAAGATAACCAGACCCTAGAACCCACCACCAGAGGGGGAGCAGCACGACGCTTGCCATCCACACGGGCCTTCATGGAGGCCTTTGCTTCAGTGAGATGAACCACTGTACTTGCATGAATAGCCGAAAGATCCCTAAGACATGTCGTGGCCGCAGGATTCAAAGAACCAGAGGCATCAGGGACCGGCAAAACCTTGGGATGTTGACCATAGAGGGCGTAAAAAGGAGAATAACCAGTAGCTGAATGAGCCGCGTTGTTATACGCGAACTCCGCAAGCCGCAAAACGGCCAACCAAGAGGACTGATGTTGCAATATGAGGCAACGAAGGTATTGTTCCATCGATTGATTCGTCCTTTCGGTCTGGCCATCGGTCTCCGGATGATAGGCCGAAGAATACCTCGTATCGATGCCCAACAGTTTCGTCAAGGACCTCCAAAACCGAGAGGTGAACTGTGAACCTCGATCGGAAACAATGACCGAAGGGAGGCCGAATAACATAAACACATGTTCAAAAAACAAGTCCGCCAAGACAGGGGCCGAAGGGATACCCCTACAAGGAACAAAACGGGCCATTTTAGTGAACGTGTCCACCACTACCCAGACGGTGTCAAAGCCTTTGGACTTGGGGAGATCGGTAACGAAATCCATTGTTAACGTATGCCAGGGCCTGGGAGGTACCGGAAGTGGAAGCAACAATCCAACCGGTCGACCCCTTTGATGTTTAGCCTGAGCACATACCGCACAAGATCTGACATAACACTCTACATCGCGCTTCATAGAAGGCCACCAACACCAACGCTTGAGAAGATCTAAAGTGCGCTCTTGTCCGGGATGGGCATTAAAGGGAGCGTCATGAGACCACTCAAGGGCTAGGTTACGTGTATCAGGTGTAGGAAGAAACAGGCGTTCATGTACGAAAGGTAGACCATCAGAATATACAGGATCCCATTCTCGCAACTGGTCAGAATGATTGCTAGTCCAGGACCGGACCGAATCTAATAGTGACAATGAGGGTGTACAGAGACAAATCACATGGCTTTTACCGAGAACAGTGTCGGGGAATGTAGGCAACTGGACCCCACCCGGAGAACGTGACAAGGCATCCGCCTTCCCATGTGAAGTGCCAGGACGGTGCATGATATGGAAATCAAAGGCGGAAAAGAAAAGATGCCATCGGACCTGTCTGCTATTGATGCATTTCAAAGAAGCCAGATCCTGTAGGTTCCGATGATCGGAGTATACCGTGACGGGATGTCTAGCCCCCAGAAGATGATGACGCCAGACACGGAAAGCATCCATGACAGCCAAGAGTTCTTTCTCCGTGACGGTATAATGAGACTCAGTACTGGAAAACTTACGGGAATGATATGCAACTGGATGTAATTTGCCTGTATTTGGACATGTTTGTGATAATACCGCACCGAGGGCAAAGGAAGAGGCATCCGCCTCAACTATGAACGGAAGATCAGGATTAGGATGTTGGAGTACCGGTGCGGTAGTAAAGGCGGTTTTCAAAGCCTCAAAAGCCTCCTGCTGTTCTCTCTGCCATTGATAAGATACCTGAGGACTAGTCAGGGCCGTAAGCGGGGCTACAATTGTGGAAAAGGAAGAAATGAAACGTCTGTAAAAGTTGGCGAACCCTAAAAAAGCCTGCAAGGATTTGAGTGTACGAGGTACTGGCCAATCTAATACTGCTTTGACCTTAGATTCATTCATGGATAACGCCCCAGGGGTGATGTGAAAACCCAAAAACTCGACAGTTGTCTTATGGAACTGACATTTCTCAGGTTTGGCAAACAAGGAATGTTCTCTCAAACGGGTCAATATTTCTCGGACATGAATCACGTGTTCATCAAGGTCACGAGAAAAGATTAGGATATCGTCCAAGTACACAACCATATATACATCCAATATATCCCTGAATATGTCGTTCATGAATCGTTGGAAAGTGGCCGGGGCGTTACATAGGCCAAAGGGCATGACCAGATATTCGTACAAGCCATACAGAGTGCAGAAAGCGGTCTTCCACTCGTCTCCCTCGCGGACGCGTACTAAGTTGTATGCGCCGCGTAGGTCGAGCTTAGTGAAAACGGAAGCGTGTGTTAAATGGTCTAGAAGTGGAGTGATTAACGGGATGGGATACCTATCCTTTTTAGTGATAGCGTTAAGACGCCGATAATCTACACAAGGGCGTAAATCCCCCTCCTTCTTAGGTACAAAGAAGATAGGACTTGCCGCGGGTGAAGTGGAGGGGCGGATGTGTCCTAGTCGCAGGGCGTTCTGTACATAGTCTTTCAACGCCAGTTCCTCCGAAGGGGACAAAGAATAGATCCTGCCCGAAGGAATATTGGAATCGGGAAGCAGTTCGATTGGGCAGTCATATGGTCTGTGTGGAGGGAGTACCTCAGACGAGCCCCGGTCGAACACTGACTCGAATTCTCTGTATTCTGGCGGAATCCCAGATACCAACCCCCCAACAGTATGTGTATGCACAAGCTCCGGATCGTCGACAGTCAGTGCGAGTTGGGCTAAGGCCCCCAAGGCCCGGGAAGGTGTGTCAGGGGCTTGATGGACCGGAAGACAATAATTCTGACAGATATCAGACTCAAAGACTACAGTACCTGACTGCCAATTGATCAACGGATTATGTTCATGTAACCATGGAATCCCTAGGATGATGCCGAATTGGGGTGTGGTGATCAAATCAAAACTCAGGGTTTCGGTGTGTACTTCTTGTATGGTTAACAAGAGGGGTGCGGTTTGCTGTTTGACAGGACCAGAAACCAGTGCAGAGCCGTCCACGGCTTGGACATGTTCCGGTCGTGTTTTCACCACTAAAGGTAGGTTGAGGGAATGGGCCAAATCAATATCTATGTAATTACCAGTGGCACCTGAATCAATAATGATATTGACTGCATGAAGAAGGCCTGTAGAGGGACATAGGGTAGCCTTTACAGAAATGGGTTGAACACGAGTAAAGGCAAGGGAGGTACCCGGAGAAGATGACGGAACACTCGACCTGTTCTCCGATTCTAAGGTCGAGCCGTCCGAAAAACCTGACTCTTCCTGGGCCGTCGAGGACACTCTTTCACGAAATGTCCAGTGGTACCACAATAAAAGCATGCATTATCCACCCTTCTACGTTCTCTCTCAGATGTTGTAATAGGACTACGTAACCCTCCCACTTGCATAGGTTCTTCGGTACTGGAAGCAGGAGTGCCAACAAGAGTGGGAGAGGAAGTGGCCCCCAATTCAGCTCTACGCTCCGATCGTCGTGCATCTACCTGCAAGACCAGATCAACCAATTCCTGATACTGAGTAGGCATAGAAGGGATCACTGCTAGTGCATCTTTCATGGTGTTACTCAACCCCCTATAGAAAACCACCGCCCTCTTGTTTTCTGGCCATGATGTTTCCGCAACTAGCTGATTGAATCGGGTGATGTAATCTATCAGAGACCTTTTACCCTGAGTCAATTCCAACAACTCCAAATCCCTAGACTGTACCTTGTGTCGGGTATCGAATACTCGGGCCATTTCTAGGACCAGCAAATCAAAGTCGTAGAGAACTGGGCTGTTGTTCTCTAACAGGGGATTAGCCCAAGCGGCTGCTGTTCCGGCCAAATGGGAAAGGGCGAAGGCAGCTTTAGCAGTGGTGGTGGAAAAAGCCAAAGGTCTGCATAGGAAATGTAACTTGCACTGATTAATAAAGGTTCTGAACTTCTTGGGATCCCCTTGATAGCGTTCAGGAGCAGCTAGGGGGGAAGGGGTTGGAAGTATCATCGGAGTTGGGACTACAGGAGCAATAACGGGAGAGGGCGTAGTGGAGGAGCTGGCATCGCCAAACTCAGGGTCTGCAGGAAGGGAATGTTGAACACTTTGTATGGAATCTAACCTTTGATGGATCACAGCGTTTGCGGCGGCCATATCTGCCCTTAATATTGTAATTGCCTGAACCAAAGCAGCTATGGGTTCATCCGTGGATCCCTGCATCGTCTGACACGACTATACGGCTTCTCAGTCTGTTCTGACTTGAGTGTCGTGTAGACCGATGAGACCTCCGTCCCCAAGTGACGCACAGGGGAACTAAATAGAAACCCGCTGTACGACCTTTGAGGCCACAGGTGAGAGATGTCTTCTCGGATCCACGGAGCCTCTAGGAACACCGATGCTGCTGTCAAGAGGGAATGAGGTTAAGCACCAGGCAAGCACAATACAATAAGGAAAACAAGTAACTAAAGTGTCTTACCTATCTGGTGTAATGGAGACCCAGGTGACCTAGTAGGGAGGTTCGAGGCTCATTAGATGCGGCGGTCCCTGGAATGGTAGAACCGCAGGTTCAGCGTGGATGAAGAGTAGCCACCTGTGGGAGTCAGGGCTGGACTTGAATCCCCAGTAGGGAAAAGGCGTAGAAGATCAGCAAGGTACCAAGGGATGATCCAAAGACAAGTCGAGGTGCAGTCCAAATATCCGGCAACAGGTAAAGAGTTCCAAGCAAAAGTACCAAGGGGTGTCCGAGGGAGTCCGTGATAGATTTCCGTGGTCAAGGTAAACAAGGAGCAAGTTGTAACGCCAAACAGTGTCCGAAGCCAGCTGAGAAGCAATGAGCGTTCTGTCTCTCAGTACTTTATACTGATCGCCCCTGGGTCACGTGACTTCTCTGGATCATGTGACGTCCACCAAGATCACATGGGGAACGCCGTAGTGTATCACGTGACTGGCGTGAGGACGTGAGGCCGCCCTTTCTGCTATACGTTCTCCAAGGCAGTTGCCAATGCAGAAAGGGTTGCAATCGAGCCCGTACACTGGTACGGAGTTTTCGGTTCTGTGGGTTCACCGAATCACTTGAGCCTCGAAGCTTGGGAGGAGGTGTTGGGGGAATGTGGGCAGTGTTCTGATGTGTCGTGGCCTGGTGTGCAGAGGATCGCCTAACAATGTACTATTCCGGTGTTTGTCCTTTTCGCTTTCGTTAGCCCACAAGGGCCTGCAAGTGGGTACCATTAAAGGTTACCTGGCAGCGCTGTCTATATTGAAGAGCTTGTCTGAGGAGTGTTCTTACTTCAAGTTTCCTTTAATTTCGCAGTTTCTGAAAGGGCTCACTAATGTGTTCCCACCGTCACCTTTTTAGGTGCCCGGTTGGGATTTGAACCTCGTTCTGAAATTCCTAATGGGAGCTCCGTTTGAGCCATTACATTCTTGTCCTTTGAGACTGTTGACTTTGAAAACTGTATTTTTAGTTGCGGTCATTTCCGCTCGCAGAATGAGCGAGTTGCAGGCACTTTCTGCCAAGCCACCCTTTACTATTTTCCATAAGGACAGGGTTGTCCTGCGGGTGCGACCTTCTTTTCTTCTGGAGGTTGTGTCTGAATTTCATTTGAGCCAGAAAGTGGTTCTTCCGGCTTTTTATCCTCCTCCACATCCTGGTAAGGAAGAGGAGAGGCTCCATAGCCGCTGCACTTGGGGATGTTTGCCCCACATGGGAGGCAGCCGCCCAAGGCCAGGTATATCGCCCCTGATCATCCTTCATCATCCTGGAGTGCTGGCTGGGCTGCATTACAGAATTTCCCTCAGGGGGGAGGGAAGGGGGCTTGTCAGGGCTCACTGGAGCTGCCGCTGTGCTTGGGGATGGTACACCCACATGGTAAATGGATGTACAAGGCCGGGGACATCACCTCCAACCATCCTGGAGTTCTTGCTGGCCTGTGTTACAGCTTTTCCCCACCAGGGAATCCTGGCAGTGTGCCAATACCTCCCCGAAGGGAAAAGCTGTAACGCAGCCCAGCCAGAGGCCTGCAGGGTGAGGAACCATCTCAGGATACGTTGGTTGGAATCCTTTTGAACGGCCGGCCATTATAAAGGCGCATGGTCAGTGAAAACCTTGAAAGTTCTGCCCAACAACTAGTACCAGAGGGCTTCTACCACCCATTTAATGGTAATGCACTCTGTTTCTATTGTCGAATAAACTTCCTCATGTGGCAGCAGCTTCCAGCTGATGAAATCCACTGGATATAAATCCTCTTCGACAGCCTGGGACAGTACCGCTACTAACCCACTACCCAAGGTGTCAGTTTGTAGAAAGAATGGTTCCTCAAAGTCCGGACATCGTAAAACCGGGAGAGCCGAAATAGTTTTCTTCAGCTGGTGGAATGCTTGTATGGCCTTGGCATCTGTGAGAATGTCACCTTTGTATGTGGACTTGAGGGTTTCTGTCAAAGGAGAGGCCACCGTGGAGAACAATGGAATAAACCGTCTGTAATATCCCACAAAGCCTAAAAAGGCTCAAACCTGTGTTCGGTTTCCAGGCATGGGCAGACGAAGAATGGCTTCCACTTTATCCAGTTGGGGTCTGATGACACCACCTCCTACCAGATAACCTAAGTACCTGGTTTGTTTTGCCCTGGGGTTGTTTTCTTCAGATTGATGTTTAAGCCTGCTTTCTCAAGTTCTTTCACTACTTTTCCCAGATGTTCACAGTGTTCACTCCAGCTGCTGCTGAAAACTATGATATTGTCCAGATAAGCAGAACTGTAGGCCTCATGGGATGCTAGCACCATGTTCATGAAGGACTGGAATGTCGCTGGTGTAGCGTGTAAAGCAAATGGTAAAACAGTAACTGGTACAATCCAGATGGTGTGGAGATAGCCGTTTTGATTGGGTCCTCCTTTTGAAGGGGTATTTGCCAGTACCCTTTAGTAAGGTCTATGCTACTGAGGTACTGTGCAGCCCCTAGCCTTTCTAACAGTTTGTTGACGCGAGGCATAGGGTACACTTGGTAAGTGGGTATTGCATTAAGCCTTCAGAGGTCCATGCAAAATCTGGTGGAACCATCTGGTTTAGGTACGAGAACAATAGGTGAGGACCAATGACTAATAGAGCGCTTGATAACTCCTAGACGTAGCATCTCTTCTACTTCATCTTGAACTGCGGCTCGTTTAGTTTTAGTGAGTCGATAAGGTCGTATTCGTACAGACTGGTTAGGGAGAGCCTCTATAGAATGTTCCACTAAGGTAATTCATCCTGGATAATAAGAAAACACATGACTTAGTGGCTGTAGGAATGTTTGAAGTTCTTTCTTTTTCACTTCACAGAGCTGTGGGCCCCATTGTACTGCCTGTAGGGCTATTTGGTTCCTTCTCCTGGATGTTCTTATGTTGTATGGTGGCAAGTACGGCCACTGACGATGCTGAAGGTTCTTTCCACTCTTTTAAAAGATTGACATGGTAGTTCTTTGTTTTCTCCTTCCTGTCTGGCTGTTCGATAAATTCACCGGCCCCAATACTGCAGATACCTTATATGGACCTCATATTTGGTCACTCTCCATCTCATTATGTATTGAAATCACTTTATCAAAACATCTTGCTCTAACTCCACTTAAGGCTTTACATTCAACTACGTCATGCATGGCAGGCAAGTTCCATCTGGTCCTGTTACACAGTCTTCGCACAGAACTGGTTACATCCATAGAACTGCTAAGCCTTTCTATTCTAAATGGAGGCTGTTTGATACCTTGCCTGGAAAACGACGTTTGCATTATACACATCGTTAAATTCACGTGATCAGAGATTGTCACGTGTGCGTGATTTTACGTTTATAAGCAGCGTGAGGACATCGCTTGCTGCTTCTGATTGAACCAACATGGCGTTTTGCTGCTGAAACTTTGATCTGCGTCCTCGCAACTTTTCAGCTACTTCTTTGGCTTTCCTTCGGTGTGTTTTCTCCACACGCAAACTCCTGTAGCTGTGATCCAAAAGAAACTGCAGCTTTCCTTGACCGCGTGTATTATTACACACGCTATCTTCTTCTGCCGTTCTATGAAGCCCCATGTACGGCTTTCCTGCACACGCGAACACTGGCTGCCTCTGCTGCTTGGAAGTTTGTCGCGTGCAAAATCATATGTGGCTTCCAGAACTCTCAACGTGCTGGTTTCCTGGCTGCGTGTAAGTTTGTCACGTGTAAAACCACACGCGGGTTCCTGAACTCTTAACATGCGGCTTTCCTGGCTGCGTGGAAGTTTGTTGCGTGCAAAACCACACGCGGTTCCCTGAACTCTCAACGTGCGGCTTTCTGGCTGTGTGTACTATTGATAATTTCACATGCAAGTTGTGCTATGCTTTTGATTTGAATCCTGATACCTGTGATGTAATAACAGGAGGATTTCTACGCCCTATCTTCTGTTCAACCTGGGAAAGGAAGTACTGCCTGCTGCTATTGTTTTGGAAGGTGATTGTGCAATGTACATTGGACGCTATACTGTGGTGCACCAACCCGGTATCTAGGGTGACCCTCGTGCCGTTCGGAATAAGTTTTCCCTTACTAACCTTCCCTCCTTTTCGTTGTTACCATATTGGATTCCTTCAGAGACTTTGGCGGAGCTTCCAGTTATCAGCATCTACAGGTTAGTGTTGTACTACTTGAGGACATATTAGTGAGAGTTAATGTTGGGATATTTTCTCATGACGCCTTCTTTTATCTTAGGCTGACTTCCAATTGTTTCCCACGCCCTTTCCAGTGATACCTCCCTCTGCCTGTTTTATTAGTCAGAGAGTAGTATCATTTGGAAGGTCTATTTTGAGTTCACTACTGTCAAGTCTTTTGCCTCTTCAAGGATCTGTAAGAACCCTACCAATTGTATCCTTTATGGTTATACCTGTATCCTCTTTACATCAGATACGTGGTTGATTTATGACAGAATCAGAAGCCATGGAGGGTACGTATCCTTTAACGGTCTTGACTCAGTTAATTACTGATTTGAGAAACTAAATGATTACAGCACAGGATACATTTCATCATCGCATTGATGTTATGCAAGACGCCATGCATGCCTCTCCTCAGGGAATTTAGGCACCAGTAGCCACGGCATCTGGATCCGGGATATCGGCACCACAACTGGAAGCTGTTCAAGTGGTCATGCCAACACAGTTTCCTATGGCTCCCCCAGAAAGGTTCACTGGTGATCCTAAACCCTATGGAACCTTTGTCAACCAGTGCCAACTTCATTTCCTTTGCTGGCCTAATTCATTTCCTGATTTAACTACAAAGGCGGCATTCGTACTTTCTCATTTAGGGGGTACTGCTGCTGCTTGGGCAAATCCTTTACTGTAGACAAATAGCCCATTGCTTTACCATTGCGATGCTCTTTTGTCATCCATGAGTAAGGTCTATGACATGCGTTATACAGACTTGGAGTTGCTTAGTCTACAACGGGGTAATCAGACTTTATTGGCATATATAGCCCGATTCAATCAATTGTCAGCCGAGACCCAATGGCCTGAAGATAAGAAAACGGCTGTTTTCTACAAGGGACTTTCAGATGAATTGAAAGATGACTTATCCACCGTTCCTGTGGTCCCTGCTGGGTTCACAGAACTGCTTGATTTAATCTGGCAAATCGACGCCCGGCGAAATGCTCTAAAAGGGGAGAAAAAACCTTTCCTGCAAGCAACTGTTCGTATGGATGTACAAACAGCTCCATCCAATGAGACTGAACCTATGCAGATTGGAGCAGTGAGAGGTTGATTATCTAATGCAGAAAGAGAGAATCGAAGAAAAAACTACTTATGTATGTATTGCGGTTCCTCTGAGCATTTACTGGTTGCATGTCCCAAGAAACCAATCAAGCGTTTGGGAAACGCCAAAACTCGACATTGGCAGGAGTCCCTCTGTCGAGTGCTACATCGGACTCCCATACACTTCCGGCTTTTGCTCCTATAGCCGTGGAGGTGACATTACAATTTGCAGATCAAGTACTGTGTTCCCGGGCTATGGTAGATTCAGGTGCCACAAATAATTATATTGACATCACATATGCAAAGAACTGTTCTATACCCATGATAACCAAGGGCAAACCTGAAACAGTGAGCACTGTGGACGGGTTGGTACTGACCTCGGGAATGGTAACCAAAGAAACTGTCCCTATTCGGATGGTTTTACCAAAAGGTCATCCAGAGGAGATGATTTTTGATGTAATCGCGGCTCCTCATTACAAACTGTTACTTGGTCTTGCCTGGCTGACTCTCAATCCTACTATTGACTGGGTTACGGGACAGATTCAATATCAATCTGCTTATTGTAATGAGCATTGTTTTCCTAATCAGGTGGTATCAACTAAATCACACATCTTGGCCTCTATGGAAGGCTCAGCTATCATCAGTTCTATACAATGCGGTGGTACATATATACCATGTGAGTATACCCAATATGCAGATGTTTTCGACAAAGGCCAGGCAGAACAGCTGCCTCCACATAGACAGTATGACTGTCCAATTGAACTGATTCCTGGGGCTAAAATTCCTATTGGTTGAGTTTATTCCTTAACTCCCAAAGAAGACGTTGGGCCTCATTACACGGTAGGCAGTGGACCAAGGTGCTATTAGCACCTTGGTCCATGCCGGTAAATTACCGGCACCACCTTGGAGGAAAGGGGAATTACCGCCCTATTCCAAGGTTGGCGGGGTTGTAATTTCCCCTTCCTCCATTGCCCTTCCCCATTTTTGCCCCATAGGGCATAATGGGAATGGGGAAGGTGCTAATTACGGTACTGCAAATTGCGGTACCGTAATTAGCACCCTGGTCCCTTTGCGGGTCCCTACTTTAACGGCTGGTCTACACCAGCTGTTAATGTCGGGTCCCGCAAAGGGACCTCGTAGTAAGGCGGTAAGGGTTAACCCTTACCGCCTTCCGTGTAATGAGGCCCGTTGTCTTGAAAGAATATATAGACAAAGCTCTTGATATGGGGTTCATACGGCCATTTCAATCGCCTGCTGCCTCTCCATAATTTTTTGTTTCGAAAAAAGAATGAGACTTAAGACCCTGTATAGATTACAGGGCTCTTAAAGACATCACCATTAAGAATCAGTATCCATTACCACTGATAAACGTGTTGTTAAATCAGCTGGGTAATTCCACATACTTTTCCAATTAGTTTTTATTAAACATTTCATCAAACAATAAATCTGCCAGCCAACATCTGGCCATATTCAGGATTAAAACACATCAAGGGTAAAGACCAAACGTACCCATTCCCCCCCCCAAAACCCAAGACCCCCCCGACCCCAAGCTACCTGGGTTACAAAGAGCGAAAGGTACACGAGGATCAGAGTTAGGACACAAAACTTAGTGAGGCTTTTCAACACAAAATCCATGTCTTAGGGGCCCAAAAGATTGCATGAGGTCTGGTGGGCTGCCAGAATACAAACCGCCTTCCCCGAGCCACAGGCCTCCCCCCCCACACCCAGCTGTTCACAGTTTCAGGGCTTCACATTCCGTACTTAACAAAACAACAGTCCAGTCCTGCAAAAAAGAAGACATGTTATCGTTAACTATGGCCGACATCTTTTCAAATGTAAAAATTGACAATAATTTGGTGAGCCACTCCGCCTTAGAGGGGGCTTGGGGACTTTTCCATTTTTGAGCCAAGGCCATTCTCCCAGCCCGTAACATAGCCCTCGTCACCCCGGTAAAGGACTCAGAGTCGCTGTCAGGCAAAGGAGTGCCCAGAAGAACTTCCAAGGGGTGAAGAGAGGGGCACGTTCCCAGACAGCTCTTGATCCAACTAAGCAGTTCTGCCCAAAAAACCTGAACAACGGGCAATCCCACCACATGTGGAACCGAGTACCACACAGAGAGCATTCCCAGGGACACATTGGAGATACCTTGGCAAACATCCTAGATAAGGTAACTGGGGGACGGTGCCACAAGTGGAGAATCTTGAAATTATGCTCCATAGCTGCTGTATACAAACCTCCCCCCAAAAATTGATCTAAAGACCCCCTGTCATGTGCGATCATCCAGGGCAAAGCCCAGCCTCTACTCCCAGATGCGCTTGAACAGCTGTCGACCCTCTAGGTTAGCAGTAACCAGCACATGGTAAATCTTTGACAGAGACCACTTCCTGGACTTAGCATCCACAAAAATGCTCTCAAATGGGGTTAAGGGACGGGACAAGTCCGCCCGCCAACCAGCCTGGGTAAGGATACCTTTAAGCCGCAAGTATTCAAAGATGGAAAGCGGCTTTTCACGCAACACCTCTGACAACTGGCCAAACTCAATAAAATCACCATGACGAAAAGGTGCGCCGTCCTCTCCACCCCCTCGTCCGACCACGGCTGGGTCTCTCGAAAACCTCTGGATCCCAAACTGATCAGGGGACCCCATAGAGAAGAAAAGGGAGAAGGCCAAGAGGAAAGGAGCTTATTATCCTTATTAGGCTTCCAGGACGCCCACAGAACAGACCAAATTGGGTGTAATTTAGCCCTCTTCGGGAGGGAACGCGGATGCGCCCAGAGTAAATCCCTAACTTTGAAAGGGTGGACCTGAACATCCTCGACATACGTCCAGTATGTCCTAAGGTCGTCCCTCAGATGTTCTAGCATCACCCACAGCTGAGCTGCCTTATAATACATTTTAAAATCAGGAAGACAGAACCCTCCGTGAGACTTTGGGAGGGTCAGGGTGGAATATTTCACTCTTTCCCTCTTGCCATTCAAAACAAATCGCAAAAGACGAGATTGCAGAGAGTCAAAAAAGGAGTCTGGGACAACGCAAGGAAGGGACGAAAAGAGACGGAGGAGACAGGGGAGTATGTTCATTTTAATCGTAACCATTTGCCCAAACCAAGAGAGAGTGAGAGGTGCCCATCTTGTCAAATCACTAAAGATCTTAGCCTGAAGGGGTAAAAAATGAAACTCATACAATTTGTTTAAATCTCTAGGGATATCAGTGCCTAAATACCTAGTTGATTACCACTCTACTCTCATCCCCAACACCTCTGATTTACCACTTATCTCTCGGTCTAGCCGCCCCATTGGCATAATACATGATTTGAATACATTGATCCTGAGTCCCGAAAACGCCCCAAAAAGACGAATCAAATCTAGCAGGTTCGGAAGGGATCCGTGAAGCCCGGTCAGGTACGCCAATATATCATCTGCGAAAAGGGATAGCTTGAACTTGCAGTCCCCACACTGCACCCCAGAAATACCACCATCGGCTCTAACCGCAATGGCAAAAGGCTCCATTGCCAGAGCATACAAAAGAGGGGGCACCCCTGCCGAGTGCCGCTGGAGAGCGAAAAACCGGCCGAAGTACAGCCGTTCACCAATACCCGCGCCGAGGGGCCATTGTACAAGGCAGCAACCCACCTGCAGAAATTGACACCCAGACCCATCTTACGCAGCACCCTTCCCAATGTTTGGCCATTCGACACGATCGAAGGCTTTTTCAGAGTCAGGGGAGAGAAGGTAAAGCTCCAGTACCCACTTAGACACCTCATACATAAGGTCCAGGGTTTTTCTTACGTTATCAGAGCCCTGACATCCGGGGATGAAGCCTACTTGGTCTCCATGGACCAGAGCGGGAAGGAGAGAGGACAATCTATTCGCCAGCAGTTTAGTTAAAATGTCAACATCAACATTAAGAAGAGAGATGGGCCTATAGGATTGACAAAATGAGGGATCCTTCCCTTCTCTAGGGAGCACCACTATGAGTGCAGACATCATGGTCTCTGGGAGAGAGCCAGAGTCCAGGGCCCCATTGTACACTCTAGATAGAAAAGGGGCCAATGAGGATCGGAAGGTCTTATAAAAGTGGACCGAGAAACTGTTGTCTCCTGGTGCAGTACCACTCTTCAAAGATGCGATAGTATCAATTACTTCCTAAAACGAGATAGGGTGCTCTAGAGATTCCGAGGTTTCCCAAGCTAGGCAAGGGATAGGAAGGGAGTCCGGGAAACGGTCTACTTCCATACCATCCCCACAATATTCAGAAGCATAGAGACCCTCATAGTACTGCCTAAACTGCTCTGCTATTTGGCTATCCTGCAAAACGTTCTCCCGCCCCCCCGGCCAGAGAGCCAGTTAACCCTCCTGCTGTTACGCCACTCTTGCAGCCTCCAGGCTAGAATCTTGTCTGCTTTTTCCCCTCGATCCATGTATTGCTGTTTTTAAAACGCCAGCTTCCTCTCGGTCTGACCTACAAGGAGGGCGGATAGTTTCGATCTGAGGCTCTGAAGCGCCTATCGCTGACTTGGGGCAATCTGCGATTTCAACCTACCCCCCGGTTGGATAGCAGCGATCTGCTCCCTCAGCTTACACTCCTCCCTCTTTCTCCTAGCTCCCATTTCCATCAGGCTACCTCTAATCGTGGCCTTAAATGCGTCCCAAACACGACTAATCTCCCCCTCCCCTGTGTCGTTAAGGCTAAAGAACTTCTCTATAGAAGCCAATAAAGGACTGCCTCAGCTCCTTATCCAATAGCAACGAGTCATTGCATATCCACCTCTACTTACTCTGGGCAGGGGATGGGATTCCCAAACTAACTCGGACCAGATCGTGATCGGACCATGGAACAGTCTCCACCCCGAAATTGGAAACACAGTCTCGTATGGCAGAATCCACCAAAAGATAATTAATCATAGAGTAGGAATGATGCACTCTGGAATAATACGTAAAGAGGGATCCGTGGTTGGGTCCAACCGGGTGCGCATTTACAAGGCCCAGCTCACCATTGATCCGATTGAATGAGTCCGCCATCTTCCATTGGGATATTAGGTCGGGGCAGGGGTTGGGGGAACTCCTATCATAATCCGGACTCAGAACCATGTTAAAGTCCCTCCCCAACTATTAAGGCACCTTCAGCAAATCCCCTGATTTTCTCCCTCAGCCCTTCCCAAAAGATATCTTGCCCTTCGTTCAGAGCATACACACCCACAAAAGTGAACAGACGGCCTTTCATCTCGCCCTTAACCATGATGTAACGCCCTTCCGGGTCATCTTTGTAAGATTTAGGGGAGAAGAGAGCATTCGGAGAAATCAAAAGGGCAACCACCCGCTTTTTCGCCAGATAAGAAGCTCGAAACACTTGCTGGACAGCCCTAAACCTAAACGCAGGCTCCATCTCTTTAACCCAATGAGATTCCTGCAGAAAGAGGAAATTAAGTTTCAGTCTAACAAATTCCCTCAACACCAAGAATCTCTTAGTTGGAGAGTTCAGGCCCCGCACATTTAAGGACCCCACCGACACCAACTGCAGAGAGTCATCCATAAGAAAAGCCAAATAAATCTTCCGCCTCCACAAGGGAGACTAATGGAACTGCCCGACCCCCCGATCTCCGTGCCCATATGCAGTCCCAATAAGGACTTGTGTAACCCCAAAAACCAGGTAGACCCGAGAGCAACAAACGACCCATCCCAACCCCCAAAAAGAATCCCCACTTCAAACATCCACGCCCCGTACTCTTCCCCACCAAAACGAACCCCATCCACCTTCCACCCAACCTATCCCTGAGCGCCTGGAACGGTCACGACATCCAGTTGCCGCACCACCAGGCTGCCAAGGATCGCCTCCACCTGGGCGAATTCCGCCAACTGAAACCTGAAATTCTGGGCCGCCCTACCAAGAAATCACAACCCAGCAGTTCAAACACCAGCAACAAAGTGCAGACCTGCGGACCAATCCCAAGTAAGTCACAACATTCTTAAACACGGCGAAATAGACAGCTATATGGTCCCAGGGCACTCAACCATTAATCAGAGACAGGACCCTCCACATCAAGGGCGTGCCGTCGACTGCTCCGGGGAGGGAGGCGCATCTTTTCTGTACTTCCTGTGCCCTCGGACTCGGCGCCGCCCTGATGCGCCTGAAGGTTCCTTATTACTCCCCTCCTTCCCGCCTTCCACACTGGGACCTGACAACATGGCCCCCGTTAAGTAACTTGACACTGTCTAAATCACAAACTCTGTAGTTAGGGAGTACTTATAGCCATCCAACTCAAACGTAAATGAGAACGGATGTCCCCACCTATAACGCACTCCCTTCGTTTGCAGCCACTTTGTCAGAGGTCCACACAGTCTCCGGCGGGCGAGGGTGAGCACTGATAAATCCTGGTAGATCGCTATTTTGACACCCTCCCACTCAATAGGGCCCTTTCTTCGCGCCAATTCCAAGATCTTTGATTTCTCTACGTAGTAATGAAATTTGACCAGAACGGATCTCGGCCTACCCACACGACCTCCCGTTCTGTGGGCTCTATCAATCGTGGGCTCGCTGGTGTTCTCTCTGTCAAAGAGCTTGCTTATGATTGACTTGACTCTCATTGCAATATCCATTTGGGTCTCCCCCTCCCGCTCCGGGATACCCAGAAACCTGAGCTTGGAGCGCCGTTCCCTATTTTCCAGGTCATCAAGCTTGAGAGCGACCTTCTCCTCTCGCCTCTCCAACTCCGCCAGGCGCATGTCAAATTGGGTTTCGAAGAGATCTGCCGAGGCCTGATTGGCCTCTAGGGCTTGGACCCGGTCCTCGACATCGTCCACCTTTTTATCTAGCGAGTCGAGCCGTCTTCCAATGTCTGCCCTGAAGCCGCGGATCTCCCCCAACAGGGCAGCCATGTTCTGGCTCATGGAGTGAGGCTCCGCTGTCTCCGACAGACCCGCGGACTGCATACTGGCCCCCTCCAGTGACTGTTCAGGGGCACGTCTAAACTTCTGAAGGGACTGTGCCCAGTTCATCCAAGTACCAGAGAGGCGTGGACCTCCTACAAAACTCCAATGGCAGGCACCAAGATGTCACCCCACGGACACTCTCCGCAATACTGCTGCACCCCTCCACAGGAGACCAAAACCCCACTGCTGACTGATCGCTGCTCTGCCACCGCACTCAAAGTTAGTATCAGGCAGGCCCCATCCGCAAGCTTGATCCAGGAGATCAGACAAAGAAAACTCAAATAAGCGTCTCACTGTCAGCACTCCAGGGGGCCCGGACAGAGACCCACTCCAGGCCTGATCATACCCACTCACCGGCCTTTCACTAGATGGTTTCTGTGTGGAGGACGGCAGCCAGCTCCACCACTCAGCCTCCGGAGACCCGCCACTGGCCAACAGAAGCTCCCAGCTGGACCACCCAAGTGCTTGGGGTCTAAATTGCGGATGCGGGACGCTAGTAGGGCCACCTGTATTTCCCAGGGGCTTCCTCTGTGAGCCAAATGCAGCTGTGCGCCACAGAACCGTCAGCCCACCCAGTCACTGTCCTCAACCACTCCCCCAGGCAGCGGGAGGCACCAGACCCAGCCCAAGTAGACAAATTACTCTGCAGTCAATGTTCAGGGTGGGACCACCTGATACGGCGAACACTGGCGGGCTGGAGGCCGTAGGTGCAGTCTCAGAGGGCCGCCACGGCCCGCCGAAAATCCGTTGAAGATGGGGATAGCAGGAGGGCCTCACCACAGCAGGCCGCCCGGGGCAGCGCCGCGGATTCAACCGTCGGGTCCCTCCAGGCCCTTAACGGGACCCGACACCCCCGATCAAACGAGCACTGCCCCAGGCTCGGTGGGGCTGCTCCAACCTTCCTCCTTCAGACCCCTACGGGGACCGCGGCCGTCCCGCGAAAGCTCTTCTCGGCGGGGGAAAGGTCTGCGGCAGAGGCTCCTGCCCCTCCCCCTCCGACAGGCAGCCGGCGCTCGCGAGGTCCCCGCAGCCTGGCAAGCCTGTCCACCACCACCACTCGCCGCAGGCTGACGGCCGAACTCCAGCTAGCAGGCGCGCAGCGGCACCGGAGGCACGGCCCACAGGAGCCCACCCACACAAGCTTCAACTGGGGGGTCCAACCTCGACTCCTGAGGGGTTGGGGGGCCCAAATCACTAATAATCCGCACCCAGGGGAGGAGATCAGCTGAGACCCGTCACCTCATCTCGGTGCCCCCTAGCGGCTCCCCCACATACTTTTGTAAATTGGATTTACGGGGAGCATACAACCTGGTTCGCATTTGTGAAGGTGATGAGTGGAAGACTGCTTTTAAAATGCGCTATGGCCTTTTTGAATATCTTGTGATGCCTTTTGGCCCTTGTAACGCTCCCGCTACATTTCAGTTCTTCATGAATGACATTTTCAGAGACATGATGGACCAGTTCGTGGTGATCTATCTGGATGACATCTTGATATATTCAACGTCGTTCCCAGAACATGTGAGTCATGTGTCAGCAGTCTTGCAAAGACTCTGAGAGAACAAACTCTTTGTTAAAGCTGAGAAATGCGTCTTTCATACGCAGGAAGTTGAATTCTTGGGTTATGATATTACTAATACCGGAGTCTGGATGAGCCGTTCCAGAATAAAGGCTATTTTGAACTGGCCCATTCAGCTTAATGTCAAGTCTCTACAATCTTTCTTAGGGTTTGCGAATTTCTATCGCAGATTCATCTGTTCATTCTCTAAAATAGTGGCCCCATTGACCGCTTTAACTAGTTCAAAGGTACCATTCTGTTGGAACCAGAATGCACAAGCATCATTTGAGAAGTTGAAGGAAGCATTTACTACTGCACCTATACTACAACACCCTAATTCCGACTGTCAATTCATGGTAGAAGCAGATGCTTCCAGTGTTGCTATAGGAGCTGTACTCTCGCAGGTTTGTGCAGAAACCAAGGAGGAGCATCCAGTGGCGTTCTTTTCTCATAAGCTAACCCCATACGAACAGAACTATACAGTTACTGAAAGGGAATTGCTTGCAATCAAGGATGCTTTCCGGGAATGGCGACATCATCTTCTTGGGGCAAGACATCAGGTGGTGGTGTACTCTGATCATCGGAATCTCCAAGCCTTCAAAACTATGAAATGTCTTACAGCCAGACAGGCTAGATGGCATGTGTTTTTTACCCGAGTCAATTTCCAAATTACATATCGCCCTGCCAGACAACATGTCAAATTGGATGCTTTGTCTCGCATCAGGGAGGGTGTGAAAGAAGCACCTCCGGCTCAAAGTACGTTGTTGGCGGATCACGTGATATGTAGCTGTTCGGCACAGCCATCCTTAAAACAAGAATTACAGGAATGGGTTGTACATAATCCACGATTAGTACAAGAATACAATCTAGACATACACAACGGCTTACCTTTCACACAAGGAGTGCTTTACCTACCAACAGACACCACTCAGAACAAGGCCCTCAAATGGGGGCATGACTCCATTGTGGCAGCTCATCCGGGACAAAAGAAAACTCTAGAGCTGCTAAAAAGATAATGTTGGTGGCCTTCAATTACACGAGATGTGATTGATTACGTTTCTACATGTTCAGTGTGCATTCAATGCAAGCACGCTCCTGGCAAGCCAGTGGGTTTGTTGCAACCTTTACCAGTTCCTCACAAACCGTGGCATATGATTTCAATGGATTTCGTGGTGGAATTGCCACAGAACAGTGGTTACAATACCATATGGGTTGTGGTGGACTTTTTTACTAAACTGGCTCTCTTTGTTCCCTGTATGGGGTTACCGACAGCTCGTGTATTGGTTGATCTATTCATCTGGAATGTGTTTCGGTTTTTTGGTTTACCTGCAGTGGTAATCACCGACAGGGGTTCACAATTTGCGTCACGCTTTTGGAGGGCACTGAACAAGATTTATGCTGATGCTCACAGAGTGCCTGAACCGGCTTACACACCAGGAATGAAAGTATGGTTGCGTATACCTGGTAAAAAGAAGCTGTTGCCTAAGTACATCGGTCCATATGAGGTACTCACCGTAATTAATCTGGCGGCTGTCCATCTGGCATTGCCACAGCGATGGCGAGTGCAACCTGTATTCCACGCGTCACTCATCAAACCCTGCTCTGATACTACTAGACTGCTGATACAACCTGTTGCTGTCTCAGTAAAAGGTTCAGATGAATTTGAGGTACGGGAAATTCTGGATATGCAAATTAGTTCTGGTCAACCATTTTAGCTGGTGGACTGGAAGGGATATGGTCCCGAAGATCGATCCTGGGAACCTCTTTCCAATATCCATGCACCTGCTTTGTTACGTAAAATCCACTTAAAGAGGGGTGTGGCTGCCCCTTTGGTGGGTGGCACTGTCCTGCATGGCAGGCAAGTTCCATCTGGTCCTGTTACACAGTCTTCACACAGAACCGGTTACGCCCATAGAACTGCTAAGCCTTTCTATTCTAGATGGAGGCAGTTTGATACCTTGCCTGGAAAACGACGTTTGCATTATACATATCGTTAAATTCACGTGATCCGAGATTGTCACGTGTGCGTGAGGACGTCGCTCGCTGCTTCTGATTGAACCAACATGGCTTTTTGCTGCTGAAACTTTGATCTGCGTCCTTGCCTCTTTTGAGCTACTTCGTTGGCTTTCCTTCGCCGTGTTTTCTCCACAAGCGAACTCCTGTAGCTTTCGCTCCAAAAGAAACTGCACCTTTTCTTGTCCGAGTGTATTATTACACACGCTATCTCCTTCTGCTGTTCTATGAAGACCCATGTACGGCTTTCCTGCACACACGAACACTGGCTGCCTCTGCTCCGTGGAAGTTTGTCGTGTGTAAAATCATACGCAGCTTCCTGAACTCTCAACGTGCTGGTTGCCTGGCTGCGTGTACGTTTGTCGTGTGTATAGACCACACGTGGGCTCCTGAACTCTTAACGTGCGGCTTTCCTGGCTGCGTGTAACCTTGTTCGCTTGTAAAACCTCACACGGTTTCCTGAACTCTCAACATGCGGCTTTCCTGGCTGCGTGTAAGTTGGTCACTTGTAAAACCTCACACGGTTTCCTGAACTCTCAATGTGCGGCTTTCTGGCTGTGTGTACTATTGATAATTTCACAT
Source organism: Ambystoma mexicanum (assembly GCF_040938575.1). Taxonomy (NCBI): domain Eukaryota; kingdom Metazoa; phylum Chordata; class Amphibia; order Caudata; family Ambystomatidae; genus Ambystoma; species Ambystoma mexicanum. The sequence continues at coordinate 38,322,197 of NC_090940.1, forward strand.
GTAAGTTGTGCTACACTTTTGATATGAATCCTGATACCTGTGATGTGATAACAGGAGGATTTCTACACCCTATCTTCTGTTCTACCTGGGAAAGGAAGTACTGCCTACTGCTATTATTTTGGAAGGTGATTGTGCACTGTACATTGGACGCTATACTGTGGTGCACCAACCCGGTATTTAGCGTGACCCTCTGTTACTCACCAGAATGGGGAATACGTAAAACAGGCCGGACCTCTAGTGCTGGGGAGTTGCTTGAAGGAGCAAGGGTTGGAGCCTCCACCCAAGCCTCCTCTCTGTGAGGGAAAGAACTCTTTAAACCGATATGACCACCTGCTGAACTGTACAGACAAGGGGACCGATCGATCAAAAGAGCGGGGAGAACACACCGCCTCGAACCCAGGCTGTAAAGGAAAGGATAACAAGTTAAACTATATGTCAATTCTAAATCTGGTTTCCCCAAGACTATAGCCCTTAAGTAGTACCTGCTTTAACTCCCCTTAAGCCAAAAGAACTGGAACAACCTATAAAGCAAAGAGGCTTTAGTATATAGCTTAATGTGTAACTCTCCAGTATTGAAAACCAAGAAAACTATACTTTACCACTAGTGGAAGTAAGATTGGTGTAAAGAATCCTGGGTAACAACGAAAGTATAAAATTTAAAAAAAGGAAGGTTAGTAAGGCAGCTATCCCCGAGCGGAACGAGGGTCGCACTGGTTTCGGGATGGTGCACTACAGCAAAGCGTTCCAAAATGCACTTTTAGAAATGAAGCCAAAATCCACAGACGTGATGACAGTCTGATGAAAGAGGAATTCCAATTATAGAGCTGTTCTTACCAGAGTAATCACTATCCAAGAGTCCAGGAAGCAGGCAAGGGTTCTGGTACACGGGCGGTCAATTAACACAGCAAAATCACTATCCAAGAGTCCAGGAAGCAGGCAAGGGTTCTGGTACAAGGGCGGTCCATTAACACAGCAAAATCACTATCCAAGAGTCCAGGAAGCAGGCAAGAGGTCTGGTACACGGGCGGTCAGCAAACAAATCAAAATAAGGTTTTAGAAGAAGGAGTCCGTGTGCAGGCAGGGTCGGTACACGGGAAAACAGGAACTTCCAAAATCAAGGTACAGAGAAAGCACTTCAGAAAGTAAGCCGGTTGTAACTTTAAACAGAAGCAGCGTTCTGTACGCCGCTGTGGAATAAGTATCAACAAGGAGGCGTACCGTTTGAAAATGAGGCTCCCGTATCAACGCCGGGAACTACAACCCTTGACAGGTTTTCTGGGTAATGTAGTTTGTGTAGCAATTTTCCACGGCAGCTGCCAGCGCGATAAGGGCGCATGCCGGCGCCGTAACCCTTTATGAAGGGCGATCACTTTCCTGTCCCTTATTCTGTGGTTACCTGGAACTCCCCAATTGTCCTTGTGTACACGGGAGGAACGAGGAAGAACCCGGGGAACGTGGTGCGGCTGAGGGCGAAGTGTAACAGCATCCACCCCCAAAGGCGGCGCAGACCCCCTCCGAGCATGGAAACGGCTTAAGAGAGCCGGAGAATGTATATTGCATAAAGGCTCCCAGATCCTGTCTTCGGGAGAGTACCCCTTCCAATCAACCAAATAAAAGGGGCGCCCCCTACGGAGACGAAAATCCAGGATGTCCGCCACTTCATATTCATCATCCCCGTCCACCTGAACCGGAGGAGGGCGATCGGGCAACCGAACAGAGGGTGGGCAAGGTTTCAGGAGACATACGTGAAATACAGGATGTTGATTCCAAGAGGTAGGTAAAGAAAGGCGGACAACCACCGGATTTATGATCTCAGTAATGGGAAAAGGACCCACGAATCTAGGCAACAACAAGCGTTTGCCAGGAATTCGCAAATTACTGGTGGACAACCAGACTTTCATGCCCACCTTATAATTAGGCGCCGGTTTTCTGTGAAGATCAGCATTTTTCTTTGCCCTTGCTTGAGCTTGAAGTAGATGTGAGCGAACCATTCTACGGGTCGTCACCAGTTCCCTGACACAATCCCGAGCCGCTGGATTGTCAATGGGAAGTGTAGGATCAAAAGGCAAAGACCGTGGATGGCAACCCTATAGGGCAAAAAATGGCGAGACCCCTGAGGCAGTATGCATAGAATTATTGTAAGCGAATTCAGCAGAAGGAAGTATCGTCAACCAGGATGCTTGAAAACGAAGGCAGAGACACCGGAGAAATTGTTCAAGGGTGGCATTTACTCTTTCAGTTTGCCCATCCGTCTGAGGATGATAAGCAGAACTGAACCGGTCGTCAATACCCAATGAAGCAGTCAAAGCCCTCCAGAAACGTGATGTAAATTGAGAGCCACGATCCGAAATCAGGATAGCAGGCAATCCAAAGAACCGGAAAACGTTCTGGAGAAAAAGGGAAGCCAAGACAGGAGCAGAAGGCAGGCCTGAACAGGGAATGAACAATGCCATCTTGGTGAAATAATCAATGACTACCCATATGGTATCAAGGCCTTTCACAGGAGGTAAATCCACAATAAAGTCCATAGAAACCATGTACCATGGTTTGTGGGGCACAGGGAGAGGGCGTAACAGACCCACAGGTTTAGAACGGGAGACTTTGCATTGAGGACATACTGAACAGGATGCCAGATAGTCAATCACATCCCTTGACATAGTAGGCCACCAGGACCAACGGCGTAATGCCTCCAGCGTCTTTTGCTGCCCCGGATGAGCCGCACTTAGGGAGTCATGAGACCAAGCCAGAGCACGTAAGCGTGCCTGACCTGGAGGCACAAACAAGCGTCCTTGAATGTAGGGTAGGCCGTGAACCACATCAAGATTGAGAGTTTCACACTCTTCTTTATGTGCGGAGACCCAATCCGAAATCAAAGTCCGCAGGCTAGGTTGAGGGGTGCAGGCACAAACAACGTTACAAGGTAACAAGAGAGGTTTGCCAGAGACATTGTTGTCAGAATGGAAGGCAATGCGTGACAAAGCATCTGCACAAGAATTCAATCGGGCCGGTCGATACGTGATAGTGAAATAAAACTGGGAAAAGAAAAGATGCCAACGAGCCTGTCGGGCAGTAAGACATTTCATTGATTTAAATGCCAAAAGGCTCCGATGATCCGAAAAGACCGTGACCTGATGTCGAGCCCCCAAAAGATGATGCCGCCATTCAGAAAAAGCGTCTTTTATGGCTAGGAGTTCTCGCTCTGTGATTGGATAGTTGCGCTCATAAGGCGTCAATTTCCTTGAAAAGAATGCAATCAGATGGATTTCCCCCGAGTCTGGACATCTCTGGGATAGAACTGCCCCAATAGCCGAGCCAGAAGCATCGGCCTCCACCAAAAATGGGAGTAAGGGATTAGGATGCTGTAACACTGGAGCGGAAGTGAATGCTGCCTTAAGGGCATCAAAGGCTCGTTGTGCCTCCTGGTTCCATTGATAGGATTTCTTAGAACTGGTCAAAGCCGTCAGCGGCGCAGATATAGAAGAAAAAGAATGGATGAAGCGCCTATAGAAGTTCGAGAACCCCAAAAAGGATTGCAAGGCTTTAATCGATGTAGGAACGGGCCAGTCCAAAACAGCCTTAACCTTGGAGCGACTCATTCGTATACCCCGACTAGTTAGATCATAACCAAGAAACTCCACCTCAGTGGAGTTGAAGACACACTTTTCAGCTTTGACAAATAGGTGGTTTTCCCTCAACCTTTGCAAGACAATTTGCACGTGTCTCGTGTGTTCCTCTCTGGAGGGTGAATATATGAGGATATCGTCCAAATATACTACCACAAATTGATCCAAACAGTCATGGAATATATCATTCATGAACGCCTGGAAAGTGGCCAGGGCGTTACAGAGACCAAATGGCATGACCAAATATTCATACAATCCATAGCGTGTTTTGAAGGCGGTTTTCCACTCGTCCCCTTTCCTGATTCGAACGAGGTTATATGCACCCCTAAGATCCAGCTTAGTAAAGACTACAGAAGAACCGAGTTGGTCTAAGAGCACTGAAATAAGCAGGAGGGGATATTGTTTTTTTACCGTCACCGCGTTTAATGCCCTATAATCGATACAGGGACGGAGGTCGCCCTCCTTCTTAGGGACGAAAAAGAGCGGAGAGGCCGCAGGGGACCTGGAAGGCCTAATGAACCCAATGGCCAATGCCTTGTCAATGTACTCCTTCAATACCTTATCTTCTGGAACCGTAAGAGAATAGACCCTAAACGCCGGGACCTTAGCACCTGGTAGTAAGTCGATGGGGCAGTCGTAAGGCCTATGAGGTGGCAATTGGTCTGCCCCTCCTTTGTCAAACACATCACAAAAAGACTTTTATTCAGGAGGGATTTCGGTTTCGGGAGACTTAGTGATGGCTCCAATTATAGACATAGATGCTACCAAGGCTCGACAAGAAGACTCAGGGGACACACTAGTGTCTAGGAAACAGTTTTCGTTACACTCAGTGGAAGGAAACTTCACGGTTTTCCTTGTCCAATCGATGGCCGGATTATGATGTTGCAACCAAGGGATGCCCAAGATGACCTGGAATTGAGGGGCTTTAATTAGATCGAAGGAAATTGACTCAGCATGTCCTTCCTCTGTTTGCATATGAATTAAGGAGGTATTTTGTGTAACTAGGCCAGAGATCAAAGATGTACCGTCCACAGCGTGAACAGCCTCGGGTTGGGCTTTAGAGACAATTGAAACATTCTTACTTGTGGCGTAATCGTAATCCATGTAATTCCCGGTGGCCTCAGAATCAATGATCGCCAAAGAAGATAAAGTACTACCCTCAGTGGTAAATACCACAGGAAGGCTAACAGGAGCAGAAACAGCACGATGAGAGTCCAAGGAAAGCACCCCCGGCGTAGGGACCCTGTCTATCGCCGGGTTCTGGCGTTTCCCGGCTTTTTGACAGGTCTCTTAGGGCAATCCTTCAAGTGGTGTTCAGCAGATCCACAATAAATAAATAAATTATGTGATCTGCGATAATCTCGTTGTGCAGGAGTCAAAGGACCTCTTACTGCCCCGATTTGCATAGGTTCCGGAAGCAAGGTAGAAGGAGAAGACTGGTCCACCTGAGGAGTAACAGGGATTGGCGACTTGCGTTCGCCCCTTCTTTCGGTTCTTCTAGCGTCTATTTGTAAAACCATGTCTAGCAATTCACCAAAAGTGGTAGGAACCACTGGTACTGTGGCCAAAACGTCCTTTAATTCTTCCGACAACCCTTTGTAAAACACGGCTGATTTTTTCTCTTCCGGCCAATCGGTTTCAGCCGCCAGTTGGTTAAATTTAGTAAGGTATGAAAACAAAGAGGATGTGCCTTGACGCAGATTGAGGAACTCCAGGTCAGTAGCCTGAGATTTATAGCGGGTGTCAAATACTCTGTTCATGGCAGTGATGAGAGCATCATAGTCGTAAAGGACGTAGCTATTGGATTCAAGTAACGGATTAGCCCAAGCGGCTGCTGTACCCCCAAGATGAGAGAGAACAAAGGCTGCCTTAGTAGTAGAATTAGGAAAAGCAGTGGGCCGACAGAGGAAATGTAATTTACACTGGTTGATAAACGTGCAATATTGTTTAGGATCCCCAGAGAAACGTTCTGGGGGGGCCAGTGGGAACTGAGTAGCCATAAGCACCGGGGTAGCCGTAAAGACAGAGGGAGAGGCTGTAGGACCAGTCGAACCTGATGCAGTAGCAGCAGACATATCCACCCCCAGGGTGTGGGGGCTTGGAAAACTCTGCAAAGTGTTGATCCTTTGATGGATAGCACTATGTGCGGCTGTCATATCAGAACGAAGTTCAGATACCAAGCGAACCAAGGTGGTTAAAGGATCGACTTCTTCCATGGCTTCTGTTTTTGTTACTCACCAGAATGGGGAATACGTAAAACAGGCCGGACCTCTAGTGCTGGGGAGTTGCTTGAAGGAGCAAGGGTTGGAGCCTCCACCCAAGCCTCCTCTCTGTGAGGGAAAGAACTCTTTAAACCGATATGACCACCTGCTGAACTGTACAGACAAGGGGACTGATCGATCAAAAGAGCGGGGAGAACACACCGCCTCGAACCCAGGCTGTAAAGGAAAGGATAATAAGTTAAACTATATGTCTAAATCTGGTTTCCCCAAGACTATAGCCCTTAAGTAGTACCTGCTTTAACTCCCCTTAAGCCAAAAGAACTGGAACAACCTATAAAGCAAAGAGGCTTTAGTATATAGCTAAATGTGTAACTCTCCAGTATTGAAAACCAAGAAAACTATACTTTACCACTGGTGGAAGTAAGATTGGTGTAAAGAATCCTGGGTAACAACGAAAGTATAAAATAAAAAAAAAGGAAGGTTAGTAAGGCAGCTATCCCCGAGCGGAACGAGGGTCGCACTGGTTTCGGGATGGTGCACTATAGCAAAGCGTTCCAAAATGCACTTTTAGAAATGAAGCCAAAATCCACAGACGTGATGACAGTCTGATGAAAGAGGGATTCCAATTATAGAGTTGTTCTTACCAGAGTAATCACTATCCAAGAGTCCAGGAAGCAGGCAAGGGTTCTGGTACACGGGCGGTCAATTAACACAGCAAAATCACTATCCAAGAGTCCAGGAAGCAGGCAAGGGTTCTGGTACACGGGCGGTCCATTAACACAGCAAAATCACTATCCAAGAGTCCAGGAAACAGGCAAGAGGTCTGGTACACGGGCGGTCAGCAAACAAATCAAAATAAGGTTTTAGAAGAAGGAGTCCGTGTGCAGGCAGGGTCGGTACACGGGAAAACAGGAACTTCCAAAATCAAGGTACAGAGAAAGCACTTCAGAAAGTAAGCCGATTGTAACTTTAAACAGAAGCAGCGTTCTGTACGCCGCTGTGGAATAAGTAACAACAAGGAGGCGTACCGTTTGAAAATGAGGCTCCCGTATCAACGCCGGGAACTACAACCCTTGACAGGTTTTCTGGGTAATGTAGTTCGTGTAGCAATTTTCCACGGCAGCTGCCAGCACGATAAGAAGGGCGCATGCCGGCGCCGTAACCCTTTATGAAGGGCGATCACTTTCCTGTCCCTTATTCTGTGGTTACCTGGAACTCCCCAATTGTCCTTGTGTACACGGGAGGAACGAGGAAGAACCCGGGGAACGTGGTGCGGCTGAGGGCGAAGTGTAACACCCTCATGCCGTTCGGGATATGTTTTCCCTTACTAACCTTCCCTTCTTTTCGTTGTTACCATATTGGATTCCTTCAGAGACTTTGGCAGAGCTTCCAGTTATCAGCATCTACAGGTTAGTGTTGTACTACTTGAGGACATATTAGTGAGAGTTAATGTTGGGATATTTTCTCATGACGCCTTCTTTTATCTTAGGCTGACTTCCAATTGTTTCCCACGCCCTTTCCAGTGATACCTCACTCTGCCTGTTTTATTAGTCAAAGAGTGGTATCATTTGGAAGGTCTATGTTTGACTTCACTACTGTCAAGTCTTTTGCCTCTTCAAGGATCCAGAAGAACCCTACCAATTGTATCCTTTATGGTAATACCTGTATCCTTTTTACGTCAGATACATGGTTGATTTATGACAAACTATCAAATGTTGTAATGTTTCTCTTTGTTGAACTACAAGGCAAGATCTACAATCATTTTGTTCTGGAGGCAACATTTTCCTTTTACAAAGGACATCTCGAGTGATCCATAAATTGAGTCTAAACCTTAAATAATCCGAACGGACCTTAGGCGACGGGCATTTCACTAGATAAGACGCCATAGTTCCAAAAATAAATATATTAAAGTCTTTATATTGGGTGCACCTTGTTACATTCATAGCCCAATCTGCTAGATACATTTTGGCTTTTGCGCGACCAGGATTGCATAACAACAACTCTATGGTCACATCTGCCTCAACCAACTTATCCATCACATGGTTCTGCCATATCATAGAAAATGCACTTCTAAATTTAAGCAGATTGTGGGCTGTTACCTCCAGGATGCTGCCACTATTTAAAGACAACAAACATTTACAGAAAAACGCACACTTTTTCCACACTACCTGGGAATAAAGGGATAGCAACCCAAATTCATGGTGTATAACTGCTATAGGGACGCTATTTTGTAGAGATAATATCTGCTTCCAATAAGTTGATTTCAATGCATCCCAATACTCTCGTTTTTCCGGCATCCTTCCCTCCACACCATATTACATGATGGGCAACCCCTTCATTTTATAGAACAACACAATATGTTTCAATGAAAATTTCCCAAACTTATTAATTAGAATTCACGACTGGAAAGGGAAATGCTGAAGTTTATTCCAGGCTGCTACCATGTCATCACTCCTATTTATTATATTATAAATTGATACCCCTAAGTATTTATACTGGGTGAAAATTAATAATTTAGTGTCCTGAAGCTTCCATGAGAGCGACTGACTCTTTGTACCAGGGCTGGCGCTACACCTTATTATTTGGGATTTAGCTATATTAATCACCAAATTATCCACATGCACATAGTCCTCCAAGTATAACATCATTCGTTGAGGCCCTGCGGCGTTTGTGAGAGCAGAACAAGATCATCCGCGTATAGCAGATATGGTATTTTCTGGTCACCTAATCTGGGAGCATCCCCCTTACAATTTACAAATTCCCTGCCCAAATCTATAATGAAGAAGTTGAACAGAAAGGCTGCCAATGCACACCCCTGTTTTAGACCTCGTGTCACAATTACTGGTGATAATTTACCATCTACGGTAATACGAACTCTCATTGTTGTATTTGTATGAAAGAGAATTATTAGTGACATAAGGGAGTATTGGGCAATCATATAATTTTAGCTTTTTGTACAACAGAGTCCTATCTACGGAGTCAAATGCAGCTCTAAAGTCAATAAAACCCATATAGAGGGGCTGCCTCAGTTCCACCTGCTGTGCTTGAATCATATTCAGGGTAATGATATTTGGAATGGTACGCAGGCCTTTTACAAAGCCTGATTGCAAAGGGTCAGTTCGATATTTACTCGTCACCCATGATTGTAACTTCCTAAAATTAACCAACAGAACAATTTTCCAGGCACATCTAAAAGTGAAATGGGCCTGTAACTGCTCAGATCCTGTCTATCACCCTTTTTGTATATAGGAATCGTGATCGCCTGGGTCCACGTCTTGGGTAACATCTGAGTCACATTCACCAGTGAAAATATTCTATACAGAATTGAGGCCCATAATTCAGGATGTTTTTTAAGTGCATAAATGGAAAGCCCATCCGGACCGCTTGACTTGAAGTTGCTAGCCGTACTGATAAGAAGTAAAATATCAGACAGCTCGAACTCCAGATGAAAGGCAGTCGGGATCCTCAATTGCTCCAATGTCTCACTGGGCTTCATCCGGGCATACAATTGTGTAAAATGGGCCACCCATACGTGTGCGTGGACTGCGGTGGCCTGCAAAGCAACTTGCGGTGCTATTACAGAATGATTTATCGCGGTCCACATTTATGAGATGTTTTTACTTGCCAAACCTTTTAGCATATTGGCACTATCTTCTTGGTACATTACTGCACGATGACCCCTAATCCAGTTTCTATAACGAGTTCTTAACGCACTCGTTAATTGCTTTCTCAAGTCCACAGGTTCCTTTCTCAGGAGCCTCAAATCCGCACGCAGCTGCACTTTCCTTTCTTTAACCACCATATCATAGGTATGGAGAGGACGCATAGTGGGTTTATTTTTAAGATTTGGTTTCTGAAATACCTGGAATAAGTCAGAATAAAAATTTCTCACATTTCTAAAGAAATTGCACTTGTCCGGTAGACCCAATCTTAACAATCTCTCAAGTTGAACTACTTCGTTCTCTGACCATCGCAGTCGGTTCCCTCCGGCATTCACCACACACACACCTTTCATGGAATCATGATCAAGTCCTTCAGGGACTACACCAACCCCCCATTCTGTCGTGAGCACGTTATGGTCACTTACGTCAGATTTGATCACACAGAAATGTGTCATTGTGGGCCACAGAACCTCATTCACGTATATATAATCAATAATTGATTTACTTTCACCTTTTTGCCATGTCACAGCCAGGGGAATGTCCGTTCCAAAATCCCCATTAAGAACAAGCAGGCCTCTGGCCTTCACTAGGGAGTTTCATCTTCTGAATCTTACTTTATTTCGATTGTCTAGTTCCAAAAAGCAATTTAAATTCAGATCTCCCGCCACCACCAGCAGTCTAACATTTTGGGCTGCCGATACAAATCTAAGATGGAATTTAGATCTTGAAAAAATCTATCATCAGACATGGCAATCGGGTTCCAGTATACATTCAGAATTGCGTACCCTTCATTTCCAGACATTACTTTGACCAACAACATGTATTTATTAGGCATTGCCCACAGTTCAGATGACAAACCTCTTCCCATTTTTACAGCTGTCAGGATACCCAAGATTGTACGGCCTACAGGGGGTTTTTGAGCAGGACGTAAATGTAATTCATGATTTTCCCAAATGGGTAACGTGGTGAGCCAGGTCTCTTGGAGAAGTACTATGTCCCATTTCCTTAACTCACTTTGATCGTTGTTAATAAGATGTTTAAATCCCCTGGTATTCCAATTTACAAGCCATACCCGATTCTCCTCCACCCCATCCTCGCATTAGTCCTGAGTACAAGGGCATCGGCACACACAGGGGCTCTTAGTAAGTTGTAATTTCTTGTCCCTATTACTTTCCACCGGTAAGCCCTTCTGATGACTAATATGATCATTTGACAAATTAGATAGTGGGCTGGTTCCTGACTCCACAGTTAGAACAAATCCCAGTCTAAACAATTCTTCTTTAGCCTGCCATATTAGATCTTGAACTACCCAGGATTTGATCCAGAGTCTTACAGAGTTTAGCTGCCCTTTCACAGTGAATTCTACTAATGCTATGTCAGAGGACCCAATATCCTCTAATTTAGAGAAGATGGCCATCACTGCTCTTCTATTTAGATCATATTGCGTAGATGGCAGCCTTCTACAAGCCAAGACTAGGGAGTATGACGCTGGAGTGATCCTAGATCTAGTCTTTCGTATTCTTAACTCGCCTTGTTGTGTGTTATCAGACAAGTGTGTTTGAGGCCTTTGCTGGTTATGTCCTTGCATCTTATTCAATGCACTCTCTATTAAACACATGATGGCTCCAGACATCTCAGTCAGTTCGCCACTATTTCCCTTTTGTGGAGGGATTCCTTGAGATTGTTTAGGGTCACCAAGGACCAGATGGTGTGTCGTGATAGATTTCCTCAAGGGCTCTTCGACTACCTTCATCATTGGCCCTATAGCATCTGTCAAGTTACTTACCGCTCCTAAAACCTCACCGATATTAACCTTCTGTATTACTGTAGCAGGCACTTTGAGGCTATTTACTCCCGCAGTTCGAGGGTATTGCATCAGGAGTGTTAATAGTGGTGGACTAACTCCCACCATGTATGCATCGACTTCTTTCCGGATTTCAATCTTCTGAGCAGCCAATAATTAATCCTTTACCACTTTAACTTGTTTAGACTCGCTAGAGGCCTCTTTTAGCGAGACATCCTCTTTAATTACAGCTTTGTCTCCATCGCTATTATTTGTACTTATCACCTCCATTAGGTCGTCCAACGGAGGATACTCCATTGCGTGTACAGGAGCAAAGTTTAGAGATTCATTTCTTCTAGCTTGAGCATACTGCTGATATAGTTGCTTAATGGCCTGAGATGCCATTGTGATGTTACGCTTCGAGACAGAAATAGCTTTAAAAAACTGCTTTACCGAAGATTTCCCTATATTTTTTGGTATTTGTTGATTTTTTGGACGTTTTTTGGAACCGTTATTAATTTTTTTATTCCCTTGACCCACAGAGGTGAAGACCGTAAACACCTTTTTATGGTTCTCTCTCTTACTTTGTTCCGCCATCAAAGTGTCTGGAATAGTTTTTTTCTCTTTTTTCCTTTCCAATTCACCCGAACTTGCAGTAACCTCCTCATGAATAATTTCTTTAATACATGGTGCTGCAGACTTGATTTCATGCATTCTATTCATGTCTTGAGGATTATTTTTAGTACACCGATTGCTAGATGGATTACTTTCCGTTTGACACGCTACAGAGGACATGCTCTTCTGTAACTCGCCTGTTGATACCTTTTTGTCGGATAACCTTACGGTATGGAGGGCATTCCGCGATTGCCACATAATTATTTGCTAGCTTTCGCCCTGGACAAGTAATTTTTGTTCACATATATTCAATGTCCTAGACAATGATAACATTGCCATGTTCATTGACTGCAGGGATATTCCCAGCAGGTTATCCGACTGATGAATAATGAGGGAAGTGTTAGTACTATGATTGTTGCTAATCAATTTCATAGGAGAAGGTGGGGCAACAGAAGAGATTGACTCCCCTATGCTGCTTTCAGAAAACATCACTGGAGAAGCTGACAAGTTTACAGACAACAGATTGTTTGAGAAAGCTAAATCATTTGCTTCTAAATCAATTACCACTACATCCCCCACTGTCTCCTGACACACTCCTGGAACCTTCTGGGCCAACCCTGTATTCGGTACAGACTCTAACATGGCCGTATCTGATAAAGAACACGCCACCATTGTGCGAGCCTCTGAAATTCCTATGGCTTGCTCAGGCATTATTATACTCTTATTATGTTCCAGATCACAATTCCATTCTACAAGCGGCATTTCATTTGCTGACTTTCCCTTCTCTGTTGGGACTTGCGTGGTATTTACAGATTTGGCTCTAAATGCAGACAGGGACCCGTTACAGAATTTGCGGATGTCCGTGTTCCCCATTGAACCATTATTATTTTCACCACGTCTAAGTGTGGAACTTACATGCGAAGCAAGTCTATTCTTTGTAGGAAGCGCGGCTTTCACCCTTTTCAAGGGACTTCGTGCCGGCATGCCCGTTTTCAAGGTTTGCTGTATCATTACTTTCCACTACTAAGACTTAGCTGGTCCAACAACAAATAAAGATCAAAAATCAAGTATAATATAGTAATCCGCTGCAAGAAGCACCTGGACTGCCGAAGCCTCGACACCTCGGTGAAGAGGCAAAGAGGCACTTCTCAGGTACTTCTTGCAGGTGCGCATGTGCAGGCTTGATTTTAAGCCATCACCTTTTTAGGGGCATGGCTAATCACTCGACGGATATTTGTTTTACAACAAAGTAGAAAAGTAAATTAATAAATGTGATTTGGGAGTCTTTCATAAGCCTTAGTCTTCGAATCTGACAGTGCAGTTGAAATACCCTTGTAAGGACTTTGCTGAGAGCCCAATTTAGCCGCTGCACAATCCACCGCTGGCCGGACAGGCAAAGAGTCACTTCTCAGGTACTTCTTGCAGGTGCACGCGCGCGGGCTCAATTCTAAGGCTAATCACTCGACGGATATTTGTTCCTTGTAAGGACTTTGCTGCGAGCTCCAATTTACCTGCTCCACAATCCAATGCCAGCCGGACAGGCAAAGAGGGACTTCTCAGGTACTTCTTGCATGGTCTTCCCATTCACTTTTCGCTATGTTGAGGACTGTCCTAATTTGTGTCCAAATAACAATTCGAAGGGGGAGAACCCTGTCGATGATTGCGGAGTGTCCCTCAATACCATGAGGATCCATGGTACCACCCTGTCCCAGTTTTCTCCATTTGGTCCTGTACCCTTTTTAGCATTTGTTGTATTGTTTTTTTGTAGCATTTTACCAAACCATCCATCTGGGGGTGATAGACCGAGGTTCGGATTTGCTTGATTCTCAGCTGTTTACAAACCCTTAGCATGATGTTAGAGACAAAGTTCCTCCCTTGGTCGGTTACTATTTCAGCTGGTAGACCCACTCTGGCGAAATATGGTATTAACTGATTGCAAACCTGGATAGCGCTGGTCCCCCTCATAGGGAATGCTTCTGGGTACCTAGTTGCATAATCTACTAGGACCAGTAGATATTGATGGCCATGACTATTGGGCTATTCTAGTGGTCCCACCACATCCATTCCGATCCAGTAAAATGGCTCCTCAATGAGGGGCGTGAGTTGTAATGGAGCCCGTGGAGGGATTCAAGGGTTGGTTTTCTGACACAATGGACACTCCTCACAATATTTTGTCACATCTCTGTAAACCCCTGGCCAACAGAACCTCTTGAACATCTTGTCTCGTGTCTTCTTCCGGCCCAGATGTCACCCCGTAGCCTCCTCATGGTCCAGTTTGAGAACAGTTTGCCAGAAACCTAAGGGTACCAACAGTTGTTTGAATTCTTTGGTGCACTGATCCGTTGTTATTCGATATAGAAGACCCCTGTGTAACCTGAATCAAAGGTATGTTGAGCCCCTGTCGGGATCTGTGTAGGCCTGTTTCCTGGTACCTCTTAATGCGGGTTCTGTCATTGTTTTACTCTAGAATGTAGATTCTTTATTGTCTGGTAACCAGTCTATGAGGCCGCTAAACTTGTTCCTTTCTGCCCAATCCCTTTTTGTTTTTCTCACCTCCCTTCTGCTTTTTCTTTGGGGTTTTGGTGTTGTTGCTGTTATTTCAGCTTGCGAGAAGGGAGTGGTTCAGAGCCATTCTGCATCCTTCACAAATTCTTGAAATATGGGAAGGTCCGTCCCTATCAGAACCGGTGCCGGTAAGTGAGGCATGATGGCAACATTCATTTTAGAACAGATACCTTTTACTTCTAGTGTTACTTGTTTTGAAGGATATGGCTTAGTATCCCTGTGCACACATTTGACAGGTATTAAAGGCTTCCCCACATTCCCGGCCCCACTTACTTCCGGTCTGATGGCTGTTTGTTCACTTCCGCTGACTCTGACTTCCACAAAGTATGGTTCTCTGCTTCTCCTGTATTCTTTTCCTTGCACATAACCAATTTCCATTGGCTCCGGTTTCGGCTTGCGTTGGCAAAATCTTGCAATCTCACCACAGTCAAAGCATTGTGGTTGCCGGCTTACGGTGGACCAAGGGATTCCCCTTGGTTCCGCTCGTATGGGTTTTTCTCCACTTGACTCGGGCCTCGTGGTATCGCCGGCTTCAATGGTTCTACCATAGGGGTTCTAGTGTTGCATGCCTTCTGGAAAGCGGAATCTATATCAATGGCTTCAGCCATTGACGGTCGGTGATGTTGGCGTACCCAACATTGCATGGAAGCCAGAAGGGCATCTATAAATTGTTCAAGTTTTATTTTGTCCGTTATTTCCAGTATGTTGCTGTTAGAGGGTTTTAACCACTTGTCTGTCAAATCTTGTATTCGATAATAGAGCTGTCTCAGGGTTTCTAAAGCCCGTAACTTAGTGTCTCTGAGTCGGATTCTGTACACTTTCTCGTCCATACCCATCCATTCTCGAATTGTTCTTTTTATATCTGCATATGAGGTGTCCCCAGCTGGATTAGCGGCTTGATAGGCTCCCTGCATGGAACCAGTCAACAACGGTGCGATGAAATGACCCAATTTTTCGACTGGCCACTGTGCGTTACGTGCAACATGTGCAACGCGTTCGAAGTTGGTGAAAAAGTAACTTGGATCTTCGCCGGGTTGAGATTTATGCAAAATGGCAGTAGGTGCCATGGGTTGCCCACGGGTGGTTACCATGGCTTCTGTAACCTGCTTTAGAGCGTCCTGGCTGGCGCCTTGCATCTGCAGGGCTAGCTGTAGGGTCTGCCAGTCTGTTTGAGCCTGGTGTCTTTGGATCTGTATCCGCTGCTGTAGCTGCTGCTGTCCTTCAGCTAAGGCCTTGATGATTCCTTCCCTGGCGTGCTTTATGATCCCAATGCTGCCACGAAATTTGTAATGATGAGACTGGAGGACTGTAATTGCCTGAACAGAAGAGGGTTTATTTATTGATTCAAGAAAAAATAATAATATATATGAGTTCCTTGCTGTAACTCGTGGACTTAATTCAGTCTTTTGGAAAATTCAGTCTTCGTGGAAAAAAACTTTTTTTTCTTAGTTATGGGTGCACCAAAGGTGCCTGAAACGTAATCTTTGTACACACAGATGGTCTCTGCAGCTCTCTCCACTGCGGTCCGTCTGTTCTGAAAGAGAATGAATGAAGAACACTGAGTCTGTCATCGCTGTCCACCTTATATGGGGGCTGGAGGGTTTCTAACCAATCAGGATTCGAGTTGCCAAAAAGTATATATCTATCCCGCAACCTCCGCCCCCATCCTTTCCGCCTGAAGTTTGCCATGATGACTCTCTAAGCGGCGTCTGTAAAGCATGTGGAGCCCCGCAGTCTGTGAAATATGGTGGCGCTGAACACGAGGTACTTGTAGGGAAAAGGAAAATGTCACTGCACTCTGGGACCATTCATGCAGCAGAGCCGCTGCAGCAAGCTGACCATTATTCGCTTTGCCCGGTATTGCGGCTGTGACTGCAGGCCGGGCGGTTGCTGACACTCCCCTCCCCTGTCCGTGCAAAGTCGTGATCGGGATATACTATTCCCGCTCATGCATTTCACATCCATGGCTACCTCCCTGCCTGCCGTGTGAGACTTCCACGGCTATTTCCTCAGGTAGTGTTTGTCGGGACCTCAGTTGCTCCTCCTCTGTAGCTACGGTTCTCGTCTGCTTCTTGTCGGAGTTAGCCGTCTTGGGCCCCTGGTGAAAATCCTCCCTGCCTTCTTCCCTACAGAGGAGTTGTCTACTTCTCCAGACCCATAGTGAGGTGCTATCGCCCAGTCTCTTGTGGGTCGTAAGTCTCTGGTGAGTCGTAGTGGCCATCCAGCTCACCAGCCTGCTCACACTGGGAAAAGACGGAATCCCATGAATCCCCCGCAAGATATAAAGAACCCATAAAACTAGAGTCAAACCCTAGAAACCAGTCTGTTGGTTATTTTCGAGAGACTGATAGAACCACCTCGCCTCTACCTATACAGTAAACAAAAAAATCTGTGGAATATGCGAGAGTCTGTGGATATATCTCATTCCTGTTCTTTCCCAGGTCTTAACAATGAATAACCTGGACAAAGATCAGTCATATCCACCTTCATAGGGGAAGGGTATGTGAGAAATCTGAAGGTGTCTTACCCACTAGTCCCCCAGGGTTCTGTCATTCAGGTGGCTAGGACATGGCCATCGCTTTTGGATCCAGTTCCTGGCCGAGGACTGGTGCAGGAGTATCACCTGGATGAGGGGTCTTAAGGGAGTGGAAGTGGGGCACCGGATGGTGAGACACGGTATTCCCTTTAACACCTTTTCCCCATCCTACCATGTAGGATACCTATAAACTCAAAGCGCCCCCCTTTTCCTGACACAAACACTTTCTCATGGACAGTTCACCGTGAGCGACAATGTACTAACACCAGAACCATATACCTGACATGTGCCGATGCCATGGTCAGGCAAGCTTAGGCAATTACTGATCATTACACACACCAGACTTCCACCACACTTCCCCACACGGATAAAAGGCGGAGCAAGAAAGCACACTCTGAGCGAGGAAAAACACACACGGAAACAGCAGTTCCAAGATGGCACTTTAATACAAGGAAAAAGACGGCGAGACCAGAGAGGGTTGTAAGGAGGGAAGTGCCCTTGACCTTTAAAGACTGTTACTTTTCATGAACCTTGGAAAGTAAGAATCCTAAGACTGGAACTAAAGCTGAACAAACCTACACTGTGCATCGAAGGTACCCGGGGATCTCCCACGTCAATAACCAAGGCGGGAGGAGCGATTTCTGCTGTGGTACTGTCCTTGGCTCCTACAACAAAGCAGCACCAGTAAAGACGGCACAGCCGGAGAGTCTGAGAGATGATACGAAACCAGCTTGTGTTTGAACCAAGTTTGCAAGCAGCAACATTGCATGAAGAAATCCAAAGAGGACAGTGTGTGGAATGCATATGCTGAGCGACGTGCATATAATTGGAAACTAAAGAAGTAAATGAACTTTGGGAGGCCAAGTGAGATACCGTATACAGAGTGGTCCGGCGCTATGTGGGTGCTCATTCGAAGGTCTCTGTCAGGTATCCAACAGAATGGCAACTGTATTGTGAAACAAAAGTTTGTATCAAAGTGGTCCTGCAATGAGTCAAGCCAAATCCTGTGCACATTTGAAAGTCTTCGATAAACCAAGGTGAACTACAAATTGCTCTGAACCCGGCTGAGGGAGACTAATTGAAAAGGGGAAGGACCTGAGCCCGGCTGAGGGAGGTCCGGGGTGAACTGTGTGTCACCTGAGAAAACAAAGGATCTGAGCCCAGCTGAGGGGGATCTGGGGTCAACCGTGAGTCACCCGAGAAATCAAATATTCTCTGAACTTTGTAATAACAGGGATCTGAGCCCAGAAAAGGGGGATCTGCAGTAACGATCATGAAATAACAGGGATCTAAGGGGGATCCAGGGTAAAGAACCCGAGTTGAATACTTGTGAGAAGAAAAGAACTGTGTATATTGTATTTTGTACATCAGACCCTCTGAATCAAGATACTTTGATGAGAAAAGAGACTTGGGCACCAAAGGCCCTGTTGCTGGAATCCTCGTGTCGAAGAAGCCAGAGTGTGTGCTTTGCACGAGCAAATCACCTTACCCTGTGCTGAAAACATGGGGAAGGGAAGCCAACAAGCCGAACATCCTGATATATCATTTTGTGAACACTTCTTTCTTTTTCATGAACATTACCCCACACTATTTGTAAATTAGCAGTAAGGATTGGCAATAGTTTTTTTTTAGTATAGGCCCTTTTATTTTGACAAGACTCCACTAGGGATGCATTATTATTATTTGATGGTCGTAGCTTGCTCCCATCTATAGATTTAGGTTTAGATAGACGTTTATCACATCCTTGTGAAATTTCAATAAACATCCCTGAACTGTGGTCACTTGTGTCTGTCTTACTATTGATACCATGCCTTCCTTACATCCCTGCTTACCTAAAAAGGAAAAACAAAGAGGTGATGGCTGGAAGGTTTAGACTGAATCTTAACCACTGGCATTGCTCGGGGCAACCCTCCAGACCATCGTTCTTCGCCTGCCAAGCCATTACAGAAGGGGAAAGACCATATGCAAATCAGGCTTAGCCCCACCCTAAAAGGGGAAGTCCAGCCGGAATTGCTAGGTCACATCCCTTCTGCACGAGACCACAAGCATCCCCAAACATGTTTCACCCTGTTGGGGCTCATCAGTGAGGAGTAGCTTGGGTCTCTAGGCCCAGCAGGCACGGGACCCACGTCTGGGCATACCCGTCCCACTCGGGGTGACAAAGCAAAAACAAAGAGGTGATGGCTGGAAGGTTTAGACTGAATCTTAACCACTGGCATTGCTCGGGGCAACCCTCCAGACCATCGTTCTTCGCCTGCCAAGCCATTACAGAAGGGGAAAGACCATATGCAAATCAGGCTTGGCCCCACCCCAAAAGGGGAAGTCCAGCCCGAACTGCTAGGTCACATCCCTTCTGCACGAGACCACAAGCATCCCCAAACATGTTTCACCCTGTTGGGGCTCATCAGTGAGGAGTAGCTTGGGTCTCTAGGCCCAGCAGGCACGGGACCCATGTCTGGGCATACCCGTCCCACTCGGGGTGACAAAGCAAAAACAAAGAGGTGATGGCTGGAAGGTTTAGACTGAATCTTAAGCACTGGCATTGCTCCGGGCAACCCCCCAGACCATCGTTTTTCGCCTGCCAAGCCATTACAGAAGGGGAAAGACCATATGCAAATCAGGCTTGGCCCCACCCCAAAAGGGGAAGTCCAGCCCGAACTGCTAGGTCACATCCCTTCTGCATGAGACCACAAGCATCCCCAAACATGTTTCACCCTGTTGGGGCTCATCAGTGAGGAGTAGCTTGGGTCTCTAGGCCCAGCAGGCACCTAAAAAGGAATGCAGGGACAAATTACGTTTTTTAAAAAAAGGAAAGAAAAGCACCTTGTGGCGCAATTACCGCCACTCAATGGGGAGGCGGAACTCGCTTCGCAGGGATAGAGCCGTGCAGAGGAGCAACAGGTAAGTCGGCCGCAGAGGTAAGTATGGATGGTAGGGGGGTCGAGGGTTGGGGGATAGTGGCGGGGGTGATGTGCATGATTATTTCATGACAGGCATTTCGAATTCGGCATTTTCGAATTCGGCATTTTTGTTTACGAAATAATCTCGTACTTCCAGTGGTAACAGCAGAGAACATGGTGACACAGGAGGAGAAGGTGCCAACAGCAGAGGAGGTGTTGACAGAGAAGTAGGTTGTAATAGCAGGGTAGTTGGTAACATCAGAGGAGTAAGTGGTAACATGAGAGGAGAAGGTCTTAAGAGCAGAGGCAGTTATGGCAGTGGAAGAGGAACTAACATCAGGGGGCCAAGGTGATACAAAGGTGGAGGAGGTAATGACTACTTCTAGGCAAAATTACCACAAGTGATAAATACGCTTCCAATTTTTAGCTTCACCTAGTTCCCGATCTGCCACTTTTAGCTGAATTTTGATTCTCCCAGAAATGTCAGTTTATTGGCCACATTTTAATTTTTCCTCTACAAAATGTTGATGTTTTTGCCACAATATGTAGGGCAAAAAATAGATTTTTGGGTCAGGAATCACAAAATTTCAGGTATGAAATATCTGAAATGGCCAATTTTGCTCCCCCTTCAAAAGTAGCCAAGATGGAAAATGTTCCCCAAAAGTCACAGATTATTTGACAGAGCAAATTTCAGCCACTTCTCCCACCCTTAGCAATCACAGGCGGTAAAAGCAAGCTTTAGGAGAAGGAGTAGGGCTGCCTCCTAGTCAGACAGAACTGGAAGGAATAAGGAGGCTGGGTTACTCCAAGGCAGGCTGGGGGAATGAGAGCCAGGAAAGTAGGCCAGAGGAGGAATAATGGATGCTAAGGCTTGAAAGCGAGCCCCATTTTACAGGGGCACACCCCTAAAATACAGGGGACCCATAATCACCATAAATAAGTGTAAATGCACCCCTCTAGGGAATCAAAAGTCATGAGGCTGTCTTGCAGGTGATGACACGACTTTAATCTTTACAGATCATGAGGATTGGGGAAATGGCAGAGGGCTCTGCCATTTCAGGGCAGCATTCTGTCGTCGTCATCGCTTGCTCCCAATTCCCGAAGACTCCTCCTGGGCCGGCAGCTTAAATACTCTTCAGTTAGTCACTGGATACCCACAGAGCTCCTCCAAACTTATCCCTCTTGCCATACAAGGGATGTTGCAGAGGATCCAGTGTTGCATGGTCATGTTCAATTTGGGAAAATCTACATAACAGTATGCTGAATATGCAAGAATATTTTGTCACTCTTGTTTAGCATAATTTACTTACTATGTTATAAACCATACGAAACCCGCAACACCACTGGGAGGTGAGAAGGCATCACACCCAGTGGGAAGGACTTGGTTTTGAGATATTCAGCTTTCTGTTCTGACTTCTGGATAAATAAATCCTGTCAAGCAGACCACCCGAGTCCAGCTCTTTGTGCATCACATGTGAGCCTCCAGACTGACATACATTGCATCACATTTTATGCTTTACGCATCATGCTACTTACAAAGTCGCCTTGCAACCTTTAATACCGTCTTCTCCCGCTCCTGCACTGTTTCTACCCTGACCGACATCACACTCTCTTGTGGGAAGAATCGAAAGAGATAGCAAGCAAGTGTCAAACATGTGTGTGTGTGAGAGGGAATGGTATATGGAAGAGGAAACGAAAAGATAGATGAAGTGATACAAAGGGTGGAAAGCAAGAGGGAGCCTGTGACGGACTGAAAAACTGCGTCTGAGAGTCTGATTAGTGCGAAGCACTATTTAGAAGGATTAGCACTCTGGAGAATGACTGTGATGAAGGGGAAGGACTGCAGCAAACAAGAAGGATAGTGACTAAGGACTATGACGAAGGGCATTGAGGAAGGAGAAGGACTATGATGGAGAAAGAGAGTGACAAAGAACTAAGATGCAAGAGAACGGTTGTAATGAAGAAAGATTGTACTACATATATAACAAAGGAGAATGAGACATCTGAGGACTGTGACAAAAGACTGTGGTGAAGGAAAAGAACTGCAATGTGAAAAAGGACTGTGACAAAAGAAGAGGGACCACAATGAAGGTGAATGACTAGGATTAGGAAGAAGTAACGAAGGACTGCAACGAAGGAGAACTGTGATGAAGGAGAAGGGCTGTGACAAAGAAGGACTGTGATGAAGGATAAGGGCTACCAAGATTGACAAGGGCTGTGACAAAGGAAGAGGGACTAGGATGAAGGAGAAGAACTAGGATACTCGCCCAGACCAACAGAGTCGACTCTCACCCCAGGCACATCGTCGCTTATGCAAGCAGAGCGCTGGCCCCGCCTGAATCTGCTTACTACCAGGCCGAGAAGGAGAGCCTGGCAGCTGTGTGGGTGTGTGAGCACTTCCACAACTTTGTTATAAGAAAAAGATTCACGCTCATCACCGACCATCAAGCCTTGCTGTCTCTATTTGGCAACCCCCGCACCAAGGTGCCCCAGAATAGCATGTAGGGGCATCAGACATCAAAATATGACTTTGAGCTCATCCACAGGCCTGGGGGTGAGAACAACCCAGCTGATTACTTGTCGAGACATCCGGAAGGCAAGCCTGTCCCCAGAGCTGGAGACACAGAATACATAAGCTAAGTAGCTTCCAATGCGCTCCCATCCGCTAACTCACTGGACGCTGTTGAGACAGTCTCCGCCGCAGACCCCTCGATGGTGCTGGCGATCAGCCTCACATAGAACAACAAACGGAAAGACTACCGCTCAGCCGTGCTAAACCACCCGGGGGTGTGCAGAGACGAAATGGAAAGGCTTGCTAAAGGGCATACTGAACTGGCGGTGAAGGACAGTGCAGTACTACTGAGAGGGTGCCGCAATGTCGTCCCTGTGACCCTCAGAACAGAAGTAAACAAGACAGCACACGCAGGACACAGAGGTGCCGACAATACAAATAAGCAGCTCCTGTGCCACATTTCCTGGACGCAATGGTTGATAGGTGGGTAAAAAACTGCATTGCGTGCTAATGCACGGGCAGAGCAGAAGAGCCGGCCCCACTCCAACCAACACACATCCCGAGTACCCCCGGGAAAGGGTAGCCGTTGAGTTCTATGGACCCCTAGAGACAGGAGAGTACCTCCTATTGTTCGTAGATGAACATTCAAGATTCCCCATCGTTTAGAAGACAGCATCCACAGCATTCGCTCATGTAGATGCAATATTTGATGAAGTACTCAGTCAATTGGGGAATACCTGGCACGATCAAGTCCGTCAACGGACCTCCATTTAGTGGACATGACATGAGTTTGCAGCCTTCACCGAAAGCGTTCGTCCATCAGAAGATCACACCCTGATGGCCGCAAGCCACTGGAATGGCAGAGCGATTCATGGCCTCTATTAAGAAAATGATGCAGAGGGCCCGCATTTAGGGTGCTGACCCACATCAAGCGCTGTGTCGGCTACTTCGCCATTACTGCAACACTCCACACGAGGCGACCATCAAGACTCCGGCCGAACTAATGATGCGATACGACGATCGTACCTGCATTGTGAATCACCCTATGGCCCGGCAGCAAGCAGACCGCAAAGTCGTAAGAAGGGACACTGAGCGGAAAGAAAACGCTTGTGTGGAAACAAACAGGAGAAGAGGAGCCAAGCCCAAAGAGTTCCAAGTAGGGGACAAAATGCTGGTACAGCAAGCCACCTCTAAGGAGACTGATGCTCGGTTTGCCCTGCAGCCACTGAACATCACAGCCATTAAGGGAACCATGGTAACGGCTGAAAGTGCAGACAAAGAAGTGACAAGGAACAGTTTGCTATTTAAGCATTTTGTTAATAGGGAAAACGAAAGGCCTCTGCCACTGGACCCTAGAGAGTCCAGGGATGACCTGTGGACTCCACCGGGAGAGGTCCGTCACCATGCAGCAGAACCAGTGGAAGCAATCGGCCCGACCGTGAGCGGCGATGGAAGAGCCAGGCAACAGCGGAATATCAGGAGACCGCTTTGCTTAGTGGATAAGTGCTAGACAAACGTCAGGACATTTGTCCAGGGGTGATGTTAGTGGGCTCTGTTCCTTTAAGAGGGAGACAGAGACCTCATGGGGGATGATGCGAGAGCAGGAAAGGAAAAAGTTAGTACGTAGTTACACATGAATAAAGACAGACGTTCAAATCCCCTCCAGTGTTGTGTGCTCCTTAATTGAGCCACTCCAGCCCAACAGCCGCCTCCTCCAAACTGCATCCCCACCCCGGCCCTTGTGGGATCCCCTTTTAAATTGTTTCCATTTCCACCACTGCTCTAAAGTGACCTGCAGCCTGTTGCCTTCTGGTAATTGTACTTTTCTCAGGATTATTAATGGATGATTACAAGCAGAAAGCAAAGAAAAAACAGGACTAGGCGAGCGACTTGTCCCAATCTGCCAAAATGTGAGCTCTTGGTTTCTAGTAGACTCGATATGAGCAGTGTAAGAGTACATAGATGCCTCATTTGGAAAGGGTTTGCCCAGTCCTGTTTTTCCTTTGCACTATGGGACTTGAAGTCTTGTATTTATGAGGCAATCCAGTACTGCATGTCCCAGAATGCAAACAAAAAAACACGATCATACAAGCAACCTCCCAAATGAAATTGATATTGATATTAAAGGAAATGTTAAACGTGCTTCACTAACTGGGAGGGTCACAACATTTATTTTATTTATTTATTGCTTTTGTTGTACGTCCAAAGTGTGGCGTTGCCCCTTTAAGGGCGAGCACGCAACGGAGTGACGTCCACTCCGTCGCATGCTGATATAAATAAACGGGGCATTCCCGGCGGCCGCAGAGCCACCGGGGAGCCCACACGACCAGCACCTAGTCTCCGTGTCTTTGTGTTCGGGTGACTGGGGGGCTCACTGTGCGGCGGTGACTGCACACCGCTAACAGTGGCGACGAACATCAGATAACTCACCCGGGACAGGCGGTCAACCTCAGAAGGTGCGCGATGATCAGATGTGAGGCGCACCTCCGAATTATGCCGTGGAGAGGGGAGAGACACACGCGGTCGGCGGCCATTTTGCAAAATAGGCCCTGGGAGGTCACGGCTTCACAATGGAGCGACGGTGAGCCATCCAAGCCTAATTTTTGGACAATTCAGTAGCGGATAGATACTTGAAGCAGCACCAGCCATTTTTATTGTGATTCCGTCGCTGTTTCACTGTTTTTCACTGAGTATTTGGGTGTGGAACCATAGAGGCCTGCTGTGTTCATGTTTGGGGCCCACCCTGCTCAATTCTTGGATCTTCTACGCTGCCTGGCTACCTGATCTGCTGCACTGTGGAGCTGCTCATGCCTTACTGCAACTGAGGAACTTTGGCATCTGTGGGTTTGCCAGTGGCCACATCCAAGACCATCTACTGCAGAGGACTACTGAGTGGTGTGGCGGTGAGTTGCGGCCCCCTTTTCTTTATATCTTTGGGGTGCCTGTGCGCTTGCCACCATGAGCCAAGCTGCGGCCCGCTGCCCAACAGCCAGCCGCTCCTGCAGCACCCCTACAGCAGCCACCCATCCTGCCACCAAGACCTTTGCCCAAGCCAACTGGCGCCCTGCAGCCAATGCCTGAGTTTGATGTCTCGGGCACTCCATCGAGTCTGGGGCCAAGGTGGAAGATGTGGATGGACAGGTTAGAGATGTACTTCAGGGCCACAATGGAGACTAGCGAGGACAGTAGGTTGGCCACCCTCCTATATTGTGCAGGCCCTGCGGTACATGAAATATTCCTGTCCCTGCAACCGGCTGATGGGTCATATGCGGCTGAGAAGGATGCTCTCCACAATCATTTTCTGCCCATGGCGAATGCAGATTATGAACGTTTCCTAATTGGGGCTGCTCGCCAAAAGGATGATGAGACTCTAGATGTGTTCTATGGGACGCTACGCAGGCTGGCAGTACCATGTGCATGGAATGACCCAGGCACCATGATTCGAAACCAACTCATCCAGGGGTGTGTGTCGGGCAAGCTGCGCCATCAAATCCTGCGAGAGCCGGGCATCACTTTTCCCCACATCCTAGAACTGGGGAGGTGACATGAGGTCTCTGAAATGCGGGCAACCAGAATGGAAGCCGGAGTGCGCCCCAGCAAGGTGGACGATGTCTGCGCAGTTGGTAGGGGCCGAGGGCCTAGATGCCCGGCGGGAGGCCAAAGAGTGAGAGGACAAGCTGGGAACAGCTCATGCCTGGAATGCGGATACGATATCCCGCACCCAGTGGAGTGCCCGGTCATTGGAAAGACGTGTGGCTGGTGTGGGGGAGCTGACCACTATGCCCGGATGTGTAGGGCTGCCACTTCAACAGGGGTTGCTAGAGGGCTTGTCCGGATTGGTGTCTTCCACCCCCAGAGATCGTCTAACGTCGCCCAAGTGGATCAAGGGGATGAGGGTGCCTCTCCTGATGGTGACGAGGAAGAAGAGGACGAACAAAATGTGTTCTTCATTTCCAGCATGGGCGCCCTAAAAACCAACTCCAAGAGACAGCCCAGGTGCAAGGTGGTGGTGAATGGGGACTCAATACCAATGCTGGTGGACACCGGGGCTTCAGTTAATGTGATGGCCAGGGAGCACTATGACTCTATGCAACCTCCGCCAACCCTGGCTGCGCCAAAGGCGCGTATCTTCACGTTTGGGGCGACCAGCCAATTCCCCTAGATGGTGTGTTTGTGGCGAGTATCAAGTATGGCAACACATCAGTCCGGGCCAGGTTCTACGTTACACCGGTGAGCAACAACACCCTGATGTGCTGTGCTGCGGCAGAGGCCCAGGGCATTGAGACATTTGAATATTCGGTGTACCTGGACGACATACAGGTACTACTGGGCAAGCACGCCTCCTTGTTTGACGGCATAGGACAGATGGTGGGTGAACCTGACCGGCTACATATAGATGAGTGTATTCAACCAGTGGCGCTCAAACATCGGCAAGTGCCCTTCCACCTTAGAGACCTGGTGGACAAGGAGCTGGATAACCTTGTTGGCTTAGACATCATCGAGAAAGTGGAGGGCTCCACCCCGTGGGTGTCTCCCATCATGATTGCCTGCAAACCCAAGCAGCCTGATGCAGTGAGAATTTGCGTGGATATGCGCCTCCCCAACAAGGCCATAAAAAGGGAACGGCACTTAACCCCACCATTGACGATATTATAACGGAACTGCAGGGGGCGAAATTCTTTTCCAAGCTGGACCTCAGAGCTGGGTACCATCAAGTAGTTTTGCACCCAGAGTCACGTTACATAACTACGTTCACCACGCATCGAGGCTGTACAGATATAAAAGACTGAGCTTTGGGGTCTCCTCAGCGGCTGAGATGTTCCAGAACATCATCAGAGGTGCACTCGCGGACCTGGAAGGAGTCCTCAACATCAGTGATGACATTCTGGTGTACGCTAAGTCAGAGGCCGGACACCTGGCATGCCTGGCCAAGACATTTGAGCGCCTCCGCTCGCTGGGGCTCAGCTTGCACAGGGACAAATGCGAGTTTCTCAAAACCACAATTGAGTTTTTCGGGTTTGTCTTCAAGGCGGATGGCATGTGTCAAACTCCTGAGTGAACCCCCACACTCCTCCTCACCTGTCTCCTCTATTGAGCTATCCAGGGCTTCTGAGTTTTTCTTTCTCCGTGTCTTCCTTTGTTCTGTATGTTTTTTCTCCTTCTTCTGATGCAGATAAGGGCGTGCTCCTTCGGAGGCCACCTTGACTGTAGAATTAAACCAGACCAGGTGAACCCCAGGGAGCAGGACCCAAAAGTCTCAGGGAAAAAGCCTCCAGGCTGAAAAAACCCTGGTAGGTGGAGTGCAGAAGTAGAATCAAAGTCTTGACTTCAAGAGAAGATTTAATGCACAAAGAGAATCCGAGTCCTGGTATGGAGCGGTGGACCTTGGGACTTGTGATTCTTCTGGAGTACCGAATCTTATGAGGGTCTGCTGACTTCTCTGCAGGAGGATGGAAGACTTGCGGCTATGAACAGGTAAGTTATCAGCAAGATATAAGGTAAGAAAAAGGTAAGGAGTGAAGATGACGAGAGTATGCCTAAGCGAATAAGGAGAAAATGTCAGACGTGATATGTGAGTGAAAAGAGGGAGAAACATGCGTCTTCAAGCACTGATCAGAAAAAATACGTGAGCCGCGGAAAACAGAAAGAGAAAGGTAACAGAAAGAAGCCGGTCTCTCGCAGACGCCGCGCAACAGAGGCAGAGGCTGGAAAGGCGTTGCGAGAGCCGGAACAACAGTACCAAAGAAAAGCAAGAAGCTGAACTCTCGCAGACGCCGCGCAACGTAGACTTAGGCTGAAAACAGCGCTGCGAGAGTCGGAACCACAATATGTGACACCGGCGCCTGAACCTGAAGGTAAGGAAGCACGGGTGCCGGAACAGGACAGAAAGGCAGCTACCGTAATAATGCCTAAGACAGCCGAAAGTGCAGACAGCAAGGAAGTCGAAGCACAAGTGCTAGAAGTAAAAAGTAAGAAAAATAAGAAAGGATACTAACCACAGTACCTCGTTGCGTAGAAGGAAATCACCTGAGTGCACGGAAGGAAAGCAAACGAGGAAGGGAATACAGAGGCAGAAAGTAACAACGGAGCGTTGGGATGCCGAAGCAAGTCTCAGGAAACACACACAGAAACTCTGAGTAGAACCATAGATGATACAATGCAAAGATTGTATCCCAGATCCTCGTAGATAAACAGAGAGTAGCCGTCTTGGAAAAAGGCTAGAACGTTACTGTGGAATTCTGTACCTCCATGTTAAGTGTATCTCTACCTGTGCCAGCACTTCCAGGGGCAATGTATGACAGCGTGTCACCTGATCCGCGCAAGGTGAGGGATATTAAGGAGGCCAGACCACTAGAGAATGTAGCCGAGGAGAGGAGCTTTCTGGGCATGGTCACGTATTGTGGCCGCTTTATTCGGAACTTGGCATCCCGCTCTGAGCCTTTGAGGACATTAACGAAGAAAGACACCACATGGCAGTGGGGGCCACTCGAACAGGCAGCCTTCGACGACATCAAGAGTGCCCTTGCTGCTGAGGACACTATGGCGTTTTTCGACCCGGGACTTCAGACTGAAATCATTGTGGATGCCAGCCCCTTTGGTCTAGGGGCGGTCCTCACCCAGGTCGGGAAAGACCAGGAGGCCCGCCCGATAGCCTACGCCAGTAAGGTGCTCTCTGAGACCGAGCAGAGGTACTCGCAAATCGAGCGAGAGGCCCTGGCTGTGCTGTGGGGCTGCAGGCACTTCCGCCTGTACATCTTGGGGAGACCTGTCACTATCATCACAGACCACAAGCCCTTACTGGCCATAATGGCTGGCTCCTCGTCCAAACCACCGGTGAGGATTGAGCGGTGGATGCTCACGCTCCTCGAGTATGGAGTGTCGCTGGTCTACCGCCTAGGAAGCAACAACGCTGCTGACTACCTCTCCAGACACCCGAGAGGGGGCTCCCATCCATCTACATTGGCAGAGGAGGCGGATGAGCACGTCCGGCTGGTCATTGAAACGGCCACCCCAAATTCCATGCAGGTGGAGGAGCTGGAGCACGCGTCAAAGAGCGATGAATGTTTTGGAATTCTGAAGACAGCAATGGAACAAGGTGTCTGGAAAATCGTGATGGAGGCATTAGGCTGGTGAACAAATGAGGCAAGAGTGGCGCTGGAGCAACTTTGGAGGGTGCGGGAAGAGCTGACATTCTCGGACTCGGGGCTCCTGTTGAGAGGAGATAGGATTGTGGTCCCCCAGGCCAAAGTCCAGCAAATCATCGCCCTGGCACACCAAGGCCACCAAGGGGCCCCTAAAACGAAGGCTCGCCTCAGGCAAAAGGAGTGGTTTCCGGAACTTGAAAGAAGGGTGGAGGAGTTTGTAGCATCCTGTTTGTGGTGCCAGGCACCCTCTCTGGGCACGTGAGCCGTCCATCGAAAGGATGCCTCGAGGGGCAAGGCCATGGGAAGTGGTTCATGCATACTTTGGGTCCACAACCAGAGGTACCCACTTCCTGGTGGTGGTGGACGAATGGTCACGATACCCCGAGGTAGAATTTGTAGAGTCGGTGTCGTTCGATAAGGTGGTGGTAGCACTGGATAAAATCTTTGCCACCCATGGACTGCCCACGGTCTTATAATCCGACAACAGGGCGCCATTCCTGGGAGACAGCTTTGCTGACCTCATGAGGGGCTATGGCATCCATCATAGAAAGATCACCCCGCTCTGGCCTTGGGCAAATGGGTAGGCAGAGCGCATGATGCGCACACTGAATAAAGTGTTCAGGATCGCTCAAGGAAAGGGCGAGTGCCTGCACAGGGCTCTGTACGTGTTCCTAAGGGGATATCGGACCACGCCTCACTCATCGACGGGCGTGGTGCCAGCGGAAGCACTGTTTCAGCGATGCCCGAGGGACATAATACCAGAGGTGGGTGAGCGAGAGCCAGCCGTCATTAACAATGACCAGGTGGAGGAAGAAAGAAGGGCAAGGACCGAAATGCAAAACAACAGAAGAGGTCTAAGGCCACCAAGAATTGCCCTGGGGGACGAAGTGTTAGTGAGGAATCGTCACCTGCAGGGCAAGCTGTCTCTCACTTATGAACTGGCTCCGTTGGACGTGGTGGCGGTCAAGGGCTCTATGGTGACCGCGTCCGACGGAACAGCATCAATGACCAGGAACGCCAGCTTCTTTAAGAGGCTGGGTGAGCCCCGGCCAGAGACAATGGAGGACATGGACCCAGAGGAGGCACCGGACGAAGGAGGGAGTCGTCCCTCCCAAGTGGATTCTCCAGCCCGTGGTGAGCCAGGCGAAGGGACGCCAGCCAGAGAGGCCGGCAGGAGGTACCCCCTGAGAACAGGGCGTGGGAAACCTGCCCGTCTTACAGACTATGTGACAGACTGAGATGGCGGCTCTGTGCGGTAGAGACTTTGATGCTGTTATGTGGGTTGCTATCTGGGAATCCAGGGTGGGCACCAATAAACAGGGGAGAGTTGGGTTTGTTAATGTGTGCTGTTAATGTGTGTTAGATTAGATCCTTGCTTTTCAGTTTGTTGTTATGGAAAAGGAGGAGTGTGGCGTTGCCCCTTTAAGAGCGAGCACACGACGGAGTGATGTCCACTCTGTTGCGTGCTGATATAAATAAACGGGGCGTTCCCGGCGGCCGCAGAGCCACCGGGGAGCCCACACGACCAGCACCTAGTCTCCGTGTCTTTGTGTTCGGGGGAGTGGGGGGCTCACGGTGCGGCGGTGACTACACACCGCTGACACAAACCCTGGGGTATCCTGGCGTAAGTTTAGAAGTATGCTTGATCTTAGTTGTTGCATATACAGTGGTGGATACATGTTACTTGAGCACATACACTTCGTTACATAAAAATCTGGCTTAACAATGGTACAGAATAAAGGTTCAAGCAAATTTACAGTCCTAACTAGTTACATGGTAATCCAAATTTACCATCACAAAGTGGTCACGGTTACACACAGTATTTTTTTACATGTTAGGAAACAGGAATCTTTAATATTAACAGTGATTGTCTCAAAATATTATACCGTGTAGGGGTTATGTGAGTGGAAAGTGGTGAGATAATGGGTTCGTTCGACCGTTTAAAAATCAATCGAAGCCTGGCTATCCGGATACGTTATTTTAGAATTCGAGTCCATTATAAGGATAGCACATCCTCACTGGAAACTTTTCTAGTGCCTCCCCCCCTTTCAACCACCGCTGACTGTAATGAATTTGATGACATCATCGCAAGCACCGCCCATTTTGGCAGGAGCGAGGCATGAAACGCGGAAGAGGCAGCGCAGCGAGAGTGACGTCATTGGATGCCGCTGGCCCTTCGCAGCGTGTCTTTTGGAAACTGGGCACGTCTCGCTTTCTCACACCCTCTTTCCATTTCCGCTTCCGGGGGCCCCTCCCCTGCATTGCCACAGGCCACGCCCCCTCGCTGCAAGAAGTTCATCAGCTGTGGGAGACAGGAGGTGAGCACCTCGGGGAAGGTGACAGGTGTAAGTAAGTCAGAGTCAGGGCAGGCGAGCAAGGGTTAATTTGGGCAGGTGAAGGAGAGGCAGGGGTGACAACGGATGGGGGTCAAATATGAAATATGATGAAGGGAGTGACGGGGCAGGTAATTGAGGGAGTAATTGGGCAAGTGAGGGGGCAATAATTGAAGGAGTAATTGGGCAAGTGAGGGGGCAGATAATTGAAGGAGTAATTGGGCAAGTGATGGGGGCAGATAATTGAAGGAGTAATTGGGCAAGTGATGGGGGCAGGTAATTGAAGGAGTAATTGGGCAAGTGATGGGGGCAGGTAATTGAGGGAGTAATTGGGCAAGTGAGGGGGGCAATAATTGAAGGAGTAATTGGGCAAGTGAGGGGGCAGATAATTGAAGGAGTAATTGGGCAAGTGATGGGGCAGGTAATTGAAGGAGTAATTGGGCAAGTGATGGGGCAGGTAATTGAAGGAGTAATTGGGCAAGTGAGGGGGCAGATAATTGAGGGAGTAATTGGGCAGGTAACTGAGGGAGTCATTGGGCAGGTGATGGGGCAGGTGATTGAAGGAGTAATTGGGCAAGTGACGGGGCAGGTAATTGAGGGCGTAATTGGGCAGGTTTTTGAAGGAGTAATTGGGCAAGTGATGGGGGCAGGTAATTGAGGGAGTAATTGGGCAAGTGAGGGGGGCAGGTCGCGCGTTTGGGGTCATCTTGGGAGACTGCATGGTCACGCCTTTGCCTTCTTTCTCATAGCAGCAGGCAAAGGACTGGGGAGAATTGCTAGTACAGACCCAGTAGCTTAACCGAGAAGTTGGCATAGTCAGGTTGGAAACTCTATGAAATACAGGCTCCGAAGCACTTCTATCCCCCTGCCTGAGTCCCTCTGGGTGACATCTTTCATAGCCTTCTGTTTTTTGTAATTGTGTTCTTTTATATGCGTTTACTGTATCACTTTATAAAACATCACTCCAAGCTTCTGAGCTACGTTTGAAATCGTTAACAACCGATATGTACATACATGTGTCAATTGAGGGAGGGAATGATGGGGAAAGTGATAGCAACACTTTAGGTCAAGAAATTGATGGTTTATTGGTGTGGCTGGTGATTGGGCAGGTAATGGCTGGATTGTCCAGGTGGATGACGTGAGTTAAGGTTGCTGAGGGTCAAGTGCGCAACCGTTGTACTTTTATCCCACACTGCTCAAGTTACCTACCGAATATGTGTCCGTTTCCAAGAGAAAGTTAGTGAGATAACAAAGTTGCCTTTTAAAGATTAGTTTACATCAATGATGATTACTAGCCTAGGATGCAAAAAGGTGCTTTTGTGTCGATTTTCAAATGTTCTTTACTTCATGCATAAAACTGGTTTGTCACAGATGATCTCTATAACCAGATGACAGTATTAGACGCTTTTTTGGGGTGTGTCTTAAAGTGCAGAAAATACAGTTATGTTAAAACACAAGGTTTTTCAGGCTTGTTTTATTTATGTTTGGACATGTAGTATCCATTCATGATGTGGGTAATACAACTACAGTGATATTCTTGTGGCTTAACATGTTTCTGTATTGATTTACATATTGTCAGGTAGGTTTTTTTATTATACGATTTCAGTTTTTTGCGAGTAAACTTTCTAAGACAATATTATTGTGGTTCTTTAAAGACCATACTTAATATTTGTTCCAAGTATAGCCTGGAAGTTATGTGGTGAGGTGACTAAATCGCACAGTGGGTTCAGATTCCAGCTTCATATCACTGTGACTTAACTGCAAAAATTGGAGCCCTTAGAAATGACAACGTCAACACTGCTCTAGAAAGACTTCCTTACATGCAGTGTGGCCGATTTAATGATTTTTAGTGACTACATGGTGTCCTCTTATGCTCCTCGGTTAGTGGCCCATGAGGCTTGGTCTTGAATTTTATTACTGTTGTACTGCCCCTTGCTTAGCCCTATACCACTTTATTTGACAGGCCGGTAGTTTGGCCCACAAGCCAGTCAGCATACCAGAGATTCTAGTATCACAGACTGACTGCAACAGAAACAACATGAATTTCTTTCCCTGTTGCTGCTGGTCACAGAAGTTGCTTGGCGTCCCGAGTTCTTCCCATAAGGAGAAAGAGTGAGACTCTTTGCTATATCCTGTTCTACTGAGTCTTGCTATATCCTGCTCTGCGGAGTCTTGGGTAATACGCCTTCTGTCAATTTTGCGATTTCTTGGAGCTTCGTGATCTGGAAGAGGTAGGTTAGAGGGCTATGGTGGGAGCAGGGCATGGTTGCTTTGTTTCAATATTGATTTGTTCAAGTGCGACTAGATCGGGCTCTCTGCAGTGTGTGCTGTTGAGATATTTTGTGGAGTGTGTGGAGTAGCGCTTAATGTGCACTCGAGGTGGCTCTCAAAAGGTCATTTGTAGGGGCTTCGGTAAGTGCTAGACATCCTGTACAGCAGAAAACGCTTTGGGGGGAGTTCAAGAAAGTAACAAAAGCAGTCGAGGGAGCGTGCTGCACTCTGATCCTGCAGGGCATACGGCAAGTTGAATTCCTGTATCAAGTGGCCTCTGCTGGGAGTTGGAGTAATCAGCCATGGTCATGTGTACAGCCATCTCGGGTGTCGTGAGCTGCACATCAGGAAGTTGCATACAGAGACCCCTCAGAAATCAACTGCTCTTAGAAGACTAGACAACGTTTGCCGATCCTGTGGAAGCATAGGGCTACAAGATCTTTAAGGCGGCAGACCCAAAATCCATAGCACCTTCAAATGGCTCAAAAAAAGTACACCCAGCAACAGATTATGCAGATGGTGGGGGGGGGTTCAAAACAGAATTCCGGAAGATGGCTTTCCCCTTCAGAGTCAAGTCTTGATGCCAGAAGAGTAGTGGCCAACTTTACTTTGTCTCAGAAGCATGGCGCAACATAGATACCGATATCTGGGTGAAAAGAATGAGATAGAATTTTCGTTCACTCAGTGACGATTTACCCCCTACTTCCCAGAGGCAAGATCAAGAGAGAACCAAGGATTCAGAGCATCGAAGGACCTTCTGGCCAAAATTGCAGTTGATAAGGTAAATTGAGGCTTTTACTTCCAAAATATTCCTGGTTCCCAAACCATCAGGAAATTGAATCTTCATGTGGTTATACTTCAAAATGCAGAACCTTCAGAGGATAATTCCTCTGATCAGGAGAAGGCACTTCTCCGCATTAAGACTTGCACAAAGCATACTCCATGTGCCATTTGGTCGGGGCACATTATACGTTCTTAAGATTTGCGGTGGGGGGTAAAACACTTTCAGTTCACAGCCCTCCCCTTTTGTCTCAAAATAGCACCACAGGCGTTAACAAACGTTGGGGGGCCTAGTGTTAACCTTTATGTATGCAAAGGTGAATCCGGTTTCCCTTACCTGGATAACTAGTTACTGGGGTCCTGGGCCCGACAGTGAAGCAAACAACCAGTCATGGTGAGAGAACAAGCAACGGATAGTCTTGAGGCTGGCATTAGGCTCTGGCCAGGCTTTTCTTGCAGGGTCCCATGGCATCCTGTGTCTTCGTGGTGCTATGAGCGAGCTGCCATATGAACCTTTGCTCTCTCATGTTCACAAGCATTCAGTGTTGGAATCCCAAGAGTTGGAGGCCCTGAGCCTGGTTTCTCAGAACTTTGAAAAATCAAATTGCAGTGTTGCCTTGATATGAATAATTGAACAGGGTTTCCGTTTCGGCTCCCAGGTCATGGTTTTTTCAGAGGCCAGCAGTCTAGGCTAGGGTGTGACAATGGAGAGCAGTCAACATCGGAAAAATATTGGAAGCTTGGGAGTCTTGTCAGCTCCTCCAACTGGAAGGAACTAGCAGCAGCAGCTTTGAGGGCGCTACCAGCCTTTCTCCTTCGCCTTCAGGGGAGCAGGGTGGTTCTGCGTACAGACAATGCCATTCATCAACAGAAAGGTGGCACCCAAGCCAGGTCCATGGAGTGCCAGGCAAATGATCTGTGGAAATGGGCAGAGCTGAACCTCCTGTCCTTCGGATCAGTGAACATCAAGGTATGGAACAGCACTACTGCAGACCTATTAAGCAGAGTCTTCTTTTGCCGCTTGGGAATGGAGGTAGAAGGTATTTGTGCAGATGTGCCTTGCATTAGGAACTCTGATCATATATCTGTTAGCCTTCCCTCAGAGTGCGCACGCCCTTCCCTGACCCTGCTCCAGGTTTCCATGCCAGGGGCCTTAGCATGGGGTTGGTGCTATGGCAATCCAATGGGCAGAAGGTCTACCATATGCTTTCCTCCTTTCCCCCTATTCTCCAAGCCGTTGGTCAGGATCTGGGGTTCTACAGATGAGAGTCCACCTGGTTGTACGCTGGCCCCAAAAGTCCTGGATTCTTCTCCTACTGAAACTAGTAGTGCCCCAATAATCCATATTCCTTCTCCCTT
Source organism: Ambystoma mexicanum (assembly GCF_040938575.1). Taxonomy (NCBI): domain Eukaryota; kingdom Metazoa; phylum Chordata; class Amphibia; order Caudata; family Ambystomatidae; genus Ambystoma; species Ambystoma mexicanum. Next base: position 38,358,503 of record NC_090940.1, read on the forward strand.
TGTCCCCTCAGGATAACTTCGTGTTTAGAGAACACTAGAATTCTACTCTGGGCAGGGACTGAAACCTTGGAGGTAGGGCCTGCAGAGACTGGCCATAGGGGTCTAAAAAGGCAGAACCTGGTAGATGTTTGGGGTATGTTGTGAGAGAAGAGGCACAGGCATGGCAGTGTCCAATGTCTCTGATCTTGCAGGTTTTGAAGGTAGGGTTTGATTTGTGCCTTGAGTGTCTTAATTTTGATCTCAACGGCAGCCATTTGAACCTTCAGGGTATCCTGGGGTGTGGACTTGGGATGTCAGCCTTTCGCCACTTGTCTATGGGGTTTTCAGGGTTGGCTCTGTGGTACCTCCCTGTGTTCTGCAAGCTCTTCAGGTTGCGCAATTTGAACCAGTAGAGGCTATTGATATCTAGTTCCTTACATTAAAAACATTTTCTTTCAGGTGGGAATCGCGACAAACATCAGCTTGAAGTTTGGGGGAAATCGGGATCTTCATTTGCAAAGCTCCCTTCTGATTGTACAATCAAAACCTTATTTTTGAGATGTAACCTTGCATTTCCCCCAAAGTCGGATAAAAGTTTTGGCAATAGTAGGATATTTTTGTGGCGACTGAGGAACCACTTTCAGGAAATCTGATGCCTTGTTTATCACCTTTTGGTGGTATGTTTCCAGACAAGAAGACTTCAGTCCTGCTGTCACTAGGTGGATTTGAGAAACTATTGCAGAAGTATAAGGGTTCTCTGGTCAATCTTGCCTCATTTGTGTACAGAAAATAGACGAGGAGGATGTCTGCAGCTTGGACGGAGCCGCAGGGGTTTTCCATCCAGGAAGTTTGTAGGGCAGCAACATTGGGGCTGGGTAAAGATGTGTCAGGGCTAATTTCAAAATGATGTTTGGAGGACCCCTTGAGCTGGGAGGGGGAGGGTACGTGCAGACTATCACTGGAGGGTTTTATTTGTCCCTGCACAAGACAGAGAAAGGCAGCCAGGGGGGAGCTGAAGCACAAAATGTCCACTGAAAAGCTATTAAGCCCTCTGTCAGCATGGTGCTAATGTTGTTGAAAACTTAGTACAAAGGCGACAAGGTGATAAGAACACTGTTGTATATTGAAAGGCCTGAGGCAGGTGATTACTTGAAAGCAACAGCAAACGCAACGTGGGACTACTGTCTGGCTGTCTGCCCCGTTTGCCTTTCCTGGCATACCCACCCTGCGTGGGCTAATTGGTCTCTATCCAACTCAAGGTGGCTCACATACTGGACTGGACATCACTTTCTGAGCCCTCTGTTCTCCTCTCTGAGGCCTTCCCTAGAGAGAAAATCTACCCACCTATTGGCAGCATTGACTTTAGTTCTAATTCTCTCACCTGCTGCATCTGCTTCGCTTGGAAGAAGGGCGGGCTGACTGTCTGGCCTGAGTATGAAAAGACGCCGTTCTGCTTCTTTCTTACGTCATCTGTCTACTGCAAGGCCACCTGGTGATCGTGCCTGTGCAGTTCTCGGCTCCCACCACACTTTTTTCTCTCTCTCTCTCTCTCTCCTCCAATTGCTATCACCTATCTCTAAGCCTGGAAGGGAAAAGTTCAAAAAGAATCTCCTGGTTTACAGCCCATCGCTGACACCTATATCAATGCTTCTTCCTGGCAGACTGTCACAGACATCCTCTTTGTCGCTCCCTCCCCTGACCTATTGACGCCACATGTGGACTCTCTCCTTTCTCTTCTTCTCCCATTCATGGAGACACCGTATGGGAAGTACTCTTGGCTGGTTTTTCATCCTCTAGATGCATCATTAATGTCTATCACAATTGGACTGTCATGGCCCATGGCTCTAAGCCCAACCTTCTTGACGGGCGTCTTCCTTCTTTCATCAACTGCCTCCCTTCTCCCGCCACCCCTCTGGTGGACACTCCCCTTCTCCATCTCCAATTGGTGTACCACGTCCCTGTACCCCCCCCCCCAGAAGTTCTTGACTTTGACCTCGGTTTTCTCGCCCTCACTGAGACGAGGTTCACTGCCAGCTCTGTCATTTGCTTTTGACACACTTCCTTCCTGAGGGCTACAAGAACCTCTCCAAGTCCAGGCCTAACCGGTCTGGAGGCGAAGTGGCCTGCATCTCCCTGGCTGGATCCCTGCCACCATCATTCCTACTCAGTATTACTCCTCCTTTGAATTCCTTTTAATGCAGGCTCAGTGTCTCTCCGTCCCTTTTGCTGACACTTGCCATCATCTACAGGACCCCTGGTCCGGTCGCCATCTTCCTCTCCGAGTGATCTGCCCTCGCCTCCTCCTTTCTTTCCTCTACCTCCAAGCTTCCCCGCCTTGGCGACTTTAGTATTCACTTGGCCTCTTCCGAGGTGGCCAGTAGTCCTTCGCAGCCTCTGCAACGTTATCCCGCAGGACCGACACGTTCTGCTGGACATAGCTTGGATGCTCTCATGTCCTCTGACATTCTTTTCTCCAACCTCCGCACTACTCCTCTCTCCTGGTATGACCACTTCCACCTGTCTTCTCATCTGGATCACTTGGGGCCCCCCTACTATGCCTCTGCCGACATTGCCAGTCTCCTTCTCCATCATACGCCCGATGAAGCAAGTGTCAGTTGCTGCCTTTGCTACCACCGTCATTCTGCCTCCCTCTTCTGTCACTGACGCCCACGCTGCCTCCATCCTTGCTAATCTTCACCTTTCTATCACCAACACCCTGGATATACTTGCCCCTGTTGTGAGGATTCGAATGAAGCCTGCCTCCAAGCTTAACACTTGGTATGACTTTCACCTAGCCTCTCTGAAACACAAGTGCAGAGTGGTGGCCTTCAGTCTCATCCTCTGACACACTGTCCTGTTTCATGCTCAAAAGGCATTACAGATTCTCTCAGAAGAGTGCTCACATCCAAGCCTGCATCTCCGGACCCACTAACAACTCTTGTGAACTGTTCAAAATCTGCAAGGAACTTGCCAATCCTTATGCAATCTCCACTTCTCCCCTTCCATCACTGACCCTCTTTACCTCTCTTGCCTCCCACTTCCTCTCCAAAACCCAGGACATTCTCTCATTGCTCTCATCTACCCCACTCCCTCCCAATCTATCTGGCCTCCCCTCTTCCTCCCACACCTCTCTCCCATAGCACCCGGGGAGGTCTCTAGACTAGTCCTCTCTATGAAAGTCTCCTCCAAAAGGGGCTCCCCTGTTCCTCCAGAACTATCAAGGACAACATTGTCTCCCTTGCACCTTCCTTGGCAGATTTCTGCAACCACTCCCTTGTGCATCCCTCGTCTTCTGACCCTTCCTGTCCTGCTAACTATCGGCCCTTCCTTGGCAAACTCCTCAAAGCTTGCCATCTCCCAACTGACTCAACATTCCGACTCTGTTGGATGTCTTCATGACCATCAGTCTGGCTTCATAGCTGTCAGAGGCACAGAAACTGCTCTACTGAACCCCCTGTGACGTCCTTGATCTTTCCTCCGCCTTTGATACAGTCAATCATGCCACCCTGATACATCGGCTCTGTGACACCCTTGGCATCGCTGGTTTGGCTTTGAACTGGTTGACCTCCTTCCTCTCCAACAGACCCTCCTAGTTTCAACTTGGCCCTTTTCTCTCTCCTATCACACTCTCCACCTGCAGTGTCCCTAAAGGTTTGATCCTCTCACTGTGGCTTTCAATATCTACCTTGCCCCCTTGGCTCAGTTGATCTCCTTTCTCTCCTCACTTCCAGTGTTATGTAGACGACACACAGCTCTCTTTCAAGCTACCCTCTCCTTCCACTTCTTCCTCCTCTCTCATCCCCGACTGTCTGACTGCCATTCAATCATGGTGCACTACCCATGATCTCTGCCTTAATGCCAGTAGGACCTCGATCCTTCCACTGGGGCCTCAGCTCCCACATCGCTCCCTCGTTCTGGATGCCCTCTATGGGCCCCTTCCCTCACCCCCTTGTGAGGCAAAACACCTAGTGTCCTCTTTGATTCCTCTCTTGCCTTCTCTCCTCAAATTGCGGACCTTGCCAAGAAGGCCCACTATCAACTGCACCTCCTCAGAGGCATTCTTCCTTAAACTCAATGTCTCAAGAGCTCTGGTCCTTTCTAGACTTGACTACTTTAACAGCCTCTTTCTTAATCTCCCTGCATCCTCCCTTCGGCCCCTTCAACCAGTTCAGAATAGGACTGCCAAGACTTGTTCTAGGCCTCATGTCTAGGGACTGCATCTCTCCAGCCCTAATTTCTCTCCACTGGCTCCCGGTTGCTGCTAGGATCAAGTTCAAGACTCTCTGCATCGCCCACAATGGTTTCTGGGGCCTGGGGCCTTGCTACATCCTTCTGTCTCCCTAAATACCTCCCTGTCAGTGTCCTTTGGTCTGCTAGCTCTAACTTTTTCTAAGCATAGAGTGTGAGTTGATGTCTCTCCTCCGCAGGAGCCTCTCTCTGGAATGGTTTTCTGCCCCTTTCAGGCTTGAGCCGGATCTCTTAAGTTCTGGAAACTCCAAGACCTTACTTTTCTCCTCCTCCTGCTCTCTCCCTCTCCCCTTCTAACTCATTCCTCCTCCTCTGCGACTGACTTCCTGGTGCCCTCTGAGTATTACAGGTTCCCAAGTCCCCTTTCTGCACAGTCCTCCCTCACCCCTCCCCTTTATTCCCTGGGCTTACCTGCTCTCCATGGCACTTCCCCCTTTACCTCTCCCTCCCATTTTAGCACTTAACTTGCTCAGACCTGCACTTCCCCACTCCCCCTTCCCCTGCACTTCTTGTTCTGCACTTGCACGACCCGAATGTCACAAGGCCTAGTGGGACCGTTATTGTATCGCCAAGCCCCTCCCCCACCCCCGCTTTGTCTTGTGGCACCTTGAAACACCACTTGTTGTATAGGCACCTTATAAATGATCAATAAATATAATTTCCAATAAATAAACCTGTAGCCAATAACGTACAGAGTTCGCGTGGTATTTTGCTATGTGATAAGACTTCCAAATGGGGTTAGCCAGGGGAGTTGCTAGGTCTGGAAAAGACCCGGGGCTAAGCTGATGTTGGAACTGTTGGGACTGGGGCCTAGCTAGTCTTTTGGCTGTAGCTCCTGATATTCTATCCGGGGCTACAACCAAAAGATCAGGGGCTGTAGCCCCCTTAGCCCCCCCTAGCAACGCCCCTGGGGTTAGTAGTTCGGAAGCCCCTTTTGAGGCTCGAGGCCTATTTCAACTGAAAAGGTTGAAGGGCCCTGGCGCTGCACCTGAGCGACATGGTCGCACCGGGCACTAAAGCTTAATGTGCATAGAGCGGGTGCAAGTGCAGTTTGCACAAGTGTATTAATGGCAGGCCCTCAACGAGGGGATTGCCATTTCATTTAAGGTGGAATAAACATGTAATGGCGTTTGTGCACAGCATACTTTCTGGTCTGTCGTTTTCTCTTGGGCTGATTCCTCCCCACTGGTTTGGGTATGCCTCTTAAGTAAGTATTAGGACGAGGAAGAGTGATGTCGAGGTAATGCTCGGATTACTTGCTGCTAATCTTCATTGCTCCTACTCTTCCTCGTAGCAGTGTTTACAGCCTGAACGCAAGGAGCGAATCTTCCCCCTTCTAAAGTCCGGCGTTTGGGACACCAGGGCTATGGCCCCTTTTGTAAAAGTGGTGGGGGGCGCAACGCAATGGGGTTAAACGCGTTCCTGTCTGGGAGGCCAGTGCCTCTTAAGTACCATGGCAAGGGAGAGTTGCCGTAGAAGTAATGAAGATTAATGGTAAATAAACGAAGCATTATCATGTGATTTTAGGCAAAGTGTTGCTACTTTGGGTGAAGCTATGCCATGGCAGGAAGTCCGAATCCACAGGCTTTAGTCGCTTTCCACGGACCTGTCTTCTGACTGCTTGATGCCACCTCAAAGACATATGGCATGCCCCGTGATCTAATGACTGGCCAAGCCAACCACGCACCACACCACAAATGCCTCGCCATGCCGACAGGTACCTTTTATAATGTGTGTTTTTGTCTTTTAATATCGTGTTTTTGGGCCATGCCACTGGCTCATTGTGATTGACATTTTCTGCTAATTTGTCTCCATTACCATTGGGAAGATAGAAAAGTGGAGGGGAGGAGAGGGGCGGGGGTCTATGCAACTAGCTTTGACTCTAGCGACTTGAGACGATGGCCATGGAATGGCAGCGGTGTGCAGCAGTATACACCTCAATAACCTAACATGACTCGCCTACCCAGTCTCTGAAGCTTGCCTCCCCACCATTTGAAACATTGGCCCTCCCTGCCCCCTCCCCCTCCATCACCTCGAAGTTTGGGTGTAGTCGCACCCCTGCTGTGAGGGCATTTTGGGCAAGCGGCCTGCGAGGATAATGATGAAATGAATAATTTATTTTTGAACTTGTATGTTTTTTGTTGAAACCTGTTAGGAAATATAAATTGATTCATTTAGCAGTAGGGGGGGCAAAGTGACAGGATAAGGGCATATTGTGGTGGAAATGGATGTAGGTGAGCCATTGGGGGGGAGTGGGCTAATGGTACCATGTGGTGGTGGAGGGTTGTGATCGTACATGACGGGAGGATGAACATGGCGGAAGAACCACATGGGTGCAGCAGGGGTGGTGAGGACCGAGGCGCTACTGTGAGGAATGGAATGCGCTCTGCCAGCAGGGGAGGTGCATTGCTACCCAGGTAGGGACGCGTGAAGGTGGGATTTCCTTGGGCAAGCGATGCCTCTTGCTAGGTATTGTGGTGAGATTTGTGGGCTTGGACTGCTGCTGGGAAATGATTGGATTGGGGCCAGTTATCTGCCGGACCTTTGTTCTAAGGGCCACCGTCAGACCAATTCACTTTGTTGGATCGTGCCCTCCTTTGGTCCCATTCTTGTTAACATCTGCCCACGCCCCATTTTCTATTCTCGGGGTTCTGCCGCCGAGCCATGCATTTTTTTTCACCTAGTGCCTACTCGGGGTGTCAGATATATGAACTGCTGGCGAGAAAGATTTCTCTCCGTCTATTGCTAGCGCATTATGGATTTTGGAAAGATCCCAAGATGGAAGCTTGGCAAGCTCTCTGTTTCCGTCTGGGAATCCACATGAGTGGAGTATAAATACTGTCCTTCTATATCTATACGCTGCAGAAGCATTTTGCCAATAAGAGCGTCCCCCAAGCTCTGCAGACACTTGAATGGAGAACGGTGAAAGCTTGATGCGCATTTGGAGACCCATACTAGACCGCCGGCGCAACAAGTACATCTGGTCCCAGAAGTTTCAGGTGGCCTGGCATCCCCGTCGGAGGAGAGAATAGTGGCCATCCTGGGCAAGGTACAACGGCTGTTTACCCTGAAGATCGCAAGGGTGAGGTCCATAAAGTCCCTCTGCATGATTTTGTTGCGTATATATCTTGTGCGCCTGTGCAGGCTGCGGATGCGACCATGCAGGAGTTCCTCGACGGCCATTGGATCCAGGTATCGGGAAGCTTAGAGTACTGGCCTCCTCTCACATTTGTAATAACCAGAGTCAACACCAGAATCCCTAAACTCTTGGTAACTGCAGAATGTCCCTTCACGGAGAAGGTGTTCCCCCCCCCCCCCCACCCCTCTTCCTCTGCTCCTCAGTGATTCTATACACGTTCTCTGCCTCTCCGGCACTTCCCACCTGTGTTGCTTTGCATTTATTTATTTGTATTTGTAAATCGCCCACTGCCCTTGGGCATTGCAGCGCTGTTACGAAGGCTTACTTGGATGAGTGTGCAGAGCATATAGACCGGATGAATGCCTAGAGCAGATGGAATGGGTGACGTGTGTGGAATGAACGGGTGACGTATGTGGAATGAACGGGGATAATATGCGAAAGGTATGGAGAAGTATGTTGATGGTACGGGTGAAATACGTGGATGGAGTGCATAAAACTTTGAAATACACAGAGCGGATTGGAGTGCATAGAATTGCACGGCTTGCATGGAATGGTTTGGAGTGCATGGAACGTTGGAAAGAGCATGTAACCCATCATCTCACATCACCACGCTTCCTCTCTTCCTTACACCATCACTCAACTAGAACACAGAGATACTATGACACCATTCGGCATAACTGTTCTCATACCAACATCTGCCGCATACTCCCCATCACTCTAATTAAACACTGCTGGTTACACACCCCCCAGCCAGGCGTTCTTCTCCGGCCTAACGCAGCCACACTCGGTCTGGATAAATCCGGCCAGAGCGAACACATACTCCTGATAGCTCAACCACCACACCTACCGCTAAGAAGCAGCTATTACACTAATACCGCACCAGCTGCACACACATCCGGTGCTCACACGCACCTCGAATCTCTCTACTCTCTCTACTGACTTGGACTTCGGTTCCCAAGGGTGTTCAACCTACCAGCGCCTTCAGACCATACCAATGGTACATAAGGCGCTATATCAATGCAAAGTAACATAACATTTAATAGTTAAGGGGCACACCAATGCCGTATCTCGCCACGATGCCATCAAATCGTGAAGCTGCCATTCGGGCACTTTACTGAGAGCCGCAGTTTTCTGATGGAAGCATCTTCTTTGCCTCGATATTGACCTGTCGTTGACTGGTGTTGGACACTTGCTAAAGTCCCTTTTGGTGTTTGTTGAGCTGGCAGTTTCTGGACACCCTTTCCTTTCCTTTCCTCTCCTCTGCACTTCATCCGGCAGTGCCTCTTGTGCCCTTGCTCCTATGTAGTTCTCTAGTCTCGCGACACCCTCCGGTTAGATGCAAGGGTTCTTCATGTGCATTGGTTTTCTGGTCCCTGGGTGTTTTTGGCCATCCTCTGAAATCTTGCCTTTTCTCATGTTGACTTAGTTTTGCAGTTTCTTGAGTCCTAATAGCCAAGTGGCTAGGACCGGTGCTCTAGATACAATTTGGAAGTGGGAGTATTTTACTCACCATTTTGTTAAAATTGGGAGTAAAATGATTTTTTAGTGATTAAAAATGTAAGTTCTTTTCTCAATGGGAGTATTTTAGAAGGTAGTAAAAATATATGGTTTAACCGGGAAACGGCAATGTTTTTGTGATAATTATTTCTCTGCACCTAGTTATTCATGCACCTTAAAAGATACATGTTTACTTCTTCATATCAATCAGTTATAAAAGTAGTTTCTTTCTTTTGTGCTATGTGCACTACTCGTCCAAACATATCCATGGAGCTGTGTGAGTGAAAACAAAGGCACATGGCCCTACGTGTCTGTTTCCTATTTTTTTTGTTGGGAGTATTTTTACTCCCTAACTTTATATTTTTGGAGTACTGGCCTTTTAGGGAGTAAAAGTAGCCGGTCTCTGTAGGGCTGGCTGGGACTTATGCTTGTTTATAATGATAGTTTCCCCATCGAGCTGCGTGCATTCGCCTAGTTGAGTCCAGCCGCCGATTGTAACGGCAGACCCGGTGCAAGTGCATGCGGCCTTGCGGAAGAGGAGAGCATTGGCGCCCCAGACCAATGCAGGAAGTACTCTGCCATGAGTAAGGAGCCGAGGCTCACAGTGGAGGCTCACAGGCGCAACGTTGCTTCTCTGGGGATGAGTTTCCTTCTGCAACGGCAGAGTTTGCAGGTGGGCGATGGGCCGCAGCTGGGAGGGCAGATGGCGGAAAGCCCGTGGTTCACAAATCGGCTGACTATCAGGCAGCCATCGAGACTTTTTTTCTATTTATTATATTAATTTTCAAAAGCATTCACCCGAGGAGCCGATTGGTGAGGACACGGCGGTTTGGTCAAGACCCGGTACCTTGTGTGATACTGTTTTCAGTTGGCCTTTACGCCCATCTCCTGAAAGGACCCGGAACTGATGTGGTTATTCCTAATTCTGTGCCGTGTATTCTGTCGGCTGCAGCCACCCTCGTGTTTCAGCAGAGGCCACCGGTGTGCTGGCCCTGTCCTTGGTCGTGCTGGTAAAGACCACAGACTTAATGATGGAAGCTGTGTTCAAAAGCCCAAGCTCCGTGCAAATCCCAGGAACTATTTTACAGTTACCCCCCTCATGCCCCAGGAGCTTAGACATGTATGGTATTGTATACATATTTGTAGAGCGTGAAAAAAGGCCGAGGGGCATCAAGGCGCTGGAGGGCGTGAGGGAGGGAGCAACTGCAGACTGGGAGGGCTATACAGTTGAGTTTTCTGATTCTTTCCAGAGAGAAGGTTTTCTGGAATATTAGGAAGCTCGGCCGGCAGGGTGTTACAGAGCGCAGGGCAAGTACTGTAAAGGATCTTCCTCCAGCTCTGGCCCGATGCTGGAATGGGGCTCTGAACCCCACATGAGTGTCTCCTCCTCTGTGCATCTCTCTGGATATCCCTCTGCATGGGCTGCACAGGTGTGGGGTAGGGGCAAGTTGCAGGACAGGATAGCGGCCCGTGCTAATGGGATGCTAGTGTGCCCAGGAAGAGGAGTTCAGTAGGTGACAACTCGAGCCATGTCTCTGAATTGTTGATGGCGGCTCGCCTGGATTACTGCGGCGTATCGCCTCCATTCTAGAAGCTCTTCACTCCTCTATCCTGCCCCTGTCCGTCCTATCTGGGAAGTCCTGGCCACTGGCAGGGGGCATAACCTTCAGCCTCCATGGTCTCCTGTGCCGGAGCAAAGCATTTTCTAGTTCAGTCTGTGTGGTGGACGCGTGGCCGGTTTGGGGAGACTTTGCTAAGAAGGCGCGGGCCCTGTCGATGCAAAACTCCTGTAATAGAGGAGCGGCCTTGCTAACCGAGGAGTGGGGCAAGCAGGAAGATTGCGAGGTCTCGGGCACCGCCCTACAGAGAAGGTGCAAAGCTGCTGTTATAGAGGAGCGGCCTTGCTAGCCGAGGAGTGGGGCAAGCAGGAAGATTGCGAGGTCTCGGGCACCGCCCTACAGAGAAGGTGCAAAGCTGCTGTAATAGAGGAGCGGCCTTGCTAACCGAGGAGTGGGGCAAGCAGGAAGATTGCGAGGTCTCGGGCACAGACCTACAGAGAAGGTGCAAAGCTGCTGTAATAGAGGAGCGGCCTTGCTAGCCGAGGAGTGGGGCAAGCGGGAAGATTGCGAGGTCTAGGGCACAGACCTACAGAGAAGGTGCAAAGCTGCTGTAATAGAGGAGCGGCCTTGCTAGCCGAGGAGTGGGGCAAGCGGGAAGATTGCGAGGTCTCGGGCACAGACCTACAGAGAAGGTGCAAAGCTGCTGTAATAGAGGAGCGGCCTTGCTAACCGAGGAGTGGGGCAAGCGGGAAGATTGCGAGGTCTCGGGCACAGACCTACAGAGAAGGTGCAAAGCTGCTGTAATAGAGGAGCGGCCTTGCTAGCCGAGGAGTGGGGCAAGCAGGAAGATTGCGAGGTCTCGGGCACCGCCCTACAGAGAAGGTGCAAAGCTGCTGTAATAGAGGAGCGGCCTTGCTAACCGAGGAGTGGGGCAAGCAGGAAGATTGCGAGGTCTCGGGCACAGACCTACAGAGAAGGTGCAAAGCTGCTGTTATAGAGGAGCGGCCTTGCTAGCCGAGGAGTGGGGCAAGCAGGAAGATTGCGAGGTCTCGGGCACCGCCCTACAGAGAAGGTGCAAAGCTGCTGTAATAGAGGAGCGGCCTTGCTAACCGAGGAGTGGGGCAAGCAGGAAGATTGCGAGGTCTCGGGCACCGCCCTACAGAGAAGGTGCAAAGCTGCTGTTATAGAGGAGCGGCCTTGCTAGCCGAGGAGTGGGGCAAGCAGGAAGATTGCGAGGTCTCGGGCACCGCCCTACAGAGAAGGTGCAAAGCTGCTGTAATAGAGGAGCGGCCTTGCTAACCGAGGAGTGGGGCAAGCAGGAAGATTGCGAGGTCTCGGGCACCGCCCTACAGAGAAGGTGCAAAGCTGCTGTTATAGAGGAGCGGCCTTGCTAGCCGAGGAGTGGGGCAAGCAGGAAGATTGCGAGGTCTCGGGCACCGCCCTACAGAGAAGGTGCAAAGCTGCTGTAATAGAGGAGCGGCCTTGCTAACCGAGGAGTGGGGCAAGCAGGAAGATTGCGAGGTCTCGGGCACAGACCTACAGAGAAGGTGCAAAGCTGCTGTAATAGAGGAGCGGCCTTGCTAGCCGAGGAGTGGGGCAAGCGGGAAGATTGCGAGGTCTAGGGCACAGACCTACAGAGAAGGTGCAAAGCTGCTGTAATAGAGGAGCGGCCTTGCTAGCCGAGGAGTGGGGCAAGCGGGAAGATTGCGAGGTCTCGGGCACAGACCTACAGAGAAGGTGCAAAGCTGCTGTAATAGAGGAGCGGCCTTGCTAACCGAGGAGTGGGGCAAGCGGGAAGATTGCGAGGTCTCGGGCACAGACCTACAGAGAAGGTGCAAAGCTGCTGTAATAGAGGAGCGGCCTTGCTAACCGAGGAGTGGGGCAAGCGGGAAGATTGCGAGGTCTCGGGCACAGACCTACAGAGAAGGTGCAAAGCTGCTGTAATAGAGGAGCGGCCTTGCTAACCGAGGAGTGGGGCAAGCAGGAAGATTGCGAGGTCTCGGGCACAGGCCTACAGAGAAGGTGCAAAGCTGCTGTAATAGAGGAGCGGCCTTGCTAACCGAGGAGTGGGGCAAGCAGGAAGATTGCGAGGTCTCGGGCACCGCCATACAGAGAAGGGGTGCAAAGCTGCTGTAATAGAGGAGTGGGGCAAGCAGGAAGATTGCGAGGTCTCGGGCACCGCCCTACAGAGAAGGGGTGCAAAGCTGCTGTAATAGAGGAGTGGGGCAAGCAGGAAGATTGCGAGGTCTCGGGCACCGCCCTACAGAGAAGGGGTGCAAAGCTGCTGTAATAGAGGAGCGGCCTTGCTAGCCGAGGAGTGGGACAAGCAGGAAGATTGCGAGGTCTCGGGCACAGACCTACAGAGAAGGTGCAAAGCTGCTGTAATAGAGGAGCGGCCTTGCTAGCCGAGGAGTGGGACAAGCAGGAAGATTGCGAGGTCTCGGGCACCGCCCTACAAGAGAAATGGTGCAAAGCTGCTGTAATAGAGGAGCGGCCTTGCTAGCCGAGGAGTGGGGCAAGCAGGAAGATTGCGAGGTCTCGGGCACAGACCTACAGAGAAGGTGCAAAGCTGCTGTAATAGAGGAGCGGCCTTGCTAGCCGAGGAGTGGGGCAAGCAGGAAGATTGCGAGGTCTCGGGCACAGACCTACAGAGAAGGTGCAAAGCTGCTGTAATAGAGGAGCGGCCTTGCTAGCCGAGGAGTGGGGCAAGCAGGAAGATTGCGAGGTCTCGGGCACCGCCCTACAGAGAAGGGGTGCAAAGCTGCTGTAATAGAGGAGCGGCCTTGCTAGCCGAGGAGTGGGGCAAGCAGGAAGATTGCGAGGTCTCGGGCACCGCCCTACAGAGAAGGTGCAAAGCTGCTGTAATAGAGGAGCGGCCTTGCTAGCCGAGGAGTGGGACAAGCAGGAAGATTGCGAGGTCTCGGGCACCGCCCTACAGAGAAGGTGCAAAGCTGCTGTAATAGAGGAGCGGCCTTGCTAACCGAGGAGTGGGGCAAGCAGGAAGATTGCGAGGTCTCGGGCACAGACCTACAGAGAAGGTGCAAAGCTGCTGTAATAGAGGAGCGGCCTTGCTAACTGAGGAGTGGGGCAAGCAGGAAGATTGCGAGGTCTCGGGCACAGACCTACAGAGAAGGTGCAAAGCTGCTGTAATAGAGGAGCGGCCTTGCTAACCGAGGAGTGGGGCAAGCAGGAAGATTGCGAGGTCTCGGGCACCGCCCTACAGAGAAGGTGCAAAGCTGCTGTAATAGAGGAGCGGCCTTGCTAACCGAGGAGTGGGGCAAGCAGGAAGATTGCGAGGTCTCGGGCACCGCCCTACAGAGAAGGTGCAAAGCTGCTGTAATAGAGGAGCGGCCTTGCTAACCGAGGAGTGGGGCAAGCAGGAAGATTGGGAGGTCTCGGGCACAGACCTACAGAGAAGGTGCAAAGCTGCTGTAATAGAGGAGCGGCCTTGCTAGCCGAGGAGTGGGGCAAGCAGGAAGATTGCGAGGTCTCGGGCACCGCCATACAGAGAAGGGGTGCAAAGCTGCTGTAATAGAGGAGTGGGGCAAGCAGGAAGATTGCGAGGTCTCGGGCACCGCCCTACAGAGAAGGGGTGCAAAGCTGCTGTAATAGAGGAGCGGCCTTGCTAACCGAGGAGTGGGGCAAGCAGGAGGATTGCGAGGTCTCGGGCACCGCCCTACAGAGAAGGTGCAAAGCTGCTGTAATAGAGGAGCGGCCTTGCTAACCGAGGAGTGGGGCAAGCAGGAAGATTGCGAGGTCTCGGGCACAGACCTACAGAGAAGGTGCAAAGCTGCTGTAATAGAGGAGCGGCCTTGCTAACCGAGGAGTGGGGCAAGCAGGAAGATTGCGAGGTCTCGGGCACCGCCCTACAGAGAAGGTGCAAAGCTGCTGTAATAGAGGAGCGGCCTTGCTAGCCGAGGAGTGGGGCAAGCAGGAGGATTGCGAGGTCTCGGGCACCGCCCTACAGAGAAGGTGCAAAGCTGCTGTAATAGAGGAGCGGCCTTGCTAACCGAGGAGTGGGGCAAGCAGGAAGATTGCGAGGTCTCGGGCACAGACCTACAGAGAAGGTGCAAAGCTGCTGTAATAGAGGAGCGGCCTTGCTAACCGAGGAGTGGGGCAAGCAGGAAGATTGCGAGGTCTCGGGCACAGACCTACAGAGAAGGTGCAAAGCTGCTGTAATAGAGGAGCGGCCTTGCTAACCGAGGAGTGGGGCAAGCAGGAAGATTGCGAGGTCTCGGGCACCGCCATACAGAGAAGGGGTGCAAAGCTGCTGTAATAGAGGAGTGGGGCAAGCAGGAAGATTGCGAGGTCTCGGGCACCGCCCTACAGAGAAGGGGTGCAAAGCTGCTGTAATAGAGGAGTGGGGCAAGCAGGAAGATTGCGAGGTCTCGGGCACCGCCCTACAGAGAAGGGGTGCAAAGCTGCTGTAATAGAGGAGCGGCCTTGCTAGCCGAGGAGTGGGACAAGCAGGAAGATTGCGCGGTCTCGGGCACCGTCATACAGAGAAGGTGCAAAGCTGCTGTAATAGAGGAGCGGCCTTGCTAGCCGAGGAGTGGGGCAAGCAGGAAGATTGCGAGGTCTCGGGCACCGCCCTACAAGAGAAATGGTGCAAAGCTGCTGTAATAGAGGAGCGGCCTTGCTAGCCGAGGAGTGGGGCTCCTGCGAGGTCTCAGACACCGCCCTACATAGAAGGGGTGCAAAGCTGCTGTAATAGAGGAGCGGCCTTGCTAGCCGAGGAGTGGGGCAAGCAGGAAGATTGCGAGGTCTCGGGCACAGACCTACAGAGAAGGTGCAAAGCTGCTGTAATAGAGGAGTGGGGCAAGCAGGAAGATTGCGAGGTCTCGGGCACCGCCCTACAGAGAAGGGGTGCAAAGCTGCTGTAATAGAGGAGCGGCCTTGCTAACCGAGGAGTGGGGCAAGCGGGAAGATTGCGAGGTCTCGGGCACCGCCCTACAGAGAAGGTGCAAAGCTGCTGTAATAGAGGAGAGGCCTTGCTAACCGAGGAGTGGGGCAAGCAGGAAGATTGCGAGGTCTCGGGCACCGCCATACAGAGAAGGGGTGCAAAGCTGCTGTAATAGAGGAGTGGGGCAAGCAGGAAGATTGCGAGGTCTCGGGCACCGCCCTACAGAGAAGGTGCAAAGCTGCTGTAATAGAGGAGCGGCCTTGCTAGCCGAGGAGTGGGGCAAGCAGGAAGATTGCGAGGTCTCGGGCACCGCCCTACAGAGAAGGGGTGCAAAGCTGCTGTAATAGAGGAGCGGCCTTGCTAGCCGAGGAGTGGGACAAGCAGGAAGATTGCGAGGTCTCGGGCACCGCCCTACAGAGAAGGTGCAAAGCTGCTGTAATAGAGGAGCGGCCTTGCTAGCCGAGGAGTGGGGCAAGCAGGAAGATTGCAAGGTCTCAGACACCACCCTACAGAGAAGGGGTGCAAAGCTGCTGTAATAGAGGAGCGGCCTTGCTAGCCGAGGAGTGGGGCAAGCAGGAAGATTGCGAGGTCTCGGGCACCGCCCTACAGAGAAGGTGCAAAGCTGCTGTAATAGAGGAGCGGCCTTGCTAGCCGAGGAGTGGGGCAAGCAGGAAGATTGCGAGGTCTCGGGCACCGCCCTACAGAGAAGGGGTGCAAAGCTGCTGTAATAGAGGAGCGGCCTTGCTAGCCGAGGAGTGGGACAAGCAGGAAGATTGCGAGGTCTCGGGCACAGACCTACAGAGAAGGTGCAAAGCTGCTGTAATAGAGGAGCGGCCTTGCTAGCCGAGGAGTGGGACAAGCAGGAAGATTGCGAGGTCTCGGGCACCGCCCTACAGAGAAGGTGCAAAGCTGCTGTAATAGAGGAGCGGCCTTGCTAGCCGAGGAGTCGGGCAAGCAGGAAGATTGCGAGGTCTCGGGCACCGCCCTACAGAGAAGGTGCAAAGCTGCTGTAATAGAGGAGCGGCCTTGCTAGCCGAGGAGTGGGGCAAGCAGGAAGATTGCGAGGTCTCAGACACCGCCCTACAGAGAAGGGGTGCAAAGCTGCTGTAATAGAGGAGCGGCCTTGCTAGCCGAGGAGTGGGGCAAGCAGGAAGATTGCGAGGTCTCGGGCACAGACCTACAGAGAAGGTGCAAAGCTGCTGTAATAGAGGAGCGGCCTTGCTAGCCGAGGAGTGGGGCAAGCAGGAAGATTGCGAGGTCTCGGGCACCGCCCTACAGAGAAGGGGTGCAAAGCTGCTGTAATAGAGGAGCGGCCTTGCTAGCCGAGGAGTGGGGCAAGCAGGTAGATTGCGAGGTCTCGGGCACCGCCATACAGAGAAGGGGTGCAAAGCTGCTGTAATAGAGGAGCGGCCTTGCTAGCCGAGGAGTGGGGCTCCTGCGAGGTCTCAGACACCGCCCTACAGAGAAGGTGCAAAACTGCTGTAATAGAGGAGCGGCCTTGCTAGCCGAGGAGTGGGGCAAGCAGGAAGATTGCGAGGTCAGAGAAGGGGGTGCACCGGCCATTGTTGGGCACATGCCTTTCCCCGGCTTTCACCCACACTGCTCTAGAGGTCTGTGTGGGGTACACGTAGTGCCACAGGAAGAAGTGCTGTCGCCCCTGCCTGACCCGGAGAAGTAAACCTCTATCTTTCATGGGCATGAATGGGTGAAAAGAAATGCCCCTTACAAAACCTTGTTTTTCAGTCCAAGCGTATTTTACTGAGCTACTTCACACTCCCATTGGGAACGCAACTTGGTTTCTTCCTCCCACTTCACAATCTTCTCTGGGGCGCCGGTGGTACAGCCTCGAAGCTCTCCTTGGGCCGGGCTCCTCGCAGGCAAAGCCAGTCGCTGTTTAGACGGACTTTGGTCTCTGCACCCGTCCCTTGCGGGCTGGGTTTGCTCTGACAATGCGATGTGTGCCCGATGGAGGTTGTATACACAGTCAAGCAATTGCCATTCCTTCCCTTCGGTATAGGTTTTGTACGACCTCTAAATTGACACTTTTCGGTTTAGGGTGTTGAATGGTGCACTCTAAAACTGTGTGTTTAAAATAAATAATAATGGGCCCCATTCCCCCCAGAATGCTGTCCCGAGACGCCTGTGGCGTCAGTGTGGTCTGTATCACTGCCGCGTGGGCGGCTAGGGCCCTAGGGCCCAGCCTAGGGTTCTCGCGCTTTCCCCCGAGAAGCCTGTGGCGTCAGTGTGGTCTGTATCACCGCTCCGTGGGCGGCTAGGGCCCTGGGGCCCAGCCTAGGGTCCTCGCGCTTTCCCCCGAGATGCCTGTGGCGCCAGTGTGGTCTGTTTCACCGCCGCGTGGGTGGCTAGGGCCCTAGGGCCCAGCCTAGGGTTCTCGCGCTTTCCCCCAGACGCCTGTGGCGTCAGTGTGGTCTGTATCACCGCCGCGTGGGTGGCTAGGGCCCTGGGGCCCAGCCTAGGGTCCTCGCGCTTTCCCCCGAGATGCCTGTGGCGCCAGTGTGGTCTGTTTCACCGCCGCGTGGGCGGCTAGGGCCCTGGGGCCCAGCCTAGGGTCCTTGCACTTTCCCCCAGAACGCTGTCCCGAGACGCCTGTGGCGTCCTTTCCCCCAGAACGCTGTCCCGAGACGCCTGTGGCGTCAGTGTGGTCTGTATCACCGCCGCGTGGGTGGCTAGGGCCCTGGGGCCCAGCCTAGGGTCCTCGCGCTTTCTCCCAGAACGCATGTGGCATCAGTGTGGTCTGTTTCACCGCCGCGTGGGTGGCTAGGGCCCTGGGGCCCAGCCTAGGGTCCTTGCGCTTTCCCCCAGAACTCTGTCCCGAGACGCCTGTGGCGCCAGTGTGGTCTGTGTTCATCGGCGCGTGTGTGGCTAGGGCCCTGGGGCCCAGCCTAGGGTCCTCGCGCTTTCCCCCGAGATGCCTGTGGCGCCAGTGTGGTCTGTTTCACCGCTCCGTGGGCGGCTAGGGCCCTGGGGCCCAGCCTAGGGTCCTCGCGCTTTCCCCCGAGATGCCTGTGGCGCCAGTGTGGTCTGTTTCACCGCCGCGTGGGTGGCTAGGGCCCTAGGGCCCAGCCTAGGGTTCTCGCGCTTTCCCCCAGACGCCTGTGGCGTCAGTGTGGTCTGTATCACCGCCGCGTGGGTGGCTAGGGCCCTGGGGCCCAGCCTAGGGTCCTCGCGCTTTCCCCCCGAGATGCCTGTGGCGCCAGTGTGGTCTGTTTCACCGCCGCGTGGGTGGCTAGGGCCCTGGGGCCCAGCCTAGGGTCCTTGCACTTTCCCCCAGAACGCTGTCCCGAGACGCCTGTGGCGTCCTTTCCCCCAGAACGCTGTCCCGAGACGCCTGTGGCGTCCTTTCCCCCAGAACGCTGTCCCGAGACGCCTGTGGCGTCAGTGTGGTCTGTATCACCGCCGCGTGGGTGGCTAGGGCCCTGGGGCCCAGCCTAGGGTCCTCGCTCTTTCTCCCAGAACGCATGTGGCATCAGTGTGGTCTGTTTCACCGCCGCGTGGGTGGCTAGGGCCCTGGGGCCCAGCCTAGGGTCCTTGCGCTTTCCCCCAGAACTCTGCCCCGAGACGCCTGTGGCGCCAGTGTGGTCTGTGTTCATCGGCGCGTGTGTGGCTAGGGCCCTGGGGCCCAGCCTAGGGTCCTTGCGCTTTCCCCCCAGACGCCTGTTGCGTCAGTGTGGTCTGTATCACCGCCGCGTGGGTGGCTAGGGCCCTGGGGCCCAGCCTAGGGTCCTCGCGCTTACCCCCGAGACGCATGTGGCGTCAGTGTAGTCTGTTTCACCGCCGCGTGGGTGGCTAGGGCCCTGGGGCCCAGCCTAGGGTCCTCGCGCTTTCCCCCAGACGCCTGTGGCGTGGGTGGCTAGGGCCCTGGGGCCCAGCCTAGGGTCCTCGCGCTTACCCCCGAGACGCATGTGGCGTCAGTGTAGTCTGTTTCACCGCCGCGTGGGTGGCTAGGGCCCTGGGGCCCAGCCTAGGGTCCTCGCGCTTTCCCCCAGACGCCTGTGGCGTGGGTGGCTAGGGCCCTGGGGCCCAGCCTAGGGTCCTCACGCTTTCCCCCAGACGCCTGTGGTGTCAGTGTGGTCTGTTTCACCGCCGCGTGGGTGGCTAGGGCATTGGGGGCCCAGGCTAGGGTCCTCGCGCTTTGCCCCCAGACGTATGTGGCGTCAGTGTGGTCTGTTTCACCGCTGCGTGGGTGGCTAGGGCCCTGGGGCCCAGCCTAGGGTCCTCGCGCTTTCCCCTGAGAAAGCCTGTGGTGTCAGTGTGGTCTGTTTCACCGCTGCGTGGATGTCTAGGGCCCTGGGGGCCCAGCCTAGGGTCCTCGCGCTTTCCCCCAGACGCCTGTGGCGTGGGTGGCTAGGGCCCTGGGGCCCAGCCTAGGGTCCTCGCACTTTCCCCCCAGACGCCTGTGGCGTGGGTGGCTAGAGCCCCCTCGCGCTTTCCCCCAGACGCCTGTGGTGTCAGTGTGGTCTGTTTCACCGCTGCGTGGATGTCTAGGGCCCTGGGGGCCCAGCCTAGGGTCCTCGCGCTTTCTCCCAGAACGCATGTGGCATCAGTGTGGTCTGTTTCACCGCCGCGTGGGTGGCTAGGGCCCTGGGGCCCAGTCTAGGGTCCTCGCGCTTTCCCCCGAGACGCATGTGGCGTCAGTGTGGTCTGTTTCACCGCCGCGTGGGTGGCTAGGGCCCTGGGGGCCCAGCCTAGGGTCCTCGCGCTTTCCCCCAGACGCCTGTGGCGTGGGTGGCTAGGGCCCTGGGGCCCAGCCTAGGGTCCTCGCGTTTTCCCCCGAGACGCATGTGGCGTCAGTGTGGTCTGTTTCACCGCTGCGTTGGTGGCTAGGGCCCTGGGGCCCAGCCTAGGGTCCTTGTGCTTTCCCCCGAGACGCCTGTGGCGTCAGTGTGGTCTGTTTCACCGCCGCGTGGGTGGCTAGGGCCCTGGGGCCCAGCCTAGGGTCCTCGCGCTTTCCCCCCAGACGCCTGTGGCGTCAGTGAGGTCTGTATCGCCTCCGCGTGGGCGGCTAGGGCCCTGGGGCCCAGCCTAGGGGGTCCTCGCGCTTTCCCCCAGAACGCTGTCCCGAGACGCCTGTGGCGTCAGTGTGGTCTGTATATCCGCCGTGTAGGCGGCTAGGGCCCTGGGGCCCAGCCTAGAACGTTGTCCCGAGACGCCTGTGGCGTCAGTGTGGTCTGTATATCCGCCGTGGAGGCGGCTGGGGCCCAGCCTGGGGCCGTCGCGCCTTCCCCTGATCTTCCAGTAAGCAGGCAGTGCCCTCTCGGGGGCATCGATCTTCCTTCGCCGTCCTTTGCAACGCATCTGGCCTTGCTCGGCTGCTGGCATCGATTTCCCTGTCATGCTGGAGTAATTGGGGCCCGTGGGAGGGAACTGGTTAAAGCAGTTAACCACGGTGCATCTGTTTCCCGCCACGCGGGAGTGCTTGTTGGGCCGCGGTTGGGCGTGGGGGCGCACACCCTGCAGGAGCATGGCTCGGCTCGGCAATGGCTGCATCCCAACCCCTCTTTCTGTGCATCGCGTATGGCACTGCGCTTCTGCAATCAGCCTACATTTCTAGCACAGCTGTGGTCTTTTGACTTGGCTTCACATGTGCTTTGTACCCAACCCCAAACCGAGGTTCTTCTGACCGCAGTCCTCGTCATACAGGACGCCATGGCATTACATACTTGTGTGAAATCTGGGTGTTCTGGGCAATGTGTCCCCCTCTCTCCCCCCCCCCCCGCCACCCCGTTCACCTGCGGATCAGGCGAGGCTGGCAGCTCTGAATGTCTACTCCTTCCCTCCTTCCCTCCCATGGCTGCAACCCTAGATCCGATCTCGCCACACCTGCCTGCATGAGTTCTTCAGTGGCACGAGGTGTTTGCTGCATGATGCTGGTGGCAGTCTCGGTGTCGCTAGATCATTTTGGTGGTGCTGAGCTCCGCCGGGTCCCCCCCTTTTCAGCACCACGTGTGAGGGTTTGAGCGCTTGGTGGAACCGTGATCCTGTGCTCGTCCTGCCACATCATGCATAATGCATGGCATTGCTGTGTTGTGCTTTCTGGATCCGGTTCAGTGGCAGAGGTGGTAACTCTACGCCCTGAATCTTCCCGTGGAGCATGGTCACCTGGGACTCTGCGTGTGACCGTGACACACTTCTTTCCACCACATTCAGGCGCACACACTTCCTTCGGATCATCGTGTAAACATGTGACTTCTGTCTCTGGATCGCATTTCAGTTGAGAGGGGAACCCAGGGCGCCGCAGCCTTCTCTGGATCACAGTACACTTAAGGTAAGCAATGAAATGGCTTTTTCTCTGAAGCATATCCAGGATTCCCACGAGTGCCCAGGATAGGCCATTGTGCTTTGGAAGACAACTAGGTTGGCACACACCTGCCTAAAACCTTCTACTCTTACAATACACACCCCCAAGGGGCCACAGCACATTGGGATTTTCAAAAGTATATTTTTATGAATGAATGCATTGTTTCTATTTGGTCGCATTGCAGCAGGGCAGCTTCAGATCACTCGAAGTGCATTCTGATAATTCAAGTGCCCATAGTTAATGTTGCCAATTATGGTGCATGCAGGGTTCGAAATTATGATTCGATGGGCAGGAGTTGAAATCAGCTACTAGGTGATGGGCATCACCCAACAGGAAGGAGTTGCCGCTGTTGAACCAGGTGCGAGTATGCAGGGTACTGCAAATCCAATTTTAACATTGTGTGGTCCATTTTGTTGAAATGTGTACTAGATGTGTCCTAATTCTTCTATATTAAAATTATCAAATACTCAAGTTAATTTCACATATATATATGTTTGTAATGCACCAGTTGGCCTGGGGAGATGAAAGTAGCTCCTGGTAGCTATTGGCTTCAAGCTAACCAGGCTCTTAGGCTAGAAGCAGGATCTAAATGGCTCCTAGCAATTTATTTCGACCTGTTAAAATTGTGTACTTTGGTGTGAGGTCTGGGATTTGATTATAAACTTAAAGAGCACTTATCAAGACACTTTAAGATTTCTTGAACTTGAATCTCTCCTGTTAGGCGGGTTAGAAGAAAGATATGGACACAAGGTGGTGTGAGACACCTGAGGGTATCCTCTCTCCTAAACCCCCTGGATTCTCTTCTCGGGTGGCCAGGGAAAGGCCATCACTCTTGGATTCCGACCCTGGGGTTGGAGAAGCGAGGGAGGATCATCTGAGTTGAGGGTCCTGGGGAATTGGGAGCAGGGTACACCCAGGTGGACATGGTATCCCCCTTTCCCTATTGATGACCAACCTAACCCTTCCCGACCTTAATGGGTTATTGTAAGTCAGCTCCCCTCATGTGACACTTGACAGTACTGAGACGAGGAAGAGGCAGCTGAGAGTGATGAACACCACCATTTCACCGCTTTGGTACTGGGACGAAGAAGATGCCTGTAAAGTGTTGCGAAGGTCAGGCATGTCCCCTTAATCATGCTCAGGCAAGCCTAATTGAGAAAGCGCATGTTAAAGGTGTATAAAATGAGGAGGAGAAAGCAACAATGAGGAGCAGCAGGGAGGCCTGTGGGATCAGCATGGAACCTTATTTGAGGAGTGGCGAGCCACTGGAGGAAACTTCTGTGGGCCGGTCTGCCGTATGCAACACGCCAAGACACTGGGGATGACAGAGAAAGATGCTCTCAGTTAGCGTGGAGTGGGTGCTGGGGCTCCCTGGAGCGGATGGAGGGCAGAGAAGGGAGCCATGTGGAAAGACTATCTCTTTTTCTTGTATCAAGTGATCGTCCCCCTGTGTCAAGTAGCTGACACAGGAGTGTCTGAGGGGCGGGAGTTGGACCCCTGACAGCAGAAGTCTGTGTGCTCAGTGCTGCTGCGAAACCTATCAAAGCGACCAGCGAGTTTGTCAGATGAGGAAACCTGGGGTCCAAATTCATGAACATTTCCATTGTCGAAGAATACTTTGTATCAGAGTTGTCGTGGGTCTCAGAGAGCGACCTTTTTCGAGTCTGAGTGCTGGGCATTTCACTCCAAGTAAAAAGGAGTGTTCTTGAACATCGGGCTGAATGGAAATTGAATCTCAAGCCAAACCGATGCCCTTTGAGTACTGCACCGAATTAAAACGTTAAAATGAAGCAAAACCAGTCTTTTAAATTCCGAATTGAATGGAACATAAAAAAATATTAAGCTAAACAAAGGTACTCTGAAGAATGAATTAAATGAAACTTTATTTATTTTTGTTTCAAAACATTTTTATTAGCATTTATAAGTTACAAAATAATCCATGTCATCTTGTATTTCAGCTACTGTAATGTCTCCTACATGGAAGGATGCGTACACAGTCTGGAGTAATACAACCATGCAAAATAAGATGCGTAACCTTCCCAACCCCAAAAGGGTGCCCCTCCCTTATGCTCCCTCCCAGGATGCATTGAACACCAGCAACTGAAGCAGTTTCAATCTGCTACACCTCGACCCCTATAGCGTGGGAAGTCCGCCAGCCCGATACGCACTCAGTTAGTTTTGTCCCTGGGGGCTTTCTAACAGGCTCCTCACTCACGGCAGGGCAGGTGAAGTCTCTGAGTTTGTGCATACTTCAGGAAATGTCCCCACTTCTGATACATTGACCGGGGCTGGTACTCCATATGGTACATCACTTTCCCAGCAGCCATCATTGCCCAAGTACCTGCCAACCAGTCTTCTTTGCTTGGGGGTGTAATGGATCTCCAGATACATTCTATCGTAGGTCTAGCCACTAGAAGCAATGTTTGAAGTATCCCACTTGCTCCGTTAACCTTAAGAGCATGCTGAATCCCTCCCCTCCCCGGGGATTCCAGTAATCAACCTCTGTCCAGTATCTCTAAAGCTTCGGGCAACTCCAACATGTGTATTTATGACCCATCTGCCCCGCATCCCCGCCAGCACAGTCTGCTTTTATTTTGTCCTCCTATGTCTCATTCTGTCTGGTGTTCGATAACCTCTAGCCAGAAAGCGGAAACCACGCTGGGCGTATGTGTCACTTCTAGCTGCCTTAAGTCCCCTCCAGATGCTGCCCCATTCTTCTGGTGGTAATTCATACCCCCGACCCTTATGCCAGGCTTCAACATATGTAGGCAAGTCAGCGTCCTCCCTCTCTCCTAAGCATCTATAGAGTTTGAAGAGCAGACCCCCCCCACATACGTCCAAGCGAATAGTAGCTTCTCAAAGCTTGTGAGATGTCTGGTCACCGTCTGCCGGTTTTGAGTTTGCATTGCCCAACGCTGAATCTGCTAATACCGGTATCAATCCTATTCCCCAACCCTAAAGGTCACCTTACAGGATGCGAAGGAGCAAATCTTCCCCTGCTCAAGAACTCACAACCCCCTTCCCTACAGTTAGTGAAGGGAGTACCTACATAGGCCGGCTGAAAATTCAGATTATGTGTGGGGGTGAGCAGGGAGGGGTAACGTGGACAGCCCCCTTTTAGCCACCAGTGAGTACTAGACCCTCATAGTCGTACCTGCCTCTGAGAGTGCATAGATGCTCAGCAGCCTATCCCCCTTTGACACCCAGGCAAGGTGACAGAGGGGCTTGCCCGCTATATCCTCCTCAAGCCGCCGCCATGCCTTGGTCGAGCCAGGGTCAATCCAATCTCTTAGAGCTTTAAGTTGGGCTGCCCAATAATATATCTGTATATTCGGAAGTGCCATACTTTCTCTTGCGTTTGACCTAAAGAGCACTGCCTTAGAAACCCGGGCCTTCCACCCTACCCCCATACAAAGTTCATTATCTCTTTTTGCAAAGTCGCAATGGTATGAGATGGGATCACAACCGGGAGCACCTGGAAATGGTACAGAAATCTAGGAAGATTGTTCATCTTTATAGTTGCTATCTTCCCGTACCAAGAGATTGCCTTAAAGCCCCATGATCAAAGATCTGCTCGAATAGTTTGAAACAATGTGGGATAGTTGGCCCCGTAGAGGTCCTCACTACGCAGGGTGACAAAGATCTCCAGATATTTCAATTTCTGAGCGGCCCAGGTGAAAGATGGTGAGTTAAAGACTCTGGGTAAGTCTCTCATAACCAAGACTAATGTCAGGCAGAGGGACACCCAGGACCCCCACCCCTTGTTAATTTGCATATTTAAGTAACTTTGGGTCTCGCCCTAAGTTACTAGGGGAATCCAGACGTGGACCCCTTGCTCACTATTCTTAGAGAGGCACAGATCCACCCTACTGATGAGGTCCAACCAGACCGAAACACATGTCTGGGGATGCTGTTGGTACTCTTGTTCAGAGGAGAATTGCCTAGCATTTCGGTGCTGGACTGCCCCAGGGCAGGACAAAGACTGATATGTTTAGGATATTTCTTCTCTGTGAAAGATAGTGAGCTAAAGACTCCGGGTAAGTCTCTCGTAACCAGGACTAATGTCTGGCAGAGGGACTCCCAGGACCCCCCTTGTTAACTTTTTATGGATGGATTCCTCAGCGTCTCCCATTCGGGTGTTTATCTTTACTTTATTTTATTTGTAATGCGCACCTTGTACCCAGAGGCATTAGGGCGCACACTGTAATACAAACAAGACAAAAAACATAAATGGTGCGATCGGATGTCAGTGGCAGGAGTAAGAAAAGGGAAGCATGTACTTGAGAATATATGTTTTTAGGTCTTTCTTAAATGTTGTTAGCGAGTTTTGGCTTCTTAAGGCTGCCGGGAGCTGATTCCATAGCTTAGGGGCCACCAGAAAGAATGCACCGTTCTCAGCTTTCCTTGTTCTACTCCTCAGGAGAAACAAGAAGTTCTGCCTACTAGATCTAAGAGCTTTCACATTGACCTTCTCGGTGATATGCACCTGCAGGTGGGAAGGCATCCGTCCAAGCCTGCACTTAAAAGTTATAACTAGTAACCTAAACTTGGCGCGAGCTTCCACCGGTAGCCAATGTAGGAGCGCCTAACATCTGATACATGTTTTCGGCGAGACAAGCCGACCACAACTTTAACCGCCCAATTTTGTACTATCTGGAGTCTACCAATATCCTGCTTACAGAGACCAACCAAAAGACTACTACAGTAATCAATCTTAGACCCTCTAATGGCTCTAGCAATCGTTTCTGAATTAGTCTGGGTGATAAGGGGTCTAAGATGTGATAGCAATTTGACATAATATACAGAGGATGAGACCACACTGGTAACATGAGCCATCATAGTGATTGACTGGTCCAAGATCACACCCAAGATCTTTAATTTGGGCCAGGGGATAATATTATCAGCCCCTAACCTAAAAGATCTATAGGCCGGGTCCAGCTTGAGAAGGAAGACTGGACTGCCCACTATCATCAGTTCTGTCTTCTCTTTATTCAATGTGAGATTGTTGTCAAGCATCCACTTTCCAATGAGATTTTTTGAGTTCCTGCTCGTCCGCAGATGGCAACCTGACGGGGACTACACACTGCGTGTCATCAGCATAGTTCGAAAACATGACCCATTCCAACTCAGAGCTAGAAGAATGGAGCAATGAAAATGTTGTAAAGGCACAGAGACGTACTCGCCCTTTGAGGGGCACCAAAGAGGACTGGAATAGGGAGGGCCTCTGCCTCTTCAGAGCAGACCCTACTGTGTCTATTGTCAAGAAAAGAGGCAATCCAGGATACGGCTATGGGAGGAAAATTGGCTTCCTCCACCAATCTGGACATCAAGTTGGCATGTTCGACCAAGTCAAATGCAGCTGACTGGTCCAAAGATATTAGAAGGGAGAGGGAGCCCTTGTCCAGACGGTCCAAAATTCTAGACTTCAATTCAAGAAGAGAGGTCTCTGTACCATCACATGGTATAAATCCAGATTGATGGGAGTTCAAAGTAGAGTACTGAGTAAGGTGTTCCAGGATCTGACCCTAGCCCACCCTATCTAGTATTTTTAGCAAAAAAGGGGTGTTTGAGATAGTTAAGCGGATTGTCCCTAGGTAGCCCTGTTTTTTTCAGAGTGGGCCTGACCATTGTCTGTTTAAGGTCATCAGGGAACTTGCTTGCTTGCGGCGAGGCGGTCACAAACTTAGAAATGGCTTTTGTGAGTGACGGTGGGCATGTTTTTATAATCGGCGAGGAGCAGGCATCTGCTCTACAGCGAGTCGCTTTGAGCTGTTCAATAACTTTCTTAAGAATCTCCTCTGATATAGGTTGAAAATTAAATTGTGTGACGGCCGGGTTACATAAAGTAGGCGTCTGGTTGCCAATATCTGCTGATTAAGGTAAGGCCTCCTTTTTACCAAGTATATCCCTTCTTATGCCTTGAAGTTTTTATACCATCTTGTATTTGCTGACACCACTTGGCATCTTTTTAAACTATTTGGTCGGCTGACTGCGGGACTGACTCCTGCTCTTTTAGAATTTTAAGCAGTTCCTTTACACCCGACTGTGCATTTGAAATTCTAGAATTAAGAAAATTCTTTTTTGTTTCCAAAATAGCTGATTTCGAGGAATTGGCTAAATTTGTATAAGCTGTTAAGGATGCTGGACTCGGAGCTGCTTTCCAAATGTAATATGGGATTTTGGTTTTTGAACCTCAGCCGAGAACCACGGTGATGTTTATGACCATTTTCTTTTGGTTTTTTTGCTTGAACGGTGCTAATGTGTTAGAGATATAGGTCATATTTGATGCTGGTCTGTGTTACGTGAAGAGGGGTGTCCTTCAAGAAACTGAGATTATTGTCTAGTGGTGGTTCGATATTAGACAAAGTAAGACGTTTCATATTACGTGTCAGAACAGAGCATTTTAGCTTATTATTTATTTTCACTGGAAACTGTACTGAGAGGGAGAAGTGAACAAAAATGTGGTCGGACTTCAGGTAGGGTAAAGTAAAAACATTATGGCATGTAGTACTAAGGACCGAAAGCCAATCCAAAGTATGACCCAGCGCATGTGTCTGCTCAGATACTTGCTGTTCAAAGCCTATATCTGATAAGGACTGTTGTAGGTCAGCTGCATGGTGATCGTGTCGTCCCCTAGCCAATAGTTAAAGTCTCCCAGGATAACAAATCGATATCTGCTTCATGTCCTTGCCCGGAATATCCAGAGATTTATGTAAACCCTCCGTTTCTGCCCCAATTTCTTTGCTTACTGACGCAGTTAGTTTCTCTTCCAGCGCCACCATGCACCAACAGGTCTGCTTTTGTGAGCACCACGGTTGCTTCTCCTACTCCCTCCTTTGCCACTGCCATGTCTCGCTCCTGGTACCGGGGTTGCCCCTCCGATGGCTTAGCCTCTCCTGACGTGGCCCATACGGCTGTCACTGATCTCTGCTTCTTTGAGGGTTTGCATGGTAGCACCTTCCACCCCCACCAGATTGCCATCCCTCCTGCCCCCCTCTCTTCTCCTTGGGACCTCGGTGCATGGTGCCCTCTCCTTCCTCCACACAGTGCAATCAATCTCTGGGCCCAATGCCCCCTTGACCCCCCCCCCCCCATACCTCAAAAAGCACTTCCCAAGGAACCACCTCTCACTCCGGTAGCTTGTCTTGGGAAGGGGTCCCTGCCCCCAAATGAGCTGGCCACCTTATCTGGGGGTGGGGGGGGGGGGGGCAGGCAAGCCAATCCTACTTTGTCCCTGGGGCTACCTGTAAACTGGATAAGGGTGCTCCAACGGGCCCTGCTCACCGCAGTTCAATCCTTCTTGTTTTATAGCGCTGGGCCTCCTGGGGGTGTGGCCCGATGGTGGGCTCGGTGGCCGGGTGCTCCTCCTGCTTCCTTTGATGTGCTCCTCTGCAGCCTGCTCCTTAATGTTGTGGACGGGGTTAGGAAACTCCAATGCCTGATGCTGGTCTCCGCAATTACTGAATGTGCGCTTCTCTTGGGGAGGTCTTGCATTACGCTGGATATGCCGCCCACACAACACTTGTCTCGCACACTCTGTGGCACCGTTGTTAGTCCTTCCACCCCACAGTGCTTCCTCCAGGGCCGGGGGGCAAGATGACAAGGTGCGCCAGGATCCATATTGCTTCACGGCAGCCACCCCTTCTCTGCACCACACTCCTTCGGGATCCGCGCCAGCACCTCTAGTGGCCACTGTCTCCCTGCCCTCTCCCTTGGGTACAGTACAATGCTCTCAGGTGCGGCTGCCTCACTCTGGCACTCCAGCCTGGTGATCAGTTCCTGGGGGTCTTTTCTGTGGCTGTTGCTAATGCTCACTGTGCTCCACGCACGGGGTCGGACGTAGCTCGTTTAACAAGCGGCCATCTTGGTTGCTGCTAAACCCGAAGTCTAAACATAACTTTAAAATTGTGCCAAAGGAAGGCGTATTGAATACCGAATTGAGTAAAAGCTTCCAAAGGAATTAATATTCGTTGAAAGGAAAATAAAGCAGAATTAATTGAAACCCTGAAGTTAAACCCTATACAGCCAAGACACCCACATGAAAACCAATTATGGAGATGGGGCGCAAGTGTAACAGTCATAACAAGACACAGACACTTGTGATGAAATTAAAGTCTTGGGGAAGTGGACCCTGAGACTTGAGGAACTACATGTGTTGACTTGAGGACTGAGCCTCAAGGTTCTTTTATGTTTGAACTGTGTTACTTGGAACCTGGTAAAGGGAACTCTGAGGATTGTTTAAAAGTGTGTTACCTTGAACTTAAAGGTCATTTTGAGACTTTTTGTGGAACTGTATTTGGGGAAGGGAGATGAAAGGAAGCTGTGAGCTGGAAGAAGCTCAGAACTTTGTGTTGAACACTGTTTCTTTTGGTTGCTGACATTCGTACACATACTCTTTGACTCAGACTTAGTTTCGTTTAGGTAGGGAAATCCCATCTTCGTATAGGGCGGGATAGACCTTTTGCCCATCCTGACATTTTAAGTTAATAAAGTGTTTTATTTTGAAATGTGAATCTGTTGTCTGTCTTGCTTCATGATCCTTTCACTGTGAACATGTGATTCTAAGTGATCCGACCACTGCTGATTTTGAAGGTTTGCACCTTTCTCGTGCAAACACACTTACATACTATGGGGTGCAGGGGTTTCCCCCACAGCACCCTGCTCACTATACCACACAGTATAGTGAGTGGGGTGTTGCGGGGGACACCCACGCAGTCTTTTATTTTTTTTTACTTACCTGCAATGCTACCACCAAAGGTTCAAACTGTTGGTGTTCAAACCTTTTGGTGGTAGCATTTTACGGTCGTATTGTACGGTTGGACCTTTTTTTTTTGGTCCGATCGTACAATACCAGACATGTTCCCTTATTTTATTAAATAATAAAGGGAAATAAAACCTGTTGTCTGTGCCTTTTTCTCAGGGGTTCCTCTCTTAGCAATAGCTTTACAAACACCAATGTCTTCTCTTTCTCAATGGGTCTCTTTAGGGTGACCCCTTTAGATAAGACCCTCTCGTCTTTAATGTTTTCCTTGGAGGCTTTCCACCTTCTTCTTCGTACTTTATATGTGTCATGCCTGCCGGACATACCTCTGGACCAGGAACAACTTCTCCATACAAGATAAGATACGCCCATAGAACCAGTAGACCTTTTTACTCAAAATGGAGGTTGTGCGATACATTACCCGGAAAACGACATCTGCATTTTTCAAGTCGTTAGTTTTCACGTGACTTAGGTACGTCACGTGTATCACGGCAGTGTGTACATAAGCAGCGTAGTAACTCCATTCGCTGCTTCTGATTAAGTCTATTTTGGCGTTTGTAGCTGAACTCGGGACCTGCGTTCTCGCATTCCATTCAGCAAACTTCTTGGGCCTAATTTGAGCTTGTTTTCCTCCACACTCTATTCCTGAGCTGCGTGAATCCTGTTCGTGTGCCAAATCTCCACGCGGATGCTGACTGCAAGCGCGGCTGTCCTGAGCTGCGTGAAACTTGTTCGTGTGCCAAATCTCCACGCGGATGCTGTCTGCTAACGCGGCTGTCCAGAGCTGCGTGAATCCAGTTCGCGTGCCAAACCTACACACGGACGCTGTCTGCAAGCGCGGCTGTCTGAGCTGCGTGAATCCAGTTCGCGTGCCAAACCTACACGCGGACGCGGTCTGCAAGCGCGGCTGTCTGAGCTGCGTGAATCCAGTTTGCGTGCCAAATCTCCACGCGGACGCTGTCTGCAAGCGCGGCTGTCCTGAGCTGCGTGAATCCAGTTCGCGTGCCAAATCTCCACGCGGACGCTGTCTGCTAACGCGGCTGTCCAGAGCTGCGTGAATCCAGTTCGCGTGCCAAACCTACACGCGGACGCTGTCTGGAAGCGCGGCTGTCCTGAGCTGCGTGAATCCAGTTCGCGTGCCAAATCTACACGCGGACGCTGTCTGCTAGCGCGCTGTCCTGAGCTGCGTGAATCCAGTTCGTGTGCCAACTCTCCAGGCGGACGCTGTCTTCAAGCGCGGCTGTCAAGGGCTGCGTGAATCCTGTTCCCGTGTCTAAATCTTCACGCGGAAACGCTGTCTACAAGCGCGGCTGGCTTGGCTGCGTGTAAGCTGTCGCGTGCAATCCTGTACGTGTTTGTCGGAACTATTTCGAACTTTGGTACCTGTGACAGTCAACAGGTGAGATTCTTATTTTGTTCTTTGTGGGAAAGGAAGTATTTCATGAACTATTGGAAGGTGAATGTGCACAGTACATTTGACGCTATCCTGTGGTGCACCAACCCGGTATCTAGCGAGAGCCTCGTGCCGTTCGGGATAAGTCTCCCTTACTAATCTTCCCTTCCTTTGTCGTTGTTCAACTCTTGGGACTCTTCAAGAAACTGTCCTGGAATTCTTCAGTTTAGCCTTAAGGTCAGTCTCTGAATTAATCCCAATTCTGTGTTTCTTAGTATTTAACTTGGGACAGTGTCTTATGATACTTATCTATTCTAGGCATACTTCCTGTACCATTCCCACGCCCTTTCCAGTGATCCATCTCTCTGACTGTTTTATTCATTCAGAGAGTTGTATCATTTGGAAGGTCTAATTTGACCTGCCTACAATCAAGGCGTGTGAAGATAGGATCCGGAAAAGCCCTACCAAATTGTATCCTTTTTGGTTACTGTATCATTTTCAGTTGATACCTTGGTGATTTATGACAGAATCAGAAGCCATGGAGGGTACGGATCCTATAACTGTTTTGACTCAGTTAATTTCTGACTTGAGAAATGAAATGATTACCGCACAGGATATGCTACGGCATCGAATGGATGCTATGCAAGATGCCATGCATGTCACTCCTCGGGGAGTACAGATTCCAGCAGCTATTGCATCTGGATCTGGGACTACGGCACCATCTTTTTCACAGGAAACTCTTAAAGTGGTTATGCCCACACAGTTTCCCTTGGCTCCTCCGGAAAGGTTCACAGGTGATCCTAAAACCTATAGAACCTTTGTTAATCAGTGCCGACTTCATTTTCTTTGCCGACCTAATTCATTTCCTGATCTTACTACTAAAGCAGCATTTGTGCTTTCTCATTTGGGGGGTACAGCTGCTGCTTGGGCAAATCCTCTATTGGAGTCAAATAGCCCCTTGTTGTACGATTGCGATGATCTTCTGGCGGCTATGAACAAAGTCTTTGATATGCGCTATGCTACTCAAGCCACAGATCTGGAGTTGTTGAATTTACAACAAGGTAATCAACCTCTGTTGGCTTATATTGCGCGATTTAACCAATTAACGGCCGAAACCCGATGGCCGGAAGACAAGAAGACGGCTGTTTTCTACAAGGGTCTTTCAGAAGAACTCAAGGACGCTTTGTCCACGGTTCCAGTGGTTCCTACAGGTTTTTCAGAATTTCTTGATTTAATTTTACAAATTGATGCCCGAAGAAATGCCCGCAAAGGTGAGAAAAAACCTTTTCTTCCGGCACCAGTTCGTTCTGATACACCGGCACATTCTTCGAATGATCCTGAACCAATGCAAATTGGCGCGGTGAGAGGCCGGTTGTCTAAAGCCGAAAGAGAAATAACTTATGTATGTATTGCGGTTCCTCCGAGCATTTATTGGCGGCATGTCCTAAAAGACCAAATAAGCCTTCGGGAAACGCCAAAAC
Organism: Ambystoma mexicanum; assembly: GCF_040938575.1. Lineage (NCBI taxonomy): Eukaryota > Metazoa > Chordata > Amphibia > Caudata > Ambystomatidae > Ambystoma > Ambystoma mexicanum. The sequence goes on from NC_090940.1 coordinate 38,391,782, forward strand.
TCGACAGTAGCAGGAGTCCCTGTGTCGAGTGTTACATCGGACTCCATTACATTTCCAGCTCATGTACCGATAGCTGTGGAGATGATATTACATTTCAATGATCAAGACTTGGCTTCCAAGGCTATGGTTGACTCGGGAGCCACTAATAATTACTTTGATATCACATATGCCAAGAAATGTTCTATACCCCTTATAGACAAGAACAAACCTGAAACTGTTAATACAGTGGATGGATCTATCTTGATTTCCGGTATGGTAACTCAGGAGACTGTACCTATTCAGATGACTTTATCAAATGGTCATTCGGAGGAAATAGTCTTCGATGTCATTGCGGCTCCGCAATACCAAATAATACTTGGACTGAATTGGTTGACTCTTCATAATCCCGCCATAGACTGGGTTACGGGATTGATCCAATATCCTTCAGTTTTTTGTAACGAACATTGCTTTACCAGCCAGGTGGTATCAAATAAATCACATATGTTGGCCTCTATTGAGGGAATCTCTGCTATCAATGTGGTACATCAGAAAGGTACGCATATACCAAGTGAATATGCAGATTTTGCCGATGTGTTTGACAAAGGGCAGGCAGAACAGCTTCCTCCACATAGGCAATATGATTGTCCAATTGAATTGATTCCTGGAGCTAAAATTCCTACTGGTCGAGTTTATTCTTTGACTCTCAAAGAAGATGCTGTCTTAAAAGAATATATCGATAAAGCTCTGGATATGGGATTCATACGGCCATCTCAATCGCCGGCTGCTTCTCCTTTTATTCTTTGTTCCAAAGAAGGAAGGAGACCTAAGGCCTTGCATTGATTACAGGGCTATTAATGACATCACCATAAAGAATCAGTATCCTTTACCATTGATTAATGTCCTGTTAGACCAATTAGGAACTTCCAAATACTTCTCTAAATTGGATTTGCGCGGTGCATACAATCTGGTTCGCATTCGTGAAGGAGACGAATGGAAGACCGCTTTTAAGACGCGGTACGGCCTTTACGAATATTTAGTGATGCCTTTTGGTCTTTGTAACGCTCCCGCCACATTTCAGTTCTTCATGAACGATATCTTCAAAGATATGATGGATCAATTCGTGGTGATTTACTTAGATGACATTTTGATATATTCATCATCTTTTCCAGAACATGTTAAACACGTCTCAGCTGTCTTACAAAGACTTAGAGAGAATAAACTTTTTGTTAAAGTCGAGAAATGTGTTTTTCATACACAAGAAGTGGAATTTCTGGGTTATGACATTACCAATCATGGTGTTCCAATGAGTCATTCTAAAGTGAAAGCTATATTGAATTGGCCTATCCCACACAATGTCAAGTCACTACAGTCTTTTCTAGGATTTGCGAATTTTTATCACAGATTTATTCGTTCTTTCTCCAAAACAGTGGCCCCATTGACCGCTTTAACTAGCTCTAAAATTCCATTCTGTTGGAACCAGAATGCTCAAGCTTCCTTTGAGAAGTTAAAAGAAGCATTTACAACTGCACCTGTACTTCAACATCCTGATCCGGATGGTCAGTTTATCGTTGAAGCAGACGCATCCAGTGTCGCTACAGGAGCGGTACTCTCGCAGGTTTGTGCAGAAACTAAGGTGGAGCACCCAGTTGCTTTCTTCTCACGTAAACTTACCCCTTATGAACAGAACTATACTGTCACAGAGCGTGAGTTACTTGCAATCAAAGATGCTTTCCGAGAGTGGAGACATCATCTTCTTGGGGCCAAACATCAGGTGATGGTGTATTCCGATCATAGAAATCTTCAGTCATTTAAAACGATGAAATGTCTCACAGCTAGACAGGCCAGATGGCATGTTTTCTTTGACCAATATGATTTTCAAATTACTTATCGCCCTGCCAGACATGTCAAATCTGATGCCTTGTCCCGCATCGGTGAAGAGGTGAAAGAAGAATCATCGGTACAAAATACGCTGTTGGCAGATCACGTGATATGTAGTTGTTCTGCACAACCTTCTCTAAAAAACGACTTACAGGAGTGGGTGAAACTAAATCCACAATTGATCCAAGAATTGAACATTGATTTATACAATGGTTTGCCTTTTAAAAAAGGAGTACTCTATCTACCAACTGAAACCGTTCAGAAAAAAGCCCTCAGTTGGGGTCATGATTCTTTGATTGCCGCCCATCCTGGACAGAAGAAGACTCTAGAGCTATTGAAAAGATGGTGTTGGTGGCCGTCTATAACACAAGATGTTATAAATTATGTTTCAACATGTTCGGTATGCAGTCAATGCAAGACGACTACTGGCAAACCAGTGGGTTTACTCCAGTCTCTACCAGTTCCCAAAAAACCATGGGACATGATATCAATGGATTTTGTGGTTGAACTTCCAAGAAATAAAGGCTACGATACCATATGGGTGGTGGTGGACTACTTTACTAAATTGGCGCTTTTCATTCCCTGTATTGGTGTACCAACAGCTGCTGGTCTGGCTGATCTATTCATCCGGCATATATTCCGTTTTTTTGGTCTACCTTCAGTGATCATCACTGACAGGGGATCACAATTTGCGTCACGTTTTTGGAAGGCACTAAATTCGGCATTATTAATTGATGATAGGTTGTCTAGTGCTTATCACCCCCAAACGGATGGACAGACTGAGAGAGTCAATAGCACTATGGAACAATATTTGCGATGTTTGTGCTTGCAGTTTCAGTCAGATTGGCTCAATGTTCTGCCGGCAGCAGAGTTCGCCTATAACAATTCCTATCATAGTGCTATAGGTACTTCACCTTTCTATGCTTTGTATGGGCAACACCCACATTCCATTCCTTTTGACTCCAGTTTGTTTTTTGGATACTCCTGCAGCAGGAAGTACTTTTAGGGATCTTAAAAGTCTACAGAAGAAAGTTGAGCAGCAATTGGAACAAGCTAAAAAACGAGACAAGTGCTATGCCGACGCTCATAGAATTCCTGCACCTGTCTACAAAGCAGGAATGAAGGTATGGCTGTCCACAAAAAACTTGAGAATACCCGGCAAAAGGAAATTGTTGCCTAAATACATTGGGCCATATGAAGTTCTCCAAGTTATAAATCCGGCTGCTGTCCGTCTGGCTTTGCCACAACGGTGGCGAGTGCATCCTGTTTTCCACGTATCGCTCATCAAACCGTGTTCGGATGCTACTAGATTACCTATACGGCCTGTTGCTATTTCAGTGAAAGGGTCAGACGAATATGAAGTGCATGACATTCTGGACATGAGATTGCGGTCTGGAAAACCATTTTATCTGGTAGATTGGAAAGGTTATGGTCCCAAGGATAGATCCTGGGAACCTCTGTCAAACATTCATGCTCCTGCTTTATTAAGGCGATTCCACTCGAAAAAGGGAGAAGCTGCTCCTTTGGGGAGTGGCACTGTCATGCCTGCCGGACATACCTCTGGACCAGGAACAACTTCTCCATACAAGATGAGATACGCCCATAGAACCAGTAGACCTTTTTACTCAAAATGGAGGTTGTTCGATACATTGCCCGGAAAACGACGTCTGCATTTTTCACGTCGTTAGTTTTCACGTGACTTAGGTACGTCACGTGTATCATGGCAGTGCGTACATAAGCAGCGTAGTAACTCCATTCGCTGCTTCTGATTAAGTCTATTTTGGCGTTTGTAGCTGAACTCGGGACCTGCGTTCTCGCATTCCATTCAGCAAACTTCTTGGGCCTAATTTGAGCTTGTTTTCCTCCACACGCTATTCCTGAGCTGCGTGAATCCTGTTCGTGTGCCAAATCTCCACGCGGACGCTGACTGCAAGCGCGGCTGTCCTGAGCTGCGTGAAACTTGTTTGCATGCCAAATCTCCACGCGGACGCTGTCTGCTAATGCGGCTGTCCAGAGCTGCGTGAATCCAGTTCGCGTGCCAAACCTACACGCGGACGCTGTCTGCAAGCGCGGCTGTCTGAGCTGCGTGAATCCAGTTCGTGTGCCAAACCTACACGCGGACGCTGTCTGCAAGCGCGGCTGTCCTGAGCTGCGTGAATCCAGTTTGCGTGCCAAATCTCCACGCAGACGCTGTCTGCTAACGTGGCTGTCCAGAGCTGCGTGAATTCAGTTCGCGTGCCAAACCTACACGTGGACGGTGTCTGCAAGCGCGGCTGTACAGAGCTGCGTGAATCCAGTTCGCGTGCCAAACCTACACGCGGACGCTGTCTGCAAGCGCGGCTGTCCTGACCTGCGTGAATCCAGTTCGCGTGCCAAATCTACACGCAGACGCTGTCTGCTAGCGCGGCTGTCCTGAGCTGCGTAAATCCAGTTCGTGTGCCAACTCTCCACGCGGACGCTGTCTTCAAACGCGGCTGTCAAGGGCTGCGTGAATCCTGTTCGCGTGTCTAAATCTTCACGCGGAAACGCTGTCTACAAGCGCGGCTGGCTTGGCTGCGTGTAAGCTGTCGCGTGCAATCCTGTACGTGTTTGTCGGAACTATTTCGAACTTTGGTACCTGTGACAGTCAACAGGTGAGATTCTTATTTTGTTCTTTGTGGGAAAGGAAGTATTTCATGAACTATTGGAAGGTGAATGTGCACAGTACATTGGACGCTATCCTGTGGTGCACCAACCCGGTATCTAGCGAGACCCTCCTGCTGTTCGGGATAAGTCTCCCTTACTAATCTTCCCTTCCTTTGTCGTTGTTCAACTCTTGGGACTCTTCAAGAAACTGTCCTGGAATTCTTCAGTTTAGCCTTAAGGTCAGTGTCTGAATTAATCCCAATTCTGTGTTTCTTAGTATTTAACTTGGGACAGTGTCTTATGATACTCATCTATTCTAGGCATACTTCCTGTACCATTCCCACGCCCTTTCCAGTGATCCATCTCTCTGACTGTTTTATTCATTCAGAGAGTTGTATCATTTGCAAGGTCTAATTTGACCTGCCTACAATCAAGTCGTGTGAAGATAGGATCCGGAAAAGCCCTACCAAATTGTATCCTTTTTGGGTTACTGTATCCTTTTCAGTTGATACCTTGGCGATTTTTGACAATATGGTTCGATATTTTGGTACACTTTGTGAGATTTCTCTGCTCATGGGATCTCTTGAATGTGTCCTGGTTTATTTCACTCAATGATTTTCTTAGACACTGTGCATTATCACTCCTTATTAAGTGGTTTATCCACTCGTCTTCACTTAACTATCCTGGACTTATCTCTCTTGTGTTTCTAACTCCAAATATCTTTCTGCTCTGAATGAATACCTCCCACTCCTCCATTATTCTTGAATAGTTCCTCTGATGTCTCAATGACTTGAGCTTCTCTTTGTTTATCACGCTTAAGACTTTCATTGTTCCAGTTTGGTGTTTACATGTCCTCCCACCCCTCCATCATACCTGATACCTGTTTTCCACTGGATTACACTTGCAGGGCTCGGCACTCGCTCAGGTTCTTCGTTCGACTTTCTCAATCATTTGTCTCCTTTGGTTTCTTGCTCGTCTATCTCCAGTCTGATTTCTGGCTCGCCCCTTGTTTGTCATACTTCTCTGCTGCCTTCACTGTACGGCAGTGACTGGGAGCTAGTTCCGCTCACTACTGCTGGTCTTGTCGTTGTGCGGATGCCCTGCACACCATTCTGCTTTCTCGTCTGTCCGGCCAACAGCTTCCCTGTCATCTGACTCTCCAGCCCACCAGCGTCTCTGATGGGTCTACTCTGATTCCTGCAGCCTTGCTTCATACCACCTCTCCAAGGATCTGGAGCAAGAGGGCTTCCCCTATGTGTACGGTTCTCACCTACTTTCAGGCTTCATCGTCCTACTTTCGCATCTTGTTCTTCAGGGGTACACTGTTCTTCGTCCAATAGCTTGCTTGAGCCAGCATTGTCTGCATCAAAATAGAAGTAAGACACATTGTTTGTAATATATGTCAGTACCATATATGCAGAAAAAGTGTCTTTTAAAGGGAGTTCCTCTTAGGAATGGGAAATCTTTGTCCCTTAAGGTGGAGTCACTCTTCCTCAGAACCCTAGGGAGGGTCTTGGATAGTGGGCTCACTCCCTAGCCTCACAGGAGGTGGCTTCCCCTTGGGGAGAAGAGACAAATACTCCTGATTTGTCACAGCTGTGAGTGAAGACATGAATCGGCTCCAGTCTTCTGGGTGTTTCATTTGCTGGAGTTCGTTTTGAGGTTCCCAGAGATGGATTTGTGTTGATGACTGGAGCTCGGGGCTCTTTTTAACCCTCACCTTTTGTAAGCAATTATCAGAAAAATATCGTGTGGTGGGTCATTGTTTATGCACCAGAACTAGTCTTTGGCAAGACCCAGAGGCAGGTATTATGCTTCACTTCCTTTACTTAGTCTTTCAGCACCTAAGCACAATTCAAACAATACATTATTTCTCCCAGTGACAGCTGGTATATTTGGAAGTTTTATTGGAATTTGAAACATTGAAAACCTTCAACAACCATAGTCCAGTCCTGGGGCCTGTCTGACCTAGTTGCCTGTCACAAACTCCTGCTCTTTTAATTACAGCTCCATTTCTGATGTGGTTTTATTATTTTAATATACTTCATATTGCTTTGTTTGTTTATTTGTTGTGCAAGGGTCTGTTTTCTGCTGCTTTATAAACTCTGGATATTTCCTCTGCGTTCCCCTGCTGGCTATGTGATTATTTGAGAGCCGCTACATGGCTTTCAGGGGCCTGCTGGGTTAACTGGCAGCATGTTTAAGCATGTCATGATTATACTGATGTGGGATAGTCAAAGCTCTTCCATGCTTGCCCCACTTTTAGGACCGACTCTTGGCCACCTCTGATTATGTCTTTTGCCATTTTGATCTATAGGTGTGTGTGACTTGGGTGCTTGAGAGTGTACAAGGCCTGGGGCAGCACTGGTGATGGCGGGTAACGTTTGTGACCATCTCAGTGCCAACATCGCACCCGGCCTACTGTTTGCCTGAGAGTAGGACTGACGGGACCCAGACCCCCAACCTGACCAGTTATTGTTAAACTGTGCAAGGTGAAGAATCAGTGCCCAAGATAGGGGTGAGGGGCTTGCAGAATTACCCCAAAGGATTCTCCCCAAAGACCCTATTATTAATTATTAAGGTATTGAGCGCATACCTAGCTTCTGGAATCCACAGAGCCCTTTACAATCATAGAGGGTAAGATCATGTTGAAGGAAAGCAGAGGAACAGGGAGCTGACGGGGTTGGGGGAGGGTGGGCAATTGATAGCAAGGGATGCTACAAGCAAGAAGGATGGGAAAAGTGGAGGCAGATCATCCAATCTCAGGTGGGGGTGGAGTGTGTTGATAGGGATGAGATTCCAGAGTCTTGGTATGTCGACGGAGAATGCCTGTCTTCTGGTTATTTCCTTCCTGCACTGTTGTAATTCAAGTCTGCACATTTGCTTACTTCTGGTGGATTGTAGGCATCCGGAGGTGCTGAGCTTCTCAGTGAAGTAGCTTGGGGACTTCATGGAGAGAGCTCAGTGGATGATGCAGCAGGATATGAAGAGTCCCTCTAAATGGAACCGACGATGGTAGGCAGGCTGGGCCTGACCTATTGCTAAACCCCCCCTCACAGAGCAACTAGTAGCCAGGAGCAACCAAATCCCAAACAAAGTATTCAGGACTGTCTCACAAGATGCATCATAGTTATAAAACTAAAACCCGAAGGCTTGTCAAAGGAAGGAAGCCCACAAATACAAGAGTCCTTGTGTTCCCCAGAAGAAATTAGAACGGAGACCTAGAAATCACTAAGCAGGAGACCTTTCTGGCTCTGCATCTGCTGTCCTTCATATATAATCCTATTTTCAAGGACTGTTTCCCAAGGCCCTTTGTGTTCCAACCATCCTGAAACAATTTCCATGCAATAGTCTTGTTTTACTTTTGCTTCATAAACCCCTTTAACCTCAGTTGTCAGCAGTTTTGTGTTGCTTCAGCCATGGGACACGTTCCATGCACTGTGATCTGAAGACCTTTGAGCAGGTCATGATGATGTGCAGGCAGACACTGATGCTGCTGGCCTTTGAAACCAACGTGCCTGCTCTGGTGTTTCTCATGCAGTGCTCTCGCCTGTGCAACAGAGCTCATGCTTTTCCCTATTATAAGATCTGCAGAGTATGAAAAAACCCACATTTGTAATGATGAGCTCCTACAGTTTAGGACTTCCTTTTCTGCTTATGGCCCTCCACCTCTGAGAAGATCTAAAGGCAAATTGACCTCATGTCTTTTACTGGAACCTACTTCCTGTGTAGAGCAAGTTGGGCTGTATGATGATGAGTGTTAGAAAAGGGAGCAGATTCCAGGTACTGCCTGTCATTTGGACAAAGACGACTATGATTTACTTAAGTCTAGTCGGAATAGTGCACTGGCCTTGGGTAAGTCAGTGGCCAGAACATTGTGTTCTGGCATGCTGGAGATTACTGAACCGGTTCAGCACCAACGATCCATGGAAGCAAGTACTTAATTTACTGACCAGCGCCTATCTAAGTAAACGCCCTCTAAAAGGAGACTGTGAGGGTCAGAAATATGAGGCAGACAACTTTTAAAAAAGTTTTTCAAAAGATGCTATTTTATTAGATTTGAAAGGTTGGATAAACGCCTCACTAACCCTACCGTAACAAGGTTTTCCCTTCCTAAAATAAAGGAAACTCTTAACAAAAAGGTTTCTGTCCCTCACACTTATATTCACAACAAATAACAAGGAAATATAATGCAGTTTAACAACAACATTAAAATTATAATCCACACCACAATAACTGCTGCTTCTTCTGATAACCTGGGAGAACTCCCCTTTCCCAGATTCAAGCAGGCTTTTCCTTAACTGTTCAAAGAGGATGAGGAAATCCTGTATCATAAGAAAAAGGTTTGCTTCAGTTCTCTTTATTCCAACTTGACAACCCAAAGTTCCAACTTGGATTCCAAAGATGATTCACACATGTTCAACAAAGCTTCTCTTTCCACTGGTAGCCAAGCTTTTTGTCATGAGCAATGTATAGTTCAATTAAGATCTTGAAACTGTTTCTCATCAACAAAGAATATTTCAAACTTCATTAGTTTCAAAACAAATGTCTTTGTCAGGATTTTTTGCCACCACTTTAGTTTTAGTACTACTCCTCCAAAACACTTCAGTGCTTCTTCAACCACTTCTTGATAAGCTTTACCCCTTCATGTTCATCCACCTTGTTTACCCTCATGCCAGGCTTGCTGCTACTACAACTTTCTGCTGTGGTGTTCTCTTGCTGGAACAAAACCAATAGTCACAAAGCTCTTAGCCTGGTATGCTCTCCTGCCACTCCAAACTACCAGCGTTAGGTACTTCTGTGGTAAGGGTCAACTTCAAAGGTTTTAACAATGTCATGTGCTTCACACAATTAGATTTGACAATGTCTTCAAGGAGAACAAGAATCATAGTGGTGCTATTTACTACACCTAAGTGTTTGTGACACGCAAGCCAGGCAATGCTTCCTTCCTCCTGAACCTCTTTTATCTGAAGGGCAGCCTTCCAGCCAATTTTGTTCCACCTTTGTATTATTATTATACTTCTTTGGCTTTGGCAATGTGGGTTTGAAACATTCTTTACACCTGGGCAATATTTTTCACACACACTACTAGGCTCAATTATTTCCTTTTGGCTTAGGAAACCCTGATTGTTTATCTTTTGCCTGCATATGATCCCATTTTGGCTTTGTCAATAAAGGTTCAGGTTCACTTCTGGAGATATTGCCCCTTCGTGTGGTTGGCTTTTAGTATAACCTGCGATGCAACATTCACCTCCTTCCGTTGGAAATGTTGCAGTCTCTTTATGCCACCTGCTTTGGTTTCTATCAACTTGATATGCGTCACAATCATTAACTTGTTTTATATCAGTTCGGTATTCAAAAGGAAGACTGGATTCAAGCAGTGCGCAGTCGGAGCGCTCTGGGGTCACAATAGAACCATGAACTCACTGGGTTTGGCATGCGCATCCGTTTGCCCCCAGTGATATGGCGATCGCCTGCCACTGCTGACAGCTTCACAGTGGGGAGAGGCACTACAAGGTGGACTTTCTGTTGCGCAACCTCTGCAACAGCCTCGCGTCTTCCCCAGCACTCCGGTGCTCACCTGCCACCCCTGAGTGTTTTACAGTGGGGAAAGTTACCCAAAGGCAAGCATTCAACAGTGCGGTTTTCTCAAGCCCATACGACCCTCTCAGGACTGGCATCAACATCTCTCCCCACTCCGGTCCTGTCGTCCTGGCTTTTCAGTGATTTCTTCCTCTGCTGCTTCTTGGAGGCTTCAAAACTCCTCCAAACCCTACTAACACTCTTCGGCTGCCTCACCTTCTTCTACCTTGGTCTAATGACCTGTACCAGGTCATCAACCCTAGTGATCTGCACTGCTCCGCCTCGTGCCTCTGCAGCCCTCTTCTTCGTCCGAGTACTCTGGGAATTCTGAGACTCGACGTCCACAACACTAAAAGCAGTTCGCTCAACAGCTTCTATGTTACAATAGGCTATTAGGAGATTGGGGTCTTGCGGTGGGGGGGGGGGCAGAAATTACATGAGGGATCTCCCGTTCCTCCTCACACTGTTTCCCCTCCCACATGATTCTCCCAGCTACCACCGCCCCCAGGGTCGGGATTAGAAGGGGTCTGCCTTTCCCTGGCCACATGGTGTTTCAGGCCAGGTATCCTTGGTGAATCATCTCAGATTCATCATAGGACCCTAATCAACCAGTCCAGCCTGCTGGCCTAATCAGAAGTGACCCTTCAGGGGGCAGTAACCAAACCTGAATGAAACCTGCCTTTTCTGCCCCCACACTACGATTCTGTAAGGTTACAGGAGGAACTCCTCCATGAAGCTGCGTCATCCTTGGAGAAGCTCAAAGGGGCACTCCTAGGGAGAAGTACACTGCCATTCATCAAATCCTTGGCCCGGGGGATACAACTAAGGATGCTCTATGCTCCATTAGGGAGCATGATCCACGAGTGGAGGACCAGTAGTGTACTTTGGATGAAGAGGATGACGAAGGTGGCTCACTAGCCATTTGACGAAATAACAAGCATATGATAAAATCTCTGACCACTCGGTGCCCCAGCACCCGAACCTCGTATACTAAGAAAAGCTATGTTTGATCACGACGCAGTACAGCACCCTAGGTCATCTGAGTGTACTGTCGTCTTAAGTGGCGAAGTATAGGCCCTCCAGCCTCAGAAAGGCTTTGGGCAAAGACTTGAGGGCCAAGCTTAAGAATGAGTGCCAGACCCACTCTTAAGGATGAATTGGCACCCACCCAGGATCTCTACATACAAATGCTGACCTTGACTTCAATAAGCCAGGCAGACCCTTTGAAACACATTGGCCACTCTTGGTGGTCCTGTTGGATCTTTCTGTCCTTTTGGAGAAGATTATAGATCTTTCAGAGTGAGCAATGGAGAGAAGTGAACCAGTTGATAGTCGTTTTTACAAGTTGGTCTCAGGTTGTCTGCCTTTTAGGCAATGTTAATTGTGCCATATCAACTGAATGTCAGAGAGGTGTAGCAGTAAAACTAGATTCCAAGCTCCGCGAGCAAGCAATGTTGCAGGCTAATCCTGAAGCAGGCTGGATGTTGTTCAGACACCCTTTTGAAAATGAGCTAAGCAAGTTTGTGAGTACTTTTTAAATATAATTATTTATTGATTATTAGTGTGGTAGTTACTTCCTAAACCTTTCACACTTTGTAATCTAAAATACATAAACATGATGCACTAGAATTTACAATATGTCAGTTTAACATATTTGCTGTAAACCAGACGTTTTAAAAAATATCATCGATAAAATTCATACATATAATGAACTTGAATTACAAAACATCAGTTATCAATAAAATCAACCACTATCAAAATTTCATAAACCCATTCTCACAATGAATAATTGATATTTTTTTTTCCTTCCCATTCAACACGATACATATATTAATATAATGTGGATAATAAATTAATATAAGGAAGGAAGGACCACTTCAAGTTTCAGAACACCTCTTATGTTCCCTTAGAGGGCTTGCATAGCTCTGGAAAGGCTCAAACATCCATTAGAGTGTTTGAATTCTGTTTGTTTGTTTGAATTCTGTTTGTTTGCAAGGGCTGGCTTAGGAACAGGGATCTCAGCTGACCTCGCACAGTACAACAGGGGGCGGGGGGCATCTCCACTAGCATGCTCTGGGACATACTACTGAAAGGAGACTGGTTGGTTAGCCTCTACCTCAAGGATACCGATCTTTCGGGATCACATGACATTTAGTTAGTTAACGTAGGCGTTAAAATGTGGGAGCCTGACTGCTGACTAATGTATCACCCTTTAGAAAGTCCCCTACATCTCCACTATACCCCCAAACACAGGCAGTGATGAGAAAAGCCTGCTCTCATCCTCTGGAAACAAGCTCATACCCACCCTCTGTTAAGTTTTGAACCACCAAGCTAAGTGGGGAGGAGGGGAGGGACAAACTACAGTAGAAATGTCTCAAACACTTTAGATAAGAGCTAGCACTAAGCATTTCTTCGCCCCACAATGCACTGCACTGCCAGGAGCTGCTTCCTGATGCCCTCTCCAGTGTCATTGGGTTACGTGGTATTCAGCATGTAACCCTTTTTATCAACTGAATTTAGCTGCTTAGGATAACATTTTTCAAAATGCTTTTTTGGACCGTTTTTGTCCTTCCTTACAAAAAAGAGACCTATGTTTTAAAGTGTTGGGCCATTTATGTCCCAGTAACTTTGTCAACACGCCACCAACACCATACAGGGCAATGTGGTACCCTTCAGGTGTCTGACAGTATATTTGGAAAGGGCAACTTTGTAAACATCTGAAGTTAGAGCACAAGATGTGGGCGCTGGATGGGTGTTTTGAGTGTTGGGTCATTTTAGGTCCGAAAAAGCTTTTCGATCCCCTAACTGATACTGTTCGTGGTAACTCACTATATATAGGTTGCAGTATTTGTGCACAACTACCTTCGTAACCATGTCCTAAAGCGGCAGAAAAACAAACTGAGTCATGACATGAAATGCAGGGCTTGGACATAAAATGTCCTACAACACAAAGGAGTTAAGGTCTGTTCAGCTCTCCATCAACGCAGACAATGCGGTAGTATAGGGAGCGTTTGTGGGCATTTTGAATACGAGCGTCTTCTGAAAACCCTATATATCTGCAGGGGTCATGCAGTGCAGCAGGGATTCAGGAAGTGTGCCTGGTCTGGCCAAAGCTCGCATGGAAACTCATGGGAACCCGATCAGCAAGGACTTTGACCTACAGAGCTCTCTCCTGATGGAGTGCCGACGTGTTGTCTGAACAGGTCTGCCATTTCTTGGGTACCGTAACGTACATTTTGTTTTTAAAACTTGACGGGTGGTTCTTCTGCTTGACATGTGCTAGCTATGTTATGGAATAGTTTAGCATGTAAGGTGTTATTGAACAGTGCTCTGGAATGCCTGAACCTGTAAGATCTGTAACCAGAGTCCAATGAGCATGTAGGTTCTGTAACCTGAGGGACCCCCAGGCTTTGTAATGTATGTCCCTTGTCCCGGGTGCAACTGTAGGATGTGCTGCTGAGATGCCCCAAGTCTCTCGGGGTTCGGGTGTTGCAAGGACACACTATTCCCGGTGTGATTAACTTTGCATAGGTAGTTGTGGGGTTGCCTCTCGCTGGTGACAGTCAGTAATGACTAGCAGGAAACCTATGGCTGTATCCCAAGTGGTGCTCTAGGTGGTACCCCAGTTTTAGTTTGGGTATTTACTGAGTGCAAGCCTAGCTATGGGAAGCACCCAAGTGCTGTACACCAGTAGAAGTTACAGGAATAACTCTGGTTAGGAGTTGACTGTACAGTTCTTGGAATGTAGTTTATTAATGACATACCATTTACGGTTGCTGGGACTAGTTAATATTGATAGTAAGTGACAGACACCTAATAGTGCTCATCAGGACTGATATTTGGCTGGGTCGGCTTGAGGGCCGGGGTGTTGCGTCTTAAAGGGTGTGGGTAGAGTGGGGCTTGCTATCATTTTCACAGGCCTGCTTTGGCATTGGAATGGTGTATGACGAATCTGTACAATTTTAGATGAGGGAGGTCAGCCCGCTAAGCAAGATCCTCCCTAGGGGTCTGGGCAAGCGGGACTTCACTGGGAGTGACTCCCCTCTTGGGCAAAAGGGCTCCCATTTTGATAAGTAACTCCCAATCCAAAACCCACTTTCTGCCTATATGGGTGTTGGAAAGAATTTGGTATCTCCCACTATGACTATAACCAACAAAGACCTTCTTTCACTCTATTGGCTTCAGGTAATGCCGAACATCGTCTGAATGCCATAATCAACGAAGACGGACAAAATGATTTTTGTTCTGATATCTTGCATAAGAACAGAGCAGACTGCCAAAGGAGGAGAGACTCCTACGGAAGGAGGAGAGTCATCGCTGCGCAGAGGTGACCTGATGTACAGATGACATCTGGAGGAATGGAGCTATGCAGTGCCAGTGGTGGTGTAGAGGAAACGAGATTTGCTAGCTTGAGGCTGAAAGGCAGTCACTCTGACCGAACAAGAGGCTCCAGTCTGGAGAGGGATGGAAATGGAAAGAAAACACTCGTACCTGGTGGCGTGAACAGTGGTGTTCCTGGCGCCCAGCAACCAACGCTGAGACCAGAGGAAGGAAAGGAGCCCGGGTCCCTGAGCTCCACACAGCAACTTCCCTTGCTGATGAGACGAGTATCAACAGGGAAGCGGATGCTCCAAGAGTAAGGACGCTAGTGAGGGTTATGAACTTTGGTTTCCACGATTGCCGAAACCGTCTAATGTATGGGAGTCTAAGAGAATTGAATTGGCACACAACCCAGGTCAATTGAAGTAAAAGAGATACAAACACTGTATATCAAGGCTGGAGCGGGCGCCAACAGTACGAGAGCCTAAGAGAACCGAACAGGCACACGCCCTATGTAAGAAGGAGTGAAAGGGATGTGTGTTTTTATGTCAAGGTTGACAAAGCTGACAAAGATGCAAGGAACTGATAGTCGGACAGCATACGTTCTATGTAGAACAGATTGAAAAGGAGTATGAACGTTCTGCAACAAGGCTGGCAAATCCAACTAAGTAACGGGAACCTGCAATATCCGGGCAGGCAGATGCCCTACGTTTATTAATTTGTTTGAGAACCAATATACCTACCATAGAGCCACAGAACATTGGGTTGTCCAGGTGTCACAAAGGTTGGGTACAGAGAATTGTTTTTTAAAGTGATCATGGAGGGATTTTGCCACTTTTAAAACTATGAGAAAAGTAATATAAAAAGATTTCTTATTTTCCAAGGGGGAAGAGAAAACAAGACAGATGATATTTGTAATTTGAATCAACAACTTTATAAAATGACTGAGCCTGTGTCGATATAAGGAACTTTGAGACTCAGAATAAGCCATCTATGAGTTGGGGCAGGCAGAAGCCCGTTCCGAGGCTATGGTGCAAGCCTCACTTTTTCTTTTTAGTTAATTATCTAGTGGTAGGGCCAGGTAGTTAACTAGGATTTTGGACTTTGACGAGTACCGTTAGTTTTTGTTTTGGTCTGTAGTGTACTTCCCTCATATCAATGGGGTCAGATAGGCATTTTAATATAAACTATCTGAATCATGACCCAGTGTAGTCCGAGTCCTTCTTTTAGTTCACCAGAGTTCACCACAGATCAGTGTGTTCATCTAATCATCATTGACTTGATAGATGATTTTCTGCCCTTATATAATCTAAAAGACTTGCTAGTACACATTCCCAAGTCCATGGTTCTGCTCTTGACTAAAAAAAGCCCAACGGATGCAGAGAATGGAGGGAATTTTGTTGAATGAAGTTGGTAACATTGATGTTTTGGAGATGCACATTTCTTCAAGTATATTCTCCCCTCCAAAGTAGGGAACAGTCTGTCAACTACACTGTCCACTGTCCTTTTCTTCCCAGCTAATACTCTCCCCCCCTTTCCTCCTCCTCACATTCTCTTTTCCTCTTACCAACTCCCCATTTCTCCCCACGCCCGCAATCTTGGCCTTCTCATCGACTCCAACCTCTCCCACCATATCTCTCTCACTGCCCGCTCTTGCCGCTTCCACCTCTATAACATCTGTAAAGTCCGTCCCTTCCTAACCTTCGATGCTACTAAACTCCTTATTTCCTCCCTCATCTTCTCTAGACTCTTCTACTGCTCCACTCTATTCTTCGGTCTCCTGTCCACTCATCTAACCCCTTTTAAATCCATCTACCACTCTGCTATCCGCTTATCTGCCTTCTCTCTCCTCACAATCACATCTCCTCTTCTTCCGCCTCTCTAAGTGGGCTCTCTTTTCACTCCCATCTCAAATTCAACTTCCTCTGCCTCGTCTTTAAATCCCTCTATGGTCTTGCCCCACCTTACCTTTCCTCTCTCCTCCCTTTCTATACTCCCCCTCGCCCACTTTGCTCTGCTGATCTCTTCCTTCTCACTCCCCCCTCCTCTTACCTGTGCCCATCCCGCTCTTTTGAACTCCTGGCCCCTTGCCACTGGAACAGTCTCCCTCTCCCTATCTGTTCGATCTACTCATATTCCTCCTTCCGCACTTCTCTCAAATCTTACCTTCTCCAATTACCATCCTAACGCCTTTGCTGTCTCTTCGTGACAGTCCTACATCACGTCCTATATCTTTACTACCTCTCCCACCACGGTCCAATAGCACTCATGTAATGCCATATTGTTCATGTAAATTGTTCTATATACTGTTTTCTGATACGTAACTCACATGTTGTTAATGCTTGTTATGTATTCTTATTGTCCTTATGCAAAGCGCTTTGGTGTAAAGCTCTATATCAAACCTAATACAATACAAACCAATAATATCATTTCCTTCAACTGGAAGTTCGGAGGGACTGATCTAACTTTTGCGCTCTCAACCTGTTGTATAATGGCATTGTTAGCAGTTTTATATATACTCTTGGAGTACAATAACATTTCTTGTCTTACTACAGCTGAGCTCAAGTTGCACAACATCTTGTTGTGCCTTCTGCCCTCAACCCCTTTATGTATTAGAGCCAAATAGGGGGTTTGTAACACTTTGGACATGGCTAGATTAAGACAGTTAATGAATTGCACGTGTATATGGTCAGCTTCCATAGAGCGTGCCTTCGAGATTAGTCTTGCAGAGGTTTTTAGCCTTGACAAGTCTCTTGGGTTTCCGTGGATGGCGTCTACTAAAGCCTTGTTTGTCAGCGCAAATCAATTAGTTTTTTTAATACTCCAACTCTCCTGAGCATGGAGGTGGTTGGAACAGTTAAATAGCACTACTTGTAGAAAAGAGAATTTTACTGCGATCAGTGAAATCTCAGTGACTAGTCTTTATTATAGGTGTGTGGCATTTGTGTGTTTTTTTTTTTTTTTCTTCAAATTTCTATTAACAGTTTTCAAGGAAACAAGTCAACAATATCCTCACCCTGAAACTCCCCCCGCCCCCCAAACCCTGATCCCTCCCCCCAGATCCAGAAGGTCCATAAAGCAAACACCCAAGACTCAAAGCATGGAAACATATTACTAGTTAGAGCAGCTGGGATGCCCCAATCTGTCTGTACGCTAGTGACTCAAACCGCCGCTCGGGCGGAGAGTGACGATGAATTTCACAGTTCCGACTCCTCCTGAGGATGAATTATACCCAGAAGTTCCATGGCTTTGGGGCACCAGGCACGGCGGGCCCCCGCTCTTAAATATGCTAGTAAGTTGGACCAGTCCGAAACAAACTGCAATTGTTCTCCTTAGGTGGAGTAGGTAAGCCACTCCACAGCCACAGCCACATGTTCCTGATGGGGAACCATTGATTTCCATTTTCGGGCCAGGACCAGAGCTGCTGACAGCATCATTTATCATATATAGCTTCCGGTCAGCCTTAGAGGTAAGGGTTGTCAGTGCACCATCAAGGCCCAGTAAGTCACGCCCTCGGTTCCGTCCCATCCTGACCCCCAATACTCGGGTGACTGCCCTCAGAACCTGAGACCAGAAATTATCTATTTTTGGGCACTCCCACCAGATATGAGCGCATGAGCCCACTGCACCACACCCCCTCCAGCATAACCGTGAGACATTGGGATATATAGTGTTTAGCCTAACTGGGGTCAAGTGCCACTTCAACATTAATTTCAGCCACATCTCTCGGAGCTGGATGGATCTTGTGAGTCACAGGGCAACCCATGCCGACTGATCTATGCTCGACCCTACTTCCTACTCCCAAGTGACCATATATTTCCAGGGCTGAAGGGTTTCACCCTTTTTGATAAATTTATAGATGGCCAACACGACCCCCTTGTCCAAATATTTTTCAAACGGGGAGAGAGAACGGGAACCCACCTGCCTAAGCAACGGATAGGAGACCCAGTGCCTGATCTGAAAGTAGGTGAACCTCTTCCTCTCGTCCAGGTCGAAGTCTAACTTACATTGGTCAAATTGTTTAAGGGCAGGGCCCGCCCACATGTCTCTCACCATCCGGCAGCCCCCCTGGAACCAAGGATCAAAACCCCATGGGTTGGTAACTGGTGGAGTGAACTGTGGGTTTCCATGTATGGGGGTGTACGGGATGGGAACGAAGTAAGGTGAGCCCTTTTAACTGCATAATCCCAAGCATCACCCGTAGTCGACGTTATATCACTGCAGTACATTTGGGGAGGTCTATCCGACTTCGGCAGCCACAGGACACCCTCCAGGTTCCCCCCCCACCACTGCCCTATCCATTGGTCTCCAAACTTTCCCTCTATCGTTTTTTTGCCAATCTCTAAGAACCCAGAGCTGTGCTGCCAGGTAGTATACTCTAAAGTCCGGCACCCCCACCCCACCCCGCTCCGGCAGATCCCTCATGAGGGAAGCCGCCACTCTGACGTTTGCGATTCCAGATGAAATGGCTAGTTATTCTCCGGATGGCCCTGAAGAAGGTCGCGGGGACCCGGACGGGAAGGGCCAAAAAGTGATATAGTAGCAGGGGCAAGATAGCCATTTTTAAGGTGTTAATTCTTCCCAGCCATTGTATAGATCGCCTGGGGTCTTGGTCAGGTGAATTCCCAGGTACTTTAGCGAAAAGTCCATCCATCTATAAATGTGTGCCTTCTTAAGGTCCAACTACAAATTAGGGGACAGAGAAAGAGGAAGCACTTCTGATTTGTGAGAGTTAATATTTAGCCCTGCAACGCAACCAAAACTGGCTAATTCCCTGGCCACCGCCCACAAGGAGGTGATCGGGTGGATTAATGAGAAAATCATATCATCGTGAAGGCCGCTACCTTTATAAACTTTGCCTGCGAGCGGGATCCCCTCAATATCAACAGCTGCTCTAACCATCGCCAGGAAGGGTTCAAGGTGGAGGGCATAAAGGAGTGGTGACATTGGACAGCCCTGTTATGTGCCCCTTTCTACCCGGACAGTGGCTGAGATTTGGCCATGTATTACTAGCCGGATAACTGGTTTTCGATAATTTGCCCTAATTCGAGTGATGAATCCCGGACCAAAACCCATTCTGACCATGGCGGCAAACAAGAACCCCCACTCTACTCAATCGAAAGCCTTCTCGGCTTCAATCGCCAGTAAAAGGGACGGGAGGTTCCTTTTTTGTGTCTTCTCGATCAGATGGACTAATCTTCTAACATTATCAAATGTTTGCCTTCCCTTAATAAAACCCGACTGGTCATGGTGGATTAATTTGGGAAGAATAGCCTCAAGGCGATTGGCTAGTACTTTGGAGTGGAATTTGGCGTCCACGTTCATTAACGTTATTGGACGGTATGCTCCACACTGAGTTGGGTCCTTACCCTTCTTGTGGATCAAGATGACCTTTGCTTCGTTATTGATTCGGGGAGCACCCCCGCGGAGCCAATGTGGTTGAATAATTTAGTAAGAATGGGAATAAAAACTTCTTTATGAATCTTATAAAATTCCGATACAAACCCATCAGGGCCTGGGGCTTTGCTTTTCGGTAGATTGATTACCCTTCTAACTTTGTCGACAGTTATCGCCGCTTCCAGCTCCTCCCTTTCGTCTGGTGAGATCTGTCGACATACTGCTCCCCGTAGATAGGCCTTCTGTTCTTCGGGAGTGGGCTCACCCGACCTATAGAGGTCCGAGTATAATTTACACAAGTCGGCCTCTATATCGGGGTTCTTAGTATATAGAACCTGGTCACCTGCCTCCTTCCTTAGTTTTCTGGCCAGTAGACGGTCTGACTCATTTCCTATAATATAATACCTTGACGCAAACTAAGGAGATTTCGCTCAGCTGCCCTGGTTTGCAGAAGGTTCAGCTGCCCTCTCACTGGCCTATATTCCCTTTTAGTAGCCGCTGACGGTTTGCCACCCATACGGCCATAACTTCTTTGAGTCTGGTTTCTAAAGTTTGTTCCCCCGTCTCAACTCCCGTTCTCTTCTCGCCTTGATTGCTATAATTCTCCCTCTAATTGTGGTCTTGAGAGCCTCCCACTAGATATGAGGGGCCGTGTCGTTCCAATCGTAATGCTGGATATATTCTGCCACTTCAGCCTCTACCTCCCTCACCAAGACTGGATCTTTAAACAACGGGGCCAGGTACCTCCACCTCCAGTTAATGACAGTGTAAGGGGAGCGTGGTCTGCTAGGGAGATTGCCCCTATCTCCAGAGCTACTGCTCTTCCCACTAGAGGTTTGGAAAGCCAAATGTAATCTATACGGGAGTGTGACCTCTGCACGTGCAAATAGAATGTAAATCCCACAGCATTGCCGTAAAGCTGCCTCCTAGCATCCACCAAAGCTAAGTCTTGCATCTTCTTCACCAGGTCCCTGGACATTTCCCCACGTGCCCCCCAGGAGACAGCACTCCTATCCTTGGTGGGGTCCCAGGCCATGTTAAAGTCACCCATTAACAGGATATTCACCT
The DNA here is from genome assembly GCF_040938575.1 of Ambystoma mexicanum. Lineage (NCBI taxonomy): Eukaryota > Metazoa > Chordata > Amphibia > Caudata > Ambystomatidae > Ambystoma > Ambystoma mexicanum. Next base: position 38,412,632 of record NC_090940.1, read on the forward strand.
TAGCAAATCTCGCTAAGCAAGTGAGAATGTTCTGAATAAAGGAGTCCTGAGCCTGATTGGGAGCGTAGAGGGTTGCCACAGTGAAGACCCCCTCCTTCCCTTCAAGAATCAACCCTAAGTACCTACCCTGGTTGTCCCTCTGCATGTCTTTAATGGCCAGGTCGAGACCATCTTTCAGAGCAACCAGGACTCTTCCCACCCCCCCCTTTTTGCTCGCTTGAGTGGCTGAATCAATTGTGAATAACCCCGGAACCTAATCCTGTGAGAGTCGCTTGACTGCACATGGGTCTCCTGCAGAGACACGACATGGGGCTGTTCCCTCCTCAGAAACCTCTCTACCTTCTGCCTCTTAATCTGGGAATTAAGCCCATTCACATTCAAAGAAAGGAACTTCAACACCTCCATACTAGCCAGAAGAGGAGATTATGGGAGTAACTTTTGAGCCACCGTGACCAACTGTGAGCGATACCCCACACAACGCCTCAACTGAGCACTCTCCGTCTACGGATGCTAGGATGTGGATCCAATACCTGGACCTTGGATCTTCCCTCCCCCCACACCCTCCAACTCCCCCATTTCCCCCCCTCCGGGCGAGTGCGGCTGGAACCAAGCCCCCCTCGTAGTTGACATACGAGAACCGTACTCAATAACTAACCCAGAAACACCCCACGCAGAATAACCCAATCCCATTCCAAGGGCACATCCCCCCCCCTCCCTGCAGACAGCACAACATCGAATGAACCCCTAGTAGCCCGCCAACAAACAAATGCATTTCAACATTGGCTAGCGCCCTCCCCGTGCTAACGTCTGAACCAGTCTCTAGACTACCTTTCCTCACGATTCATTAGAGGGGCCAGTCTCCCCCCCCCCCCCTCCCCGATGACACTCCCCAGACGCTTTGTTAGATTTTCTGGGCACAGGAGCCCGCCACCCCCTCTCTTGCGCCTGGGCTTTATCGTGGACCATTCCCATGGTTTGCGTCCGGCCAACTGAGCCTCTGCCCCAGTCGCAGCGGGAGAGACCTGGTCCTCCAGGCCCAGCAAGGCCAGTCCCTGGTCGCGGGTTGTGATCTTGTGGCGGGTGCCTTGCCAGAGAAAGGTCAGGCTGGACGGGTGGGTCCATCTATAGCGAATTTGCTGCGAAGGAAGGAAGGACATTAGCCCATCCGCCTCCTCTTGATTAGCGTTATTTGCGCCAGATCCTGGTATAAAAAAATATTATTTTTGTAACAATTTTTATTGATTTATTCAAACAAACAATACAAACCAAACTTGCAGTGTGCTTATCAACCGCTCAGTTATACATCGCTTAATTCCGGTCACTGCTCCCCTTATCCCCCCCCCCCCATACCGAGCCTATTACTGTCCTCATTCTGTTCCTGCATCTTGTGGTAGGGTCTCCCCTTCCATAGGTTCTGTCGGGCCTTGTATTGGCCCACACAACTCCGCTATCAATAGTTTCCAGGCCATCAGGGTCTCCGCCTCCTCCTCTCCTCCTACATTGCTCGCTTCTTGCCATACTATGGTTTCTGCATCCACCCATTTCTGTAGATCTTTCTACCACACCTCCATCCGCGGTCTGTGCCATGTCTTCCACCCCATGGCAATTCTCCTTTTCGCGAGCACATATGCTAGATCTTTCAATTTACAAACATGCTTGAGCTTCTGCGATCTGGGGATCCCCCCAACAAACAGGCCCACACTGTACCCACCACAATCTTGACCCCCCTCTCCTCTAGTTTCTGTGCTACTTCACCCCAGAAACGCTCAATGACCAGGCATGACCAAAACATGTGTACCATGCCAGCCTTTTCCTCATCGCATTTAGGACATGCTTGTCCTGCATTCTCAAACCTAGATATCCTCTGGGGTGTCATGTATGCCATATGCGTAATATACAATTGTATCTGTTTCAGTCTTGCATTTCTCGACACCTTTTTATGGTACCCCTGGGCACGTTCCCACATCACGTCCTCAATCTGGGCTCCCACTTCCGCTTCCCACTCTAGTCTCAGTTGTGTTAATTCCTTCCCCACCTTAGACATCATCATCTCATATAGTCTAGAGATCTTGTGCCCCTCCTCCGTTAGATCAAAATTGTATCTATGGCATCGTCTGGTTCTTCTTCCGATACTGTTTCGGGCCATGTTCTTCTGATTCTCTGCACCATTCTGTGATACGTAATGTACTGGTCCGTATGCAACCCTGTTTCCTCCCCCCAGCGCTTCAAAATCTATGATGGTCCCCTCTCGCCATAAATCCCCCATTGTTACTAGCCCAACCGGTTCCCAGTGGTTCCTGATTATCCTCCTTAGCTGCTCTTCTCCCCCTGCTAGCGCGATTAGTGGTACCTGCGGGGAGCATGGGAATGGGTTCTCCATCATCTGGCATGCCCGGCGCCACATCTTCCACCCAAGCATCATCATCCAGATCATCTCTCTTAAATAGAATGGGGCACAATCATGTCCAAACAACCTAGTTCCAGGGGTCTCTTCGTCTGAGAGCCATTTGGCTATATACTGCAGCTGGCTTGCCACATAATAGACCTCGTAATTAGGCAGTTTTATCCCCCCTTTCTCATAGAAGTTCTGTAGCTTCCATAGTGCCACACTATTCCGGGTACCATGCCACAGAAAGTCCCTACACATGCTGTTCAGTTTAGTGAAAAACGTCTTGGGTATCGGGTATGGAATATTCCCAAAATAGTGCAGGAGCCTAGGCAGTACCACCATCTTTAGCATCCTGTTTTGACCCTGGCCAGCGGTTCACTATATAGCATCTTCGCCCACCTCATGTATCCAGGCCCCAATCCATATCCCGCCAGGGCCGCCATTGCCACTTGACCGAATCAAAAGCCTTTACCGCGTCTAAAGACACAATTGCCATTTCGCCCTCAATCCCGCTCCCCAATTCAACAACCTGCTGGAGTCGTCTATGATTATGAGTTATGTTCCTATTCGGGACATAGCCCGTCTGGTCTGGGTGTATCAGTTTGCCAATAACTCTCCGCAGTCTGTTCGCCAAGACAGCTGTCATTATCTTGCTGTCTTGGTTCAACATCGACAGAGGTCTGTAGGAGCCACAGCTATGCCCAGGCTTGTTGGGTTTGGGAAGCAGTATTATGATCGCTTCTCTAAGTCACTCTGGTAATGTTCCCACCTCAAAGGCTTCATTTAACATTGCTAATATTGGGGGGAGCACCTCTTCTTTATATGATTTATAAAATTAATTTGGGAGTCCATCAGCCCCGGAGCCTTGCTAGTGGGCAGCTGCCTCACCACCTCTTCTATCTCCTCCAAATTAATCGGTACATCTAGCGCCTCTCTTTCCTCAGCGCTTATCTTGGGCAGTCCTATATCCTCCGATGTTTTTATTACTGTAGCGTGGTCCCCCCCCCCCCTTTATCTCCATATAGTACCTTGTAATAATCTACAAACTGGTATAAAAACATTTCTTTGCCATTGTAGGTAATGCCTGTGGCCCTTCTCGCCTTTTTCAGTACCCTATCCTTCATTGCGTAGTTGTGGAAGGCCACAAGCACATCTCGCGGCCTCGAGCCCGGTTCCAACCTTCGTGTGCCCCTCTGTGGACCCTATCGAATTGCATGTCAGGTTCCACTTCTAAACTTAGCAGGTCCACAAATATCTGCTTCAATATTAGGGGCAGCTCCTGGTCTGGTATGTCCTTGGGCAAGGGTTTGACTCTGATGTTTGCCCTTCTTGACCTGTTTTCCAGGTCCTCTGCCTGCAACTCCAGATTTTGTGTGGCCACAGCCAGCGACTCAAGCAGGGCATCAGCTTTCCTTGCCTCCTCGGTCAATGGATGGCCTGCTCGTTGATGTCCACTCTCTTCCACCTTATGAATGTCTCTTTTGATTTCCCTTAGGCCCTCTGCCAGGTCCTCGCGCAGCTTGTCCATCTGTTTTTGCCCTACTGCTGAGATCTTCTCCAACAGTTCGCCCATAAATTGTGACAGCATCCCCTGGGAAACCGGCCTATCCATATCGTCCTGAGGAACCGGTGCTTCCTTGTCCTCCATTGTTTGGCCCCCCACTTGGGCCGCTGGGTCCTCCAAATCTTTAGGCCAAAATTTTGCAAGGGGGCCCTCGAACGATTTCCTTGAACCTTTCCCTTGGGCTGGGGTCTCTCTCCCCCCTGTTTCTGGACATGTTTGCACGTGAGGGCACAAAGTCCACCGGACAGGACGTGGGGCACCAGGGTGACCAGTCTCCTCGAGTCAAGTGGGTCCAGTGCAAGCACCGGTCTTCTGCTACGGGGGGGGCTTGTAGACTTGCGTGGGGGGTCACTATTCACTGAGGCTCACCCACCTCTTAATATTGGGGGAGAGACAGGACCACCCCCCTGATCCTCAAGGGAGGTGCCCCCCCCCAGGAACTGGCACACAATGAGGCCCCCCTGCCGTCCAGGCCGAGGACACCCCCACCCCCGGGGCAACTGACACTCCTCGGGCACTGCAAGCCCTCCAGGGGGCACCCCGGGCTCAGTCCGCCACCCCCGGGATCAAGAAACAAGGGACGGCCCTTCCTGGGGGGGGGACGCACCCCCACCCCACCGGGCCGGCCGCATACCTCCATCAGCCGGACACCGGAACAAACTCACTGGAGCGTCTCCTCACAAGCGTGGGACGGGTGCGACCGTGCTTCCCCTCGATGAGCCACCGGGGGTCGCCTCCCAAGTCTCCTCCCGATTCGGGTCCAGAGATGTGCAGTCGGCGCCGGCGTACCAGTCCCTTGAGCGCGGGCACACAGGACCTCACCTGGGGAGGGGCAGGCCTTCTACTAGTGGCTGTCTTTGACTCACCCCCCCACCTCATCCCGCTCCCCTCTCTTACACTGCCCGCCCCCTGCTCTTCCCTGACAATTCACTCCTCCAAAGCTCTCTGCTTGCAAAACCCCTGACTCTACTCCTCTACCCTCCCACCTCTCATTTCTTTTACACACCCACAGCCTCTCTCGCACATACTCTCAACCCTCCCATTTCTATTCTCCCTTAAATTCTCTCCAATCTGCCTCCCACTCACATACAATCCAATTGGTACCACCCACTCAGACCAACACCTTACCTTCACTCTCTAAAGGCACTCCAACAATCTCTTCCGAGTCCTTCTCAACTTACTACACCATCTTTGGTGGTCTCTTGGTTTACATCCTCCACTTCGACCTCACCTGTAGACCTTTCACACTACTGAAACTGCTGGCTTTTTGTATCCCTCTGTTTCCTGCTTAAGAGTTTTCCCTTCGGCTCCCATTCGTTCCCTGAGTCAGCTGCACCCCAGAGCCTATATCTCTATCCGAGCTATACATTCAAAAAACCTGCCCCTTTCTAGTCTCCCTTTTTCTACAGCCAGCCATGTGGCCAGAAGGGTTGTTTTTTTTGGTTTCTTCCTGTTTTGGTTGGGTCCCTGTTTAACCAGGAGTTCCTGGGGCTCCCCTGTAATCCCTTTTCAGTTCTTCTGCTGCCCCATAATCTGAGGTTGGAGGGTGTGTGTTTGGTGTTTCATTTAGTTTATGGCCGAAATCTCTAGTCAATTTGTTTGGTTATTCCTCCTGCTAAAGGGTGATCAGGTGGGCGCAGGTGCATTGTAGCAGTTGTAGGTCAAATTTTCGTTCATTTGGTACCGATTCTTGAGATCCGTGATCCATACCAGGTTTCTGAGGGGTCATGTGCATGCTGGACCTCATAATCCCTGCAAAAATAGAAAGAGACCAGGACAGGTCAGAGGGGTTTAGCGAGAACGACACCAATGTTCCTGAATAGCTTCAGCCATACCAGGGAGTTGGGGGCAGGAGACCTCCTCAACTTCCACCTCTCACTTGACTGATTCATACCCACACATCGTCTTCTAATCAGTGGTTGTCATGGTTGTTGAGGAGGGGACTAAGCAGCTCAATGTGTAGGTTGCAGATCATGGGTGAGAGGATGGATACCTCTGGGTCTCCACAAGTGATGTGTGGTGCTGGTTCTTAAGAGGTATCCCTCTGGACAAACTGATGACCTCCTTGTAATTAAGGGACCAACCAGTGCAGGGTATGCCCAGGGATTCCCATGAACTTGTGCAGTATGTTGCGGTGGGCTTGTGCTACTATGTGGAAGGTTGCAAATCGATCAAGGGATGCCAGGGGGACAGTGTCTATTTTTCGAGATTGCTTAGAGCATTTTCTACCAGTTGGATGGGTCCGAGTCCTGAATGAGAAGTCTCCAAGAGACTGTTGTATCTGTGTGCTTTGAGTTTGGTGGCTACCGGTCGTTCATGGAGCTTTCTTGGCAATGAAAGGTGTGTTCCCCAGGGTTCATTGTTGGCATGGGGGAGCGTTTATGGTTTTCAGGGTGCTCGAGAAGTTGCCCTAAGGAACGGATTAGTTGATTGCCATGATGGGGTAGAGGGATTTCCATGAAGAGTGGCTTCAGGATGGCAAGATGTTATCAGAGTTGGATGTTGCTCCTGGGGATGATTGGATCTTTATTAGGTCCTTTGTGAGCATTGTTTCAAAGTTATTGTCTATCATTGGTTTGCAAGCAAGGATGAGCATGGCATTGCCTGTTTTGGTGTTGGTATCAGTGTGTGAATCTTGCTGATCTGTTGTTGCCAATTTTCTTCAGTGACAAGGTTTTACTGATGGATTGTAGTATGGGAGTGGGAGGGGATTGATCCACTGTTTGGCTGCCTTGAAGGGACTTGCTTTTCTCATTGACTTTGGTCTGATGGTTTGTTTTTCGGAGTGCTTCTTGTAGGGTCTTGTAGTCCTTGGTGTAGGGTCCTGACGGGGTGATGGCAAGCCAGATCAGGTCTTCTGTGAGTAGCTCTGAAGGAAAGTCTTTGAAGGATAGGGTTGTCTACTTGGTGGGTTATGCTGAAGTGGGATTGAGCAGGGTAGCTTGCTGCATAATAAATGGAATGGTGAGGTGATCTCACCAACCTAGAGGGGGCGAGGGACGTTGGATTTACGCATTAGTAAGGCTGTGTGATGAAGTCCAGAATGTTGGATTTGATATATGATATATGATATGGCATTTATAACGCGCCTATTCACAAGTGTTTCAAGGTGCGACGAGGCAAGCGAGGGGCAAACGGGGGAAGACAGACACACGATCCTACTAGGCCAGGTGTCATTCAGACCGTGCAAGTGCAAGGGAGGGGAAGGAGGAGAAGTGCGGGGGGGGGGATGGAAGAGGACAGTGCAGTACATAGGATAGAGAACAAAAAAAAAAATAACAATAAGTAAACAATAATGAAGTGCTGTCAGTAGGTGGCAGGTGAAAGAGGTAAGTGCAAACGTCAGTGTCAAGTGCAGGTAGTGGGACCGTAGGGATGCAGAAAACGGTCACCAAGTGCAGGGATGGGCAGGAACTGACTAGCGGGGGAGGGATCAGGCCCGAGAAACGGAGGTGGGCAGGTAACCAGTGCAGTTCCCGTGATGGCCAGGGAATCAGCAGGGGAGAAAAGGAGGAAAAAGCAGACGAGAAGAGAAACGTTTTGAGGTGCTTGCGGAACCGAAGATGATTCTCCTCAAGTTTCAGGGAGGCTGTTCCAGAGGGAGGCCCTGACCGAAGAGAGAGATCTACCACCAGCTCATTGTTTGGAGAAGCGACTGACCCTGAGGGAATTGGAGGCAGATGAGCGAAGAGCTCGAGAAGGAAGGTATTTAGGAAGAGATAGTTGAAGGTTGGGTTGATTGTGTGCTCTGCATGGTTAATGGAACCGTAAGGGTGCAGAAGGAGGAGACGTAACACACAGGTGGCATGGTTGTTGGCATAATCATTTATTAATATGATATGATTTTATTTATATCGCACTAGTACACCGGTGTTCCAGAGCGCGACCAGGAGAAGGGAGGGTAACAGGGGAGAAATATAAACAACGATCTTACTAGGCCCAGTGACATTGAGATCGCGCAAGTGCATGGGGGAGGGAAAGAGGAGGAAAGTGCATGGAAGGGGGGGGCAAAATTGGAAAGTGCAGAGCATGGGAAAGAGCAAAATAAATAATAAGTAAATAAATAAGGTAAAACACAGTGGTAGTGCAGCCTGTAAATGGCACAGTGCTAGGTTAGTCATATGGGGTGAATCTGATAAGTGCAGAAGAAAAGTGGGTGGGGGACTACAGGGTACAGCCACAGGCCCCAGTGCAAGAGGCGGGCCGGAGGCAGTGCAGGAGGGTGGCAGGGTGACAGGGTGAGCAGGTACCTGGGCCCGAGGGCAGAGGGTGGTCAGGTGCACAGTGCCGAGAGAGAAAACAGATCAGCAGAGGAGAAGCGAGGCAAAGGAAGATTTTTTTTTTTATTATTATTATTTTTTTACATTTTTGATTTTTTTGAAAATTCCGCTGCACATACTACCTCATTGATCAACAATGAGGAGCTGCCATGTGCAATCAACAACAGCAGGGGGCAGTAGCAACTAGCAGTTGACGCAATAAGTACTTCAGCTGCTGGAAACAGAACCTCTTCCCGATAGCCCCAGCGTGTATTCTTCTCTTTTTTTAAAATTAGGCATACAAAAAAAACAGTCACCATGTCCTGAAAAGTCAATTAAGAGCTCCAGCTGGACGTCGCTCCAAATTGGCAATTTAGCCAAGGCCAAATGCATATAGTGACCCCTCAAGCGGTATATTCAAGCAGCATCGTAAACCTGCAGTGTTTTCCTCACGATGAAAACCTAAAAAGGGGGAGAATTATCAGATTCTCAATAAATAATAAAAAATAAATACAAATCTGGCAATATTCACTTTACACTTCCATTTGATTTCATAAGTGGGGGGGGAGAAGGGAGGGCCGACACTGCAGCTTTAACTGTAAGCTACGAATCCAAACACTGAAAAATATTGCGATTACTTGTACAGATGTCAAAACGAAGGGCCAAGATACTAATCAGGCTTAAGGACATATAGAAGCCTGCCCTTAGGCTAATCTCAATCGCAGAACAGTGCCAGGATGAGAGAGTAGGCCAGCCAGCGCAACTGCTGTGTAATAGTCCAGCCTGAAACGCTGGCTACCGATCCACCAAGACCATGTCTAACGTGTTGCCATTGTCCAACGCCGGCCCCGCGCTAGCGGATGGGCGGTCCATCTCTTTGGGTTGGGGTGACAGTGCTATGAACACATACAGGGATAATGGGTGAGGATCAGAAGCCCTTTGGAAAGTCATACATGTTTTGTGCACATATTTGGAAGGTCAGCGGGCAGCCTTGGAAGTAGGATTATAAAAAGGCCAGAGCAGGCATTACAAGTGAGCGTTCCAATGAAAATAAGGAGAGCACTTAACTTTCCCTAACTCCTAAGAGGAGTTTTCCTATCTCAATTAAGTGCTAATCATCTGTTAGGATATTGTTGTAACTAAAGAGTCCACTGTCCTGTGTCAAACCCCTATTTCTGTCCCCCCACACTTACAACTAAACTAAAGAGGTAGTGGATCTTCTAGGTCCAGTAGAATGGCACCTTCTTCTGGACAGCGGATCACAGTTCTAGTTAGGTGGGATCTTTAACTGAAGGAATGCCTCCCTTGCCCAGGTCTCGATCCCTTTCCAAGGCACACAACACAGTTCCAGGTCGTAATGCCAACAAGCAGTAGAGTTCTCAATTCAAGCTCAAAAGGTAAAGTTCCAGTTGAAACGTCAACTTTTTGCCCATGGTTACTTCTTCACTGTTAGGTTCCTAGACATTGTCTCCCTTCTCTAGGTATCTTGACACCAATCCAGGGGGAATGCCTTCCTTTTCCCTGGCCTTCCTCACAAACACTGGCCGCTGTGGGTCCCAGACCTGTATCACAATTCCTTTAGTGATTTGCTTTTGCAGACCTGGTTTACTGCCACGAAGAAGAGGACTAGTGATGTGCTCCCTCTCTAGTTGTGGGTCCCAGACCCTGCACTCCTCTGTGTTTTACTCCTAATAGACCTAGTCACTCTCCTGCCAGGTACTAGTAGAGTATCCCTCTGTTTGTGTCCCAGACCCTTGGTTTGAGTTTTCTCTTGTCCCTTTTTCTCACCCTGAAAGCCCATGTACCTTCTAGGTCTCTGTCGTTCCTCTTTCGATGGTCTTGGGGCACTTCCAGCAGTTTTGTTAGCTTCTCCCGCTCTCCTGCTGTTTCTGCAGCACTTGTGGCAGCTCTGCAGTGTTTTGTTCTGGGCTGCTGCTCCTCTCTCCACGACTGCGCTATCTGGCTGCTTCCTGCGTTAGGTCTCCCATTTTGCCATCTCTCCAGTCGGCCTGTGTGCAGTGGACCGGGTAGGGATGCCTCGGTTCCCCTTCTCCCGTCCCAGAGAGCATTATCTCCTGCTTTCCATGCTGGTTGTCCTCCCAGCTGGCGGTTCCTCCTGGGAGGGTGTGACAATAAGGCAAGTCCTTCCTCTCTGTATGTTGAAAGAGTGATGACAGCTAGAATGCTCATTCAAGTTCTTAAAATGACTCTTCATTGTTCTGCACCTCTGCCTCATCTCAGTACCTGTCAAGGAGACCTTTGTTAAGTCATCCCTACTCTTCCTCGTCTCACTAACTGTAGGATATTCATTTTAACATGTATACATGGATGTGAGCGGTATGGAAGTGGGGAGGTATGATCGCTCAGGGGCAATGCGTTTGACTTCGAAGCAAGACAATGCTGCGCAACACGGGTTCAAATCCCGATCCCGCACTTAGAAACCACTTGTTGGTATTAAATGTGTTATAAAAGAAAAATTATAATAGTAAGGTGGGCTTCATGGACTGAGGGGAGGTAAAGATGGTGGGTGGAGGGTGAGGGGTTTTGTACCGCTTTCTCATTAGATGGCCGTCCTTTTCCCTAAAGGGGTGGTCTCTCCCCAAGAGATCCTCCCACTGTGTACCACCCCCAGATGGACTAGGGTAGCGGCCTCACCTTCCTGGCCTCATCTCATGGGACAGACCCCATCCTCTGGGTGAAGTGACGACCTCTCGGTATTCGTCACAGCACACACTAGTTTGAGTAATGCCTTCTTCCGGGTCTAGTTGGCATTGGTGGCTGTAAGAGACATGTTGGTGATCCAGTCAGTAAAGTACTTTGTGAAGGATGTTGGGCTTAGGTAGTCTCTAGTTGAGGTTGAAGCATATGGTATCTGTGTTAGAGGTGGTCAGGGGGAATGGCAGGAGAATGATTCAGAGGAGCAGATAGTGGCCACTTCCAGTCTGGTGCAGGGGCAGGATGACTTTGGATGATGGTGAGACATTGGTTGTCACTATGAGGCGTCTCTGAGTTAAATGGGTGTCCCAGGGGGATTGTTGAAACTGATTCAGGTATGTTACAGGGACACTAAGGTGGCAGTACGGTGTACAGGGGGTAGGGGGGAATTGCCCTTTTTTTAGAGCACTAACAAGGTGGTAAAACAGGATTGTTCACGAGCCCCTTTGCTGTTCATGGCTGACTTTGACCCCCGTAAAGCTGATGGTAGAATCCGTTGTCCAAATTTGGGGAAGATTGAGTATAGCACATTATTGCACGTGGACAACACTGTACTTTTAGGTCTCACCCCAAGCTCATTTAAACTGGGTTTGGTATATATGCTAATTCTTTCTTTGAGAATAACAGACTGAAATTAAAGAAAAAGAAATCAAAAATAATTTGGTAAGTGACCCAAATCTTGTAGTTAGAACATAAATGGTGAATAACTAAAAGAAGTAGATATATACTTGTCTCTAGATCGGGTAGATGGGATAGCCATATAAAATATCAAGCAGAAAGAGCGGGCCTCCGGTTGAGGGGCATAATGCGATTTTTACCATCTGTTTGGGGCCTGGAAATTGGACAAGTGTCTGGAAGTTTATAAGCTGAAGGTTGCATCTCTACTTCTGTATGGTAGCAGAGTTTGGGGCCACCAAGACTGTAAAGATTTCGAGGCTGTCCAGAATTGCTTCCTGAGACAGCTGCTTGGGTACCGCCTGGTTATCCTAGTGGCGCCTTGAGGGTAGAGTTGGAACTGCAGGTTGTTAACCTTTTAGTACAATCTAGACTCGTACTGGATGATCAAACTAGGTTTTGTTGCTAATGCTAGCGTGATTGTTTGGATTTCTAGAGATGGAGGTCTCGGCGAGCGTAGGGTAATATGAGTGGTTCAAAGTAGGGCGAAGTCTGTGGCAGGCTTTCCGGTCAGGATCAGGGGAAGACAGTGCGCTGGGCACATTAAAGAAAGGCAAGGCTCGTATTCTTTCTTGGGCAAAGGCCCTCGATTCCGAGGTAGTGAATTGTAAATCCCTTGTGTCGCTGGCCTAATACTCCAATATGAAATTTTTTACGCAGGGTCCAGGCCCAATTACTAAAATAAACTCTCCAGCAGGCAGAAGGCTCCTGATTTTAGCACATTTAAACCTATTATCTGTCTAAAACGATGAGCTGGTTGAAGGGATCTGGCAAATGGGGTTGCAAGACAGGGTTAGATGAGGATTTGGTTCACTTCCTCTGCCCAAAATTTCAGGACTTCAGAAAGGAATGGTTAAAACCACATTTTAAGAGTAAGCAGATTAGAGTTATTTAGGAAGCAATGTCTATGTCCTTAATTCGGAGGATAATTTTTTCCTGTATGACTTGGCTGATGAAAAAAGAAAGGCTTTAGACAGAGAAAGCATGTTTTGCACAATTTAAGTGCTATTTTTAACTGCTCTGAAATGTATTAGAATGCTTTGTTTTAAAAATGAATGTTTGTAGTTCTAAGATCTTAAATTGGGTTTGATATTGTATTTATTATGTTTTAATTGTGTATTGATAATTGAGGACTCTGAAATAAAATGTTGATAGAGTTGCATGCTGTAGCTGTTGAGTGAGGTCATCCTGAATGTGTGCATATGTGGATGTCAGTCTGGTTTCATTGACAAGTTATTTCAATTTGCAGTCAGTGAGGTTGTTGAGCCTCAGCTTCTGGAGTCTTGTAGGGGATGCTGTGTGGTTTCATTCAAAGGTGATGTAAATGAGAGTACTCTGGTGTACATGTTCCCATTGGTGCTGTGCAGTGTTAGCGATATCGGGTTATGCAGTGGGTGGTGTGACAGAGCAGCCGCCACAAATAACTACATGGACTCCTGGAGTAATATTCAAGGGTATTTATTCAAGATTCTTGATGGTCTTAATGGCTGATTTGCAAGGTTCTTTGGGGCCTAATGGGGCTGGGGAAATTTGACGTTATGGCTGGCCATTTCCTCTCTCGACTTCCCTATACTTGGTTCCGGTGTCCAGACATTTGGTCGACCTAAAACTGGTCGAATGACATTTGGTCGACGCAATTTGGTCGAAAACAAGATGGTCAAATTTTTTTTTTTAATTATATATTTATTTTTCGGGTTTTCGTTTTTTACAAAAATGGGTTTTTAGAAAAAAAGGGGGTTGGGGGGGGACCCCCCCCAAAAAAAAAAAAGGTGAAAATAAAAAAAAAAAAATTCGACCATTTGGTTTTCGACCAAATTGGTTCGACCATTTGTCTGGTCGACCAATTTTTTTCGACCAAATGTCTGGTAACCCTTGGTTCCTACCTCCCTAGCCCAGACTTCCCTAGAGGGTTGTTAGTAATTCTACAATCTTTAACCCATAGCTGTCTCTCTTCTCTGAAGACTGTAGGTTTTTGCCCTAAGACGATGGGTACCCGACTCCCTAATTATCTTCTAACTTTCCTTCTCCTGTCATCGGTTAGTACTTGGGGGAATAGGGAACGGTGCCTTCTTTCTCCCTGTGTTAGGCTCACACCTTTCATACCCTCTCGCACCTGACCCTTCGCTATACTGTTCCTTTAAGCTGTTCTCCGCCCGCCACCTCACTGTCCCTCCAATTTCTCATTGCGCCTTTCCATATCCACCCTTGGATCTTACTTCCTTTCCCACTCCTATTCTTACTCCCACTTGTACCTCCAACCGCCCCTCTACCTCTGTGTTTCCTTTCCCTCCTTCTTCTCACTCTACTTCCCCACCTCTTGCTATTCCTCTCGTTTTAATTTCTCTCTCACTTAAGGCCATTAGCTACTCCTACTCTCCCACTCACTGTCTCTCTTCCCGCTCTACCTCTACTACTGTTCTTATTCCGCTACTACCACTACCTCTCTACTACCTTTACTGCTTCAAGACACCTAGGGATATGGTGCCCTGCACACCCTTCTCACTATTACAGAACCCTTGGATATGGTGCCATGCTCCCCCTTCTCACTATTACAGAACCCATGGATATGGTGCCCTGCTCACCACTCTACTACCGACTACCACTCTACCACTTGTATTCTTTACTTGTTACTCCCTACTGCCGTTACTCCCAACTACTACTTCCACCCTTGCTACTACTCCACTCCACTATTCCTACTCTTACTCTACCTCTACTACTCACACACTTTCCTCTGAAACACAAATATTCCTCAGACCCCGTCCTTAATAATGGCATTCGCGCTCCAAATGCTTGTCCTCCAATGGTCTCTCGACATCCACCACCACCTCCTGTCCTCACGCAACTAACCCACACTTGCGCACACACACCTCCATAAATACCCCCCCTTGCCGGTGTTATGAAGGACACGGCACCCTTTCATGCCGGACTGATCTGCTGCATACTGCAGGCGGTGTTGTGCTGTTCACGGCACCCTGAAGAAGAGATGCCCCTTGCATCCTGCTGCTCCGCGTCTCCTGGGGCGGCTGCTTCATCGGCGGTCCATATGCTGCCATCACACAGGTAAGGAGGGGTTTGGGAGGGGGCCTGCCTACACCTCCCACCCCCTTTGACAGGGCCACAATGCTGGCCCTGTCAAGGTGGACAAAAATGTATGTCTGAGGTGTGTGGTGTAGGGTACCGAGTCCTTTCTAAGTTCCAAAAGGACCAAACCAGAATTGCTCTTGCTTTTGTCTTCCCCTTGTTTCAGACGCCAAAGCAAGGGACTCTTTGGCAGCTGAAAGTGAGAGGGGAACGGCGGAAACTGGACTGGCAAAAAGAGCGAGAAAAAACTAAGATCATCATTGATCGGCTGGTGTGGGCAGAGGTCGGGTGGCTTTGTTTCACTTGTACTTGCCACACAACTGGCCCTTATGTAATATCTAGTACTGAGTCACAGACCAGAACTTTGAGTGGCTTGGACGCGGGAATGTCTTTGTGATAATGGCCTCTGCCTTCTTCAGACGAGCGAGGAGAACCGAGCCAATGCAGATCTTTTAGGTAACCAATACGTTAAAGGAATTCACAGCTTCAGGAAAAGCACAGGAAAGTTTGTGAACACCCCGGCCCCCCCTTCCCGGGAGCCCACTGTGAGAGCGACGCAGACTCCGAAAGTAAGATTTCAAAACCTTTATTAGTTTCAGGGTTGGTTTCCCTGAAATGATGCTTCTAAGGGCCGTTGATGTCTGAAAGTCCAAATCAAAAGTCGTGTCTGTGTCTAAACCTATGCTTGCCCTCACTATATACAAAAAATGTGTTGGGGGATGGGGGGGTCTTTTGACAAAAATGAAAAGTAGTGGTTCAACAGAAAAATAGGAAAACCAGAGTTTGTTTTAAGCTTACCAAAATGAGTTCAACCAAATAGGGCTGCTTGCAAGACCTTCGCCACAGGGTCCTTGCAGTGAATTCCAATACCTTCAGTGTCTTTGAGTTCCTTGGGGGTTCCCTTATCCAAGCTTCAATCTATTCAACACTATACAGCAAACCAAGAAGTCTACAATTTAGCAGGGCCTCTTAGGGTTCCCTTCCCCATGCCCATGCCCTTCTAGAGTTCAAACAAGTCGGCTTTATCAGGATGTACTTTGATTTCTTAAGTACTCCTCTCAGGGTTCCCTTGCCTTAGCAGAGGCCTCTTCTGCCCTTCAACACAAAACAAAAGATATCACAGTTCCTTTTAGGTTCCTCAGGCTGCCCTTACCCAATCGTAGGCCCCTCTATAAATTCAGCTGGTCAGGAAAGGCCTTTTTCTTATTTACAGCCTTTCTTATATATAGCCTTCCCATTGGGTAGAATCGGAGGCTTTCGAAAACTCCAGGCTCTTTGCTTTTCTTTAGCGCAACCACTCTGATCCTTTGCCCCCTCTTTATTTCTTACTTGAACACTTCTTGATACCTTATCTTCAGGTTATCGTGCACACTTGCACTGTCCTTTTCCACTCTGTACTTCTGTGCCTCTTACACCTTCCTGCTTTATTGTGCTTCTTGCACCCTTTTGTTTCACTCCCTTTTGTCTTTGGTCGTGAACACTTGCATTTCTTTTCCTATGGCGTGCGTCCTTTCAGCTTTAAACTGTCACTTTCCTTCTCTGTGTTCTCTTACCATTTCCTTACTTTCCTTTCGGGCTGCTTGCCCTCCCTTGATTTTCTTGTGCTCCCTCGCACATTCCTCTTACTTTGCTTCTGTCTGCTTTTAACTTTACATCTGGGCCGCTTTCCCTTTCTTTCAAATCTATTTACATTCTGTCCTTTTATTTCTGTGCTGCTCGCACACAGTTTCTCCTCTGTTACTTTTTACTTTACTTGCTTTCTCCCTTTCTGCTTTCTGCTTTTCTGCTTCTTGCTTTTCCTCCCTTTCCCGCTCCAGCCACCCGCATGCTCCAGAGTTTCTCTATCTCATGCGAAACTCACCGGCTAGCGTAGCGCTTGCGAACGGTCTCTCTGGGATGCTTTGGGTCACATTTTGTGTTCTATCTTTACTGATCAGAAATCAGGGCACAGAAGAACAAAAATCTGTTTTGAATGGATACATGACTTCTGCTCTGTACCTTTTCTTCTGCATTCCCATCAGTCGTCACTTCTTTGTCCTCACAGCATACTGGTTGACTTGTGTAATTAACACGAGAATTGTCCATATCCTAGTCATCTACTGGTCGTTCGCGGTGGATGGTTCAAAATACCCTATGTTTAGTTCTAGTCGGGACCCCCAATCCTTTCCATATTGCATCGCTCCTCACACAACCCCTCCAACCAGATCTGTTCCCTGTTTAACAGGTTGGACACATTATTTTTCTGTGGGTTCTCCACGCCCCAACCTCTTATGGTGCCCCTCCATCTCTCTCCCGCCTACTCTGCCTACTGGCCCCTATCTTACCCTCCCCTGCTCTAGTTGCCCCCTCGCTCTATGCATTTTGGGACCTGCCTCCTCTGCAGTAGCCAACCACACACATAACCCGTCCCTTTCCTGCTTCCGTTCCCCTACACCTTGGGGCCAGCCAGGCTATTTTAGAGGCTTCCTCTGCCACCTTCTCCTCATCTACTTCCTGATGCCATCACTACGGGTGCTATCCATGCATGCACTCATGCACGCTCCAGCATCCTGCAGCACACACTCTGTTGGATGCAACAGGTGGCCTTTCATTTGGAATTTGACAACGCCTGGGAAACACCCTGCTGCTCTGGGCAAGTCACTTTCCTGTTGACTTTCTGAGGAAAAGAGTGATTTTCTTTTCTTTCTGTGTACCGCGGAGTAAAGCTACAAGGGGTGACTGCAAATCTGTTGTGTTGATGTTATTGTTAACCAGTGTAACTGGTCTATGACAAAGCCAATGAGGAGGGGGCACTGCTGACCCAAATTCTTTCTCTTAAACTGACAAAATGTATTCCTCGTTAGTCTTGGTCTTAATGAATATTGATTACTGAAGAGTTTCCATTTCTTCTTACTGTTAGGCATTCAATTATTTTACTGGAAATCTTCCATAGAACTGTATGCCTTTTAAAAATAATTGTTCCTGTTTTTAATGTGTTTTTTTTGGTCTGTTTTATTATGTTCACAGGCCCCACCGCTTCCAATGCCACTTTTGCAACGAAAAGCGGAGATTGGTTGAGTAGCTGGGTAGTGTTCATCTCCAGCTATGATGGAGCTGGCTCACAGTTTGGTCCTCAGTGAGGAGCAGTACGAGAAGCTGGGTGAGCTGCAGAAGGCGGAGTTCTTTCTGGAATGGCTGAGGTTCCTGGAGAAAGTTCTCACTGCCACAAACCGGGCAAGTGTCTTACTTTGTAGCAGTATAGGACAGTCTGTGTCAGTTTCACACTGTTGGATATTGTCTACAACTTTCATTGACCTGTGATAGTTAATTGAGTGTAATGAAAGCCTACTGCAATATAAAATGGCCAATATTATGGCACAATGCTTGTAAAATTTTCCTTTCGGACAGGTGGGGTGGTAGGAGTATACAAACAAGTCCTTTACATATTAACATTTCTAAAGCATACCTGCCATGGACAGTAGTAATGTTGTGGTTGGGTAAGTTGTATGTTTTAGTTCATTGGCTCATGACTCCAAGCTGCAGAGCAATGATAAACAAATGGCACCCAAGCTCCGCACAGATAAGTGGGCCTGTAGAGATTTTATTCAAATTAAATAATGTAAAAAAAGTCCTTGATGTCTGTGATTAGCTGTTGCCAAGTCTCTTTATCTTTGGTTTTTCCAACCTTGGGCAAGAAGAGTTTATTTTCTGGGTATTGAGGGTTCGCTAATGTGAGACAGACACCTGCTTGTGGTTTTCTAAGTGTAAGACATTTTTATTGATAACAAAAATTGGAAAGAAAACCTAACTAAACCTACTCTACTAGGGAGTTCCCCACCTAGTCTAGGTTCTAAAGGAAATTCTCTTACCATACACAAAACTGCCCCTCACACCGAACAACAAAACATTCAAAATAAATCAAAAACAACATAAATAAATTTTCACCAAATAACCCGTGACTTGGAGCAACCTTCACCTGTCCTAGGTAGAACCCTTTTCCGGGAATGTCCCAAGTCAATCTCTCCAAGTGTTCACAAAGAAAAGTAGTCTTGAACCAGTTCTTAGGAGTTAAAAACGTTCACCCAAACACACATCCACTTGTAAATTCTTGTCATGATCTCTGCTTCCAAAAGGTCAGGGTTTTCCCAACTCCCTTGGAAGCAGATCCATAACCCAGGTTCCGAGTGCCAACCAGTCCCAATTGGGACCTTTTGGACCCAGTCCTGGCGCCAGTGGCACCAGGCTCATAAATATGCCCAGTCCCAGCGCTGGAAGCGCCGGGCTCATAATGCTTGGGTGGACTTACCTTCAGCAGACCATGCTGCTTACTTGCCTGCCAGTTGAGCCTCTGATCCTCTTCTGTTTGGAACTACTTTTCCTGTTGGGTGGGGCTGGAGCCACTCCCTAGATTCAGAACACTGGAACTCTTCTGGAAGGCAGGAATCTTTTCTTACCAGGAACTCTTTTCTTACTTAGGCGTGGCTGTGGAAGGAGACACCTAAGCACTACAGGAGGCTATTTAAACCACACCCGGTGGATGAATCTTGCTTTGCGTTATTCTGCAACCTCTGCAGCAGAACGCTCATCGTGTCTTCTGCATCCGGTCCTGGGCCTAAGGAAAAAGGCTTACCATCCTGAATCCAGTCTTCAGCAACACCTATAAAGACAAGAAAGAACAGGTTAGCATTCCGGCATCTGAAAGGCAAAGGCTTACCATCCTGAATCCAGTCTTCAGCAACACCTATAAAGACAAGAAAGAACAGGTTAGCATTCCGGCATCTGAAAGGCAAAGGCTTACCTACTCTTCGTACGCTCCGGAGGCCTTCGGCGCTGCATCCCGCATCTGAAAGACAAAACAAGGTGCGTTTAAAGACATTGGGGAACTTTAATACTCACGTGCCATTACTCCTTTCCACATCTAATCCAGTGGGTATTCCGGCACCCTGCAGCCGCTCCGAACTCGTACCTGCAAAATAAAAAGACAGTTAGAGCGCATAGTGAAGCAGGCAACAAGCGCTTACTTACGTGCTTCCAGGCGCTTCTATTCATCACACGGGCTCCATCTTTAACTCACTTCAGCCCGTCATCCGCCATCGCCGGAACCCTGCAAAACAAGAGACATCATTACCAAAGACTTTAAAGACATTTGAATGACTCGAAACTTACCGTTCGTGCAGTAAACGACGGACAGCAGTCCTCTGAAGTCAAGAGGCCTGCGCTACCTATCCAGTGAAGAAACTGGTTACAGCACCCTGCCACGAGGCAGATGGAGAGCTCGGCATTCACTTACCTAAGGTGAGAGCGTTAACCTTTGGGGGTCTACAGGAGAGGAGAAGAGGAAAGAGATAGGGACACCCCAATAACCCCAGTTCATTAACCCCATATTTTCTATCTGCAGACATCTTACTCTACACGTCAGGCATATAGTGCACAGAGGTCCAGCCCAAAGAGCCAACCGGGTGCTACACATCACCTTTGAAGATAAGGTAGTCGCCCAGTCAAGAACGGCGCCTCTGCGAGAATCAGGTGAGCGTTAAAATTCTTTATCTGTCTGTTGAAAGGTTCCCCTTCCAATTCAGCAAAGAAAACTGCATCAATGGTAATCCTGGATATCCTCCTTCCAGGATGGACTTGACACAGTTCAAAGACAAAAGTACCACTTCTACTTCAACAACTGTCCATATGCTTGTAACCTCTGCAAAGTCTTTAGTATAACTTGTGAGGGTGGTTCTTCTTAAGGGGTTGCTTTCCTCTCTGCAACCCCTTCTACTAGTGTCACTGTCGAGGCAGGCTCTTTTGCTCCACAGTGTGCTACTGCTTCAACCATCTTCAATACAACAATCTCTGACATTATTCTAGACAGCCACTGTTCTGTTAACTCTGCTTCAACTTGGTACTTTATGATTGTTGGGTAACTTAAAGACAAGACTCTTCGACCTTTACAGGTAAGCAAGGCACTCTTCCTTCCTATTTTCCAAGAAAAGGGCAGCCTCTTTGCGTCGTCTTACCAGTATAATTTGCCTTTGCGTCCAGACTGCTTCTCTCTCTCCGTTTTAACAGTCTCAGCATTACAGCTTTATTCACACCTTCTTGGTTCCAGCAGCTGTCCCAAGCTGTATTGGCACTCTTCCAGCTTTGAATGACCTTGTCACCCTTGTATCAGAGGATACTGGACCTTTAACAACTTCAAAATATAGGTGGTTAGATCTTAATAAGACTGGTTTCACTGTAGACAGAATTTCCCTACTGGCGTGGGTACTACTTGCTCTTCTCTTTACTTCAGCAAATTCTACAATTACAGAATACTTGTTCTGGGTGTTACAAGTTTCAGGTTTCATAAGAGAAACAGATTTAGGTACACACGACCACTCTTTGGTGGTGATTTTTAGGTACTTGCGTTCCCTTTCATTCATACCAGAGGGATACTTTGACTCTAGTCGGGAACAACAATTATCCATACGCGACCTTGCTTTGATGTAGTAGTTCTTGTAACAATTTGTGAAAGTCAGTTTTAGCCTTCCAAGTGATTTAGAACGGTGTTCTCCCTCTTAATTGCAGAAACGCGACCACTCTGGTTATGTCCAACAATGAAAGAAAAAAGCTTTTCGTTTACACAAGCACTCTGACTTTCATTAAATGTGCGTGTGATATATTTCCTTTGTTAAGACTTTTCACGTCAGCGAACAACTTCTACTCGCTCCCTCTTCTACGCAAGTTATATTTGAGCTGGTTACAGTTACCGGCAAGGGTTTTTCAGTGAATCGGAGAACTGCGGTTGTGGGCTGCTTCCACCTGCTACGACTACTTCAGGCACTCTTGGGATCCACACCCCTTTACAGCATGGGTGTCTCCGGTCCGGCCTTGATCATGGGGAGTCTCCTTCACTCCTCTGTCCCTCGGCTTGCTTCTGCACACTGACCTAGTGTTGCAGCACAATCTTGGCTCTGCATTTACAGCCACTAGGCGCATCTTGGAAGACCTCAAATCTTAGCACGTTTCTCAGTGCAGCCATCGCAAGGCAAGGTTTGTGAACACAGGACCAACTCTGAACCTGTAGGTGAAATCTGCTCTTCTCTCATCCCGGTGTCCCCTAAGTGATCACACTCCCTCATGAACTGCCAGCCTCGTGCTCTTCTCCTACTGCTACTACTGCCAGCCTTCCAGCTACCGCTCCAGCTCCTTCTTTCAGCTCCTTTCTGCTGCACCCTTTCATGCCTCTCAAGTGGGGCAATCGACTTCAGGTGCACGCCCTTAATGTTAAATGTCTCACCCTGTCAAAGGCTATTAGGCCTACTTGCCTGTCTTTTACTTCTACATACCTCCTTCGCCCTCTTCTTCGTCTCTGTCCCTGTGGGATTCTGGGACATGTAGTTCATTTTAAGGAAATTTCATTTTTCTTCACTCCTTTTACACTTTTAAGGGTGGTGTTTACTCCCTTAACATTTTTAAAAGAGGGATCATGGAGTTTAAGCTTATTAGAGACAGATGGTGTAAAAATGGCTACTTTTCCGTCATTCCCTTTTGATATACCTTTGGCATTGACAAAATGTGTTATCTTTAGGGCTACAAAAGACCTGTTCTTTTGATATGTTGCAGGGTTACAACCTTGGAGTTGACCATTTCTGTCTAACTATGAGGTAGAGATATATTAAAGTGACAATAAGTTGGAAGCTTCTCTGATCTAGTGGTAAGAGTATTCCTCTCCGAGGAGAAATATCGCACCTCATCCCACGGAAGCTCCTCACTGGCATGGGCCTTGTCTCCACCCAGAGGATCCTCCCGCAGTATACACCCCCCCGGGATTGGGATCAGGAAGCATCTGTCCTCTTCTGGCCACATGGGAGGAGAATTTAGGCAGTGGTTTGGAGAGGGATCTGCAGGATTCCCCACATCATCTGACATTCAGGCTGGGTAAACATGCCCTGAGCAGGATTATGGCAGCACATCCTTTTTCTTTGTGAAGTAGAGTCCCTGAGACAAGAATAATACTACTTGCTTCTGTATAGACCTGCTTCTCGGTCATTGGCATGCCCCTCTTACTTGGTAATGTAATGATAGTCTTTGGCTTTAGACTGAAGCCAATTTGTCGGGGCTGGAGTGGTACACTGGTGTCTCCAGTAAGTAACTTCACCTGTATGTTGCAAAGCAGTCCTTCACTGTAGGGTGTGTATTTTGGTGTTTTGTCTTTAAATGAAATTTAGTTCTACACAGGGGATAGCACTAAAATAAAAAAAGCTTGTAATGCCTCTTTCATAACTAGGTTCATGTAAGTGGTCCGCGCCTCTTCAATATTGTAACTTAATTTCAAGATTGTTGTCTGCCCAGAGTGAAGGTACCCCACAAGTGAGGGTGATCTATTCATAGTTGTAATTCTGCGCACCTAGCTTCAAAACACCACGTATACTGTTGGAACCAATTGAAGTGTGTATCTGTTTATCATCTTAGTATGCTGTTATGGAGATTTTCCTCCAGCCCTATGTTGGGAACGGGAATCCTGTTCCAAACCGTAGGCAAAGCATAGCCTACTCTGTTTACTACCTTGGTTCAGCAATTGGGAACATGGCTGAATGCCAAGGTTAGGCTCCTAGGGAAAATGGGCTTTGTACTTCATGCATGCACACAGGAAATCACACAGAGTTCTAAAGAGAAGACCCAGAAAGATTATTTAGAAAGTAAATTGCATGCTTTTTATGGATTGCCTTGTTAGTAGCAAACTTCACAGGGTTGAGATGTGGGTAATGCGCACCCCAGGTTCAACACATGCAGTGTAAATGGTTTGCTTTTGGAGAAGTATTTGAACATTCCAACACCAGTCGATAAACCTCATGAAGTATTGCTTACTTTTATGCGGTGTGAGAAAACCTAGGGGTGTTCTCCCTTCCAGACACAGAGAATCCTCTGTTCAGGTGGCCAACCCTGGGGGTGGACCAGCAGGGGAGCATCACCTGGGTAGGTGAGTCCGGGGTTGTCTTAGTGGGAATACCCCAGGTGAGTCGCTGTATTCTGATGGGACAATAGAGGAGGAAGAGAACGTTCCGGATGCCTTCAAGGGATATATTGTTTCCCACAACTCTTATCCAGGTCTCATGGCCTTTGATTGCCATCCTATCAGTTATGAACCAAGAGGGAGAAAAAAAGGAGTTATTCGCCCGAGAGGGGGGAAGGAAGAAAATGTTCTTGTGTTGAGATCCATTCATCCTCCACCTGTCCAAGTAAGAGAATTCCATCAAGACCCCTGTTTTTATAATCAACCCACAGACATAAGAAGGGGGCAACCATTCCCTTAAAGGAATGGTTCGGTCAAAAAATGTTATTGGCCCTATGGGTCGGCCATGTGTTTTTAAGCCTAAATAGCTCGATTTTAGAAAAATTTCCTATGGACCTTACCCGAGTTTTCGTCCATTAAACGCACGCGAAAACAGGCAGTAGGGCGCCGCCATTTTGTGATAATCCTAGCACTTGCCCCATCGCCCTGGCTGACCTGCTTTTGCGGCACTAAATCATATCCCCCGCCCCTGAGCCTGAAACTGTACTTTCAAATCAAACAGCAACACGGTACATTTGGTAAAGTACATTTATTTAACATTAAATGTTTATAGAATATTCAGCAATTGGCATATTAAATCGGAACGTCATTTTTTTTTCTTTTCTCTCTATTCGCAAATCCTGTTCCGTTTTATCGTGAGTCACGCGCTGTTACTTTATGGTACACAGGGTGTTGGTTTTCGTTAAAAGAAGCACTTTGGTCGCACGGTGAACCGCAAGGCTGTTCCATCAACTAGGCACTAGGCCAGCATAAAGGTTGATATGTTGCTTCTAGCCGCTAGTACCGCGTAAGGGCATATGGGCCCTTGGCGATCGTCCCATAAGATCCTCAAGTGGTGCAGTTGTTTACGATAAGCTGCAGCTGCCGGTTGAAGAAAGCATCTTCCGGGGTCTGAAACTGGTGGCAGTAGCAGTAGGGTAGGATATTGTCATCATGCCTACCCCCGGGCATCCGGATCGAGTCCATCAGCCCTGGGAGCAGGCATCCAGATACTCATTAAAACCCCAACAGCCCCGGCTGGGGACTGTTTGGATTCAGTCCTGGCGCCTTAGGCGCCAGGCTCATAGACTTTACTTACCTTATGCAGACCATGCTGCAAATGAGTCCAAGCCAACGTGAGGCCTGGATGGGACTATTTTATTACAGGGACTATTTTTTACTCCGGTGTGGTTCTGGGGAACTTCTTACCTGGGGCTACTTTGCAGGCTATTTAAACCACGCCCGAACAGCAGCTCATGCTTCGTGTTATTCTGCATCCAGCAACGTAACGCTCACCGTGTCTGCAAGTCAGCATCCAGTCTTCTGCCACGCCCGCCTCGAATCCGGAGCTCCTAGACAAAAGGAAAAGAAAGGAGGAGGTTAGACCACGGACATTATTTGATTCCTTACCTGATTCCGGACCCACCACATCTCCGAACCTGGAAAGGACATTATTTCAGCATGTGTCGCTTCGCCAGCAGCAGCGCTGCGTTATACTCACCAGTCCACCGCATCTTTCAACTCGGCGCTGCCTCCATCATTTTCTTCGTCGAAACCCAGCACCTGGGGGGAAAACAAAAGGAATAACAAGGTGAGCCGACAATCTCTTTGCCACCATAGGCTTACCTGCTTTACCACCGGAGGTATTATCCTTTAATTCGCTGCATCTTTCTATGCCGCACCTATAAAGGGAGAGAAAACAGCAAGTTAAACTCATGCAACTGTTACCGGACAGTGTTTGGTAATACAGACTCCTACCTGAACGCCATCAGCTGCCTCCAGGCAATATTCTTTTGGACCCAGCTGCAACCTAACGAGGGAATGGAACAAGAGTGAACATCGGACATATTGAACTCTTTAAACTTTATAGACACTGGAGTCAATATTCCTCCGGAACTCCTCCAGTACCTTCAAACCAATGAAGTAACTGGTATCTACGCGCCCCTGCATGCCATGCAGGATGGAGAGCTCATCATTTAAAAACATAAGGTGAGGTTACCAAGAGGGGATATCGGAGGTGATTAGTGGGGAGAACGAAAACATTTGGGGGGGGGGGCATCACTAAAGTCCACGGGTGGCTAAATCCCTTTCTCCACTTGCAGGAGAATACTTATACGAGTCCAGCAGACAAGATTAGGCAGTCCAGTCCAGATTGTCATCTCTTCACTACGCATCACGTTGGTGGAGACCGCAGCTGTCCGGGTCCAATCGCCCCTGTGGGAACCAGGTGAGCGTAACAGATATACCGTTTTTGAAAACATAAAAATTATAATCCGTCTCCTCAGCCGATCTTTATTAATATTATTCATTTTATTTATTACGGCCGATCTGAAACTATTTGCTTTCAAGGATAGTGCAATGGAGTATGTTCGGCTCTAAAATCAATGCGAAAACTAACAAAATAAATCGAGGTTAACACACAATGAGAAACGACTGTGTACATGCGTATAGAATGTGGACCTCCATGCCCATGTGCCCGGTACAAAGTCGATCCCACAAACGTTTTACTTCATTCATTCATCCATTCATTAATTCTTCATTCCGGTATAAAAGCGTCTAAAGAGTTACTTACTTTATATTTGCAATTTCCATTGTGTCTCTGCGTAATGCAGTCCGTAAATCCCACTGTGCTCTTGACAACGATTTTTTCGTATACTGAACTAACATGAAACTCGGTCTAGTTTCAGAATTTTCTGCCTTATCGTCTTTTACGTTATTGCACCCCTCCTTCAAATGAAGTCCTTTCAGCATGGTCCCTGTCTCTCAAGGTCAAAAAACAGTAGAACCTTATACAGCCAGTGTGAGTTGTGGGCCTCTTCAGGCCGCCAGCTGAAAATCAAAGCCGCTGACCTTCACTCTAAAGGAGCATACATTCTTACTTTGCAACATCCCGTAGTAAAGCCATCTGTGAGAACTTGAATTTTTGAATCCATCTATGTACTAGGCCTCAATGTGCAAATGTGAACTGGCTTCTCTCCCATCTGCAACGGCTCGCTTGGCGCGTTTTGAGGCCCCCAATTTTGTCATCGTTGTCCGCAAGCTTTGCAGCCCTAGAGAACCATAACTATGGAGACATTGACTTTTTGAGGGAAGGTCAGGGAAAGTATAACGTACCCGAGGAGTTGAGTTGAAAGTGAGATTTATTCTTTGTTTTATTATTTGCAATACGCAAGCCTTGCGAAACTTAGTTACAGCAACACAAATATATACACACACACATTGACAAGGTCAGCGATATGAGGTGAATAGAGAGAGAAGTCAAAGATGACACCCAGGTTGTTCGCCACCCAGGATGGTGAAGGGAGGGGTTAGGGTTAGCATACTCTGGATGTACACTGTACAATAACATTTATTTACAAAAGGCAATCATATTACAATTATTTAAACCGGGATTTGTACTTCACAACCATCTCTTCTTTGGGTGGACATGGCACAATGGCAATGTTCCGTGGCAATGCATCAGTTCTCTGCACAGAAACGTTCAAAATTCCATATCTATGCTTCTCGAGTACAGCAACAATAAGGCTTTTTACAAAGTCGAACTCCATTTCCTCATAGACTGGTTTGATGAACCATTGCTTACTACTTTTAGAAAACACCTTAGTGTAGCGAGGCATCCTTACATTACCCGTAGTCCTAGATTGTTCACGGCTGAGATTCTTGTTATGGGCCAAGACCGCAGGTAGAGTCCTATGTTTCATGCCCTGTATGCTGAAATGCAAGCGCTTTGGCCTGTACTTTAGGCACATATTGTGGAACACCTCCAAACCTCCTGTGTGACAGAATTCTGTCAGTCCCCTCAAATCTCTTGATAGTTTTATCGAAAACAATCTTCTCAATGGCTTTGTGTGTCGGTGAAGATGGAATCAACCATTTCTTCTTTCTTGTCCTCTAAAACTTGTAGGACTCTACTTTCCAGCTCATCCAGTGGATATCCGCAATGTCTGACCCATTCTCTCATTCGATCAACAGTTTTCGGGAATACATGCATTGTAGTGCCTTCAGATTTATCATGGGTCTTTGAAGGGCAACCGCTAATCGAACAGGCAGGCATTGTTGAAAATTCTGAAAAGTAAATATCAAGATTATTATAAAACATTGATGAATAAAAATGTCATAAAAAAGTAAATGAACCATACCATGTTCAACGCAAGGTTTGTTTTGGTCACCGGAACTATACCAGTTCATCATGTGCGGCTTAGTATTTGCATAAGTTACGACATTTTTTAAATGATGTGACTAAACTCTAAACATGTGACTCGTCCCTTGGATGTTCTGTCTTGCACAAAAAGGAAACATGCTTACATTATAGAGTGGACCCCCGAAGGATGCAATTCAATGACAATTGACACAGATGAAAATAAATAGATCTATTAATAGCATAGCAATTGAAACTTAAGTCAATAGCAATGAGACCAATGACCATAGCACTATTGGGTACTGTAATCGCAAATAGAAAGAAATGTAAAAATGACCGAAATATGACTAGGATACATGGCCTTACATTGACCAACAAACAGTTGGATTCAGCAGGCTGAGCAGTATATTGCAGGAGAACAGGTAGATGGCCACAGGTAGCACACTGACGAGTTTGCTCGAAGTGGTCACAGATAGCACGACGACGAGCAGATTAGCATAGATCTCAGTGCTTCTCAGGTAGAAGGTTCAGGAGTTGACTTGCAAAGCACAAAGATGTTCTCATGAGACATATCAAGTGGTTTATAAAGTATTAGAAACAGGGGTGTGTTTGTGAATGAATGACGTCTGTATGTCGTGGTATTATGTGGTTTGCAGGGGGGCGGCCTGCCTGGAGACGCGGGGTCTGAGGAGGCCATGTGAGCGATGGCCTCTTTTGAAGTGTACATGCTGTTTGGCACCTTGGCCGTTTGCGCCCGTGACAGCCCCCATGCCAGCACTCATCCCCGGGTGCGAACCGCCTTTTGATAGAGGGGGGTGGGATGGATGGGCCTGGGGCGTGCAGATAAGGCACAGGAAGACTGCTGAATGGAGACACACTTATGTGGATTGCAGGGGGGCGGCCTGCCTCAGGGGAGGCCTGCCTGGAGACACAGGGTCTGAGGAGGCCCTGTGAGCGATGGCCCCTGGGCGTGGGATACCTTTTGAAGTGTACATGCTGTTTGGCACCTTGGCCGTTTGCGCCTGTGACAGCCCCCCATGCCAGCCCTCATCCCCGGGTGCGAACCGCCTTTGATAGAGGGGGGTGGGATGGATGGGCCGGTGGGAATGCAGGCAAGTGTATGGGAGCGAGGGGCCATCATGCCCGTCTCATCCTTTACTTCTCAGTAGAAACTCTGACCAATTGCCTCCAGTAGTTGGTTCGCCCCTTGCCCTTATGTGATGTTAACTTTGGTTGACATTCGCGCAGATGGGACCACTGAGCAGACACGGGGCATCCATTTTTGCACTCCCTTTCCACTCCATCTTGGTGACCAGGCCTCACTGCGCAGAGCACATGGCCCCCACCCTCGTCCCCACTCTGACTGGAAAACTCCAGAGGTATTTGCAACAGCTAATAAATGTAACACATCACTCTTCCTCTGAGATCACTGTCCTGCATGTGAACCAGCCTGAACTAAGCACATAGCTTCTTCATCTCCACAAACGTGTCCTTGCCCACGCACCCTTGCCAGTGGTAACTTACTGCCATTCTGACCCTGTGTCCCTGCAAGGTATTCTCTTCATGTGCCAGACCACTGACCACGCCATGATGCCCACCTAGCAGATCCCCAACTAACATTAGACCCCTACTGCAGTATATCGTTGCCTATCAATAACAAATGCCACATACCAGAGATTCTTGTGAGCACAGACCCACACTTCTAACAGTGTATTATAGTGGTCAAGACCCTTAACCTAAGGCCTGTATAATCCAATGTTGATTGATAGTATAGATATGTGTGACTTTTATAGAGACATAACCAACTGAAAGACTTTGAACAAGTGTTATTTAGTGCATGCATTATTGAGAATATATTATGTTAGCTTAGATAGTGACCACCCTGCTTCACAGCGCCTGACCTTCACCCATTCGGAGCACAGATGTCTGACGTCCATCCTTGAATGGAGACACACTTGATTCATTTAAAAAATCGAAACAACCGTTGTTAAAATATATGTGGTGTTTTATTTTGTATCTTATTTTGATGACACAAAAATAGAAGACTTTACACATTGTACAGGTCAGGTTGCAGCACAGAGAGAGAAAATCTCCTGTACTGACCGCTGTCACTTGGGAAAGTTTCTCTTATGGCACGAACGGCACAGGCGGGTATTACTCTTCGAACGCGGTGTCCAAGCCTCCCATGCAGCCACCATGTAAAGGAACGATAGGCCACCAGCCTGTACAACCTGTGAAAAGGAATGAAACAAACTGTTTTTAAATGACCAAGATAAGTTTAATAAATGTTTGTTATCAATGACAATTCTTGTAACTAATGGCATTCTGCTTGGACAAATGCTATCTAGACACTGCACTCTATTGAACGACTTTCATGCGTTAAAATGATATGTATATGTAATTTTGGATATAGTAGAAGACCATTAAATAAAAGTGGCATGACAAGCAGATTATACTTACTCGTTACTCGGATTACGAGGACGAACAGTTGCGCGAAGTTCGTGCATAAGCACCATCATTATCCTCAACACGGACCGTGTGAGGCAGGCTGCCCTGAAGTCTGGCAGCTCGGTGATGCATTGCGGTCGTGGCTCGCCTTCTGAAATGTAGGCCACGCATGCCGATTTTTCACAGCAGCAGCAGTTCTCGTCCTCGGTTGGCATTAGCTCTCACCGATTGTATGTGCACCAGGTGGAAACACCGTCCATGCGACTAGGTCGAGGCTCTTCAGCTGTTGAATCGTCCTTCCAACTGCCGTCCGAAGACCTATCGTTTTCAGTAGTTCCTCCTCGGTATACCTGGGCTCGTAGATGTAGGGCGTTATTGTAGCCATTGTGTGTTAAACAAACTAAAATAATTTATAGGGGTGGTACTGGTATCTGTTCATACGGGCTACAAGCAACGAAGGTAGCTGACCAGAGCACAGAAATGAGTCACAGAAGACTCCAAGTAATAGAGAGGGATGGAATCGAAAATCTGCTGCTGTGTTGTGAAACGCTCTGTTTATACTTATTGAGGAAAGAGGCGTCCTGCCATTTCCATGGCGACACATCATTAGCTGAAACACAGCGAATGTTGACACGAGACATGCCTTGGCGTTGTGAAATGGGCGGTACGCGTCTGCTGATGACGGGCTCGGGCGGGGGATATGATTTAGTGCTGCAAAAGCAGGTCAGCCAGGGGGATGGGGCAAGTGATAGGATTATCACAAAATGGCGGCGCCCTACTGCCTGTTTTCGCGTGCGTTTAATGGACGAAAACTCGGGTAAGGTCCATAGGACATTTTTCTAAAATCGAGAGATTTAGGCTTAAAAACACATGGCCGACCCGTAGGGCCAATAAAACTTTTTGACCAAACCATTCCTTTAAGTAAAGAAGATTTAGAAGATTTATCTATACTCAATGGTAGCTCCCTAAAAAGGTAACAGGAACTCAATCTAATCTCCAATGCCATCACACTTCACATCCCTCCCCCTCAGCCTTCATGGGGCATCTTCAGTGACACCGCACCTCCCCCTCCCCTTTTCCAAACAATACTCTGAGACAAGGAAGATGCAACTAAGATCAGTGATGTTCACCTATAGAAACAACATGGGGAAAGTAAGGGAAACCTACTTTAGAAAGAACTCCAGTTGTCCCACTAATAGCCAGACAGGGTCAGGCATTCAATAATGACCACCCTCAACTGACTCCACTTAACTGTTTGGTCAACTATAAAAGGTCTTGTTTTTTCACAAAGGAGAGGGCGAGCTGTGGATGTTGCCAGGACCAGACAGGCTGAAGAGCAGAGAGCAGCAGGACCCGAAGCCTGGAGGAGAACGGTGTGCCGAGATGCTGGCCCAGTGCTGAGAAGGGGCTGCAGCGTGGCTAGGGAGCTGTGCCTCCAAGGAGCCGGTGCAACCAACTCTTGCAGCCTGCTGTTGAGGGGTCGCAAAAGTGCTTGTTCCTTTGGGCCTTGTGCCTGTCCCAAGGGTGCCGGAGGGGCAGGTGGTGAGACCCTGACCTCAGCCCCGTGTAGCCAGAGGGGCCCGCCCGGCTCGTCAGCTCGACACTGCCCGTGAGTTTCATGTTGCTGAGAGAGAAACTCTGGAGCGTGCGATTGACTGGAGCAGAGCGAGAGAAAGGCACAGTTGATAAAGCGGCACATGGTGGTAAAGCGAGAGAAAGCTTGTAAAGTGGCACAAAGAAAAAGGTGAAAGAAGCGAGGGAAAGCTTGCGGAGCGGAATAGTGAAAGGAAATATGGAAAAAAACAGAGCGCAAGAATACAGATAAGTAATGCAAAAGAAGGAAAAGGCGCTAGCGGCGCAGACGAAGAGTAAAGCCATTAAGAGTGTGCAAATGTGCACAAGAAAGCAAGGAAAGTGCAAAACATTATGAAGATGCAAGTGTGCATGGGAGAGCAAGGAAGGTGCAAGTGTACACAAGAAGGAAGCCAAGGTGAACAAAAACGGCTGCAGGAAGGACCAAAAGGTTAAAAAGGAAGAGCACCCGTCTCCTGGTCGGACCACGACATGGTCCGAACCACCATTGCAAGGGGCTGGCTAAGCGACCGCAGGGCACGATGGAAATGCAACGACTCTCTGTTGAAGGATGAGGTCTGCGCGCAGGAGGTGCTAGACGCAATAACAGAATTTTTCGAGTTTAACGACAATGAGGAGGTAGGTCCGTACACCCTATGGGACACCTTCAAGGCGACCCTAAGGGG
This sequence comes from Ambystoma mexicanum, assembly GCF_040938575.1. Classification (NCBI taxonomy): domain Eukaryota; kingdom Metazoa; phylum Chordata; class Amphibia; order Caudata; family Ambystomatidae; genus Ambystoma; species Ambystoma mexicanum. The sequence goes on from NC_090940.1 coordinate 38,445,163, forward strand.
GCTCCTTATCAAAATGGGTGCCCAAAATAAGAATAAAGGAGGCCCAGGAAAAATCACTGAGAGAGAAAATAGCTCACCTCCAACCGGGGGGTCCCCCTGCAGATCCATTGGATCGAGATCAGCTCGCCACACTCGCCGACTATAGGCTCCAGTTGAAAGATCTCCTCCTGCACAAAACGGAACAGAGTCTCCAGCTGGTTAAGCAAAAGTACTACGAAAAGGGGGACAGGGCGGATAGGATCCTGGCCTGGAAACTGAGGGAGGTGCAGAGAAGCAGAATGGTGAAAGCAGTAAAGAACGAAGAGGGGTTAATAGGCCACGACACTCCGCACATAGGAGAGGCATTCCGCAGATACTACGAAAAACTATACTCATCAGAATATAACGGGGAGATAGAAGGGTTCCTGAACTCAATACAAATGCCGGCCCTAACTAGGGAAATGGCAGAGGGGTTGGATGGCCTGGTGACCGAGGATGAGGTGGAACACGCAATCAGCGGGATGAAGGTGGGCACTTCCCCCGGGCGAGGATGGCTTCACAGTCTACTTTTCTAAAAGGTTTTGCTCGACCTTAGCCCCGCACTTAGTGAAGGTCTTGACTCCCAAGTCTCGGAGTCTCTTCTTCACAGCCACAAACGTTTGGCGTTCACGCTGCACTGCCACCGAGTAGTCTGGATATATGTGGATTCTGGCCGCTCCAAGTATAAGTATATACTTGTTGGACAGCGCACCTAATGTCGTGGCCATCTCCGATGTCCTCACCCTGGGGACCCCCTCATTATGGGTAAGGGGGGGTTCCGCAAGGCACAGGCCTGGTCTGACTCGGGACTGGAATGGGCGGGGCATTTTTTTCGGGGAGGGGGAATTCCTACCATATGAGGATCTGAGGGATGCTATTGGGCAGGGGTCCCTCTCCATATTCGAATATCTCCGCCTGAAGGGCATTCTTTGTGACCAATCATGGGGTCAGAACCTGAAAAGACAGCTAACCCCCTTTGAGAAACTACTTGACACAGCAACCTCCAGGAAGGGAACAGTGTCAGGGATGTACAGGATCCTGAACACTGCTAATTTAGAGACGGGGTTTCTGCGTATTTTGGAATGACCTGGCAGGAGAGGTGATCTCGGAGGATGCCTGGTCACAGATATTCAAAATCGCATTCCATGGGAATTTATTCACAGCCGACGTGGAACACAACTTCAAGATCTTGCAGGGGTGGTACAGAGACCCCGTAAAGTTATCCAAAATGTTCACGGGAGTGTTCCCCATGTGTCCAAGGGGGTGCGGCCAGACAGGATCGAGGGGCCACATGTGGTGGCACTGTCCAAAAGTACAGGCGTATTGGGATAGGGTCAGGGGCTGGATTGCTGAAGTCACCAAGGAATTGCTCCCCCAGAACCCTCTGACGGTGTTGTTGGGTCTCCCCCCGGAGGCCACGGACATTTACAGGTACCCCAGAATGTGGGAAACAATGCTGAGGGCGGGAAGGGTGGCCCTGGCTCAGAAATGGAAGAGCCTGGAGACCCCCCTCAAAGGAAGACGGGCTAAAAAAATTGAAAAATATGTTCTTAATGGACAAGCTAACGGCAGTGATGAACAATGACTCTGGTGCATTCCAAGAGAACTGGTATGGGGTGCAGCAGACCTGGGGATGGGACGTCCACTGATGCCCGGGGTGGGGCCTGGTGAGACGGGACTGGGAGGAACCAAAGACGGAACGGGCGCCCACGGCCCGGGGTAGGCAGTCGAATCACAGCCATAGATGATTGTCGACGTTCATACTCTTTACCAAGCTCCGGAAACAAATGAACAGTTAAAACTCCCAAAATTACGGTTCATGTTTAAGGGGTTAGGGGGGTGGGCATGTTTTGGGGTGGGGGGAGGGGGGGCCGGGTTCATTGGGCCTGTCATATGTACTTCTTTTGAACATGCATGGAGCCCGTTTGTTATATTAAGAAAATGCTAATAAAACCAAAGTTTAAAAAATAAAAAAAATAAAAAAGGAAGAGCAAGAAATAAAGACAGGGGTTTGAGATCAGAGTAGTCACACCTAGGAGGAGCAAAGAACCTGGTGGTTGTGAAAGTCTGATTGTAAACTCCCAAGTGAAATGTGTGTGAAGGAACTGTATTAAAAAAAAAAAAAAAAAAAAAGGAAGGCACATCCTGACAAGCTGAACTTGTGTTTAAAACTAAAAGGGGCCTAAGCCCAGGGAAGGGCATCCTGAGAGGCCCATGCTGAACTTGTCTTTGAACCCCAGAGGGCCTAAGCTTGGGCAAGGGAACCCTGAGAGGCCTGACAAAGTTGATTATGTATTGGTTTTTGATGCTTAAGGAGTTAAAGCTTGGGCAAGGGAATCCCAAGGAACGTAAGACATTGAAAGTGTAAGACTGCTGCAAGATCTGTGGAGAAGGTCTTATGAACAGCCCTTTTTGATTGAACCCATTTTTGTGAAGCTGACCAACCAACATCTGGTGCGAAGTCCACATGAAACAATCTTTTTTTCCTATATTTCGTTGAAGCACTATATTCTTCTTTTAAAAGACTTCCTACTAAGACATTGTTAGAGTGAGAGCAAGCATAGGTTTAGACACAGACAGATTTTTACTTTTGACTTTCAGACTTTCGACTGCCCTTAAACCTCTGTTAAGGGAACCATCCCTGTAGTGTTGGGGCCAGTTAGGCATTATGCCAACCCAGGAACATTTGTAAATAAAGGTTTTGAAACTAACATCTTTGAGTCTGTCTCTCTTGATACCATGCCTGTTTTACAGTTGTATATACTGTAACAATCTGGTTAACGGTAACCTATTTGTCATGAATGTACATATGAATAAGGCATTCTACATTAATGGTTCGCTCCTCCAGGATCAGCATACAAGAGACCAGATGATCTCTCCTAGTTCACCATAGTGGAGCGTTATGAAACATTCTCAGCCAATAGTAGAGCGTTATGAAACATTCTCAGCCAACAGTCTATGGCAAGATGTTGCTTTACTCATGTATACATTGAGATAAAATACTCCTGGTTCCCACACAGAACAGCACTCTGCAAACCCGCCAGTTCTCGCAACACCAATGCAAGGTGGTTGGCAGGCTGAAGAGGGCTTTGGAGCCATTTGTCCCCCGAGTAGGTGATTGGGTGCATAGGGGTGTATGAGAAAGTGTCTCACCTGCTAGTCCCCACGGATCACTTTCTCAGGTGGACCGGGTGGAGCCAACTCCTTTAAATCCAGACCCTCGGGGTGGACCAGTGCGGGAGGATCACCTGGGTGAGGGGCTTTAGGGGAGTGGGACACCGGATTGGCGAGATGCGGTAGCCCTCTGTCTGCGACACCTTTACCCCATCCTACCAGTCAGGATATGTGGGAAGCTTGCCCCACCTTCCCTTCTCCAGCACTTTCACAAGGACAGTCCACTCTGGGAGAAAACTTGCACCCGAGCAGTGTACCCGACATGTCCTGCTACTATGGTCGGGTGAAGTCGGGCAATTACTGACAATCACTGACACCTGACTTCCATTACAGTTCCCCACACAGATAAAAGGGAGAACAAGAGAGCACACTCTGAGCGAGGCAAAGCACACAAAGGTACAGCAGTTTCGACTCGGCAGCTGATCGAGGGTAGAAAGACGGCAAACCAAAATTCTTTGTAAGAAAGTAATTACCCTTGACCTTTTCAGCAAGATGCTGTTCCTTTCAAGAAACCTTCGAGGCAGAAAGCGTAAGGCCAGGAAACCAGACTGAAAAATCCTGCATTGTGTCCGAGAGATAACAAGGGCCCTCCCGCGTAACTGACCAAGGCGGCAGGAGGCGCAGCAGACACTGTGGTATCAATCTTGGCTCCAAGAATAAAGAAGCAACAGAGAGGTCAACACTGCTGGGGAGTTGGGCGGACCAATGCAAGACCGGTCTGTGTTGAACTCAAGGTTGCAAACGGCAACATTGTATAAAGATCGGTGGAACGAACATTGTTAAATGCGTGTGTTGAAAGACACAAGTAAATCTAAACTGTTGATGAATGTTTGAACTTGAGAAGGAAAGATACAACACCAATACTCTGTAAGATGTCCAGCCAAGAGAAACGAAAGTAGAAGATTGATGTGAACTATAATTGTGTGAAGTAAATCGAAGTGGTCCTGCTATGGTTTAAGCAAAATCCATTGCACATTTGAAAGTCTTTGATTCTGATATCAAGAGTGTAGGATCCGAGCCCAGATGAGGGAGATCTATGGTCGGAGCCAGAACGACAAGGACCCGTGGTCCGAGCCCGAACGAGGGAGACCAGTTGTGAACTTGTGAATGTGAAAACTGACAGAGGAAATTAACTTTTGTGTTTTGTGTGTTACATCAGGCCCTCTGCAATAAGAAACTGCCATTGGGAGAGAGACTTTGATGCCTATGTTTTGAACTGTTCCCCAAGGCCAAGAAGCCAGAGAGTGTGCGCAGCTCGCGCGTGCCGCCTTGCCTGTGCTGAAAACGTGGGGAAGGGAAGCAAACTGCTCAACTGTCCTGACCTAGTATTTCTTGAACACTTTTCGTTTGCATAAACCATTGTCCCACACCCTTTTTGTATTTAGAAGTAAGGATTGCCAATTATTATAGGCCCTTTTATTTTGATAGAGACTCCACTAGGACTGCGTTATTATTATTTGATGGTTGTAGCTTGCTCCCATCCTTGGCTTTAGGTTTAGAAAGGTGTTTAACCAACCCATTTGAAGTTCAATAAACACCCTTGAACTGTGATCACTTGTGTCCGTCTTCACTGTTTGATACCATGCCTTCCTTACAGGTGCCATAAAAACATATTGGAAAATAAGGAGCCCGGGTTGGATGGATGTTGAGATAGAATTTCTTTTTTGGGGATTATCTGGCCACTTTTTAGGGCCCCTTAAACGTTGTGTTTTTTTCCTATTTTCATATTTGGATCTCCGACCTATTGTTGGTGGTCAGAGGGACTTCCATCTGAAGCCCCCCCTATCCTTGAAAACATTTTTAGCTCATTTTGAGTATATGATCCTGTGTCGCAGATAATGACCCACTAAGGTGGTAATATCACCATAGATTGGTTTTAGGGTCTAGGTTGGTTGCAGCTAGTTTTAGCTTCACCTAGGGTGCAAGCCATGTTACTGCATTGGTAGCTCTGTGTACCACCTTGGAAATTGTAACTTTGTGTTTTCTGCTTTTGGCCATTTTGTTTTTGGGGCTGTATTCATTCTATGGATCATCGGTGTAGGCCTAAAATGGTAATTATGCACCAGTTTGCTCTTTGTTAGTCTTCATTGTAGCCTTCATATTGTTTTTCTACTGTTTTTAGACTGGTTTAGCTCCCTGGGCTGGCCATATGGGGGTGATGTAGGTTGACTGGTAGTTCTAGGGTCCAACCATATTGGTGGGCTATCTAGCCCCTTTGTCCCTGTTTTGATTTGTGACTGGCTTTTGCCATTCCCTCTGAATCGTGGTACTTTAGGGGAAAGTGTGTACCTAAACTGTCTTGTTGCTGAATTAACGGAATAAGCATACTTAACTGAAGGATTTCTCACCATTGGTGCAATTTTACGCACACGTTTGGCATGCTGGCTGACTGCAGTGGCCTAGGCCCATCTCTGAGTATAGTGTGTTCTACTGCTGTACATCATCCTGGGCCTTCTGCTGGCTCAGCTTGTGTGCTGGGTTAGGACTTCCATGCGGACTGTCTCCAGGCCGCTTTGTTTCCGATTCCCACCATTTACTGCCAGAGTCTCCAGCCATGATGCTGGTTGCTGCAGTTGCCTGGGAGGGTATTGGGACAACAATAAACCACCTAATCTGCTCCTTGGACTGTCTTGGGTCAACCACATCATTGTGCTCATGCTAGGACTGTCTTCTGCCGAGTTCCTGCCGAGCTACTGTGTTCCACTTTGCTGTGTTCCTCTAGACTCTTCCTCGTCATCGCTTTTTCTTCACGCTTGAGGGGATTCATTCTCGGAGGGCTGTTTGCTCTTCTTTCCCATTGTGGGGGCCATAGTTGGCTTGGGGTTCAAGTGCCTGGGAACCAGTTCCTGTAAAAATGCACCTAGAAAAGATCTGTATTTACCGGCTGTTCGGCCTTATAGGAGCCGACTTTCTGAAATCACACTGCAAGTACCTGCCTCCTGGTCCTGGGGTTGTCGATTATGCAAGATACTCACCCTCTGGGGTCTTTATGGTCAGTAATTGATATTATGCATAACCATCTTAACAACATTTCCATTCGGTTAAGTTTGGGGCTTTTTCTGCTTTGCTGCATCTTTTGCTGGGGCTTCAGGTTCTCAAATCAACCGCCTAATCTTTGTTGGGGTTTTCTCTGTTCCTCTCTAGGCTTGTCTGCCACTGAATCTGTACTTGTGGGTAGAACAGACTTTCCAGCATTTTCACAATACAAGCGGATTGCGTACTGACTTTGCCCTGCTTATTTCTTTTGAGCATTCTACTACACTCAACTCTGCTGATGTGATTTTGGAGGTACTTCCCAGGACATACTTTTAGTCCAAAAACTAGAATTTTAGTACTTACCAGTGTTTGTGTGTGTTTTTTTTTTTTTAAATAATTAAGTCATGCTTTCCACTTCTCAGACTGTGAATGCCTATTCACATTGTGACTATTCTTGATGACATTGTAGCTATTTCCCCCTGGAGTGAATTTAATTGGTAACTGCTTCTAAATCTTATCTGCATTATTTGGTTCCCTCAGGCTGTGTTTTGAAATTTGTATCCTCTCTGCAACCTTCATTAACTGGGATGTGTACATTTGTATTTTTACTAAGACTTGTGTCCCGCAGGGGTAGAAATACTGTGACATTTTTGGTGTTGACACTAAGGAATGTTAGCTGTTTTAACTTTGTTCATGTCTTGTTCCCTTCTCCTCATGTTTATTTATATGTTGTGTGCCTAACACCAGATGGTGGACCTAAGATGTGTTCAGTACAGGGTAATGTACTGTTTTTGTGCAGGAACTAGTTATTTTTATCTGTGTTTTATGACTGGTTCCCTTCCCCTCTTGTCACTATATGTTGTGTGCCTGTCCTTCGATTGTGGTCCCACACTTAATTATAGGTGCAAGCAGAGTTCTTCATGACATTTACTGTTTTTATAATATACTATTTTTTTTTTATACTGGGTGTGTTACTTGCTAAAGTACTTATTTTCAAAGAGGTCTCAATAGTTTTTATTTTGTTGTTGTATTGCAATATACACTTTTTGAAATGCAACATCCAACAAATAATCAAAACTCTCAAATCATTAATATTCAATTTAGAATCATTTAAGTACAATATTTAAAAAATGTAAGACCGCTGACATCTGCGAACATAACATATAATGCCAAACATGATTGGAAAAACATATAATTTCATGCATTGCACATTTCAGAAAAAATTGATTTCTAAACAGAATTAAATGTGAACATTTCATTATTAAATGTTCCAAAGTCTCCACATTTCCCTGGCAAAATCTACATAATCTTTCCAATCTAGGCACGCTGGCTCTTGCATCAACCACTTCCTTACTTAAAAACAAATTCAATCGAAACCTTTAAAAAAAGTATTCTAAACTCATGAGAAGTTTGTTTGGTTAAATACATGGGTAAAATGTTAAAAACTCTAATATCCTAAATAAAATCTTTGTATAATGGATAGTCAAAGATCTTCCTCTGATTTTTCAATCCATTTTCTTTTAGCCTTAGTAGGGAAGCGTGTTTGCTCCTCCACATTCATTTTCTTTTTCACTGTCTTACTGTTTTTTTCCCAATTCGTTAGCAGTTTTCCAAGAATTTAACCCCAGTTGGGTTCGAAATTGAGCAAAAAAGTGAATTGTTAGGTGGAGACAAGCTTTTGGCATAAAGCTGTAGTATTTGCCAAATAACACGTGTTTTTATTGAAATCAACCCCAATTCATGTTGAATAATGCTAGTTGAGACTCCCTGTGGCAAAGCCAAGGTCTTCCTCCAAAGTGAGCCTCAATGTTGTCCCAGTTAGCAGTATGTTCCAAAGTCGTAGCACCCTATAGGAGTCTAGTGGTTATTTTTATTTATTTATTTTATATACATTTGCAACAAATATTTAAATGAAAACCATCCAAAATGGCTATGTAATAAGCGTAGTTGCAAGGATGCCTATGCTTTCTTTATCTGAATTACTTCAATGGGTTCTAATTCCTTGAAATACCACCCCCCAAATATTTATACTCTGTTTCTATTTTTGTGATAGTTAACATCACATTACAATTGTAGCTTTTATTAATAGCTTGGTTATTGGGCTTCAATATCATTACCTTGGTTTACTAGACATTAAGTGATGGGTTCAAATCCTTTAGGAAACAATTGATGTCATCAAGTCCCTGTTGAAGTGCAATAGCAGTGAGATCACATATGATTAGATCGGCATATGTCATATATTGAAGAAGCAATGTACCCAGTCATGGAGGATTGGTGTTTACATTCTTTTTTTTTTTAAAAAAATGTTTATTTATAGCAAGGCAGTATAGGTTACAAACAGTATCGGATGGCAGTATAACATAGCAAAAGAAAGATTCTGGCTGTGTGTCCTTTTCCCCCCATCATTCCGGTTTTCCTGGGCCAGAGATTCAGTCTATCACCCCCGCCTGGTGTGTACTCTCCCGGTCCCTCAGGGCCCAACGGGCGTTGATTGGTTTGAACGTCATTGCGGGAAATCGCTGATCATAGTCCAGCACTGGGGCCCATACATTCTGGAAGCGGTGCAGAGTCCCTGCTCTCGCTGCGGTGACCTTTTCCGCTATCAAGATGTCCCACAGTTTTCCCCACCAGTGGGCTAGGCAGGGGCCATCTTGCGACTTCCAGAAACGGGCCAGAACTGTCTTGCCCGCCAAGAGGCATTGTGTGAGGAGCTTAGCCCTGTTGCCGGAGCGGGGGTAGATTCCGGGGACCGGGATCCCCAGCAGAATTGTTTCAGGGTCCAGTGGGAGGGCGGAGCCGGTGATTTGTTCAATGGTTGAGAGACACCTGGTCCAGAATTGCTGGATCTTGGGGCACATCCACCACATGTGAAGGTAAGAGCCTGGCTGAGTGCAGCCTCTCCAACAGGCGGGGTCCACTTGTGGATTCATGTGGTGGAGTCTGAGAGGGGGGTAATACCAACGCAGGGTGAGTTTGTATGCACATTCTTTGTTGGTGACACAGGTGGAGGAGGAGTGGGTGCGTGACCATATGTCCACCCATGTTTGGTCCTCAATCGGGTGGCCTAGGTCCGCCTCCCACTGGGCCATGCATCGGGTTTTTGCCACCAGGAAATCCCTCAAGAAGCGTCTATATATGGCTGAAGTTCTTCCTCTAGCCGGCAGATCTGCGAGAGTTAGCTCCAGAGGAGTCGGGGGGCGAGTTGCCGCTTGGAGGGTCCGGGGGTGCGAACACCAGTGGCGGAGCTGGCAGTACGTGAATCTGTCCCTCTCTTGAAGCCGAAATGTCTCCTTGCACTGTTCGAAGGTCCGGGGTTTGTTTTCCGAGTACATCTGCCCCAGGGTTTCAAGGCCCCCGTCTATCCAATTCTGGAAGTTGCGGGGATGAGTTCCCGGGGAGAAGTTGGGATTGTGGAAGATCGGCGAAAGTGGGCTCTGGCCCCTCGGGATTCCTTTCTGCTTTAGAGCCCAGTCCCAGGAGTTTAGGGTCTGCTTCGTTGTCAGTAGGACGTCCTTCCAACGCGCCCTGAGGGAGGGTTGGATGTGAGGGAGGAGCCGGAGGGGGAGCGGAAGCTGGGCTTGCTCCAGTTCCACCCATCTGGGGCGGGCTGTGCTCGACTGCCAGGCGTGTATGTGTGATAGTTGCGCCGCTGCGCTATAGGCCTGCAGGTCCGGGACCCCCAGGCCTCCTAGCCTGGCGTTACCAATCAGGGTCTTGTGGGGGATCCTGGCCTTTTTGCCTTTCCATATGAATTTCGATATCTTCCTCTGTAAGTGGTGGAGGGTCTGGGCCGGGAAAGGCACCGATAGGGACGAGCAGGCATAGAGGAACCTAGGGAGCAAGTTCATTTTGACGGCTGTAATCCGGCCCATTAGTGAGATCTCTTGCGTGGTCCAGCGCTTCAGGTCTCCCTCCAGCTCCCTGATCAGTTTGGGAAAGTTCGCCTGATAGGTCTCCCTTGGGTTCGCCGGGATGAAAACTCCTAGGTAGGGGATCGAGTGGTCCCGCCATTCGATCGGGCATAGACCCGTTAACGCCTCTTTTTCCTCTGGGCGGAGGCCGATTCCCAGGGCCACTGATTTGGCGAAGTTAACAGTAAAGCCGGTAACCTCCCCCAATTCCTTTATTTCGGCCAGGGCGTGCTTCGCTGTTGTACTGGCTTCTGTGAGTGTCAGTAGTACATCGTCCGCGTAGAGAGCAATTTTGTGGTGGGACGGGCCCACCTGAAGTCCCTTGATGGACTCATTCCGCCTAATCTATGGGCGAAGGGCTCCATCGTGAGGGCGAAGAGCAGGGGTGACAGCGGGCAGCCCTGCCTTGTCCCACAGGTCAGAGATATCGGGGCTGAGTGGGCGCCATTGATCCTGAGGATGGTTTTGGGCTGCTTGTAGTTCGCTAGGATCATGGCTCGGGTTGTCGGGCCGAACCCAAATGCTTCCAGGGTACATTCCAGATAGGACCAATCGACTCTGTCAAAGGCTTTGGTTGCGTCCAGGGCCATTAAGGCCAGGCCTTGGGAGTTGCGGTGGGCAATGTCCACCAGATTCAGAGTCCGCCGGATGTTGTCCCCTGCTGCTCGATGAAGAATGAAGCCTGTTTGGTCGGGGTGGATTATTTCCGGGAGAATAAGTGCCAGGCGGTTAGCCAAAATCTTCGAATACAGGTTGGCGTCAATATTCAGTAGGGCGATGGGTCTGTATGACGCCGGATCCCTCGGGTCTTTCCCCGGCTTAGGAAGGAGGATCGTCACCGACTCTTGCATTGTGGGGGTTACGGAACCCGAAACCTGGAAAGAGTTGAAAAGAGCCACCATGTGGGGGATGAGCTGGAGCTTAAATATCTTATAGAACCTCGGGGAGAATCCGTCTGGGCCCGGGGCTCGCGGTTTGAGGGCCTTGATGGCTTCGTCGACTTCTTCATCTGTTATTGGGGCTTCCAACTGCTCTCGTGTGGAGTCTGGGAGACGCGTTAAGGCTGCGTTTCGCAGGTATGCCTCCTGCCTCGTCCGATCTCGGGGGGGGCGCTGTCATGACCTGGGTTAAGTGGTCCGAAGCTAGTTGTAGTTTCATCTGTTCGGAGTGATGCATCACCCCCCGTGGGTCTCGGAGCCCTATAATTGTGTTAGTCCGTCTTGTTTTAGCTAGCTTGGCTACCAGCGGCTTGTTGGCCTTGTTGCTTTTGGCATAGTAAAATTGTTTGGTCTTCGCCAAAAGTTGCGCAGTGTGTTCCGCATAATGGGCCTCCAGTTTCTTCCTGGCCGAACGAAGCGCTCTTTGCGTTCTGGGAGACCAGCCACTCTTTTTCTGGGCTTCCTCAGCTGTTCGCAAGTCCTCCTCCAAGGATAAACGGACGTGTTTCCGGTTTCGATGGTATGCTACGCCTTGGGCTATCAGGGATCCCCGAACTACAGCCTTCATTGCATCCCAGTTATTGGCTAGGGAGGTGTCCGCGGCTGGGTTCTCCTCAAAGAAGTTCTTGATGGTGGTAGTTATATTGTCTCTGATTGACATATCATCGAGGATCGGGTCATAGAGCGCCCATCTGCGTGGCGCCTTAGCGTGGGTGTTCTGAATGCTTAATTCCATTATTATCGGAGCATGGTCTGATAGAATTCGCTGGCCTATAGATACCTCATTAGCGAGGGCGAGAGTTTGGGGGGAAGATAGGAGGAGGTCAATTCTGGAATAAGTTCGGTGAACGCCCGAGAAGAAAGAGTAATCTTTCTCGGTGGGGTGAAGCACCCGCCATGTATCCACCACCTCCAGGGTTCTGAAGAGCCGCAGCAGACTGAGGGCCTGACCGAACTCGCCAAGAGCAGGGGGGTGGGATTTGTCCTTAGTGGGGTCTGGAACCCCATTGAAGTCCCCTCCAATTATTGTCTGGCCTTCCGCAAAGCTTGAGAGGGAGGAGCCCAGTGAATCATAGAAAGTTGCCTGTCCCGAATTGGGTGCATATGCCGATACCAGGGTGTAGAGGTCCCCCAGTAGGAAGCACTTGATGGCCACGAAGCGGCCCTCCGGGCACATCATGGAATCTGAGATCTGGGGGTGCAGGTCTTTCCGGAACATAATTGCTGTGCCCCCCTTTTTAGAGTTCCCCGAGGCGAAAAACTGGCGTGGATACATGCTAGATCGGAGACGACCGAAGTCTGCCGGGAGGAGATGAGTCTCTTGAAGGAACACCACTCCGGCCTCCTCATCTTGTAGCTTCTGGAGAATCAATTTGCGCTTGGGGGGAGAGTTGAGTCCGTTAACGTTCCAGGAAAGGCATCTCAGCGTCTGGTGTTCCGGGATCGGGGAGCTAGAGGTTCCATGCTTGGGGGATGGAGGGGGGACTCCAGGTTGTCCATTAGCTGCCATCGTGAAGAGGGTGTAGAAGCGATCTGTACCGCACTTGCAGTTTTAACGGAGGCCCCCAACGGGAGGCCAACTTTTTAACTGGCGGGGTGGGAAACATTGTGGGTGTAACCCCACCCCAGGCCAACAGGGCCAATTGTATCTGAAAAAGTAACGTACGCATCCAAGGACTCTAAAATGGAGCGGACCTTGGAGGGGGGCATAGGCCGTGAAAGAAGCCCGCCGCACTGGGTGAACATAGGACTGTGTTGGGCCGGAGTTGCTGCTTCTGGGTTTAGCTGAAAGGGCATCGGGCGTCCGGGACGCCGGAGGAGCGGAGGATATTTAGGGCCGCTCGGACTCCGGCTATCTTTTTCTGTTGTTTCGGGAGGCCCTGGACCATGAGGGTCGCCTGGGTTGGGAAGGAAAGGCTGACGTAGGGCTCCCTGAAGCATCCAAGTCTGGGGAGGTAGTTCCTTCGGGGGAGGAGGATTTCTGCATGATTTTAGCGGCATCTTCTAAATGGGATATTCTCCGGAGGGAGCCATTATAAGAAAATTGCAATGCTGTGGGGAAGAGCCATCTATATTTGACTTGACGCTCCTGGAGGAAGAGGGCTAAAGGTCGGAGAGCCCTTCTTTTCTGTAGGGTTGAGAGGGAGAGGTCCTGATAAATTTGAAGAGGGTGACCTTGGAAGGAGAGTTCATCTCCGGACCGACTGATAGCGGAGATAGCTTCTTTTGTGGAGAAATAGTGAACTCTTGTAATGACATCTGGGAACTGGTCGGAGTCTACTCCCCGACGCGGACGCAGTCTGTGAGTCCGATCCAGCAGCAGTTGGGATTTATCTAGTTGTGGGAGGAGGGTTTGGAAGAGGTCTCCTATGTAGTCTGCAAGATTTTTGTCGAGGACTGAGGACGGAACTCCCCGGATTCGGAGGTTATTCCCACGGGCTCTGTTTTCTAAGTCTTCTTGTTTGTGTTCGAGGATTTCGCACCTGTCTTGGAGGGCTCTTACTGTTTGCTTGATATATCTCCCATAGCAGATGTTTGGTCTTGGGAGCGGTCCTCGATCTCACTCAGTCTCTGCTCCACCTCGGTCACCCTGTGGTCCGTTTGTTCCAATTTGGTGGTGAGTTCCGACATGCAGGACCGAAACTCAGCTTTGATGTCTGCCATAAACGCCAGTAGATCACCTCTGGTAGCAGGGGTGTCACCCTCCTCCTGGGAGATCGTTGGGGTGGGTTTAGCTGAATCCGGTTTCTTTCCCTTGTCAGGAGCGGTGAGCATGGTGGCAATGTCCACGTTTTTAGTAGCTTTCGACTGTCTAGACATGGTGGCGAATCGTGGGTGGGAAGATGGTTTGGAAGGCCCACCCTGTGGTCGGGCGTCAAGGCTCTTGATTGAGGAGAGGGAATGCTGGTTCCGAGCTTGGCCGGTGCACAGTGGCTTCAAATAAGGGGGTGAGCTCTCCAGATCTTGGTGGTGGGCAGATGTGTGGGGCGTAGGTCCCGGTGGGTAGATAGATTGTTGTGCGCCCGCTTGGGACTGGGCCAGGGAGAAAGAGCGGGTGATACAGTGGGCCGGGGCGCCCCAGGAAATATGCAGCCAAGTCGCTTCTGTAGCTGAGGGGGGGCTTCCCCTCCGGAGTCAGGGGTAGCCCGGGGCGGAGGGGCGGCCAGGCCCGGGGGTTAGCCTAGCCGCGTCGGGGGGCGTCGGTGAGGGCCTTAGGCCGGGGCTCCAGGTGGGCGGCGTTGGTTCGTGGTGCGTAGGTCAGGCCCTCCTCGGGGCTTGCAGCTGTGGACCCCCCAACGCGGCCAGGCCAGGACCACCCCTCCTCCGTGGACCCAGGCCCGGATCCCCTGGTGGGGATGATAATGGGAGGGGACCTCCAGGTCCCGGGCCAGGACGGAGGCCCCAGACGTCGGTATGGGCCGGGGCGCCCCAGGAATGCGGCGTATGGGGGCAGGATCTCTGGGTATTGGTCGGGTAGCGAGGAGTGGAGGCTGGAGCCCGCCCCGGGGGACGGAGGGGGGGGTGGTGTGGCCCCCACCTCAGGTGCTGTGGCAGGTCTGGAGGGCTCCTCTCGTGTGGCCCCGGAGGGATGGGAGGCCAGCCCCCCACCCGGGTCCTCACCCCCAGCAGCCCTTACCTGATAGGCACCGTCCGTGCCGTTCTTCGTCGGGTAGCCGCGGGCAGGCCTGGGCCGGTAGCGCGGGAAGCGGAGGCCCCCCGCGGGCGGCTCAGCTGCGCAGCGGTCGCTTCGGGGAGACCACCGGAGGAAAAGTCCGGGGGGCTGGTGCCACTCCGCCGCGCCCCGGTCACTCGAGGAGCTGAGCTCGTCCGGATGCGGCTTCAAGGAGCTCTCTTCACCCTCCTGGGCCGGGGGATGAGCTCGGCCGCCATCTTGGGAATTCGTCACTGAAGACGGCTCGGGAAGCCGGGGCGAATAACTTCGTCCCCGCTGGGCGTTATGATCCCCGCTTCAGCCTGTATGAGCCCCAGGCCATCCGACGTCCATAGGATCAGCCGGGCTCCGGTATCGAGGCGTAGAGCCGCATTAGGGGCCCAGAAGCGGCGGGCCTCGCACGGCAGGCCTCAGGGGAGCAGCCACATTGCTGGCGCTCCAAGCCACGCCCCCTGGTGTTTACATTCTTAAAAGCAGATCATATATCATGAATATAGAAATTAAATAGAAACCGTGCCAAAACACAGCCATATAATTGTTTATTTGTAGAGCACTTATACACAAATGAAGGCGGTAGGGGAACAAGGGAATACAGTAGTCATTTGTAGGCCTTGAAGATTCTGAATGAGCTAACAAAATTAACTAGCATACTAGGCCACAGGCATTTCTGCTAGTGCTAGTGCATGACAGGAAGGAATGAGAGAAGGGGCCTGGGGGAGAAGGAAAGAGCATAGAATCAATAAGCTACCCTACTATGCCTACGACTTGTCAGATAGTGCAAGTTCATGACAAAAGAGTGGGGAGAGAAGGGTTGGTGGGAGGAGAGGGAAAAGGACATACAGAACAATAAACTATCATACTAGGCCTGGTGACATTTCAGATTGATTGATTGGTGGTTGCTCATCACTGATGTGCCTATGCACAAATATTTCAGGCACAACCAAGCTAGGGACGGGAGACCGAGGGAATACAGGACAGACATGCTAGGCCTCGTACATTCAAGGTCGTTCAAGTGCGCAGACAGGAATTGCGAGGGAGGGGGACAAGTGTGCCCAGTCCAGCAGGGGCCTTGGTTATGTGCAGAGTGGTTGTCTCTCCCATGGAATGTATCCCGAGTGCAGTACTGCCAAGCAGAGCGCAGAGGCCCGCAGGCAGGTGCGGGACTGGCAAGGGAGTCTGGGACCTGTGAGGCTCTGGCGGTGCACCAGCCGACCAGTCAGTGAACTGAGCAAGTTGGGGAAGTGAAAGGAGGGAAGCAGGGGAGAAGAGAAAGGGGGTTAGCAGGGGAGAAGGAGAGTGAGAGAAGAGAAGAGAAAGGTCTTGAGTTCAAGACAGAGAGGCAGGGAGGCTATTCCAGAGGGAGGCAGATGATAAGGATCTACCCCCCCCCCCCCAATCTCTGTTTGGAAAAACGACTCACCTGCAGAGAGTTGGAGGAGTCTGAGCATAGGGCTCTAGAAGAGTATTTAGGAAGAGAGTGTTGTAGATGGAACGGACCGCGGTCCCAGAAAGCCTTGTGGACTATGCAGAGGGACTTTAACGTGATCCTTGCAACCACGGGGAGCCGAGCCAGTGGAGGTATTTTGGCACTGTATGCGGTCCCTGGGCTTGAGGCCAAGGATAAGTCTTGTGGTTCTTTTCTGGATAAGTCTAACATGTCGGAGAGTAGAAGTCGGAAGATTGAGAAAGAGACTGTTGCAGTAGTCCAGTCTGGAGAGAACCAGGGCTCTGGAGATGGTGAGCCTCAGGGGGATGGGGGCGGCAAAGGGGGGGGGGGAGGTAGTATACCCCTGGGGAGGTGCAGCGCATAGTGGCACTTTTTGGAGATTCCTGAGATGTGAGAAGAGAAGGAGAGATTTGAGTCGAAGATGACCCTCAGATTATTTGCCTCACTGGTGGGAGATGGCGCAGGGCCGAGGAGACCGGCCAGAATGAAAGTGGGAGCAGGGGGGTCCCAATGAGGTCGATCTGTCTTGATGGCATTAAGGCAGAGATCATTAGCACACCATGACTGAATTGCGGACACAGTCAGGAATGAGCGAAGAGGTGGAAGAGGCCGATGGTTGCTTGAAAGAGAGCTGTGGATCATCCGCATGACACTGAAAGTTGGTGGTGAAGGCAGAGATGTGGGCCAAAGGGGCCATGTAGACATTGAAAAACTAGGGATTGATTAGATCTCTGGGGGATGCCACAAGTAGAGAGAGTCATAGCGGAGAGAAAGGACCCACGTTTCATCTGGGAGGGACGGTCAGAGTGAAAGGACGCTAGCCACCCCAGGGCCTGATCTGTGACTCCCAGCGTATCACAGAGACTGGGGACTGTCTCCTTCCACGACTGGTATGTATCCATCAGCTGTAATTACCTTTTTGATCTCCTCTTATTTGTATCCTCATCTCGGTGTGCAATGCAATCAAAATGTTAAGTAAATGTACAGGACAGTTCTTATCTCTAATGTTTGCCACCACTTGTTTCTGTTCAGAGTCAAATCCCAAAAAGCGAAAAGTATAGGTGTCCGATAAAAAGATAAAAGTAGTTAAGTTTTGAGAAGTCCCTATCTCCTTCCTAAAACCAGCCTGAAAAACATTCATGACACCCGTCTGACAGGCCCATGCTTCTAGCTCTTTAAGGAAGATAGTTGAAAAGATTTTACTATTTGTATCCCATAAAGAAATTGGTCGATCATTCTTTGGATTTATCCAACCTCCTTTTTTAAAAATAACCACAATATGAGTACCCTTCCAAGAAGAAGGGATAGTATGGGTGTCAAAAATATTTAAACGGTCTAACGTGATGTTTAATAGGCCATCTGGGCTGGGAGCCTTTGATAATTTACTTTTCATGATGCTTTGCTGGATATCTTCTATATCTAACTTTACAAACCAGGAGGTATCCCAAAACTGATCAGTTAATCCATTCCTGTTCCATCTAGGGCAGTAAAATGGTCAACCCAAGCCTGTTAATCAATTGGAATAGATTGCAAAGAAATGTGTACGTCTGGATTTTTTTTAACAATAATCAGAATGTACTGGGTTGTTTTGATGTAACAGCTGTCAACATAGTTTCAGAATCATTTTGTGCCAAAATACTCTTATGGCTCCTAAGCCAATTATTGTATGTTTGCTTTAATTTGCGTACTTTACATGGATAGTCCTTATCATTCCCGTTTCTAAAAACTTTTATCATATCAGGCAGTTTTCTCTTTTTGGTCTGTATTTGCCTGTCAAAGGCATGCTCATATATTCTAATAAAGGAGACCTTAGCAGTATCCAACTTCCCCCAAAAAGCACCACAGCAATTTCTGAACTACATCCGCATAATGGTGTGGGGCTATCAAATCAGCATAATTGGATTCCAGAAGCCGCTGAATTTGACAATTTAAAACGATTACCGTATATTGGACGCCATACTAGAGCCTTGGCCCTTTCTCGAACTTCCACTACCAAGGCTCTACCAGGAGTCTCTATATTGGTTGCTGTAAACGCAAGTTCCAACTTGTGCATATTATGATCACTCGCTTCAGTAAGGACTACAGATAAGGTTGCACAGTTATACAAAATAAAAAACCTACACAGACACAAAGATGATCAATAGTCGACTTGTCTGAGCGTTTTTCCAGGTAAATTGAGGGCGACGATCACATGTAATAACTCCATTTAAAATCCCACAAATCCAACTCGGCATAGATCAGACTGCCATGGTGTCTTGAGGCTGTTCTTTTGTTGACTCGAGGGGGTTGAAAATACCAATTTGGGTCCAAATATTTGCTGTTAGAATCACTTATTTTTATGAAGCATGGATCACACTCGGCATACCAAAATGACAACTGGCCTGGAATTTCTGCAAGAAACTTCTCTACAATATTCTTTCTTGGGTTAAAATCAACATGAATTAAAATACAAACTTTATTAATATTACAATTAGAATTTGGCCAAATCATCTTAACTATCAAGATATTGGGTGATTTAGACTCCACATTTGTTGTAAGTACCCCCAGATTATTTCTAACCGCACACAAAAGTCCTCCGTGTGGTCACCCTTTAAGTCCCTTCTGTTCAGAAGTAACATAGATTGTAGAACCATCAAGTACAGGAGTCGCTTCAAGCCAGGTTTCCTGCAGGCATACAATGTCGCAGCCATCTTTACAAAGCTTATTAAAAGAAGTGATCATTAAGTGAGTGCCCCTGAGTATTGCACAGCAATAAGGTAAAAGGTCTTTTTTTTCAATTTCTACTATCCCTCATTGATGCCTTTTTATTTAGGGACCTCATAATTAAAGACCATTCTTCTGTTTTAGATTCATAGTTGTGGTTTCAATAAGTGAAACCTTACGGAAGCCCAACTCACTTTGAGAAAAGCAGATTCTTAAAGGGGTTTTGTAAGATATGTCTATAGCCTATTAATTTGTACTATGGCTGATGTAGAGAAACCCCTCAATGCTCACACCAGAAAAAATACAACCCACTAGGCAAAAAGGCCTTGCACACCTCTTGCAAGGAAAACAAAATGTATTCTTTAGAAAAAGACAAGTACACATCAGCAAAGAACTCTGCTGCCATGGGGTGCTCTGACAGAAACAGCATGGCGCCCTGCAACAATTCACATGGCATGACAACTTTACCCGTGCTTTCTTGCCGCCACAATAAATCGGTAGGCGACTGTGTACACCTTCTTTCTGCCACACTTCCTTCTCTTCCTGTGGTGCTCGGCCTTGTATCTCAATCTGTGCTATGGGAAGTGAAGTGAAGTGTAGGGGGCTGGGAACTGCTCTTGCGCCTGTGCTGTTACGGGATACTCTTATGACCGGCACTGGCAGATGAGCGGCTTGTTCCAGTGTGAAACTTCGTATGTGTCATTAGTATGGGCGGTGCATTTGTCCACGGCTGTCATGGAGGGCTGGGAAAGGACTTCAATAAGTCTGTCCAAAAATGCTGCTGTTGTACTGGGGACCAGTTAGCCCTCCTAAACCCTCTGTGCAAGCCCTGAATGCACCATTGTGGTGACATAGGCTGAGCCCGAGTGGATAGTCACGTGGATAGTAGAAATTGAAAAAGTGTTTCTAGCGTCCCTTGGGACGCTAGAAACACTTCAATAGTGCTATGAGCTTTGCTGCTTGAGCTGAATAGTGCATGGGCAGTCTTTTTTTTGCACCATACTCTGTCTACTAGGCGGACTACCTCTGCACGAATATGCCTCAAGCCTATCCCCTGGTCAATAGTTACTGACTCGTCAATGAACAGGACCCCTTTGCCCCCATCGAGCAGGCTGTCTTTTTGTTTTTGGTATTCCCTTGTCCTCCCCCTCGAATGTTAGTCATGCCTCTTGAGGTTTTCTTCGGTACACAGTTCTGTTGGAAGGGTAGCAGGGCTTACTGTCTTGTACCGCACTATGTGAATGTGTGGGCTGGACAAAATGGCCTTATATGCAGATCCTGCTGTGTGTTTAACGTTGACTTAGACCGTTCTAACATGGCAAACACTGCATGCTGCATGTACAATGTTACAAACACCCTGTGATAATAGTGGAGCTTTTCTCAATCCCGAATGCAGCAGGGGGCAAGTGCCTGCTGGCAAGGGAACTGTCCTTGCATCACTGAATCCAGCACTCCGCTGTAATAGGAAATTGGTTTGTGGCCCATTATACTTTTCTGCTGTCATCATCTGACCATTAGAATGCGAGAACAAATACAACTCCTGTGTTTAGTCGGGGGTTGCCAACACTGGGGCAGTAGAAATGACCTCTTTCAATTCATTAAAGCTAGTGAGTATGTCTTCTGTCCAGGTAATCTTGTTATCAGTCTTTTGTACCTCTTTAAGGCCTTGCAACAAGGGCCTGGTGTGCGCATTGTCATCTAGGATCCATGCTCTACAGTAAAGTACACCATACAGTACACCATAATCTCACAGGGGATGCAAATAGCCAGTACTGTTTCTCCATCATCAACATGATCCTCAAACAATTCTGCATCTGTTTCTTCTTTTAGAGGGTAATGTCGGCTCAATATACAATACAGTGTGCCACTCGCATGCATCTGAATCCGTTCCGACCACAAAATTCTTTTTGCTGACACCGCCAACCCTTGCAGATCAAGTGTGAGTATCGTCCCTGCCACAAGCATTCTGGTCACAATGGGCCTGAAGTTAAAGTCAGATGGTATCTGCCAACATGCCTTATCAGTTTGGGGCATCGCATCAAGTAAAACCGTGATCCCAAACACAAACGTATGGGGGTCAACAGGAAAGCTGCGAACTACCATCTCCCCTTCCCTGGCCCATATTATCACCATTGGTCTCATAGCACACATTCCTGGGGTAGCACATATTATTCCTCGATCTGTAAAGGAGATGGTCTTGTTTAATTTGCTCAGTAGGTCACGCCCTAACAAATTTACTGGGGAGGTTTCCAAATATAATAAGGGTGCAAGCACCACTTTCCGTCCTATTTTAATCGCTACATCTTCTGCAAATGGAACCATTGCCACAGCCCCAGAGAAGCCTTGCGTGTCGAGAGTTTCACCTGATAACGGGAAGTTTCCTTCACTGATGCGTGATTTAGTGGCACCTGTGTCGACCATAAAGGTGAATTGTTTATTTCCTATCTCTGCGCCGACTGTTACGCTCCCCTGGTTCCCACAGGGGCGTCGATTGGACCCGGACAGCTGCGGTCTCCACCAACGTGATGCGTAGTGAAGAGATGACAGTCTGGACTGCCCGCCTAATCTTGTCTGCTGGACTCGTAGAAGTAGTCTCCTGCAAGTGGAGAAAGGGATTTAGCCACATGTGGACTTTAGTGATGCCCCCCCCCAGCTGTTATCGTTCCCCCCACTAATCACCTTCGATATCCCCTCTTGGTAACCTCACCTTATGTTTTTAAATGATGAGCTCTCCATCCTGCATGGCATGCAGGGGTGCGTAGATACCAGTTACTTCACTTGTTTGAAGGCACTGGAGGAGTTCCGGAGGAATATTGAGTCCAATGTCTATAAAGTTCAAAGAGTTCAATATGTCCGATGTTCACTCTTGTTCCATTCCCTCGTTAGGTTGCAGCTAGGTCCAAAAGAATATTGCCTGGAGGCAGCTGATGGCGTTCATGTAAGAGTCTGTATTACCAAAAACTGTCCGGTAAAAGTTGCATGAGTTTAACTTGCTGTTTTCTCTCCCTTTATAGGTGCGGCATAGATAGATGCAGCGAATTAAAGGATAATACCTCCGGTGGTAAAGCAGGTAAGCCTATGGTGGAAAAGAGATTGGGCCTCATTACACGGTAGGCGTTAAGGGAATACCGTTACCGGTAACGGAATACCGGTAACGGAATTTTCCCGAGCCGATCACGACCCGGACCCACCGCTATTAGTGGACCCGTAAAGTACGCCGCCACCAATAGCGGCGTGGCCGCTTGCGCGCGACCCCCACACCGTAAATAGCGCCATGGCGCTAATAGCACGCAATCACAACCCATGCGTACACGGCAATACCGGCATCCCAAAGACCCAAAAAGCATGTACCGGCATGGCGCTAATAACAGCATCGAAAACCACACGTTAAGAGTCCTGAGCAGTGTTCCCATCTGCCCCAGGTGGACACAACCAGCACAGGTGGAGTCAATGGAGACAGCGAGCACTAAAGAGCACACCACACCCCTTCCCACACCCCTTCCCACAGCAAGATGGTCCCAACACCAGCAGCATGACATGGGCCTGCGTACATGACTGCAGTGCAGCACCAACAACAACAGGCAGCACCGAAGAGACGTAGGAGTAGGAGGAGGAGGAGGAGGCCGAGACTTGCGCAGCAAGCACCACCGGGGCACCCAGAAACACCACAAGGGCAGCCAACAAACCCCCGGAATGAAGGCGAAGATGACCATGGTATGTGTAAGGCACAACTAAATGTGCATCTGATAGAATGTGCCCATGGCACCATGCAAACACCAGATGAGCATGATGTGGATGTGGATGAGTATTGTCGAAATGGCCAGCCCGGACATGCAAGAGGCGATGGCATGGCGGGACAGGATCCGCGTCAGCATCTGAATCAGGAATAGCATCCGGAACAAAGGTGGAATATCATGCATGGAGAGATGTGCATTGTTGCCCTTGTGGCCGTCTGGAGGCCCACAAAGGGCCCTCTCCCAAAGAAATTCACACATACACAATGATGGAGACCATGCCTGTTTTTCAACTGCAGAAGAGTGTATTTTCAACATAACGTGTACAGAAAGTGCATAACCCCAACTGTGCAAACACCCTCCCTCCCCTCCCCCCACAACACCCCCGAACACACCCTCCCCCCCTGCCCCCACAACACCCCCGAACACACCCTCCCCCCCCTTCCCCCACAACACTCCCACGTGAGTCCCAAGGCATGAACATGTCCTTCCCCAAATGTGGCCGATATTCCTTGTTGGCCCTATTTGTCCGCTCCTTCTTCGGGTGTTTGAGATGTTGTGCGCCTGAGGTTGCGCATAGAGCGGCGTAGGGGGCTTGTCTGCCGTGAACTCCCAGAGGAGGCTGGGCCTGTTTCCTCCTGGGTAGGGAGTGGACATCTGTGCTCAATCGCATCCGCAATGCGGATCATGGCCTGCCTGAGTTGCCCCATCTCATTGCATATGCGATTGGTGCATGCCTCCATGGCCTCCCTCGTCTGGCGTGCAAATGCACCAATGTCCTCCCTCAGGTGCCCTGTCTCAACCACATGTTGACCTACCATACCAGCCATTTCGGTCTGCCTCTGGTAGATGGCTGATAGGTCAAGTTCCACGGTGTCTGCCGGTGGAATGGCTGATGCGCCTGGATGAATAGCGCTGGCATCAGGCGTAGGTTCCAGGGGGCTCCATGACACATCATGTGTGTGGGCGGGCGATCCGCCTTGGCTGAACGGACCTGGTGAAAACATTGGGGATGAGAGTAAGTGGCGTGTGGGGATGGGGCTCTGACTCAGATCCTCATTCACCGGTGCTTCCTCCGCATCGGAAAGTGGCCCAGTGGCTGCTGCCTCACCCGTAGAGCTGGTGGCAGCAGAGTGCACTCCCTCCATGCTGCCTTCAATTGATGGGAGACACACTCCCGTGGTTACCACAACAGCGGCAGGCATTGCCTCTGGCTGCGTGGCACTGCTGCTCCTGCTGCCTTTGTCCTGGTCACTACTCTTGGGTCCCCTAGAGGTTGATGCGTGGTCCCCGGTGGCATCCCTCCTGGCTTTCTTCATGGGTGTGGGAGTGGGTGCTGACGTGCGTGGCTCCTCATTTTCCGTGTGTGATCCTGCAGGGGTGATATGAAGGGTAAATCATCATCTATGGGTCTACCTGCATCATGGCAGATGTATACGTCATGCAGTTTGATGCATTTTGTGGTCATCATTATGGAGGCATGGAATGGGGATGTTGGCTGGCTCATGCATGATTGGCCCTGTGTTGGTGGGTATGTGATGATGCATGCATGTCTGTTTGTGGCTGGATCCACGGCATTCATACACATGATTGTGGGACCCCTCACCCTTCACTGCGCATATTTGGGTGCATACACTCACCTCCATCCGATGAAACGGCCACGCCATGCTCCATATCGCCGACCCCCTCTATCGACTCGACTCCTATTGTGGAGGCACATATCTCCTCCCACTCCTTCATCTTCAAGGGGGACTCTGCACCACCTCCTGTGGCCATTGCCATGTTTCGGTTCACAGATAGAATGTTGCGCACACGCACCCGGAGGTCGTCCCACCTTTTGCGGCATTCCCTGACACTCCGGGTGGTGGTGCCCACCGCACTGACTTTTAGCGCAACTTCGGCCCAGATGGCCTTCTTCTTCAGGAGGGCCTCCCGCCGCATATCGTTCACAAATACCACTCCTGCATTTGCAGCAAGTGTGGTGGTCAGCATCATTAGTTCCTCATTGGTGAACTTTTCTTTGCGCTGGCGATCAGCAGTTTTTTTAAGCGCCTTCGGCATCCTCGAGCTACCCGGTGTGGTTCCTGGTCGGTGTTGCCTGGATATATGTCCTGGATGCAGTGGATGGCAATGGATTGTGTTTTTGAAGATGGCCGCTGTGCTCTTTCCCGTTCCTGTGCGACGACGTAATTTCCGGTTCCGCTTTTTAACGGTGTGCGGTAATGGCGGTGTCCGCTATTTACGGGTAGCGGTAAGGGGCTTTTTGGGGTATTTAGCGGCAGGGCGGAACGGTCATTTACGGCATGGCGCTATGCTCGTGTCCGCGTACTCGTGATGGGACGCTATTAGCGGCCTCTTGCGAGGGCAGACACGCTAATGGCACCATGCCGTAAAATTCCGATTTTTACCGCCTACCGTGTAATGAGGCCCATTGTCTTTGTCGGTTTTCTCGGCTCACCTTGTTATTCCTTTTGTTTTCCCCCACATGCTGGGCTTCGACGAAGAAAATGATGGAGGCAGTGCCGAGTTGAAAGATGCGGTGGACTGGTGAGTATAGCGCGGCGCTGCTGCTGGCGAAGCGACCCGTGCTGAAATAATGTCCTTTCCAGGCTCGGAGATGTGCTGGGTCCGGAATCAGGTAAAGAATCAAATAATGTCCGTGATCTAACCTCTTCTCCTTTCTTTTCCTAGGTGCTCCGGATTCGAGGCGGGCGTGGCAGAAGACTGGATGCTGACTTGCAGACACAGTGAGCATTACGCTGCTGGATGCAGAATAACATGAAGCATGAGCTGCTGTTCGGGCGTGGTTTTAATAGCCTGCAAAGTAGTCACAGGTAAGAAGATCCCCAGAATCGAACCACACCCGAGTAAAAAATAGTCTCTGTAATAAAATAGTCCCATCCAGGCCTCACGTTGGCTTGGACTCATTTGCAGCATGGTCTGCATAAGGTAAGTAAAGTCTATGAGCCTGGCGCCTAAGGTGCCAGGACTGAATCCAAACAGCCCCCAGCCGGGGGCTTTAATGAGTATCTGGATGCCTGCTCCCGGGGCTAATGGACTCGATCCGGATGCCCGGGGGTAGGCATCATGACAGTGACCAAGTGTTCCTTGTCAGGATGGGTAATCACGGACAGGACTGGGCATGAAAGAGCTTTCTGTGGGCTGTCCTAGTCAGGATATTTATTGGTACCCGGAAATGTGAAGGGGTTACCTCCCAAGACACTAACCCCCCGATAAGGTGCCACTGTCCCATATGGGACGGTATTACTACCGGGCATTTGACAACCGTATGATTGGTTCGGCGGTGCAGCATGTTGGGAGCCGGGCGGGGTCGTCAACTGTGCCTGAGGGGGTTGTGGTGGCAGCTGTGTAGATGCTTATTATCTCATATGGTATGGATGTGGGCATCAGAAGTGCAAGGAAGTGTTTCTGAGGTTATGCTGGGCCTGCAGAGGTGAATGGAGTGTATCCCGCTCCCATCCTGCATCTTCATGCAAAACGACCCCACTTCCCACTTCCCCAGCACTGAACTGGCCCTGCTCCTCCTTTTGGCCCCATCCCTCCAAATCCACCTCTGCCCCCTCTACTTCCTTGAAACGCCCCTCTTCCGCACTGCTAACGTCCTTGATGCCACTCAGATAATGTGGCTGAGATCCACTGCTCCATTGCCCTTGACGTCTGCCTGGCCAGAACGCAGCTATACTTGCGTCTGCTGCACTGCTCCTTGCTCTGCTGAATCCGTTTGCTGCTGCTGCCCCTTTAACTGCTATTTTGGCTAATTTAATCTGTACCAGTTTCACTTCCTCAGCCTGCAGCCTTTGTGTGGTTTCCTTTTCTCGCTCTTTTCTTCGATTATGGTGATGTATAATTCTAGTCTGTATTTCGGCCCAACCTTTCGCTTCTGTGCCTATGATCTTGAGAGCTTTCTGCACTTCCTTGGGCAGTCCCCTTTTGATAACAAAATAGAAAAGCGGAAACCGATCATCCCACTCTTCCCACCCCCCCTCCCCCATCTCAGCCCTCCACATCTCTTGTACTTTGAAAAAATACTGAGCAGAGTCTTCATCATCCCCCATCATATATTGCATTATGGACAAGTAAACCTTTCCGTCTCCCATTTTTTGTTTGTTTTTTCTCTAAAGCGTATATCCATTTCCCAGCCCCCCCAATGAGGGGCAGGAGCACTTTAATCTGGTTGTTTTTGGCCATTTGGGCCCAGGATACTGTGAGAAACCTGAAGGTGTCTTGCCTGCTAGTCCCCGGGGATCTGTTATCTAGGTGGCCAGGACACTGCCATCGCTTTTGAATCCAGTTCCTGAGGGTGGACCAGTGGGGGGAGGATCACCTGGATGAGGGGTATTCAGGGAGTGGAAGTGGGCCACCGGGTGGCGAGAAACAGTATCCCCGTCCCTGGAACACCTTTACTCCATCCAACCAGGTAAGATATTTAGGAACTAAACCTCCCCCCGTTCCAACACACACACTTTCTCAAGGACAGCTCACTGTGAGGGAAAACAGACTGACACCCGAGCCGTATACCTGACGTGTCCCAATACAATGGTCAGGTAGGGTCAAGCAATTACTGATCATTACACACACCTGACTTCATCACACTTCCCCCCCCCCCACACGGATAAAAGGTGGAGCACGAAAGCACACTTTGAGCGAGGCAGAGCACACAAGGAAGCAGCTGTTCCAAGATTGCAGTTTAATACAAGGCAAAAGACTGCAAGACCAAAGAGGATTGCAAGGAGGGGAGTGCCTTTGACCTTTTCACAGAAAGACTGTAACTTTTATGAGCCTTCGAGAATAGGAAACTTAAGACCTGGAATCAAAGCTGAAGAATCCTGCATTGTGTGACAGAGGACCCCAGGGCTCTCGCGCGGCGATAGTCAAGGAAGAGCGAATCGTTTGCCGCTGTGGTACTGTCCTTGTCTCCTACAAGAAAGCAGCA
Organism: Ambystoma mexicanum; assembly: GCF_040938575.1. Lineage (NCBI taxonomy): Eukaryota > Metazoa > Chordata > Amphibia > Caudata > Ambystomatidae > Ambystoma > Ambystoma mexicanum. The sequence continues at coordinate 38,472,691 of NC_090940.1, forward strand.
CCAGTGAAGTCAGCACAGCTGGTGAGTTGGGGAGACTGATATCAGACTGGTCTGTGTGGTCTGTGTGGTAACTAAGGTAGCAAAGAAAATTAAAGAAAAAATTGTATTGAGTGTATGTGGCAGGCGACGCAAATCTAATTAAAACTGCATAAGAGTGACTTCACTTTGAAGCTAAGATTCGATACCATTAGTGGTCTGGCACCACATGGGGGGCTCATTCGAAAGTCTGTTAAGTATCCAACCGAAAGGTGACAAACAGTTTAAGGAAAGGAATTGTGAAATCAAAGTGGTCCTGCAACGGGTGAAGCCAAACCCTGTGCACATTCGAAAGTCTTCAATACTTGATGCGAATTGAAATTGGTCCCAGCCCGCTGAGGGAGAATAATTGTGTTAAAAAGGGATCTAAAGCCCAGCTGAAGGGGCATACGGGGTGAACCGTGAGTCACCCAAAAAGAAATCCTACGAACATTTGTGTTTTAAGGGATCTGAGCCTGGAAGAGGGGGATCCAAGGTGACGAACATTGTGCAAAAGGATATGAGCCCGGCTGAGGAGGATCCGGGGTGAATAGTGAATCGCCTAAAGTGAATACTTGTGAAAATCCAAACAGGAAAATAACTGGTTTTATTTGGTTGCATCAGGCCCTCTGAATGAAGAGACTTTGAGAAACAAAGACTTGTGCAGAGAATGCCCTAATGCTAATGACTGAACTGTATCCTCGTGCTAAAGAAGCCTGAGACTGTGTTGCGCCCTAGTGAATTGCCTTGTCCCGTGCTGAAAACGTGCGGGAGGGAGGCCAACGGTTTGAACATCCTGACATATCATTTGTTCTTTTCGTAACACTATTCCCCACACTATTTGTATTTAGAGGTAAGGATTGGCAATACGTTTATTAGTATAGGCCCTTTTATTATGACAAGACACCACTGTGGTAATATTATTATGTGATGGTTGTAGCTTGCTCCCATCTGTAGATTTAGGATTAGATGGGTGTTTTATACCCTTTTTGAAGCCCTTGAACTGTGGTCATTTGTGTCTAGCTTACTGTTGATACCATGCCTTCCTTACAGTACATATTGTGCCCAGATGTATGTGATTATTTCGTATATGAAAATGTTGAATTCGAAACTCACGAATTTCGACATGACCCCTGCCAGCTATCCCCCACTCCCCTTTCCTTACAAAACGTACCTCTTGCTCCTTACTTACCTCTGCACAGCCACAGCTCTGTCCCTGCGACATGAGTTCCGCCTCCCCATTGAGAAGCGTAACTTCCGCAGGGTATGCTTTTTTTTTTCTTTCTTTAAAAAAAAAAAAGTATTTCTGCGTCCCATGCTGTCCTTGTTATGGAAGCAGGAAACACCCCTGGAACCCCCAGTCCCCTTCGTCAACACTTTCATGCATTTTATTTACAAGCTTTCCCCCCTGATACCATTGTGCCCTTCCGGGGCCTTTATGCAATAGCTGCAACTGCGTGCCCATTCCTCTTATTGCATTCCTGCCATCACTTCCTTCTTCCTGGCCACTGCTGCCCACCCAAATCTGTTCCTCAACTGTGGGCCAAACAAGCTCTCTACCCGTGGGTTTACTGCTAGTTCTTACTCTTCATCCTCTAATTCATCAATTATGCCCCCCTCATACTCCCGCAACTCTTTGTTTGTATCTCCATCTTACGTCACTGTCCCGTAGCCTTCACTCCTTGCTCTCAGATAGTCACTCTTCCACTTCTCAACATGTACACCCTTTTTTAAAAAAAACAATTTTTATTAATGTTACATCCAAAACGATCAATGTTTCCGGCTCTCCATTTGTCTAGTCCACACCCGGATATGTTCCCTTCTTCGCTGAGGGCCCTCAACCGTGCCAATTCTGCTTGTGCTGCCTTTAAAGCCTCTTCTAACTCCTTCTGAGGTTTCTTATTTGTAGTTACTGCAGTGTTGCTGTTTGTTTGATATGTGGCGGTAATATTGATAGGGCGGTGCTGTGGCTGGAGAGGGTACATACGTTGGATTAGTATATCCTGTGGCGGGAAGAGTTGGATAAAGCCCTACTTGGGGCGGGGGTGACTGTGTTCCTTCAGGTGTTACTGTTTTAACTCCACTTGGGGTCGAGCTACTGTCGCATTGAGCTTTGCTCTCCTCATTGTCCTCTACCATTTTTCATAATTCTCAGATCTCTTTCCACTTTTGAAGCTTTTTACCCTTGTATTTAGCAGCTAAAAATATGTACATATGTTCTAATATCACCCTATTATCTGTACCCTGCTCTGGCCATGGGTGGAACATTCCCCCTTGTCTCTGCCACCCACTGCTTATGTTATTTCTCAATCTTATACTACGGCAATGCACTACACATGTACTCCAACGGTGTCACTATCACATGTTGTTGACCTTTATATTAAAAAAAAGAATAGTCGACCATATACAAAAGTTCCTACCAGTCCTTCGTTCTCATTCCCCTGTCGCCCCCCTACACTCACACACTCACACACCTCGAACCCAGCACCCATGCTACTTCTTCCACAGGCCCTCCCTTGGCCCCTGCTTGCTACACATTAAAAATGTAAAACGCAACAATAAACCAAAACAGTAAACTAAAATAACCACTACTTCGTTTTATTCCCCCACCCGGGAGATATATTTGGCACAGGAATCCGAGCTCTCTAATTATACGGAGTCCCTACTTCTGTATTCTTTTTTCACATTTCAAAATATGGCATCATCTTCTTCCCTACCTCGGGAAGGACCCCACTTCTCTTCTCATTTAATTATAACAATAACAGTGAAAAACCGCCACGTGGCCTTCACAGGCTATCCAACTCAGTTACGCGCCCTTCTACCATACGCTCTCGCTCCCTCTTCTTCAACACACAAACCCACGCACCTGTTCTCTCACTTCCCTCTTAACGTCAACCGCTGTTGTCACCCACGAGAAGTGCACTTGTATCTGCGTGTTCATCCGAGCTACTCCGTCACAGGGTCCCAATAACGCCCTGTACCTTCCTAGGAGCCGCATTCCGCTCCAAAGAGCAGACCGGAATTCTGTGAAAACTGCTCCTGTACACCACTACGGGTTGTTTGTTGGGACGGGTCACTCCAGGTGGGTGCGGTCCCTCCAGATGTGCAGCCTGGAAGCCTCTGTCTTTGCGAAAAACCTGGGATCACGTCGGGGTCACCAAAAATGTATAGAAACCCCTCAACGCTCCCATCAGAAAAAAATACAACCCACTAGGGAAAAAGGTCCAGCACGCTTCTTGCAAAGAAAACCAGGTTTATTCTTAGATGAAGACAAGTATGCGCCAGCACAGAACTCTGCTGCCACGGAGTGCACTAACAGAAACAGCATGAGCAAAAGCTTTTAAGGTTAAATAGCATCATAAATGACATACAGCATGTAGGCTACAAATCGGGGAGCCGGATGGTGCGACCCTGTATACATATAGCCTGCTCCATACGGGATACCAGGCAAACGGTCCCAGCATAGTCTGTCCATCTTCTTCCACGTGGGGCTCTTCTGTCGTAATCGGATACAAAACTGTAATTGGCATTTGGGTTATACAAATCATTTGTTCCTAACTCTACAGTGTACTTGGTACCAAGGACATGAGCGAGGCGGCTACTTTAGAGGCTGCAATAACTTTCTCAGAACTACCTGTACCCACGCTCCTTTCCCGACATGTCGGCATCTCTGCAGCCTTCACTCATGGCATACATTGGTTACCTTCCCCCCTGGCACCTCACAGCACAAATCACACAGGCCACTAGTGGGGGCTGGCTGACCCCCATTCTCTGATCTATTTTATCAATTCTTTACAGCTTTATGGCTAGAGGTCTCGGGCTGATTGGGCTACTGGAATGTTTGCCTCAGGAGCTTGGGGTATGGGAGGTGGTCCTCTGGCCACTAAAACTTCTCGATCTGAACTGGCGAAGGCCTACTCTCATGGGATGCCTCTTCAATGATCCATTCCGGCCCTTTCTTGGCGTTGCAGGGCACATTCCTTCTGAGTTGCATATACTGCCGATAAGGCTCAATAAAGGGCTGTGTGTGTGTGTCTTCAGGAAATTAACTGTCTGCAGGACAGCTAGGCTATGAGCAAAGCATGTGCACCCATACATCTAACCCTCTGGACTAACTGTGAGCATGCAAGCATAGCCATGGCCCTAGGCCTCAATGTCAAACATAGAGTTTCCTTATACATGTGATGCTACCACTGGAATCTGCCATATTTCAACCACAATAAACTTCTATGGGATAACCCGCCCCCCTCTCCTTCATTCTTCTTCTACAATCTCCTTGTCCGAAATCGCAGAGGGGCCTGAAACTTCCTTCCCTCCTTCGAAACACTGACATTCCCTGTTTCCAATTGAGGACCCAGATTTTAATCATACCCCATAGACATGACAGTAAGTATGTGGCCTCTTCTAATACTGCCATTCTTATAATCTTGGAGTCGAAATGAAGTCCAATCAAATCTACCCTATCATCATAGATGCATTTAACTTGCACAATATCATTTCATCTCAATAGCCTTAGATTTGTTATCTTGTTAAAGACTTATAAAGATGTATTGTCTGTTTAAAGGTAACCATGGGCCCTCCTTAAAGATACGTTCCATATATTATTGTATGAAGGTTTACTTCCCTTGCAGTCACCCGAGTCAAAGCCTAGGATAATTTTTCCTTATGTGCCCTAATAATGTGTGTTTAACCTATGATAGATTAGTGCTCTCTCCACTTTCATTTTTTCTGCAACATTTCCCTTGTCCACCATAGACCCCCAGCCCCCAAAAGCTTCACCGGTAGGCAAAAAACTATGAGTTTAAGATCTGTTGGACCCATAATTGTGCGTCGTCTTCCATCTAATGGGAGAAACGGCGAGACTCTGGTGATTTTATATTGTTCAAAGAGGGGTGAATGGTTTCCTTATCTAGGTCTACAAGATTAACTGGCTTAATGGCTTTAGGTCCTTCCAGCTGTGAGCTACCCACAAATACCACAGGAAGCAATGATTGTGAGCCACCATTCATTGTGGGAATTGGTACTAAACCAACTACTGATTGTTTATAACTGGTGGCTCCTGCTTCACCATTACTAAATGTAGTTAATTGGTTGATGGTTTGTAGTTGTTCACCATCCCCTGTCTCGTCTTTATCATCTTGGTAAATAGTTGAGATACTAAGTTCAAAAGTTACATTTTGGGAATGTTATTGGAGGTTATTGCAGGGATGTCATTTGGGGGTCACCATGGGTCGCAAAATATTTAACGCAAGCTCCTGGGCTGGCTGTGGTCAGTTTCATGTGGCTCTTTGTTTATGGAGTGGCTGGGTTTCTTGTTCAGGCCTCCTTAATAAAACAAAAACAAAAAACGGGAGGTTGCACTAGTGTAACCCTTTGAGCAGTGACCCTAAATAAGAAAGAATAGGAATACCAAATAATTTGTCTTTCTGGAATTGTATACAATAATTGCTAGACTCATTACAGGTTTATTTCGGGCACACTTCAGGGGGGTGAGTCCCTGATTTAATCTGTTCTTAAACACCTCAACTCAGCATTCTATCCTTCTGAGGTCGATAAATGAGTACCAACACAGGTTGGGTGATATTGCATGGATATTTTTTCTATATAAAGCACTTAAGCCTACATGCTTTATAACAACACATCATTATCATTTGGCCTTGGATGTCTGCTTGCATTCACAGTAATTTGGTAATATGGGTCTATACACACTGATATTAACAATACATATGGGGATCCATTCTTATATGAAATGTACATCACATTATAGTGATATCCTAACAATGTTTTTCATTGTGTATTTAGGAACAATGCTATGCGATGCCCCTTCCTATTTTGTCAAGGGGCAAAAGGTCGTGTTCCTTCGCTTCCTGTGATGTCACTTTGGGGTTGGGTCAAATGACATCACTTCTAGTGTTGTCATCAGAGGTCAAGGGTAATGTGATGTCACTTCCACTACCCATGGCATCTTGGTGAAATTGCATCCCTCGGTTATTGGTTTCCTGGCTATTGGTTTCAGGAAAGTAGTAATTGCATGGTTTCCTGAGAGAGGGCACATAGTTTTCTTTATAGAGTAATTAATCTCTTGAATCAGTGGAACGGTCGCAGAGATATCCTGCACTGTCTGCTCTTTATTAACCAATACCTCAGTCTCATTACTGCGTGTACCTTTCCTGACCAATTCTCGCAACCCTTGATCAGGGGGACTTGAATCCCTTGATCTAACTCGTAGCCTTCACAAACATTTCCTAGAACCCTTATTTTTAGATTTTGGCATATTTTCCTATTTATAGATTTCTTTTTAGGCACTGCCTGTGGCTTCTCAACCCGCCCACACTTGTTTGAAATCGCAGGAGGGGGTTTTCACCTACAGGCCCAACACGCTCAGAGACCCATGAATCGTTAGCATTATTCATTGAAATAACAGTAGAATTATACACACTGGAAGACGAAGCACTGACTTCAGGAGACGGAACTTCGGGTAATACCGTGCATCCAGACATGGCATAGATTTAATAGCACATTGAGACACACTTCCATGTTTAAATGCGTGTTCTCCACTGTTCTTACCAACCGCAAAAATAAAACCTTCTGTGAAAATAAATTTGGCCAAAGCATTAATATTGTTCTAAATGTTTGCCTCCTCATTTAGGCATTCATAACATTGAACTAAATTGGTTAAAGTGTAATTTAAAGCATATAGAATAGACAAGTGAAAGAGACTCTTTGGCCTCGGCTGAAGTGCTAGGTGGAAATAGCCTTGCTTATTCTCCATGTGGTAAAGTTTCATAGGAGAATGCAGAAGGGTCCAAAACATTTGAAGACTCTGAGGCATACAGTAACAGGGAAAGGGATAACTGCGAAGGAGGTAATTCTACAGATGGTGGGATGTCAGACAAACAAAATTCCACATGGTTGATTTCATCCATATCTAGCAGCGATACTGAATCATGCTAGCATTTAGACACCAATTTGGCACCTCACTGCCCTCTCGTGAAGCCAATACCACAGCCATCATTGGCGTATCACTCACCATCTGGTATGGGGGCTTCCTGCAGCAGTTATTAATGCACTCTGGTTCCTCAAACAAGGTGTAGAAGCTGCCACTGAAACCGGCTCCACATCCCCTCTAGCCATTGCCAGAATAGCCAGCACCTGGGCCAAAGCAGCGCCCAGTCAAGCGTCCGGAAAATTATTTGGATCAAACGCCACTTTGCTCCTCAAGGCGTATATAACGCTCTGCCAACACAAATGGTATCTATCTGACAAACCCCTCATGGCTATCGCATTGAAAGGCCAATGAGTATTATAAAACCGAAAACAGGATTTTCAACTGCAACACTTTCAGGCTCACCACACCAAGTTTCCTTTGATGTCAGCTGCAACAAGGTTGCATATGCAGGCAGCAGATTGCTGACTGCTGCTCCCACTTGACAACCACTAAATGCCCGCTTTGCGGAGGAAGCCAGTATTTAAATCCCAGGAGGCAGGGCTATACTGCCCAACACTCTGTTGCAGAAATAAATAAATAAAGCTCTCCGGGTAGATTTAGCAGTATTCCGTGTTCTCCGAGCAAAGTGGACTTGCGGCTGCCGACTGCTACTCCCACTTGACAACCACTTCGTCTCAATATGTTTAACCTAAGTAATGGTGTATATTTTTAGTACTGGGCGTTTGGCTCGACCCCAACTGATTGTTGGAGAAGGTGGTGGTGGGGGGAATGCATATGAAGGGTATGTATAGAAGGTGGGGGGAAAGGGGAATGATGCGTGGCACATGGGGGGGTAACAATCAGCTCTAAAGGATATCTGAAAGTAGGGGGAAGATGGAATGGCAGAAGGTGGAGGGAGGTTATAGGAGGTGGGGTTACCATTCGTGTGTGTGTGTGTGTGTGTGTGTGTGTGTGTGTGTGTGTTCTCTCTCACATGTGACTGAGCTGAGGCATTGGTTCCACGCCCCAGGGGAACCTGGCAGTCCTATCTGGGAATTCCTGAGCACAGAAATTGTAATACTACTTTTTGATAAAGCTCTTGTTGCATTTGCATTTGATCAGGCCTGAGGCTCACTCAGGTAGCATGCGTTGGGACTTATGAGCGCCGTCATTTACCACTGTGCCTATGGATGGAGCTTTGGGTCACATCCAATGGTCATCTGCTTTTAGAAATTGGGTTGCAATCTTGAGGTTCATGACCTCTGCGGCAGCTTCTGCACCTATAGACTGCTCTCGGTATACATAGCATGCAATCTACCAGCACTTTGAGTTGCAGTTCCAACTCCAAGTTGTACCACACAAAGTGCCCATATCCTACACATCTGACAAATGATTAAGAGGCAATTACTATTATTTAAATCCACAGTACATGGATTAGCTACCCATCGGCACAGAACTGGAGTACTATCTTTCAGGGTTTCTCAGAACACTCACCCTGGCAGATGTTTCTGGCCAGTGTTCACAGCAAAGGTTCTAGAGCCCATATGCTATCTCTGCATCAGCAGCAGACCAAATAGATACTCATCTGGAGAGAACCACATGTCTAGATCAAAGGGGTTCCCCAGAATGCCCTCACACTGTGCCAGGTGTACATAGCCAGTACATCTTCTAATGGTTTCACAGCCCCAGCTTTATCATCATGGATGGAGCTGCTGGTCTACCTACTCCCAATCATGGAAGCACACATTGCTTCAAAGGGCTTTGCATAACAACCTTGTACTCCCCTTGGTATCTGTAGCAAGCATGGCCACAAGAGCCCGACGGTTGTATTTCTGTAGAGAAGGAACAGCCCAGCTTGTGAATAGTCAGCAAAGGAACGAAGTCATGTATGGGTGGCATTTTCCAGAATGATGACACATCATGCCTGGGGTTAGCATAGCTCTCGAACAGGAATAGCTAACTGGGTAATGTGACGAATTACCCTAACTCTAAGATTTCTTCTCTTCCTCCCTTGGGGGAGACTCCCCCTTTGAGGCTAGAGAGGTGAGCCCGCTAACCAGAACCTGCTCTAGGGGTTTGAAAAGTGGGACCTCAGGGGGACAAGGACTCCCATTCACATTGGGAACTCTCTACAACAAAAGCAGTGTCTGCATATATGGGAATCCAAAAAGATATTTAATTCAGCCGTGAAACTTAAAGCAGTGTTGAAAGTGTCTTTACTTGGTCGGCGCAAGACAATGCTAGTTTGTCCGGGCACTTGAACACAAATGGATCCTGAAGTGAGAATAAAGGTATGATGCCCTTGAAGGGAGTCGGAGAGGAAGCGGTACGTAGAGGCGAGCCCCCAATGTGTAGACATCACTGAGGGGCAGGACCACACTTCACAGCTAAGCCCGCTGTAGGGGGGAATGATAGAGGATGAGGAGGAAGTTGACACTGCTGGTGAGGAAGAGAACCAGGTGGAGTTGATGAAACCAAGGCTGAGCCGAGACAGCCTTTTTTGGAGACATGATCACGGAGAAGCCGTGGTGGGCCTGGGGCCCAAGAAACTATGCTCTGTCCAGAATGCGAGGGAGGAACGAGTCCTCTGCTCGCAACGAAGAAAACGAACAGTAGAGAAATGCTGTGATGAGTGGACAGTGGCGCGCCCTCATGTCCAAAGGCGAAATACATGGAGAATGTCACTGCTGTTGAGCAGATGCCACCTCGCTGGAGCAGACTCGATGGCGAAGAAGGTACCTGGGTTGCTCATAGTGGAGGGAGGCGGACAGACCACAGGACAAAAGGAGACATAAGAAGCTTCCTTAAATACACAGCAGGAGCAGAATAGCCAAAACAGGAAGAAGGAAATGAGTAGCGGGGAGGGACACAGGAACCCCAGAAACCTGAGCATTGAAAATAGCCAATCGGCCCATAGACCATTGGTGTCAGGAAACCCAAGGGAACCAGAGGGGGCTCCATAAGACAATTGAGATACAAAGACAAGAGAAACGCAGAGAAGAACGCAATGCGAAGCTAGTAAAAGAAAATCCACCCAAGTGGTATAGAGGGATTAAGGAGTTCTCCCTCCACCTAAGGCACCTTGGACATTGGATCTATTCAGGAACTTGAGATTTATATTTGCAAAGTTGAAAGATTCCCTTCTTTTTGTTGAATTTTGACAAGCCCAAATATAAACCTCGAATCGGATTCCAGGAGGGACTTCTGGGGAACTCTGAGAGAAGTCTGAGTAGACGACTCCGAAGGCAGGATATTCTGCCCAACTTTCATTTGTTTTCTTAAGTAGTAGGGTGGGTTTAGAAGCTAGGTTTGGACAGAGGACACTGTTGTTATTTTGACTACTGACAAGCACCTTAGTATAGTTTGATGGGAAGGGAACTCCCCTTTTAGGAGTAGGGCTAGAAAGGTGCTTTTTATTAATATATGATGTGGTATTTATAACACGCCTGTACACAACAGTTTTTTGGTGTGAAGTTAAAATGTATAAACATGTCTTCTGGTCATAGTCCTTCTTCTGGCTTGGCACAGTAATCCTTAGCAAAGAGCTGCAGCTCAGAACTGAGTGCGAGGCAGTGGTTCCCCCCCTTTGTCCAACTAGTAGACCCCCCCCCCTTCCCCACCACTGCTTGGTGGATCTGTAAGTACTGATATTTTGAAGTCCTTCTGAGGGCATGACCCGAGAAGGTGGCATGCACAAAATGTGCACCACTTGCCTCATACTTTGTCGATGACACACCACTGTGTCATTCCGGAGTTTGGCCAAGTGGTCTGCTACTCGACAGAGTGCTCGATGGCGTAACGGCCACATGCAGTCCAGCTCTCCCAGGACGGTCCCGATTGCTTTCCTCCTGCTGGGACCCAAGCACAGGGTGTGGCCTGATGATCTCATTATCAAGCCTGGCAGCGCTTACGTTACCCATCTTCTCTGGGGGTGTCCAGCAGATGCCGCAGGCCCTGCAAATGATATTCCAGGCTGGACCTTTACACATTTCTGCCATTTTGCAAATTGCTCAAAGCTGATCTTCAGTGCCAGGCCTTCCTGAACTGACAGCTGCTCAGACAGCCTTGGCCCATTGTTCTAATTATTTTCATCTCTTGTTTTATCTCCAGCCTGTCATAATTGATATTTCCGTTTACTGGATAACCCAGATCACTGGTTAATTTGCTGCACCAGCTGTAAAATATTACTGTAACTTACTCAAACTGTGTTTGGTTGCCTGCCCTGCTGGCCACTCAAAGAGGAATGGGATGCTGTTGTGTTGAGAGTAAATGCCTAATGGAAGAAAGAGTGGGCTTTAATGAATGTTCTGTGTGTTCGCCAGTTGGGCTGAACTAGGTTGTGAGATGTGGTCACTGAGTGCCTGCTTTCTGGGTATCTTGACTCAAGAAGTGACAACAGGGGACCTGTGAATAAAGTTTAAGTATGCGGTAACCTGTAGTAACCCGTCTCATTTGTATCTTAAACCCTCATGTCCAGCTCCAACAGTAGGTAGAAGTAAAATGTAAGTTTCGGATTCATTTTTTCAGAAGACCCCCCAAATTGTCTCTTTTCCATCACCCTCTGGCCATCGTCGCCACTGCAGCTTTTAGTCATGACTTAAACATGTTTTATAACCAAAGTGGTCTTGCAGTGCTGATACCTTGTCTTTATAAATATGGGCACTGTGACCCTACCAGGGATACCCAGACCACATCCTAGAGTAAGGAAGAGTAGTAAGAATACATATAACAATAGAGACAGGACTACCGAAGCTATGAGATGCACTGAGGCCCAAAGGGAGTAGAACTGGGGGTGGGAGAAGAGGTGGTATTGCTTTGTGTGTATGTATATGTAATGTGTGATGATGGAAAATGGTCACGATTAAAGAAAATGTGCTATCTTCGTGCAGGCCAGTGTTTTCTTGCGAAGGCATTTTCTTTAGGAAACGAGTGAACCCTGGATGCATGGTGGACTCAAGAAGTGCTTGGGCTTTCCCTAGCAACATGCTGTCCAAAGCTGGTTAGGTCGCATTGATGGGCACACCCTGCTGTAACCTGCATTTATCAGAAGTGACGTAATCGAGCATTGGCTATGTGAGAAGTGAGTGCTGGTCATATGCAAGGGAAGCTGGGAAAGCGAAACCATACCATCATGGCGCCCTCATCGGGGCAAGATCAATGAAGTGGAGATGCTGTCATGAAGCGCGTGTCCTGATAGTGAAAGACTTGCAGCATCTAGTTTCGCCTTCCCCACTAACTCCACATCTTGCCCGTTCTACCCTTTCTGACACTGCTGTTTGTCGCCCTGCTTTTCATCATGTATGTCCAAGACTCCAGGTGCTCTAAAGGAGTGGGATGCAAGTGGAATTTCCCTAGAGTCACAAGAAAATGCCTCCATCTGCCCAGAGAAGTCATGTGTGCCTCCCCTTCTTCTAGAGGGAAATTCTAGTGAAATGCCATGCTCACATTGGGACTGTGTGAACCTGTTATGCCAAAACACATGCACAACCAGGGCATGCAAACATATGCCCGCTGCATGTGCATCTCCGACTTCATGCAGAGAAAATCTGCCCATCAGGGCAGTGCCCAGTCCCACCGCACCAAGAGGACCCTGAAGCAGACTCAGCAAAACAAGCCCCTTTCGTAAAGGGAAGGTATGAAAGGCACTGTCCTGATGGGAATAAGACAACCATATCCTGAAGTAGCCTTCAGAAGCAGATCAAAAGAAAAACAATCTTTCATATTGGTGTGTAACATGTCATACATGGGGATACATGGGTGGAAAATCTCAGCAGTGTAAAGCAGATCCATTCATTATCGTGCATTCTATGGATTCATAACACCATATAAAGGCAAGGAAATGAAGAGTGACCATTATGGAAACCGTTAAGAGGACAGGTTGTGAAAGGAAAATGGTTCGATGTGCCTTTCCTGGATGAAATCCTCTACGGATCAGCAAGGCGTGAGCAGGAATTAACTCGAGGGACTTGGCCAACAGTCACATAAGGGACCACACGTACACCACACCCGCATTAATCACAAGTGAGATTGCTCCTGGATGCTCAGCCACATGGAAGGTAATATAATTCGGCTCTGGTGAAGGAGGGCTACAAGGCATCCGGGAGTCATACGAGACGATGTCTGGACTGTAGAGCTCACCCCAAGCCATGCCAGAGTTCAGCAGCCTGTGCAGAGAACTGAGCAGATGGAGAAGAAAAGGTCCACCACGAGTCCACAGACCACCATGCCCCGACCCCCAAGACATGCTTCAAGCCTCCGGAAGCGGCTCAAGACCTTGCTTTCTTTCTGCCTTCTTTCTCGCTTCCATGCTAACCTACCCGTGTGCTGTGTTGATTGGTGACTTGGTACCCTCAGGCTCACTGGGTACCAGGCTTCCCCCTTGACCAGTCCTACAGCCCCCCTTGCCTCCTTGCACTTCCAGTGCCACATTGCTGTGTCAGCACGTATTCAGAGCCATTCTGTCCTGACAGCACTTCTCCCTTGCCTTTCCGACACACTCTTTTTTCCCCCCCATCCTGCACTTCCTTGTCCCACTTGCACGATCTGAATGTCACAAGGCCTAGTAAGATTGTTTGTGTCGTCTTCCCTCTGTTCCCCCCTCCATACCCCTTAGCCTTGTCACACCTAGAAACACTTGTGTACAGGCGCGTTATAAATATCTTATCATAACGTAAGCCTAGTGCCCATGAAAGAGGAGAAACCAGTGCAACACTTGAACAACTCAAGGCCCAAGAGTGCAGCCACTACACTTTCCTGGGCTGCTCATGTGGGCTTTATCTGCCATATGACCAGGCTACACAGGGCACGACCACTGTATGTGTAAGTTATATAGTTAGTAAGACTCAGTAGAGAGAAATCTAAAACCCTTTATATATTTATATTGTTATTCTGTGATAAGTGTGTTTATTGTACCTTTTGTAGAATCGATATGGTTGTAATTGGGCTGGCAAAATTTAAGATGGGTCCATGTAAGTGAAATTAGATTCTTTGTGTTAAGTAACCCTAACTTTGCCTGCACACTTGATTCTACACCCCTGCCCCCCCTCTTCTCCTTGCAAGCACACAGACCGTGCTTGCTAAGCAAATTGGCAATCTGCTGTTGTGAATGGCACAGCAAGGAAAAAACCTATTTTTCTTGTTTTGTGCAATCGCATAGCCTGAATAGTATGAATAGTACGTTGGCCAGAAGCGAATCGCATCATGTGACAAACATTCCAAACCATGAAATCTCAATGTGACCATTGTAAGTACATTTTGTAATTGCCTGCCATTTTCTTTCTTTAATGCTTTGCAGATATGTTCTGTGCTTCAGACCCACACACGGTGCGAGGCCACAGCTTGAACTCTGAATGCTAACGTAGACAGGAATGTGAAACTCTGCAGAAATGCATTGTTGTTCTTATTCGGTAAAGCCTTGAAGCTGTGTAAAAGCCGCGACTAATCAGCAGCCCAGGTGCCAGCCTTTCTTGAAGGCGGTGCTGTAAAAGGAAGTTAAATGAGAATGATATACATCTAATGGTGCTCCTTCACGAAAGATGGTATTTTCTCTGCTTCAGAACTGTCTGACCCTTGTGTGATGTGGTCTCGTTCCTCCGCATGAGATGGGGGCCCAGTCTTGCTCTGCTGGTTAACTATTCTCTCCTCCTCCCCCCCCCCCCCAGGTGGATGTGAAACAGAATCAGAAGAAGTTGGTGGAGCAGCTGACGATGCTGCTGAGTGGAGCCCCCGGTCCCCCTGCCCGCAGGCTTATTGCCAAGAATCTGGGCCTCTTGTACAGCATCGGGGACACCTTCTCTGCCTTCCAGACCATCGATAAATGCAATGAGCTTATTCGTAGTAAGGACGACTCCCCCAGCTATCTGCCCACCAAACTGTGAGTGACTGCTGTATTGTTTCTTAGCGCACACTTAACACTGTTTTTTGAATGACTGTTTAGTACATGATATCTGTCCTACCTAGAATTGCTTTGCAGTATGTGATCATGTGGAACAGTACCTGTTTTTTTTTTCTCCCAACTTGTGCTCTTCAAACTATCTCCCCAATGCTGCTTCATTTTTGAGGAACTTAAAATACGAGCAGGCTTATACAGCTGAATCGTGTGTTGTCCAAATAAATTGGCATGAACATGTGCAGAAATTTAAAAACTAGGCAGAGAATTTTAAATGCAATCCTACTTTTCACGGGAAGCGACTGGAGCGATTTATGCATGCAGGTCACTAAATCTGATCCTGAAAGGTTAATTATCAGTCGCACTTGTTTTTTTTCAACTTTCTGTAATTGAGTGATCTGCAAATGAAGAATTCCCAAATGCAGTTAATTACAATAGGCCAATTTAGAATTGAGCAGGAAAGCAGCAAGTTAAGGATATTTCTGGTCATCCTGAACTTGCTGGTTCTTTCTACTCCCACCTGCAAGGCTAAAAACCTTGGGGTCATCTTCGACTCTGCACTCTCCTTCTCCCCTCGCATCTCTGACGTCTCTAAGGAGTCACACCTCCTTAGAGGTATTCTTCCTTTCCTCTCCTTCCCCCAGAAGCTCACTGTCTCCAGTGCCCTGGTCCTCTCTAGGCTGGACTATTGTAACAGCCTCTATCTAAATCTGCCTACCTCTACTCTCCGCCCTCTGAAACTTATCCAGAACAGAACTGCAAGACTTGTCCCTGTCCTCAAGCCCAGGGATCGTATCTCTCTAGGACTGAAATCTCTGCACTGGCTTCCAGAGGCTGCGAGGATCAAGTTCAAGACCCTCTGCATTGTACACAAGGCCTTCTGGGGCCGCAATACATTCAACTCTCTCTTCCTAAATATCTTTGCTCATCCGCCTCCAACTCTCTCAGGGTCAGCCGCTTCTCCAAGCAACGAGTTGGTGTCAGATCACTCTCTTCGACAGGGGCCTCTCTCTGGAACAGCCTTCCTGCCTCCCCGAAACTCGAGAACGATCTCCGGTTCCGGAAGCACCTCAAAACCTTCCTCTTTGCTTCTGCTTTCTCTCCCCCTCTCCCCTGCTGATTTCCTGACTGAAACTGCTATGGTTACCTGGCCACCCTTTCTGATCTCTGGCGCAGGCCCCGTCAATTTCCCACCTGCACTGCTTCCCTGGCAACACCAGCACCTGGGGACCGTTGTTCTGTATCCCTACAGACCCCCTACCAGCACTTACGTCTGCCCTTCCTTGCACTTGCCACCAGCTGGCGTTTATTTATCTTATTTATTCCACTTTCCCATGTACTGCACTTTCCCCTCTCCTCTCCCCCGCGCACTTTTCCTCTCCCCCCCCCCCATGAAATTGGGCGATTTGAATGGCACCTGGCCTAGTAGGATCATTGTCTGTCCTCCCTTTGTTTCCCCCGCTTGCCTCGTCGCGCCTTGAAACACTTGTGTATAGGTGCGTTATAAATGCCATATCATACCATCCTATCCTATCCTATCCTATCCTATGGGATAATCCTCAGAAGTGAATGGAGTTTATAAAAAGATGCTTTCAGAAGTTCATTTGAGAATTTGTCAAGTTCCTGATACAGATATAAGTCTAGTTTTTAAACTTTGGTAACAAAACTAGTAGGCAATACAACAAGGAAACGTGGAGGGCAGTGATGCTAAGGGCAACACATTTTGTTGATTGGGTTCAGGAGGATAAACCCAGTTTTGTCAGATTCCGCTGCAGCCCAGTAGCTAACATTCAATGCTCTACTATATCAAGACTGCTAATGAGGCTTTCCATTTCAGTGTCCGAGCCGTTAACTTTCCAATGAATATTCAAGTTTGTGGTGTGGAAAGCATGTTGGTTATACTTGTCCTCTACTGTGTGTTCCTGCCAAATGATCACAAGGTTTGGGGTACTTTGAAAACCTCTGAATTCTACTTTTCTAGCATATCCCTTTCTGTGTGCTGTTACTCCTGCTTTTCCTCCATTCTTTCTCTGCTGCCTCTTTATTCAAGATCCTATATAAACATCATTCTGTACTTTGTCCTCTCCCTTGCAGTGCAGCTGTGGCGTGCCTGGGTGCACTGTACAAAAAGCTGGGCAGGTTGTTGGGGAACTCCTTCATGGACACTGTGGGAAACATGTTGAAGGCCATGAAAAGCGCAGAGGTAAGTGGTCGCAGATGTAAGAGTTAACATATAATGTGGACTCCTGCCTTTTTTGTGAATTTGTGCCGATTTGCCACTAATGTGGGCGCAATTGTGAGATGCCAGAACAGTGGTATCCTGTTGATATTTCTTTGCACTCGTCCCCCTACTGCCCACATGCACCATTTTACTGAGAAAGGGAGACTACTGTGCCTTTGCCAACAGTATATACCCAAGCTTTGTCCATTCTCTAATGGTTGCAGAGTTGATCTCCAGCAAAATGTGTTCCATTACTTAAATAGGGAGCCATTCAGAGAGCTGGCCCACATGCAATGATGGTTTGAAGATTGGATCCCACAGGTGAGGACTGGGAGAGAGGGCCCATGTTTCATAAGGCAGGTCCTGCTGCTCTGATCTACTTTCTGTATCTACTTTAATGCTGACCTCAAGTCTGAATCTAGAAGACACACAGGGGGCATCCTCCACAATGGTCGGTAGAACCCCAGATCCCCCGTCCCCTCCATTTTATTGTCAACAATATTGGCGAGGGGTTTGAAATGGTTCTTGGGTAAATCACACAGCCTGACACCCGTGTCATCCAACTTGCCGGTATCGACCAATAATCAATTCTCGAATGGGCATCATGGACCAATGAATAATATGTAAATTCACGTACCACGGGGTTACGGTTTCTCCACACATCCACAAGCTCCACCTGTATCATAATCTGGTGTATCATACGTCCAGCCCCTGTGAGATCCTGTTAGAAGCCTCTTGAGCGGTCTAGCATACAGTCAATATAGCGTTAAAATCGGCCCCCGTCCCAACAGATTATCAAGGTGGTATCCCCTCCCAGTAGGAATTCCATAAAATGCAGGGTCATCAAATTTGGGGTCATAGGCCTTGAGCAATACAACTTTCACACCAGAGATCTTCCCCCACAGAATGACATATCATCCCTGAGGGTCAATACTGCGGTTATCCTCCTGGAAGCGCAATGTATCGTAGTGAACACCCCTCTAGCATGTGATGAGTAGTCAGTGTATCCTTTTCGATCCCCCTCAACCAGGTGCAAACCGCCTGTTTATCATCCCCTGTGCAGGAGTTTCCTGTAACATCACAATCTGTGGGCCGTGGCGTTGTACATATGCAAGGATCTTCCTCGCATTGATAGGCTTATTAAGTCCACCAACATTCCATTTTAAAAAGGAGATTCTCTCACCCATTAGTCAAGCTTTTTGCATATAACATATGTATCGCACCCTCCATGTTCATAGATTTGTACTTGTTTTACCTGTCCAGTGATATGTCTGCTGAGTTTGAAACCCGAACATTTCTACTTCTCTTCCACCCAACAACCCTCACCCCAAAATGCCTTCATCCCCACCCACTGCAACCCCCCTCGCTCAGCATCTTCCCCAACTTGATGATGTCGTCCCTTTTGAACTGTGGTAACTTTCTGGGGTACGTCCTGAGCAGCCATGGTGTTCCGCTGATGTCGTTGTTGCCATGCCCTGGCAATTCTTAAAATAACAGTTCTGGGTGCTTATAATCCAGATCCTGTCCCTAGCAACCAAGTGTTGGATTCGTTCTACAAGTACCCTCAATATTCTGCGCTGCTTCCTGCCCGGCACCAGGGTTGTGGTTCTGCTCTCCGTGGCGGCAATGGGATCGATGCCTCTACAAAAATGCGCCCAGCCTCATTGATGTACTCGTAATTTTGCTGGAAAAATGAGAGCGTGAGGTACTTGGCGCAATCTCAGAAGCCTCTTAACAGCGTCAAACTATCTTCTCTGAATCTGAACCCAGCGGCAAAATCACGATATATATGGACTGTAGCGTCTTTAAAACGGAGCATGCCCTGCTCTCCGGATGCCTTTACGATATAATCCCCTTCCGTGTAATTGAGAAGTCTCGCAATTATGGTGCGGGGGTCCTGGCTTGGGGACTGGGGCCAGCATGCGGTGCGCCCTCTCTATCAAGAAATGCGGTGCCCATTTCTCAGATCCAAACTATTTTGTGAGGAGGTGCACCACATACGGCTTCATTGGCCCTTTTACAAGCCGCCTGAGGGACCCCTACTATGCGTACATTATTCCGTCGCAAGCGGGACTTCAAGTCGTCACATTGGCCACTTATTTTCAATTCCGTCTGCATGGCTGCTGTGGCGCGGTCATGCCAACCCACTGTATCCTCTACTTCCCCAATTCTGGCCTCTGCTTCTGTTATGTGGCCATTCTCCTTTTCCAGCTTGCATTTTAATGAACTAATGGTTGCTTCCACATTGTCCAGCTTGCTATTAACTGACAGGAAGCCAGCCTGCATTGCTGCCATTAATTGATCTTCTCGGGCCTCATTGCGATGAACATCTGAGGCATCTTCCTGCTTGGAGGTACCGGGCCGTAAAGTCTAGTTGGTGTAAGAGTCCATGGGGCCTTTCTTCCACCCAGCCCCCTTATACATCTTGTGCATCCCAGCAGTCCTATATTTGGTCACTTGTCAGGGGACTCCTTATAATGTCACGGGATCCGGCCTTGCAAGCTCAGGTGGTCCACCTATAATGTGGTTTTCACTTACTATATAGCCCAGTCACCAATTGCCAGTAGTGCCACGCAGCGCAAGGGCACCACGCTGCAAGTGACAAGTCATACAGGGCCTGGTATTTGGGCCGCTGGTCTATTTATACTTTTTAACTGTGTAATCGCCTCATCTATGGCATCACCAATCGGCAGGGGCATCCCCCAGTCTCGGCACAAGCCCCGGCAACCAGTCCCCAATCCGGGATAAATACCTGTGTCCAATGTTGTGGAGCAGAGACACTGGGCAGCCCGCTCCTCACCGTCGCATTGCAAAAGGATCCTATCTCTGGGGGGACCTCACATCTCCAACATCATGTGTGCTCAGGAGCCCACAATTGCTTTCAGCCAGAACTGCTAAGGATAAAGTGCTAGCCGCCTGATCACTGCTGCAGCCCAGATCAGAACCGAGCCACGCATCTGCCCACGGGCCCCGTACACGTCAGTATTGAGTCCTGGGATCTGCCACAACCGCAACAGTCCAATGCCTCCCGTCACTGTGGAGGATGAAGGAGGCCGGCGGGAGCAGGGAGAAGGTGCAGACAGGCGAACACCACATCTGCGGCTGGGCCCACCTGCATATCCCTTGTGGCCGCAGTCCGCCGCCGTCCCCGAGTCTGGGGATCAGCAGTTATTCCAGCAGGACTCCGTGTTGATTCTGGGTCTTGCGTCCAGCAGGCTAACGGGCGGTTCTGCGGGCCTGGACTTACCGCCTCAGCGGGACACTCCTCCAGTTAACCAGTCCCCACCACACACTGAGCTCACAGAGACGCCCCGGGCACCTGGAGGCAGACAGCGGGCGGGATCGCAGGAAACTCTGCGGGATCGCAGGAAACTCAGCTGTATCTCTGTCGGCACATACAGTGCTGCCAGGCCATTAAAAAGCACAGGTTTCGAACCACAGGAGCCCCACACTCTGCGCTACACTTGTGTGTGATTTCCAGCCGGTTCTCAGCACCCAGGAGGATAATTATGAAAAGAAAAGTATAACGTCGGGCCGTAGTTCTCGCTCAGGTCGCCATCTTCGATGCTGCTCAACAGCGTCCCCTCATACCCCTTCTTTTTACACCTTTTCCCCATCCTACCATATATAGCATTCAAAAAGACTGCCCCACCCCCCCTTTCTGACACAAACACTTTCGCACAACACTACTGACAACGGACTAACACCCGAGCGGTTTACCTGACATGTCCCAATACAAGGGTCAGGCATGGTCAGGCAATTAAATAGAATCACACATACTTGTCTGCCATTACCCTTCCCCACAGGGATAAAAGGTGGAGCACGAAAACACAGGACGAGCAAGGCAGACCGCACAACGTGAGAGCTAACTCTGCACTGCAGTTCAAGAGGAGGAGAAAGATGGCGCATACTGAGGGGGTGACCAGGAGAGAAGCGACCTTGCCCTTTCCGACCAAGGCCCATGAATCCTCCACAGAAGGAATCGTAAGGCTGTAAACAATAGCCAGCGTGTGTTGCAGCAGAAGTCTACGGTACACTAGACCCTCCTCCGCTGATAACCAAGCCGGGGAGAGACGCTGGGCTCTGTGGTACCAACCTTGACTCGAAGGAGAAAGAAAGCCAAGCAGTTCATCACAGCCGGTGAGTTGAGGGGAGAGTCGATAAGAAACCAAACTGTGTAAAATGAAAAGTAGCAAGCGGCTAATTGAACTGTGAAAGGCTTAAAGAGCTATTGATGTAAAAGGGGAAAACAAGCAGCAGAGGAGTCTGACACCACGTGGGTGTTTACGCAAGAAACTCTGGGCGATTACCCCATTATTGAAACTACCAGTACCAGAAGGCCTTGGGAAAGGCGAGAAGAGGGAGTCCTGTAAAATCCTCTGTACAGTCGAAAGTCTTTCACCAACAGATGGATGTGAAGTGAAGGGAAATTAATCTTGCTTGGTAAAATTAGCGAATGAACAGTGTGACGGGAGTGAACCCTACTGAGTGAATATCCACAGTGAATTGTTTGAAAATACATAGACTTGTGAAGTAAGAAAAGCCTTTGTGAACCCGAAGGAGGGAGGCTGACATCTGAAAGGGGTCCGAGCCCGAGGAGGGAGATCCATGTGTGGAAAGTCATCACCCCAAATCAATTTTGAAAAGTGTTTTTTTTGTTGGTTTAAACCCATCAGTCCCCGGCGGCAAGACATTTTTTGACAGAAGAGACTTAACCACCGGATGCCCTGATTGCTGAAAGCAGAACTGTTAGCTTGTGCTGGGAAAGCTCGAGCATGTGCTGTGCTCCAAAGTCCCACCTTGTCTCGTGCTGAAAACATTTGGAAGAGAGACCAAAAATATTGCGTCCTGACTTATCCTTTTGTGAACACTTCTTTCTTTCTTTAAGAACGTTATTCCACACTTCTTTTTGTATTTAGCGTAAGGATTGGCAATATTATACATAATATATTATTTTAGTATAGGCCCTTTTTTATTGGACACCACACCACTAGGACTGCATATTATTTTTTGATGGTCGATTCTTGCTCCCATCTTAGATTTAGGTTTAGATTAGGCTTTTTTCCACCCTGCATTTCCTGTTTAATAAACACCCTTGAACTGTGATCACTTGTGTCTGTCTTTACTGTTGCTACCATGTGTTGCTTACAGAACATAGTACACATTTATACAAACTCGTAAGTTCGACCCAAATATTGCTGTCCAGAGAGTTTGTTTTTGAGCAGTTTGCTTACCTTTTGTCCACTTTGATCCTGTGACATGTTCCTATGCTTTTAGAAGTCCACTTACACAGTAAACTGAGTGTATTTGCATGTTTAACAATATACCTCTGAGCACTGTCATCTAATCCGATTCATTCATAGAGGCAATGGTAGATAAATCAGATAAAAATGATTTTGCTGCTGCTGGCTCCTTTTCGCTTGCTGATCTCGGCAGCATTGTTTCTGCTGGTGCGATCGTGCTTAAGGGCGGGACCTCTAGGGACAAACGGGTATATAGGAATGGGATTGAGTTAACGATTAACTGTTCAGCCTATAGAATTTGAGAATAGAAAAAACATATATAGCTTGGGCTGAGTTTTGCCTGCTGGACAAAAACCTGGGAGGGTGCTGATTAAACTGGAGAGCTGAAAAATAAGGCGAAACTTGACCCTAACCTTGGAAGGAGTAGGTATCTGCCATAGTGAGTTGCTACGAACTGGCGATGCACAAAGTGGCTTCATCAATAGCTGTCATCAGTTGTTCACTGGCTCCAGTACAAATTGCTAATAAACCCAGGGAAGGGAACCTTGCTCTGCAGAGTCAGAAGCATGTCTGAAATCTTTGTACAATAAGGGTTGGTTTCTAGACTAATCCTAGGGTACAACTGGTCGTTCTCATCTGAAACGTTGGCTTGTGGCTGTCTAACAAGCTTGGGCACTGGGTGCATGTTTGTACGGGCTGCTTCTTGGCCACTTGTTGCTTTTGCTGTGTGTTGTTTTTTTTATTATTCACAGTTGTCAATCATTTTTTTTTCCAGTCCCAGGGGCGATATGAGATCATGCTGAGCTTAGAAAGAATACTCAGTGGGCTAGGGTCTGCAGCAGGGCCCTGCCACCGAGATGTCTACAAAGCTGCACGCTTGTGCCTGACAGACCGATCCATGGCTGTGCGATGTGCTGCTGCCAAGGTACGAGGGGTGTATGCTCTGGGGGTCTTGTGTCTTTCTCCAATAACAGGTTCTCCAAAGCTTCATAACATTTAATTGGAGCATGGTTTAAAAAAAAAAGTTGTTTTGCGCTGGTAATGATTTTACCTTCTGCTAGTTTTCCCATCGCTTAACATTTTTGGAAGCAGGACGGTTGTCCTGGTATTTGTGAGATGCTTTCAAGACCTTGAAGAGGAAGTGACATCAGTGGAGGAGAGGAAGTGCAGTCTGCAGATCCCTAACCCTAGCAAAGGGGGGGAAAAGTAAAAGGTTGTGTTTTCCTTTACTACTTACCTACTGATCGTGCCAATTCAAGAGTAGTAGTAGTACTAGAAGTAGTAGTCCTACTATTGGTAATAGTACTACTTTCAGCAGTAGAGTCCTCACCAGCCGCATTATCACTGCTACCACCAGTGGTACTTTTAGCATCAATAGTTTGACCAATTCTTCTAGTAGTTCTACCAATAGCAGTACTCCTATATGTAGTACTTCTGATACTAGTCTTATTTATACCATTGCCAGTAACCATTGGACTACTACTGGCAGTAGTAGTGCTACTCTTAATGCTGTTTTAGTAGTACTAGTACTGCTGCTGCTACTACTGGGAGAAGTAGTCCTTGCACTTGAAATATTAGGCTTACTACCAATGCCAACAGTAACCGGGCTACTATTGGCAGTAGGGTTGGCACTACTGCTACCAACACTAATGTAGATATAGTAATAGTGCCACTACTAGGGCTACATCTGGCAGGTGTGACAAGGTCAGTAATCTGGCCTTGTTAGAAGGGGATAGGAGCCCTTTTCGGTCTTCAGTGGGAGGCTTGCCTGGGTGTAAACCAGAGCCAGTCTTAGCCGACAGGGGTATGTTGGCAGTCAGAGGGCCCCAATTCCTGTCTTCTCCCCAAAATCCTGTATGTATATGAATGGCCCCATGTTGCGTCACCACAGACCTTGAATAGGAAATGCTTGGCAGTGCTTTCCTTTCCATTCCAGGTGACCTCCGACATCAGCAACCTGGGTGGACCGCCTTCAACAGTGTAACCTATCGGAGCCTAAGACCGATCATTCTGGTCAGCGGAATGAGTGGGCTACAGAGCATAAAACAAGATCTGCGAGAAACGCAGCGAACTGCCAAATGTCAACAGCACACGCTGCATTCCAGCTGCCAAAATGGAGATGTACACCCGCAGCCCTTTGCAAAACAACACCAGCTCTCAGAACTCCCCTGGGATTCCACAGCAATGCGGTACATTTGCAGCATGTCCATCAGCCATGTGAGAAAGGGGTGGGGCTTAGCAGCTTATTTGTAAATGCTGACCATTGTAACACCTCCCAGGCAGGGTAAGTAGGGTCAGATTGGTCAGGACCAGAAGTCCAATGAGAGAACGAAGGAGAGGATAACAATGGTGACCTGAAACGGGAAGGGTATGGGTTATTCAGGTGAGGTCAGAGGAGCCGAAGATGGGAGACCAAGAGACCAGCAGCAGGAAGGACTGTCGATTGCAGTGTGGAGGCATTTTGTAGAAAAGGAAAGGTATTGGTTGGTGAGGACAAGTGGTACTGTGTGGTGAGTGTGCGAGCAAGGTGAGTGACAGTAGTAGAGGAAGTGTAGAGAGTGTGAAAAGTGATTGTGAGAGTAAAAGGATGGGAGATTGAGTAGGAAGTGGGATGGAATGATAGTACTGTGGAGAGGGAGTGCAGTAGTAGTTAAGCGAGGGGGATAGTAGGAGAAAGAGTAATAACATTGCATGGTGGAGGGTGGTGGCAGAAAGAGAGGGAGACATCAGAGGCACAGGGAAGGATGAAGTAGGAAGAGGAAGGAGGGAAGGGGGGGTGGAGTTGGACGGAGGAGATGGGCAACGGCAGGAGGATAGCCGCACAAGACGGGGAGAGTAACATAGGGCATGAGAGGAAGAGACCGTTGAGTTGAGCGTCTGAAAGGCACACGCCTACAACCAGTTTAAGACCCAACCACTACAAGGGTGTAGGACTAGCCTAGGAAGTCTCGGTGGGAGCTTAGATAAAGCAGTCTCCTTTAGTCCATCCCCATCAGCCTGCTAGAAATGAGATGATAGGGAGAAACAATCAGTATATACTAACCTGGGGAGTAGCGACGCCTGGGAGGTTCTGATGTATTCTAGACGAGAGGGGTTTGGGTGTGGGGGGGTGGCAGCCTTTAGAGCCAGTGAAAGAAAAAACAAATTGTTGAGTTGGTGTGTTCTGTGGCCATCTGTGAGGCAGTAATACTACTAATTAAACTGGTAGTACTTTTATAATCGTGGTAGTAGTGCTACTGGGTGTATTGCTGCTAGTATTGTTCTATTTCTAACAATAGCAGCAGAGCTAATACCCTCTGTAGCTTTCATATAAGTAGTACTGCTAACTGTACTAATAGTGGAGCTACTGCTACTGCCACTGCCACAAGTGGTACTGCTACTACCACTGCCAATAGGGATGCTGCTGCTGCTGCTACTGGTAGTGATAGAAGTACTAGTTATACTCTTTTTATTCAGAAAGAAAAATACTACTCACAGTAGCAGCAGAATTACAGGTAATAGTTTGAGGACTGCTGCTGGTAATAGAATTGCAACTGTTGTTCATAGTACTATTACTACTAATGGTAGCATTATCCCTTCCGGTAGTACTGATATTGGGGGCATGATGAGTAGGTTAAACGTTTTCATATGTAGTACAAAGAACATGCAACTTTTTTTTTTATTTTTCTCTGTGGCTCCCATAATGTATCAGCAGTCTACACTTCCTCTCCTCCTCTGATGTCACTTCCTGTTTGAAGCCTTGAAAGCAGCATACAATAAAGAGGGGACCATATCAAGGAAAATGGCTACAAACATTGAAAACAGGAGGTGGGAAAGTTTTTTTTCCGATTGAGCGGTTACGAACAACATGTGTTTGTGAATAAGGAAAGTCCCCTTTAAAACATAGTCCCTTCTACCGTTTTTATTTTGTTTGTTTAAATAAAAAAAAAGATAAAATTGTACACTGGCTCTCTCATGGCGAGAAAGCTACCCCCTCACTTTAGGTTCTGAGACTATTGTGAGGGAACATTGCGAGGTGGACAACTGCTGGTTGATTGATCAAAATATGCAATTTTATTAAAATAAATATATTTAAAAATCCCTTACTATCCCTACCCTGTATAAGGAACTCATGGTGGCAACAGTAAAGATGGACACAAGTGATCACAGTTCAAGTGTGTTTATTGAACCTTATAATGGGTGAGATGAACGCCTGATCTAAATCTAATATGGAAACAAGCTACGACCATAAAAAAATAGTAAGGCAGTCCTAGTGGCATATTGTCAAAGAAAAAGGGCCTATACTAAAAAAACTATTGCCAATCCTTACTAGTAGTTACAAAAGAGTGTGGGATAATGATAGTCCGGATGGTATGGCTGTGTCTCCTTTCCCCACGTTTGAGGCACGGGACAAGGTGGGACTCTCGAGCACAGCACACTTCTTGGTCTCGACAGCACAAGGTTTACAGTTCAGTTCCACGATATCAAAACCCCTTTAGAGGCTAAGGGCCTGATTCATGGAGCATTTTCCTATAGGATTGCGCCATTATAAAACGCTTGTGTAAATCAGGCCTTAAGTCTCTTTCCTGCAAAAGTCTCTTGCCTAAGGTTTACTGATTCAATGTAACAAACCAAAGTTCTCTGTGATCTTGCATCTTGGGCAATTGTTCTTTGCCCCTGGGATCTCCCTCTTCTGGGCTTGGATTCTCCTTACAAAAATGGGCCTCCCTTCGGCGGGTTCACTACAGCCTTTCTTCAACACAGTTCATATAGTCCTAATACAGTTCATGTAGTGCTCCGTTTTATCATTTTTTTTATTTCCATTAAAATTAACTTTATTCAGCCTCTGGGCCAAGGCTTTGCGTGGGACACATTTCTTAATAATTATTACAACAATGCAAAGAAAAAAGAAAGAAAACAAAGGAGAAAACAGCACCCTCCTTGAGTGCCACAAAACAAATCTTCTATCAAAGATTCAGTACCACCAACCTCGAGCCCCTTTTAACTCCCAAATTGCTGGGGGCCCAAAAGGGTACGGATCGCCCCAGAAAGAGGTCCATTGCTAATGGAATCACCAGGGAGGGCCGCAAGACCAGAGTTGGGGGTGGGCGGGGGGCTGGCTACAATCCCACTTCTTTGGGTCTGCCCATGCCAATTGCATTTCCTCAGGACATCGCTTGCCATGTGATCATCCCTAAAGACCAATTTGACTGAGTCGGCAGGCCATTCATTAGTCAGTCTGGTACACTCCACCATAGTGTCCTTGCTCGCAAGAGCACAGTCCCCTACAGAGTGCAACCAATGGAGGCATTTGTTCAGAAGGGTATCCCTTGGTTCTCTTCTATCAAGAGGCAATTTTGGTACCCCACGAAGAAACACAGTGGCTCTTCTAGGCCCTTCATGGGTGTTATGCCTGAGCATAGGCCTCCCTGGGCAAGGGTTGTGTGCATTGGTTGTCCTCCCAACTGGACGCTTGATGCCCTGGTTCCTCGGGACATGGTTCTCTAAAGGTGGGGGCTCAAACCCTGGAGTAGGGGCCTTAGGGGACTCTCTGGGTACATTTAAAATTGGAGGTTGGTCAGCATCTGGTTGCCTCTTCAAGGTTGGGGCATTTGGGGCACCAGAAGCAAAAGAAGAATGAGGACACCGGGTATATGACCCTGCGGCAGCAGTTGGACCTAAGCCCCTAAGGCCATCCTCCGATGGATCCTCTCCAGCACTCCACACCCCTCCCTCCCCCTTGGTCTCCGTCACACCCTTAATCAAAGCCAATAGTAGTTTTAGGCCAGTTCAGAAAGCACGGTCATGGGAGCAGCCTGGGGTAGTGTTGGGTTCTGTGGGTGATGAGGCTGGCAGGGACCGATTCCCTTGGATAGTGGGGTTAAGCGTAGGCAGGAGCTACTTCCCGATAGTGCAGCTGACATAGACTTGCTCCAAGTGCTGAAGGGAGGACTGAAAGGATGCTTTCCCTTACAAGTTCCTTCTGAGCCCAGGTCCATTGGATCCACTGCCGGTGGGACGGAAGAAGATGGAGGGTGGACAATCTCAATAGCTGGTGCCATCCATGGATCAGGGACCAAACAAGTAGTACCAAAAGCGGGCTTTAGTGACAGCCCAGAAGATGAAAATGGCAGAACTGGCGCCAAAGGAGGGGCCAATGAATCACAGCCCCCAGTGAGTTTGACTATGCCAAAGGTGATCCTCTCACAGCCATTGCCCAGTATATCAAGGAGATGGGCCCTACGGTAAAGACTCCCTCCAGGGGGTAACAGATTAGCATTGGGCACATGTTCATCTAGATTTATGCTTGGATGGGTAATGTCAGGCAAAGGGTTCAGGGCAGGGCCTTGGATAGTCCCATGAGGTAGTGGGAAAAACTCCCTATTGAGGCTGTGGGTGCTAAAGTTTTCGGGTGCTGACACCCCTGTTGCCCCCCCCCCATCCCCCAGGTCACAAATAGACACTGAGACAGGTGCTCTATCTGCGTGGGGACCCACAGAGTGAACTCAACTTCCCTGGCACTTCCCCTGCACTCTGCTTGGCAACCTCCCCCCCGCCCCCTCTTTTCTTCGGCCCGCTTTGAACTTGCGGTTCGCTTTAAAGTCTGAGGGGCCTTGCAGATTGGACAAAAGAACAGATTTGGAGAGAAAGCGGGGGGAGGGGAAAGGAGTACAGGGCGCAGCTCAGCTCCCAAATGTTTGTCTCAACTTCACCATGGTCCAAGTCTGTGGGACACTTGGGGTCTGCTGTGCTATTACCGTGGAAGCTCCACTGGCAGATTCCAAACACTACAGGCGGGAGCAAACACCCGTGCCCTTGCTTCCCGCGGGCTTACACCCTCGCGGTGAAGCCCGCTGTGTTTGTTCTGTTGGGGTGGGTTGCAGCCAGCAGTAGGAGGAGGAGGGGGAAAAAAGACTTACAGGGTTTCTTTCTCTTTAGCTTTCTTTCGGCATCCCTCTGTCGGGTTCACACTTGTCAATTATCACAGTTCCCAATCGTAGTGGAAAGCGGGGTTCCCTTGCCCTAGCTTTCCTCTGGCAATGGGTCAGAGACTTTCGATTGTATAAGGTATTTGACTTGACCCTTATAGGACCACTCTGACACCTCACCCCACCCTTTCCTAGGGCCTTCAGGTTGTTTTAGTTCCACAGACTGGTCCCGGTCAGAGGCTTTCGAATGAGTGCCCACGTGGCGCCGGACCTCTCTGTACCTGGACCTCAACTGGGCTTTCTTTAAAGTTCAAACATACACACAAGTCTTTTTGTCTTGTGTTCAAAATGTTGCTATTTGCAGCTTTGGGCTTAACACAGTTTGGTTTGGTATCTGCTTCCTCCAACCCACCGGCTGTGCTGAACCCGTTGGCTTCTGTTCTCTGGAGTCAAGAATGGTACTGTTTTGATGGTGTGATGTCACAATTTGCGTCACTCTCTAGGCCCTTCTCCAAAACCTATCTATTCCTGATGGGTTGCCGAGTGGTAGTCCCCATATAGGAGAAGTGGTGTTATTGGACAAGGCTGCGTCGGGTGTTATGGCTGGACCAGCCCCGAAAACTGTTATTTCAGAATTGTTACAGTGAGCATGTCCTGTGATTGGTCAGTGATTTCCCCCCCCCGTCCCCCATTATCCACCCCTAGGGTCCTGGATTTTGGTTGGCTGAGCCGCGGGCCCCCAAGCCTGGGGCAAACTCTGTTCTCAACCCGCAAGTCACCTCTGAACAGTGCAAGCGCAATTGTGTCTGCAAGGAGCAACTATGTGTCAGCATCATAACCGTGTGTGGACCGTTACTGCTGTGAGTGTGCTCCATTCCCAGCGCAGAACTGTAGCATGACTGTAACAATTTGTTGCGACCACTGTCTGGTCCGTGAGACAGGTTGCTCTTTCCCAACCGCCAAATCTTGGCAACTGCTCAGCTAGGCTGTATCGCATGCTTGGAGACAACATTTGTGAGCACAGGAGCTCTGAATTATTCTGTATTTGTCGGAGAGTGCGCCTCTCCTGTAGCCGGTGTTACTTTAGTTGACGGTAAGGAATGCCATTTGCAACATTGCGACCTTGCTAGGGCTTTGTTCTCGCTGCGGTGGTTCTGCATCCACAGCATTTCTGAGTCAATCGTGGCCTACTAGATTTCTTAAGCCATGGCCTGGCTTCTATTCTATGCGTCTTCCATAGTGTCCATAGGTTAGTGCGTCATGGCTGTCAGGTGTCTTGACTGCTCTTGCAATACCGTGGGGTTATTTGCATGTAAGCATCTGCAAGCATTTACACAAGCCCTTCTTGCTTCTTGCATTTCTGCGTTGCTGCAGCAAGTCTAAATGGCGAAATAATAAACGTGCAGACATCATGTATGTATGTGTTAATGTCCTATAACTCATAGAACTGTATACCTGTGTTCTTCGTGTAGTTGGGTGTGTGTATCTCGACTGTGCGGATGGCACGTGTGCTTCGTGTCTAACGTAGCTATGTCGTTGTGTTGTCTCTAACGACTTGAGTCATAGCTTCTTGGTGCTTTAGTCTATTCTGTCCATGTAGCTGTCTCCAGCTCCTTCTTGTGTACCTTGGTCCACTCTGGGTAGAGTTCGTACTGCTGCAGGGTTGTAGGGCCTGCTGAGAAGGTACTTCTCGTGATAGTTTTCCATTGTAGGATCTGTAGGAATTGATGTGAGCTCATATGATCGGCGGCCATATTGTCTACAGTGGTTCTTCCGGTTGGAGGGTCTTTCGGGACGGAAGGCATACTCTGACCTTCCCTCCTCAGTTATCAAAGTGGGAGCCCTCGTGTACCATTGACCTCTGTTGCTACGCACGGCAGCTAAAACTCCCGGTCTTACGTTTTCCCTTCTGGAATCTCCGTGGGTCTGAGTTGGAAAGGGCAAGGGCAATTCCACCTTAGACGGCCTTCCTGGTCTCATTGCTTTTCTTCTACCTGTGTACTGCCGGTTTGGTGTAGCTGTCTCCCCGTGCATTTGCCCTTGCTCGAAGTGTGCTTTTGTGTTCTGCCTTTTATCCCTGTGGGGAAGGTAAAGGGCTGTCAGGTGTGCGTGGTGATTATCCATTGCCTGACTCTGCCTGACCTGAGAGCTGGGACATGTCAGGTAAATGGCTCTAGTGGTAGTCTGTTATCATTTAAGAAAGTGTTTGTGTGGGAAAAGGTGGGGGGGGTAGAGCGTGTAAATATCCTACAGGGTGGGATAGGGAAAAGGTGTTGCTGGGAAGGGGATCCCTCAGTGTCCGACTTCCACTCACCGAAGATGCTTCACCCAGGTGATCCTCCCCCACTGGTCCACCCCAGAAACTGGATCCAATAGCGATAGACTTGTCCGGGTCACCTGGACGATAGATCTCCGGGGACCAGCGGGTGAGACACTATCAGGTTTCTCGCACCTGCTGGTAAATTCCCTGCCTAAATGGGGAGGAATATTAGCTCAGGGGCAACGCATTTGTCTTGGAAGCAAGACGATGCAGTGCAACTCAGGTTTGAATCCCGATACACGCTGGTATTAACCGCATTATAAAAGAACAATTATAATGTTTGTTACGCTCACCTGGCTCCCACAGGGGCGTCGATCGGACCCGGACAGCTGCGACCTCCTCCAACGTGAAGCGTAGTGCAGAGATGACAGACTGGACTGGACCGCCTAACCTCGTCTGCTTGACCCGTAGAAGTATTCTCCTGCAAGTGGAGAAAGGATTTAGCCACCCATGGATTCTAATAATGGCACCCCACTGTTCTCCCCACTAATCCCCACCGATATTCACTTTCAGTGAGCTCACCTTATGTTTGTAAATGATGAGCTCTCCATCCTGCGCGGAATGCAGGGGCGCGTAGATACCAGTTACTTCACTGGTTTGAAGGCGTTGGAAGAGTTCCGGATGAATATTGACTCGGAGGTTCCAGCTGAGAACCCGTAAGTATAAAGTTCAAAGAGTTCAATATGTCCGATGTTCACTCTTGTACATTCCTTTCTTGTGTTGCAGCTGAGTCCAAGGGAATATTGTCTTGTGGCAGCTGATGGTGTTCAGGTAAGAGTCTGTATTACCCAACCCTGTCCGGCAAAAGATGCGTGTGTTTAAATTGCTGGTTTCTCTCTCCTTACAGGTGCGGCGTAAGAAGTTGCGGTTTGTTACAGAATAATGCCTCCGGTTGTTAATCAGGTACGTCTATGATGGGAGGTTGTATTTGTTGGCTTTTTCGGCTCACCTTATGTTTCTTTTGTCCCCTAGATGGTGGAATTTGGCGGAGAAAATGATGTAGGCTGCCCCGGATAGAAAAATGCTGTGAGGACTGGTGAGTATGGCGCAGCGCTGCAGCTGGCAATGCGACGCGTGTAGAATGTCCTTTTCAAATTCAAAGATGTGATGGATCCGGAATTCAGGTAAGGATTGAAATAATATCTGTTTTCTAACCTTTCCTTCTTTCTTCTATTGCTAGGAGCTATGGATTAGAGATGGGCGTGGCTGAAGACTGGATGCTGACTGCAGGCACGGTGAGCGTTCCGCTGCTGGATGTAGAATAACGCGAAGCATGTGCTGCTGTTCGGGCGTGGTTTAAATGGCCTCAAATAGTTTCAGGTAAGAAGTCCCTAGAACCACACCTGAGCAAATAATAGTCCCTGTAGTAAAATAGTCCCATCCAGGCCTCACGTTGGCTTGGATTCATTTGCAGCATGGTCTGCAAGAGGTAAGTAAAGACTATGAGCCTGGCGCCTATGGCGCCAGGACTGATTTCTATTATAAGCCTGGTGCCTAAGGCGCCAGGACTGAACCCAGACAGCCCCCAGCCGGGGCTGCTGGGGTTTTATTAAATATCTGGATGCCTGCTCCCGGGGCTGATGGGCTTGATCCGGGTGCCCGGGGGTAGGCATCATGGCAGTTTATTATAATTATTAATAACTAAAAAAGAAAAAGGGAACATTATCTAACATAGAATAACTGGCCCTCACGCTAAACAACGAAACACATAAAGAAAGTATCTGGCAATATAATCTACCAAACAATATTAGTACAATGTCTGAATGACCGTCTCCAGTCCTGTATAATGTCCCTTGCCCAGGGGTCCAAGTCTAAATGTTCAGCAAATCTTTGGAACCAGCTCAAAGTAAAAGTTCTTCCAGCAAAGTTCCACTGGTGACAAATCTTTATTCCTGGATCAAATGATCCCCTATCAGCTTTCAGATTAGAATAGGACCAATGGTAATCATGGTCACAGTAATTTATCTTTTCTTCCAGAACCACATTTCGCAAGAAAATGTAGTATCCCCACTGTCAGTAAAGCACAGTTCTTTATCAGCAGTTAGGACTTCTTTTACTCACCGCTTTTAGTAGTTACATTGGTATATTGGTCAGGATGACTTCTTAGTGTTGCTGCTTCCACTTCACCTCTAGTGGCTATTACGAGGGGAACAGTCACTTTTTTGTCGCACAGTACTTTACTTGAATCAGACTGCAATATTGCATCCACTGACAACCGGGTATACCACCACAGCTTCAGTACTTTGAATTGTAAGACAGGCTTTGACAAGATACATTCGAAGAACTTCAACCTCTTCGGGTAGGTAGGACACTCTTTCTATTTGAATAACTTTCTTTAAAAGGGGCAGCCTCTTTGCCTCTTGTTTCGTCTGCCACAATAAAAACCTGAATTTGCATGCAACACTCGCGTCTCTGGCCTCCAACGTCTCTGGCATTTCAGGTTATGTCTACTTCGAAATATTACTTACAAGCAGCCACTTCCCCTTCCCCAGCTTTACCTGTACCTTCCTGCCAGCTATCAGTCAAAGTAATGTCACTCTTCGCTTCAGGTAGTACTTGTAGTACACTTGTATCTTAAGCCAATTGATAGTTTAATAACTTCATAGTGCAGCTGGATGGCTCTTTAGCACTTGGTTTTATTATTAGCATAATGCCTCTTGGCTTGGGTAATGCTTGTTCTTCTCTTCAACATTTTATACTCTTTACTTCGTAAGAATGAAAGGTATGTCACTTCCAGGTACAGTATAAGATTCAGTCTTTCAGTAGAAAACACAATTCGGCACATGCAGCCTCTTTTTGAAGTAGATTCCAAGGTTTAAAGATGTGTGTGTATATATAATTGTATTACCGTGTAGAGATAGAGAATAGAGTTCAGGCCTCCTTTTGGAATCACAATTGGGTACACGAGACCGTTCTTTAATGTAGTTTTCAACTTATAAATTGTAACTCATGTATTGTCAAGGTTAAGTATTTGGTAATGGTCCTATCAGCGTTTCCTTAATTGGAGACACACAACCACTCCTTTAAATAGCAACAGTCTTTTGTAGTGCAACAATGGGTTTCAGTAATGTTAGCTTCTCACGCGAGTATTGGGACTTTCAAGTTATACGTCAGTGCTACAATTCAATTGTCCATAGTGTTCTAGATGCAACAAACAACTTCTACTCGCATAAAGCCATACGTGAGTTTGGCAAGGCTCTCGCAATGTATTAGAACACTGGGCTTCACTCACTGGCTTCTGGTACACTTGCTCTGCAGATTGCACTGATTTCCACGACAACAGATTGCTTCTGGCTCTCTGGGGACCAACACCCTTCTCTGGAACAGATGTCTCCGGTCCGGCCACACGCTTTGGGAGTTTGTTTTTCTGCGAGACCTTGGCTTGCCACTTGATTTTGGCCTTAATCTCCTGCACGTCCACAGCTCGTTGACCACAGCATTCAGGCTCACATGGAGAAAACCGTTTCTCCTGCACGTCTTCCGTTGCACAACCTCTGTACTTCAGATTTTGGGGAACAGGTCTCTCTCAGACCTTGCAGGTGTTCTATGCTGTTTCCACGTTCCGGCGTCCCTCTTGCTCTTCCACTTCTGCTTGGTTTGGCAGTTCTGTGCCTTCCTTCTGCTTCAACTGCTACAGCCTGTGCTCCAGCCAATGTTCCAGCCCCTTCCACTCCTCTTTCTGCCTGCACCTGAGGGGGGTTTTTTATGGCTCCCAAAATCAGTAATAATCTTCAGGTGTGGGCTATTGGCCCCAATTGCCTGACTACTGTAATGGCTACTAGGCTTAATTGCCCGACTGTTAAATCTGCATGCTTCAGCCCTCTTCCTTGTCTCAGTCCTTTTGGAATTCTGCTACTTGTAGTTCCCTTAAACAAAGTTGTTTTTTTCAATATTTGAATTACTTGTAAAGGTGGACTTCATTCCCTTAAAGATCTTAAGAGAGGGGCTATGAGAATTAGTTGTCAAAGCGTATAAGAAGGTTTATCAAAGACATTTCCATACTCCTTTACATTGTACCATTGGGATTGAGGAAGGTGTTTTAGTTTGGGATACCCAAAAATATTTTTCCTTTAATGAAGTTTGCTCAGACTTGCTAGGGCTTTCTCTTTTCCAGGCTGCTCGACGGGCTTTCTCTTTTCCGGGCTGCTCGACGGGCTTTCTCTTTTCCAGGCTGCTCGACAGGCTTTCTCTTTTCCAGGCTGCTCGACGGGCTTTCTCTTTTCCAGGCTGCTCGACAGGCTTTCTCTTTTCCAGGCTGCTCGGCGGGCTTTCACTTTTCCAGGCTGCTCGGCGGGCTTTTGTTGTCTCCCACCTGCTTGACGGGCTCTTTTTTTTTTTTTTTAGACCTCTTCCTGGACTTTGCCTTTTCTTCTTCAGACTTCTCTGTGGTGCCATTAGTTTCTTCTCTACACTTAGTTTTTCTCTTTGGTCTGAGTAGTGGCTTACTTCCCTCTCTTGGGTTTCCCTCCATGGTCTTTGACTTTTTAGCGGTCTGTCTTATCATGAGTCAGGGTTCTTGCTCCTTCCCCTGTCTTTGGGTTTGCAATGCTGTCTTTCTTTTTCTCCACCACATGTCTCCTATTGATGCAAAGAATACCCCTCTCCCCTGAACCTAGATCCTTGTTTCGTAGGTGATATTATTACCCTCCTGCCAGGCGTCTCTCCTTTTTTATACTTCTTTCGACTCCTGATTCTCTCGGAAGAGCCTAATCCTAGGGCCTTCCACTTTCCTCTAGGTTTCTGTGGCAGACCCTTAAAGTGTTCTCCACATCCTTCATACTGCTGTTCCTTGCAGAATGCTGTCTGCCTTGTATTGGACAGATGTACTCAATATCTGTCGTTCCAGGTGGCAGTATCCCTCTATCCCCAGGGAGCGGCAAGTAGCATGTGTGCTTTCTTGTCTGGCTTCCCACAGCCCTTCTTATAGACCCACCTTTGTGGGTTTCTTTGTAATACGGCTCAGTATTGGTCTTTTCTTTGGGTGGCCCTCTCCGGTCTCTTGAATGGCCCCTTCGCCATTGGAGTCTTAATTAGGTCTTGATACTTTATTACTAGTTTCTTCATATTAGGGAAAATGCAAAATTGCCTTAATTTTTCTTCAAAGTTTGCTGGGCTTCTTTAAGATCATGTTGTGCCATCAACACCATCTTGGAATTTCCTATGTGTGTGTGTGTTTGCTGTTCTGCATTCTTCCATGGCCGCCTTTGTTCAATGTACTGACAGGTGCAGTGTTTCTGCTTTCTTCGATGGTTCAGTTATTTGTGTCCTGTTAAGCACTTGCAGTTCTGGTTTAACGTTGCTCTATGCTTTTTCCCGGTCAAGGACAGGGACTACTGGGACTTGTAGTTTGGTTGTGCTGCGATTTTGACATTATCCAGCAGGAAAACTTAACGCTCTCTTGGAGGGGGTGACTATCCTTGGGATCCTGCTCCCACCACCCTCTTGGAGTCACATTGGGTAATGGTCAGACCATCCCAGAACCCTTTCAAACAAGGCTGCTCAGTAATTCACCACACCAACGCATGAGGAACAGTGTTCATATTTATTTTGGGCACTCTGGAGGCACCAGCTGAGCCAAAGACTTTCCACTGCAGACTATCATTCCCTGCACTGGATGGAAGTACTGGTGACGCATTTATCTCTGGAGTCTGCTTTTGTATGCAACATTTTAACCTTATAACTCCAGCAGACACTAATTGTTTATTTCTGAGTAATCCTCCACAGCTTGACTCTCTGCTGTTACTGTCTGATAGACGTGGAAATGTTTCTGGTGTCCAATCAGGTTCCATTTCTCTCCCGTCTTCAAGCTAGGAGACGCAGAACACTGAATCTCTTTGGCAAAACAGTTTTCACGCCTGTGATAGGGGCTTGAGCAGTCTGTTCCACTTCAGCCCTAAGGCTCGTGGATAGGTCTTCAAGGAGCTAGCTTCAGAGGCCTGTCTGTTTTCTACCAGATGAGTATAGGATGGAAACAGACAGCTGTGCAGGATCAGCAAGCTGCCACTGTGGCGTGTGATCTAGCAATAAGGTGCCACTTTTAGGATAGACTTTAAAGGCTGATGCACAGTGGCCAATTACAGCTATCAATGGTATCTAGTGTCATGATTCCCCCATAGGCTGATGGCTACCATTTTAAAGAAAAGTGATCACAAGTAGTTTACAATGTAATATTCCACAATGCGGTCAACTTAAATATGTGGTACACATTGACCATAAAAGGAATACAACTGTGGAAAGAAATATATGGATGAATGTATTTGTTATATGCAGAAATATTATTATTATTCTTAAAAGTTCCTCTGCTTTTTGTACAGACAGAGCACTGGATTCCTAATCCCAAAAGACAAATGTATTCTGAGTAATATCTTGGCTTATATGAAAGACACAGTATATAATTTACTCTAGATAATAATTGAAATGAAAAAGAATACACATACTAAGTCATGTTCTGTACAACTACCTTATATTACATTTTCCCAACATGGTTGAACTTTTAGGGGATACGATTTGAACTGTTGCCTTTCTCAGGGTTCTCTGTTTAGATTAGTGTACTCTTCTGTTATTTATTGTTCGTCTTATTGTGCTGGAACTAATCACATTCAATATGCAAATACAGTTCTGAAGACATGAATGCATTATATTTTTGCCATAGGTAATAGTGCAGTTGGCTAAAGACAGAATTGCAGTAATGCGCTCCCCAAAATCATGAGCTATTTTCTGCCCTACTGATGGAATTTTCAAAGGCAGTGTTGCACCTGTGAGAAGTAAAAATAACTGGACATGGCCTGCCAGAACACTGGCTAATTGTCTCAGTTTATTGACCGGTCCTTTTTGCTCTCCTGAAGTTTTATATGTGCATGTTAATCACTGCTTCAAGTGGGGTGATGTGAGGGGGGGCTCCCATTTGGTGGAGTCTCTTAGCTGGTCGGTGGGGGCTTAATTGATGGGTGTGGCCTAAAAAATAACAAGTAAGACCTGAGTGGTTTGGCTTACATAACTAGGCACATATCCCAACACTGTCTGCTTGGTAAATTCCTACTTGGGTATGCCCTCATTTCAAGTATCACAAATTGAAGTTCCGAAGCATTATTTATAGGACCTTTAACTAGTCACATTGGCAAAAGGTTAGGTTGTGAGGTACATTAGTAACTCTTCAAAACCACATGCAAAGTGGGAGTGGGCTTTGAAGTTAAACAAAACAGCAAAACTCGCAACACAGGGCCAGAATCTGGGGACGGTGGGTGGGGGGGGTTAGAGAACTGCTCCAGTCCAGTAACCTCTCTTCCCACATTTCTTCCCACATTTCTCTATCTGGTAATTCATCATGACCGATTTGCCTGCTCCTTTCCCTCTGATCAGTCACAGGTTTGGATTTCAACAATACTCTGTTTTATAAAGACCCTTTGAAAAGTACCAATTTATAAGCAAGTACTCTGGCACATATATAAATGCTTTAAAATGTTACGGAAAAAAGTGTATGGTTGTAGAGCTATTTCCCCCATCTTGAATGGGGGACTACAAATATCACAGTGGAATGTTAAAATAAATAACCTGTGTGTTTTTCTAAATGTACTTTCAAGCCTCGAGATAATGTGGGGAAAAGGTAACCTAGTTGTTTTCCTTGTTTGACAAAGGCATGCTTCATATGCAAGGAAAACGTGGGATTGAATACAAAAAACACGCTTTGTTGTGTCACTTAAGACCTACACCTCTCCATCAATTAACACCTCAAAATGATATGAAAGGATATTTTCTGAAAATGTTGCTGGTAAGAATAAATGTCACGCATCTTTCAAACATAAAAATCTGCACTTAAACTTTCGGCAGTGTTTTAACAGTCACTGCAAAGAGGGTTCCCAATAAAGAGAGGAGCTGAAACCAGGTGACATTGTTCAAGAGCCACAGAGATCTTATGAGGAAGTGTGTGGCCTCAAAACAAGATGGGTTTGCATTGTTGCTGTTTGTCAGCACAGTACGATGAACTAAAACATCAAATGAATTGAAAGCACGCTGCTGCATTTTTACTGGAATGTGTATTACAAGTAATTCGGTCTTAATACAAAAATGACTTGCCCCACTTGTGGCAATGCAGAGAGTTCATTCAAATCAATGTTCATTAAAACCCCATGCTCCTGTTTTTTCCCCTTACAATGGGATTTTTTGAAAGCCCACTTGTTCAGCAAAAATCCCAGACAGTGGCTTGTTTGGCCCTGCAAAGGCTCACCTTCCCCAAGTGACTTAACTTGGCTTCTCCGTCATGCTGGGTGGTAGACCAAAATTACCACCCTTTTATCCGGGCTGGCCTGGCTCCCTGGGACTGTAGCTTCCTCTTGTGACCTCTTGCGTGAGGCGTCATGAGAGGAAGTTAGTTTGGTTGGGGACGCTATGTGGTAGTCACAGCTGCCTCTCTTCATCATGGCGGTGGCCAAATATCCCTTTGCAGCTGTGGCCGTGGCTGGATAATGTCCTGGCGTGGTGGGACCAGGGTGGCTCCGGCAGAGCCCAGGCTCAGTCCCACCTTTTGGAGACTGCCGGGGCTAAAGTACTGACGTTAATCTATATTTTCATTAATACTAAAATTAATGTTTTATTGTTAAAGGAGCAGCAAGGGACTGCTACAAGGGATTTAACCCATGATGAAGGCCATCTAATGTCATTCATGCCAGAAATAGTCCATTGAAATTCAGTTTTCTTGTAATCCACTATAGTATAGTAAGAAGTACCAATAATCATTTCTTCTGGAAATACGTTCGATGTTTAAGAGGTTTCATGAGAACATTATAACCATTATTCTTTAATGACATTGGATCTAACTTTAGGCCAACGACCAACGAAACACGTGTCGGCTGTTTTTCTTTTTGGAGAATAAACACTCATATCTAACCTGTTTTGGACATTTGCCACGTCTGTTTGAAGTATTCCTCGAATTGAATGGACTGACATAGAGCGCAAGACACTCCCCCGAAGCTTAATCCTAAAAAAGAATATTAATAAGGTTGCAAATCCGGGTTGGTTATTTTTACTGGACTCCTTCTTGCGCCCCTATTCCCTAAGGGGTGGTATTTTTGTTCATTTGCTGTCGTGTGGACATGGGAGCCATCTCCCTTCACCAATGCTTGGTCTAATGGCTCAGGCTCACACCTCGTTGTATTCTCTGGGGATGCCAGGCCCCTGTTAGCTGCTGCTCGCTCATTGAATGCTCTTTTCTTGTTCAGTGTCTCATGGTGCTTCAGTCTGAAGCCTCGTTCATGTGGACGACCGAGCTGGAGAACATGGCCACCCTGTGCTTCAAAGCCTTTGAAGGTTCAAACTATGATGTCAGGATTGCAGTGTCCAAGCTTGTGGGATCCTTACTGGCAAGAGCTGTGATGTCTAAGACGGGCACAGCAGGTAACTACCTGAAATATTAGCAGCTTGCCACTGTGGCGCATCTTTGCTCTTTGACTATGGGGAGAGGGCTTCCAGGCATGCAAAATTTGAGATTCCACTTTTTTTGTATTACTTTACAATATTACTATTTATCTTGTATTGCTAGTTAATGTAAAAATGAATGCCCTGCTTTCTACCCTTAGTCTCTGAAAACCACCAGACCTTTAGAGTTTGCTGCCTGTACCGACTCGTAGCATGATGAAATGTGGGTTTAAACAACACCTAACACTTAGAAAGCATCATATATTATATTGATTTTTAAAAAAGGAGATAAAACCAATCCTGCAAATTATCGCCCGATCACCCTACTAGACACAGAGATTAAGATCTTCTCGTCCTTACTTATTAGAGATATTGAAGAGTGGGCCAGATTGACGGGCAGATTATCCAAATTCCAAGCATGTTTAGAAAAGGTGTGTTAGTACTTCCCTAAAAGGTTTTCAGAAAAAGCATGTGGTAAAGGCTGTTCCCCTGTATTTTACCTGGATTGAATTGTCACAGGCTTCCGATGCGGTCAAGCGTTCTCGTCTATGGTGCAAGCTAAGGAAATGGCAATTACCAGGTACATTGTAAAATATACTAGTATATCTGCAT
The DNA here is from genome assembly GCF_040938575.1 of Ambystoma mexicanum. Classification (NCBI taxonomy): domain Eukaryota; kingdom Metazoa; phylum Chordata; class Amphibia; order Caudata; family Ambystomatidae; genus Ambystoma; species Ambystoma mexicanum. The sequence continues at coordinate 38,514,237 of NC_090940.1, forward strand.
AAGGACACTAAGAGTCTGAATGAATTTGCAGGGATCACTATCAAGGGAAATTCCATTCTCAAAGGGGCTCAGACAAGGATGTTTCCTAGCACCATGCCTATTCAACCTCTGTCTCAGATATGGGGGAACATTTGGAGCAGGTAGCCTTTATCTCGCTGTAGTTAGCGGCGAGTAAAATCTCCTTGCTCACGGACGCAGACAGTGTGATCCCTATAGATCAGACTCAAATAGGCTTAGAATGTTTCATTGATAAGTTCCAGTTCTACACCACTGACAATGATTTAGTAATTCATTCTAAAAAACAGTCAAGGGTTTTACCAAATCAAATAAGAATTAGAGTGTTTGACGGAAATTGGGAGATGAAAAATTGGACGTTGCTCGAGATAAAATATCAAGGCTTCCACGTGACTAATGAAGCACGTAGGTCCGCATTGATTCAAAGATGAGATAGCAAAGCAGATCAATTTGGGTCACAGATGAAATATATTGGTAAAAAAATATGGTAGATTTTCAATAGCAACTTTTGATTAACTACTATAGAGCAAAAGTGATGCCTGCAATTATGTATGTACTCGAAATATGTACTTTAGCAGATTCTTTTAATTTTGGGATGCTAGGAGGAAATATATGGCGCAAGGTGCTTATGTTACCCAACTGCGTACTTATTATTATTATTATTATTATTATCTTACGATATGATTTGGGCCTAGTTTCCATGCATTTTAGCTTTGGAGAATATTACTTTTCTATAGGAACGTTATTATATCAACTGTAAATTGGTTATATTAGGATGTACTTTTACAGATGAAGAAACCTAAGCCAGGAATACTAGAACCGTTTAAGGAAGTGAAAAGAACTATTGGTCAAGCTGAATTAAGATCAAAATGATCTGCCCATAAATCCAACTGCAGCTACGTTGAAATTGTACCAATGGGATTGATGCACTACTTGTGATTCAGGAAATCAATATAAATTGTATAAAGATATTGTTTTAGAGCCAAAGAAATGCGGATATGTCACTAGTTATTGGAGAGGTTTCTGGATGCACGCTATAGGAATGTATTCCTCAGATTTAGACTTATTCTTGTATTATCAAGGGCGATGGCTTGCATCAGAAATGCCTCTCATATAACTCCTAACACCTGTAGATTGTGTGGCAATGTATTGGGAATAGAGTTCCTACACCATATGATAAAGTGCCCTGCACTCCAACATCAGAGGCAGGACGTTTTCTAAAGATTTGGCCGTATTACTGAATGGTTAAACTTGGGCGACTTTTGGGGCAGGCTTTATAGCAGAAACAACAAAGCACTAAGAATTATGGTAGTGCAATTTCTTTGTAGGTCAGACCTGTAACTTTGTACGGTAGTATGATATGTGGAAAAGCTGCTCAGAAATTCACCATTTTGTATGTTTACTGCTAGTGTGTTGTCTGTGTATTAATCCAACTGTAATCCATTTAATATATTTTTTATTATTTGATTTGTCACGCGCCAAGCAGGCCCATAGGTATAAGGGTGCACACAAAGAAAACGAGACACACAGAAACACAGACAACTGCACCAATAAGGAAGATTAAATTAGACTAACAAAGCACGAGTTTGACCTCTTTGTTACAACTTTCATATAATTTACCACTTTTTTTTGGGTTTTAACCATTAATATTTTATATGCATTATGTATTATGTATAATTATACTACATTTCTTTGTAAGGTTTTGAATAAACCAATATACCATTTTTAAAAATAAATGTGTGTTTAAAGCAGGAGCTTCTGAGAGCCATTCGGCACCCAGAGCCCAAAGGTGCAGCACTAGTGGAGAAATCTGTCATGGATTAGGGCAAAGGCCTTGTGCCTTAGGAGAACTCTCGGAGAATACTACATCTGCAAACTTTCCCAGCCTGTTGATTGGGTAGTACCTGCACCTGTAGACTGGATTCGGAAAGCTTCTTCAAAAGTTGCTGTCATTTCACATTTATTTTTTGGTGGGGAGCCCAGTTCCACTAGTTACCCCCCTTACCCCCAAATCTTGTTCCATATACGTTCATTGGGCTACTAATGTGGTAAAAGGGACTACACCTCTGGTGTATTCAAACTAAATCAAAGGTGCCATCAGCCTACTCCACAACACATGTTAAGGCTGATTGAATTATCCTGGCACTACAATAGGTTGCTTCAAAATTCACACCTTCCCTGGCAGCCATTCTTAGGGCAGCACATCACAACAAGGGTTGCAGTGTCAAGGGAAAATAAGAGATTAAAGGGGAGTTACCGCAAAGCCCTGATGGACAGGAACTCATTAGCAAAAGGAGGCGGGTGAAAACTTTGTCGAGACCTGGAAAGAGTGGGCAAGCTATATTTTTAACTTTGTTACAGAAACCCCTACAGTCGACGCCAGGGGAAGGGAGTCATTCCCCCTGGCATTAATGTTGCAAGAGAGCCTTCCTTTGGACACTATCCGGGCAGCAGGAGAAAGGAGGCGTTCTCCAGAGGAAGGAACTTTCTGTTGGATTATTCTTTAGTTGTAGTGTGAGGGATAGAAGTAGGTTGTGACACAGGACGGTGGAGTTTGAATTGACAGACATTCTGACTGACCCTTTAGTATTAGTTTTGAGGTAGGGAACCCCCTCTTCGAAGATGGGGATAGTGAGGACCTTTTTCATGCACAAAGAAGCCCATAACCACCACTATGCCACCTTTGTGTCTGCTTCCTTCTTTGACACCCTACATGGCCCATACGGGAGTGGGGGATTAGGGGAGATTAATGAATCTCATGTATGTCCCAGGCCACTGCACGTCTCCCGCAGCTTGGGGCGATGAAGACAAGGCACTGTTATTCGTAGCAGTGCTGCATGTAGTGTGTGGCGCTGCTGTTGGGATCCCTTACACTGCTGCGAGCCCCATTCTGTCTATGCACCACTCCTGGCCACAATCAAAGGCGGGTGCGCCAACTGTGCGCCTCTGGGCACTGCAGCTTTGTTGTGTATGAAGGAGAAGACGCAGCCCTACCCGAGGCTTGCAAAACTGCTCCGGTGCTGCAACATACAAAAGGTGGGAGGAGGGAAAGTAAGCAGCCCCAGGTGTTTTAAAGGTGCACTCTTAAGCAGAGATGCATTTTATTAAGTTAATGAAAAGACGTGCCACCAGCTCCTACTGTAGGATTCACATAAGTCTGCATAGATTTTCTGTGGGGGCCCCAGTAGTTTAGTGCCCCCACACAGCAGATCGCAGCTTTTATGGATTTTGAGCTTAAATTCTTGCGTTTTGGTTCTTTTTATCACGGTAAGCAACTGATGGGAAAGTATACCTGGCAGAGGTTTATGTAACTGAAATCCAAGTTGACCTTCCCTATAACTTGGAGTGCCAGACCTGTGCCCTGTGCCGGGAGACTGGGGACTTAGAAAGGGGCAGACGAAACCCCAATCAAGTACTCCCGAAGGAAAAGGACAGAGAATAAACAACAAATAATAATCTGAGTATTTAGAGAGGTTATCTTTAAGGACACTCTAAAAAGGAGACCACAAAAATCACAAGAACTTAAACTGTTCCTGAGGAGCTATGAGAGTTGATCGCAGAGACTATCAGTTCTACCAAAAGGGCATATAATTCAAGGCAATATTGAATGTACTGGAGGCGAGACCAGCCAAAGGCAGATCATTCCGTTGGTCTATTTAAATTTAGTTAACATTAGTGGCAGGGCCAGATAGGGTAGTTTGGATGAAGGACACATTTTCTTTTGGACTTTATGACAACAGACAAGCACCTTTCTAGTTTCTTTAGCTAGGTAGGGTACTCCCTTTTAGTGATAACGAAAGATAGGCCTTCTACTTATAATTTACATCAAAAGAACCTGAACAATGTCCTCTGAGTGTCAGATTCCTTCTCCCGACCCGCTATACATGGTATCAGAAGGGGGATGTCAACCAGCTGATAAAATTAGGACACCCCTATTGTTTACTAAAGTAAGTCATAAAGCCTGAGCCCCTACTATGGCCATGGAAGAGTCCATAGGTTTTGATGTCCACAGTATGGCGGAAATCCTGAATCCTCCCAACGAGAAGATTGATACCCACAGGATGTATCCTGGTACATATATCCGGCTAGCCTCAAAGTCAGGGTTAGCTTGGTGGCATGGATCAGACGTCATGGCTGGTGTCATAGACCCTGACTTTAGGGGCGATAGTTCTTCTAGTGCACAACCACGGTAGTCATCCCTATACCATTGAAGAAGGGGAGAAAATCAGCCAAGGGATTCTAGAGAAATCTTTATTCCCCCATACCGCAAGAAATAAGAGTTAGAAGAAACCCAGAGAGGGTCAAAGGGGTTTGGGGAAGCTGATGTTCCCCCAGCAGAAACATCTCTGGATGAAGTAGAAATAATCACCCCCGTCCAGCATTAGCTTTCGCACAAAGAAATTAAATCATGTCTTCCAAGTGTCCGACTCCTTCTTCCAACCCGCCACACATGTCTATAAACTTTGCTGATGAGTCCTCATTTGGAATATGGCGCCTTAGTTTAGAGGCCTCATCTAGCTACTATATCCAGTTCTGCAGGCCTCGTGGAGAGTTTTGTCTGTTCTGGAGGCCCCTTTTCAGAAGGGTATGGGCCTATGAACGATTATGCAGCTGGTGATTACAATTGGCCGTCAGACAAATGTTCTGACATGTAACTGTTTACACATGGCCAGAATCTAGGGAGAGGGGAATATGATGGATGTGCTGATTTGTACGTGACTTAATATTGTGTTCACAGCATGCAATAATTTAGGGTTATCCCTGCTTCTCCTTTTTTCCATGACCTTCTGAGCCGGAGCAGGTTCGTCCCGGCAGAGCTTCCGCAAGATTTCTCTAGAGGAAGCCCTGGAGCTGCTGGCCACAGGATTTCTGCGTGGCAATACTGGCTTCCTGCGCTCAAGCGGAGATATGCTAACCGGAAGTAGCTCGATCAACAGACACGTTCGCGTGGGGGTTACTCAGGTAAAAAAATCTGATCATATATTTTTCTTTTTCTAAAGCACTTTCTGCCAGATTCCTCCTAGTTGTAAGCAGGCTAATGGGTGTTACTATCCAAATCCACAATAACCTTACAGCCTCGATTCTGAGCAGTATATAACCAGCGTTCTAACCAGTTAGAATGGCACTGTGTAAAAGAGCTGCCTCAGCAAGTAAATGGTCACTCCTCTGTGAATGGTAGACTGTTATTAGAGCAGCTCTACCAGCCTACGTGTGGGTGTAGTGTAAGAGGCTGTTTGATCATGACACTTTTTACCAGCATGGTTAACTTTTTTATCTTTGAGATGCTAAAGTCTTAGCAAGGTCTGTAATTCAAAGTTTGCCTGCTTGCAAACTGGATGACCTTTGCTCGCACCTTTTGAAAATCATTGGCATATAATGTTCCTTGAGCCAAGTCTTATTGAAGTAGGATTGTCTATTTGGACGATGTCATTCCAGTTCTGCTTTACATATCTCTTCTAGGCATACGTGGTCTTTGTCTACACACTGGGTAGACCGTGGCTTGAAAGGAACTTCCCTGCCTTACTTTCGCATGTTTTAGATCTCGTGTCTCACCCCAAAGCCACCCAGAGCCAGGCAGATGCTGTGGTCTGCCGCCGGTGCGTCTCCTTTATTCTGCGTGCTACGGTCGGGGGCCTCCTTGGGGAGAAGGCACAGATTGCAGCTGCCAAGGACATCTGCCAGGCTGCCTGGAAGCTGAAGAAAGTTGTAGGTATGACACCACTGGTGCTTTGGGTCAAGCTGTTGTTCCCCCTCCCCCCCCGTGCATCCCTTGTTATCATAGACCTCAAGACTGTCTTCCTGGTTCCCTCTGTGGTATTTGCATCATCTCTTTATTGTACTCTACTTTGCATGGGAAATTAAACTATCCAATAACCCACCCAAATTAAAGGTGTTAGGTTGGGGGATGGGGGGTGGGTGGGGGGGGGGTTGCGGCTGTCTCCTAATAGCTTTTCCCCTCACCCCAAAAAGGGTATATAAAATTGTGATGGATATTATATTATGAAGCTTGTATTCTATGCTAGATCCCCACTATAATCATCTCACAGCGCCTGGCTCGTCTGGGAAGGAGGCCTGCTGTTTCCCCGCCAGGGAAGACCAGATCTTAGTCTGAGGAGAGGAGTGGACAAGAAAAAGGGGTACGGGAAAACAGGATCATTTTCTGACATATGGGAGGGCTGATGTAGTCGGGGAGAGGTGTTTGTGAAAGTGTGGGTGTCCACTGGAGGGCTGTATGTCTTCAGTTGAGAAAGTGGTGTCTCTACAGAATGGTTGTCTGTTTACTTGTAAAACCAGTTGAGGGCTGACGTGCTTGGATGCATGATGGGCCTGAGGTATGCTTATGCCACCCTCTAAAACGAAGATCTTGATTGCGAGTATTCTGGCACCAGATCCAATCCTAGAGTGATGGGTCTGGGCTGCCAGGTAGAAACCTCAAAGCACATTTCTCAGAAGCATGCGAGGCAATTTTAGAGCTGTTTCTCTCTTAGCTTTGTTCGGGGCAGGGGGAAGGGAGGAGCAACTGACCTGCAGCTTGACAGCAGGATTTCCTGCCAAATTTCCTTGCCTCACTAAGTGTAAGCAGTGGTTAAGTAGTTGAGGAGGTTGGTTATAGACACAGCGTAACACACATAATGTGCACACCAGGATGTTAGTAAAGATCTTTGTCTTCAGTGAAGGTCAGTACAATGTTATGCAGGTTTCAAGTTATGATGTGTTTTGATAAAGAGTAATTTTGTTGTTTGGTGATCACTGTGCCTGTTAGGGTCACTGTCACTGTCAATGCCCATGCCGACCAGATTATTTGGGCTCTGTGATGAAGTGACCTCCCAGTCTCCATTCCAAGAACTGGAAAGTAACCATATCCGGTCCTGAAAGCCAAGAACATATTGTGACGAATCATTAGATGTCGTCACTTCTCCCAGAGGAGGAGCCCCTTGTTGAGGACATTAAACAACATAGTACCAAAGCACACCTGTAGTGCTGAAGGCTCTTCGGATTGATCAGAATAGATCTCCCACGTATTCCTCATCTTATGATATCTTCGTTTTCATCTTCAGCTGCTTTGGAAAAAAAAATGTCTTCTCGGTAAAGAGCGCTGTGCGTCGAGTCGACCCGATGTCCCTCAAGGGCCTCCATCTCGGTTGACGTTATCATAGAGTACATGTACCACACGCAGTGCCCTTTGGCTTCAGTTATGTTTTTCTGCAAATGCGATTGCTTCGAGAATTACGTCTCGCTTCAGTTTTAGACCACATTTTTTGGAGATGGCCTCGTCTTCGACTCCTACTACTCCGAACACAGGCTTCAAAAAGTGCCTAGATCTTAGCGCCAAAATGTCCATCACTGACCTGCATAAAATATGCATCTGGTGCGTATGCATCAAGCACAAGACCGGAGTCTATCGATCCTGTCAGTCGATGACCGGTAATGCCTTAAAAGAGCTAAAAGCTAAACTGCCAGTGAGTAGGATTGTCCCCAAATCTACTTCCACTCCTTTGAAATTTGGATCATCCCACACGTCGAGAGATTAATCTCCACAGAAAAAAGGCCAAAAAAAATCCCACTCTATGAGCACACACTCCTCTTCATCGTCAACAAAAATGAAGAGAAGGCATAGATCAACCTCTCTTTCTTCCTCCGAGGAAAGGAGCGTAGTCTGCACAACTAAATCCTCCTCCAAAGATGAGTGGGAACACTTTAGGAAGAAAATGTGTAAAATCTTTGAGGAACAGGCCCGACCTCCTTGAATCATAAGAAAAGTGGCCATGTTAGTCAATGACAAGCATGAAACTAACGCAAAACCAGGCGCGCCCTCAAGCCGGGCTCATAATCCTAAGACTTCTCAAGAATCTTTGAGTACTCAATGAGACAAATCGTTGACAATACCGTTGAGTCAAGGGTCGTGTCCCTCAAAGCACAAGTCCAAGGACAAAGCGTCGATTACCACGCCACGGAAAAAAACATTGATGCCGACTGTAAAAAGGATTTTTTCAGACCCTTAACATCAATATATGAGGGCTGTGAAACCTCAGATGAAACGCCTCCAAGTGGTCTTCATTTGGATACCGATGGTATACATAAAGATGCTAATGCCCCTGAATGCTTCATTTCAGAAGAGACCAGGGTTATGGAACTACATGACACCCTACAGTCAGCTAGTGGGGTAGACACCGACCCAGAGCTACATTTTGGGAAACCGGACCCGGCTGATCATGCAGATGCATCATACAGAAGCCTAATGTCCAGAGTTGTTGTATTGCTTGGATGGAGTAGGCCAGCTCCTTCATTCGAGCAGGATGACCTTACAGACATATTGGATAAAGGTCCTCAATATGACCCTATACTACCATTCCATGTGGCACTCCAAAAAAGGGTTGCAGCAAATGGGGAGGCTCAAGAGTCCAGCCCTGCAGTAAATTGAAATCTCACAAAAAATAGAGACCATCCAGTAGCAACGCTGGCTACTTGTGAATACATCTAACTCTAGAAAGTCTAGTAGTGCAAGCAGCTACATCCGCCTCTAAGCAAGCTGTGTATCCAACCATAGCCCCTGAAAGGAATGACAAACGCGTTGACTCATGGGCAAAGAGTATTTTCCGCTAGCAGCATGGTTTATAAAGTCTGCCAACTCTACATGTGCTCTTGCAAAATTCAGTCACCCTGTGGGAGTGCATAGCGATGTCGGCTGAGCACATCCCCGAAGGTGAGGAAAAGAGATGGCTTCTTTAACCTGATAAGGGATGGCAAGGAGGCCATGTGTGAGTCCCTGCAATCAGGTCTGGACACTGCTGGCAGCAGCGGCAGGGCCATGGCAGCAAGCACTGTCGGACAAAGATTTGCATGGTTGAGGAAGTCCAGGTTTGCATCTGATGTACAATCTATACTCCAACATGCCTGTTGACGGCTTGCACTTATTTGGTAATAAGGCTGACGAAAGTCTTGGGAAGCTGCAGACCTCAATGGCGGCAGCCAAGTCCCTTGGTGCCGCCATCGGGAAGCCTCTGCCTTTTCACCCCAGCGGATTATCTAGGAGAGGGTCGGTCCTTTCGCTACTACTCCTCAGTTGGAAGAGTGAGAGGACAGGCTGGTCAAAGAGGACAAAGAAGATTCCCTCGTGGTGGACGGGGGAGTAGTGCAAAGCCTGCCCAAGCAGCAGCGTCTTTACCATCAGCTGCTGCATCAGCCACCTCAAAACCTCTGTGCAGTCTTGACTCCTGACACTGTCACAGCATCTGAAAGAATGGCAAGGTATTACTTTGGATGCATGGGCACTGGAAACAGTAGCCCAAGGTTACCGCCTCCCCTTCATACAGAAACCTCTAGATCATCCACTGGAAAGCCATTCGCGAAATGTTCCAGATCCATTCCTGTTGCAGGAAATGTTGCTCCTTCTAGAGAACGGTGCTATAGAACCAGTACCTGTGATGGAGAGGAATAAAGGATGGTATTCTCCCAATTTCCTAATCCCAAAGAAGGATGGAGGACTGAGACCCATCTTGGATTTGAGATACTTGAACAAGTTCCTCAGGAAGGACAAGTTCAAGATCACACTTTCTCAGATCCTTCAGGCCCCACAGCTCCAGCATTGGATGGTATCATTGGACCTTCAGGATGCCAATCCATCACAAGCACAGGAAGTACCTGAGGTTTGCTGTTGGCGGTTCTCATTATCAGTTTCGAGTTCTGCCATTCGGGCTGACCTCCACTTGAGGGTTTTCACCAAGCTGATGGCGGTGGTGGCAACGAGTCTCGGGAGAGAGGGGATCCAGGTCTACCCCTACCTAGACGATTGGCTAATCAGGGCATGTTCACCCAAACAGGCCCAGGAACATCTCAGTATGACCTGCTAGTCCCTCCACAGAGCAGGCTTCTCCCTCAATTACAAGAAGTCCCACATGAAACCATATCAGAAACTCCAGTTCATTGGAGCGCTGCTGGATTCATCCTTGGGAAAAGCCTCGCTTCCCGAGGTGAGGGCTCAACACATTTTGTATATGGTCACCAAGTTTGAGTGCAAAGCGTCTTCCAGCCTTTCACTTTTTGAGGTTGCTCAACCTCATGGCATCGTGCATTTTTCTGGTGCCAAAGGCTTGCCTGAGAATGAGATCCCTCCAATGGACTCTCAAGACTCAATGGTCCCAATTCTGAGACAGGATATCGGACCTTCTTCAGGTTCCAAACAGTCTCACAGGACCTTCTGTGAGAGGAGGGTTGGGTTCTCAATCCAGAGGTGAAGACACTCAGCCTTCACGCATGGTTTCTGAGAAGCTGAGATACAAGTATTGGGACCTCCCGGATGACGTAATGGAGATTTTTTTTTTTGTCCAGAAGGCCTGCAACAAAAATCTTATACCGCTGCCATTGGAACAAGTTCTACACCTACAGTATTATTGTTTCTACTACATTTGGCAAATCTGAGGCTCCAGATTAGGACAGACAATCAAGGGGTATCTAGCAGTGCTTTCCATATTCAAGTGCACCTCGGAAGAGGCATCCTACTTCAAAATACCCTTAACTCTATTTCTTCAAGGACTCATAATTGTGTTTCCTCCTACACCTGGAGTGAAGCTGGAATGAATGTACATCAAGGAATACGAGAATAACCCTAATGGATTGTGTGTCAGAGAGGAGCACATCCCAGCAGAATAAAAGATTTTACAAGTGGCAGAAGGACGTTGAAAATACACGCCACTCACAAGGACCCAGATGCGCTGACAATCGCAGGGATAACACGAGCGCCACAAGGACTGGAAAAGAAAACATACGCCACACATAAGGACTTATGCAGACCAGGGTGCCAGCCAGCTAAACTGGAATAGTTTCCACATCCCGAGCAACCTTTTAAGGTGGTTAACCGTGAACGTCCCACTTGAATAGTTGATGCCGCACCAGTGACTGCCAGAGACCCCCCACAGTTGATGAGGTGGAGTCTCTATTGAATACAAATTAGTATCATTTGTGTAGAAGCGCCCAAAAGAAAATCTCCTGAAGAAAGTTAATTGCGAAGTGTTTTGGAACTGAAACATGTTCTTCATGAGAAGAGGAAGGATAATCTAATTTAATATTCCTCCCCCTACTTTATCTTGGTACCTAGATCCAAGGGTGTTTAGATAACATACATGGTCACTTGTATATGTTTTTTTAATGTGTTTTTTATGGTGAATGAATCGGTTGTTTTTAGGAATTGTGTAAAATGGATTAATATCCTATTAGAAGTGAGTCATTGAACTGCATTTTACTATGAACTGTTTTTGAATAAAATTGGTATTTTTTACAACTCCTCACCAAGAGTATGAACTGGTAATTGTTAAATGTTTCCCCACTTGGAAATCAATTATGATGTAGACCGATAACTCTAACTACATTTTTGAAAAAAACGAGATGGAGTCCATCCAACTTGGGACCTTGATTTGATTTTAAAGTTTTTGACACCAGGCACAACAAATCCACAGGAAAATCCAAAAGGTGGTCCAAAAAAAAAATCCAGGTTGATTATCCAGGCGCAACAATCCAAAAAGGCAGAAGAAACTGATCCGGAAACAGCTACTCACAGCGAACATTCGGGAACACAGTTCGCTAGACAAACCATGTTTAAATAACTACAGGAAGCGTGGACAACGGAGGCCACATCAGGTGGCACGTGATGATGTCCCCACGTGCCTGCATGGAAACGTCACACATGCCACAGTGGTTGCCACAGCATCAGCGTCTGCCGGGAACCGTAGTGTGCAGCCAGGCGCAGCGGGATAAACTCCAGGGAAGCTCCCAATGTCCTTGAAGGTGGAGGAGGAGCCGGCCTCCATGGTTCCACTTTGCAACACCCTTTTCCGTGAGGCCAGGGAGGTGGGGCAACTGCCTGGTGGTCCCCCTGGGTTGGTATTCAGCGGAAGGATCTCCTGGGGAGAGACTCTCCCTCTAGGGACAAGGAGGGACAAGGACGACAATCTAGGGAGAACTTGGTACAACACCCCTCACCCAACACCTTACACAACGCTCTACACTGTGGAGCCCAATACTTACCTTACACTTGCATGTATCTCTGCAAACCAGAAGATTTGACAACTAGTAGTAGACTCTGGTATTGCTGCAGTGCCTGAGGACAAAACTAAAAATACTGAGACGGGGTGGCTCGCAAGAAGCATGAGGACTACCTCAGAGCCACTAACAACAAGGACCGACGTTACGCAATGGCGGGACCAGCCCTATAACAAGGAAACTGAAGAAGGTCTGCACGTCCTATATTGCGGAAGGTAGGAGTCTGCGACAGCTACCCGGGAGATTCAAACCGGGAGAAGGGAGTGAAAGTGTGAGACGTTGCAGTCCCTGGAGCAGCAGAGGAGCCAGTAGGAGGCGGACTCCTACCGCGATTGCCAACGGGCTGGCAGTCCACACCTGGTATGAAGTAGACCGTCTGATCCAAGCCAGTACAGTTCCCGAGAAGGGAACAAGAGGACGAGATATCTCAGACGCGGAACAGCAGGGCTGGAGGAGCCACTGCAGAAAGCCAGTAGGAATAAGAGAGGATTTGGGGGGAGGCTGACCAGAAGAACTATGACCCCTGTAAGAGCCAGTGACTTGTCCCATCTAGAAAGCAGGTAACTGGGAACGTGGGCGACCCAGCGGGGAGGAGTGGAAAGCCAAGCATAGCCTGAGGGACAAAATCCCTTAGTGACATTGGAAACTGAGATACCACTGACCAGCAGGGAAGGGTCTGGTATGCGCAGAGAAACCCAGAGAAAGTCAGAGGGTGTCTCCCTCATGCTGGGGTCAAGTAAAGCCACTGACAACCAGAAACGCAAGCCATCTTCTTTGTGGCAGTACTTGGAAGGAAAGCAGTCGGGTCTGCCAAATCCAAGTAGTGTAAAGATACGGGTCTGGAGCCTGCATTCACGAGGAAGGATTGGTGTAAGCCGCCTTCTTCGGGGCAGTACCTGGCAGGAGAGTGAACCAGGTCTACCGGGACAAGCCAGTAGAAGGTTGAACTGTGAAGGTAAATCTACAAGAAGCCAGGGGAAGGGAGTAATTCCCCCCCCCCCCGCCCCCCCTGGTGTGAGCTGTCAGTCAAGAAAGGCTAGGGGGGAGGGTCATTCCCTGTGGTGCTTTGAACTGGAAGAGCAAAGTCAAGAAAGTCCGGGGGAAGGGAGTCATTACCCATGGCGAGGAAATTAAAATCAGAACTGTGCCGCCTAGTCCAGGAGGAGGGAGACATTCTCCGGGACCAAGAACCATTGGCCCAACCTTTTAGTTTAGTTATCGGTGTAAGGGACAGAGATGGGGACATTTTGACACAGGACCGTGGACTCTTTTTAGTTGAAAAGACATCCTGACAGAACCATTTGCACTTTAGTTGAGGCAATGAAACCCCACATGGATGTAGGGAAAGATAGGTTTTCTCTTTATTTTTACACTAATATAACTATGCCAGTCTCCTCCTTCTGCGCCCCTACAATATCCAAAGGACAAGCTTCCCAAGCCATTTTGAAAGACCAAACAAATGAGGACTACATATCCCAGGATCCAAAACCGAGAGCAGATCTGGGAAACGCAACTACAGATTTAAGGGTAGGAAGACTATGGTGAAACCCTAACCAGCCTGCAGAAGTGTCTTCCCTAACTGGTCTCTTTAGGACAGGCAAGACCCACAGCTTTCTCACATTTAAAACACAGGGTGATGGGGAGAAACTCTTCCCTGTGCAACACCAGGCACAGAGACTACTCTACTTCTTCCCTACACTACAGGAAGATCTGAGGAAATAAAGGTGGTTTCTTTTTGTGAATGGCTACCGTTATGGTCATGGCCACTGTCTGCACAGGGGGAATACAGCTGCGTTACAAGGACTCTCTGCTCCCAGAATAAGTCTGTCTTGCTGCCTGACTCTGCACAGCCTGCCACAGAGTTAAGAGCACTGGACAACCAGTGGGCTTGTAATGCATAGGGCCGGAGGCTTGACGAGACCCAGGGAATTGTTCAGAGGTCGGAATATAGACGCAAGACCCTAGAAGAAGCAGTTATGGGAATCGCGGTAAAGACTAGTCTCTCAGGAATCTCTACCACTGACCAGGGGAAACACCTGGGGGTGAGCATCTAGAATTCTCTTGCCACAGGACCCCCAAGTAGGTAATCATAACAGGGGTTTTGACATAAACCGCTCCAGCAGCGCAAAGCAACCCAGTGGCCACTCCTTACCCCAGTTGCGGTTTGTAGGATTTGGTTCTCTAGGACTTGAACCCTGGGCCAATGAATGGCCCAGCAACCCAGGAAAGAAACTATCTCCTCCCAGGACCTCTACCCAGAGGGGAACGTCCAGTGATGGTTACTTCAAGGGGCAGAGCGAAACCAAAGAAACTGCTCCCGGGCATCAGGGTGAACGAGAGAAGGTAGCAGCACAGCAGCCAAACGGATACAGGACAGACTCAGTGGCTGGTGGCACCTCTGGACATCCCAAACTAAAGATCTGATGGGTAGTTGAGACTTCACCTCCTGGACCTCTGCAGAAACCAACAGCCAATCAGAAGATTATGGCGGTATGCAGTGGGTTTAAAGTGACCCAAAAATGGTTCTGGAGTGGGGGGCTTGACTCAGCAAATCTGGGGAGACTGCATAAGTCTTCAGGGGGCCCGGATCGGACCTCCAGAGGCAAAACATCCAAACTGGGGGTAAGCCCAAACCTGTACCTAGCCAGTATGGCCAGGTAAGCATTAAAAACTGCAGAAACAGTGGGAATAACAGCAAAAATCTCCTTCAGCAGGTCAGCAGACCTGCTTCCTCATTGTTGCAGAACGGGAAATGAAGAAAGCGGCAAGGCCAGGGCCGAACTAAATGCCACCTTCAAAAGAGGGCTGGCCTCAGACCATCTAGCCATTTACTAGAGGGGGCTAGGGGCTAAGGGTCAGATGACCAACCATATTGATTGGTCATTAGGGCTGCTGCTTAGCCTTAGTTACTCCCACAGGAAGTGAGAGGGATAGTCCAGGGAACTATAGGTCGGGAGGATAGCTTGGGGGCAACACATTTTTCTTGGAAGCAAGACAACGCATAGCAACACAGGTTTGAATCCCAGGCTCGTGCATAGAAACCGGTCCATGCTATTAAGCGCGTTATAAAAGGACAATTTATAATTGTACTGGCCTAAACTAGTTGGGACCAATATGGAGGTTGCCACGATTGGGTTCCCAAAGAGCCCATGTGGTCAGAACATCCATTTTAAGCCTACCCTGTGGTCACCTAGCAAAGCGATGCTCCGAAACACAAAATGGCAGAGCGCAGCATTTAAAAAAAACACACATTTTTATTCCAGTGGCTCCTAAAAAGATGCATTGGACCAGTGCAGTAAAATGGCTTGCCTCCTTGGTGAAGCCAAAACTAAAGTACAGCTACCGCCAACCTACTCCGTAAAACCTGTGTATTGGCTTCTTACCTCCAGCATTGAACCCTGTGAGAGACTTTAGTCTCACTAGGATGAACTTGGTATTGGTAGGCAGTAGGTGCCAATTCTGGACTAACCGGTGACTTTATCTGGTAAGAGTGTATATGGAAAGACGCTGCAAGAACTCTATTTCATAAAGTGCATTAAGTTTTATTTAGCTGCCCCGCAAAAAGAGATATCTGTACTGCTCTACTGTTGAACCATTTGCTTATTGAACGTTTCAAGTGTTCCACTGCACATTTAATTACCCTCCTCAGAGTTTAGCCTTGACTGCTCACCCACACTTACTTGAGGAGAGTCTGGTAGACTCTTATTTGCAGATGCCTTTATTCAGTTTTCAGACTGTTATAGTGTACAACCAATAAAATGAAGCATTTTAAAATCTGAGATCCAATATGCACAAAATAAAATTGTGGCAACCCATAAAGTATAAACAACCAATGACAATGGAATTCAGTGAGGGGGTCCTTAATACCAGATAAAGGATTTTGTATGATATGATAGGTTATTATTTTTTTTTTAAAACATGTTTTATTAAGTTTCTATTGGCACAATGTTATACCATGCAAGAATCAAACTTCATTCAAAGAAAACAAAGAAATCCCTCCCTCCGCCCTCCCCCACCTGCATAACTCAGTGTGTATGTTTTAAATCGGAAGATCTTTTCCTCGTTCACGTGAATCAGTCCAATAGTCTTATATTGTGTGGGCACCATTGTTCTTTATATTCTTTTTGAAGGAATTCCAGTACACCTCCCCAGTCCTCTCGGAATTTCCCATGGTCCCCTTGGATGTTATGTGACCAGACCCTTCATGTCCAATCAACAACGAATAGTGGGGATTCGTGTTTCCAGTTTCTAGCAATTTCCAACCATGCTCCTATTAGAAGGCCCATAAAGTTTATTTTCTGCGGGGTAGTTAGCGTTTTGTCTTTTGGATCCCAAAAGCCCCCTAGCCATATTTCTACTCCCAAGTGTTCCGTTCCCTGGAACATTCCCATCATTTGATTTTTTTATCTCTCCCCAGAATGGTCTTATCCTCGGGCAGTCCCACCAGATATGTTTCCAATCTCCCAGCCCGCCACACTTTCTCCAACAGTTATTCGGGGAGGTAGGAAACATCTTATTCAGTTTCTCCGGTGTATAGTGCCATTGCACCATCATCTTCACCCACATTTCTCTTGTTTGAATGGCTCTTGTCAGTTTTGGCATCAAGTCCTACAAGTATTCCCACCTCTCTTTGGGGAGTGCATGATAGGTTATTTATAACATGCTTAATACCCAGAGGTTTCTAAGCGCAGACCCTGGGATCGAACCTGTGTTGCTCCGTGTTGCTATGCTTCCAAGGCGAGCACCTTGCGCTCAGCTATCCCTCTAGCTTGTGACGTAGGCAAGAAAATCCACCCAAAACCATGCTAATCAGAGCTCCACAAATCTAAAATGAAAATGAGGAATCTGGGATAGTGTGGGGGGGGGGGGGTTGGGGGCGGATCAAAGTTTGAGCACCATAACCTATTTCCAGGAAGCGCCACCACCCGATATGCTCTTGTTTTGAACTAATAATCTTAATGGAATCCTGCACCCCCTTGTCTTTCAACAACCAAGCAATAGAGTCAGGTAAATTTGAGGGAAGCCTTGTTGCCTGATTGTGGGTAGGTTTGAATCACATCCTAGACTATGGCCTGATGGGAAACTGCCTCTCTACGGGCAATCAGTGGGCCTGCCTGAGACAGAGTTGACTGCCGAGTCTTCCTGTGTATGGAAATGAAGGCAGATGTTGTTTGGCATGAAACGGGCAGTGAAGCGTGAAACCAGTGTCTCAGTCAATGACTCTTGTTTTCCCAGATGCAGAAATGAACGACGGTAATGTTGAGACTCGTGTTGGCACCACCGACGTTGCCGCCAGCCAGCATGTTTTGGTCTGCATGCTACACGAGCTGGGCACCCTGATCCAGGGCTTGGGTAGCACAGCTGCACCGCTGTTGAAGGATTCCAGTGCAGGTAACTTTTGGGTCTTGGGCAGTCCTCCAGATAAGATTTTGAATTGGCAGTATTTTACTCCCTATTTTTTTTAAATTGGGAGTAAAATGATTTTTGGGGGAGTAAAAAGGAAAGTGCATTTCCCAGAAGGAGTATTTTATAAATGAGTAAAAGATGTTTTAACTGGAAAATGTTCTTGTAATTATTTCTTTCAATCTAGTTATTCATGCAAATGTTTACTTCTTCCGATCAGGCAATGATAATAGTAGTTCTTCCTGTGGTACTGCAGGCATTACTGGTCCAAACATATCCATGGAGCTGGGAGAGGTTAAAGATGGGGCCACAAGGTCCTTCGTCTCTGCTTCCTATTTTTTGTTGGGGATATTGTTACTCCCCATTTGTATATTTTGGGAGTATTTGGCTTTTTTTAGGGAGTAAAAGTGTCCGATACACACCTTATCTGTAGGGCTGGTCTTGGAGTTCCTCCCTGATATGCTGTGTCACGTAGCTTGGGCTGCTCATTCACGGCTGGGTGGCAGTTTGCATTCAAAACTGTTTCGTGCGTAAATGTCTTACCAGCAGACTTGCTTCTAGTACAACCTCACCCTAGCTCTAATGCTTGCACGTGCTCACCCTTGATTGCACGTATTGTTTCTCACTCACTTCTGCACCTCTGGGCCCTGTTTAGATTCACTTGCTGTGCATAGTCCAGAGCAACCACTTGATGCCGAAGTATCTGAAACTTGGGCTTCCACAGGGGTTTTCTTGTAATGGGAGCCATTGATGACTTGTCTGCTACCAACAAACAGAGAATTTCAAAATGGAGAGTAGAGTGCTTCTCCACTGATAACGATAGGGACTGATCATTGCCCCCAAGACAGATGATCTTGGCACGGAAAGTGATGATTCCATGCCTAAAAGAATGCTGGATGGGTACCAAGCAGAAGAACGTTTGGGGGGTGGGGTGGTTCCATAGATGTCTGTGGAAAACAAATCTTGTCTAAGGTATTACAGGGGATAACCTATCACAACATGCACACATTCATCCTGGCAACGCTGCTCCTGGGCAGTCAGGTATGTAATGGGATGCATGTTCCAACAGATTTAACCACTTCAAAGAAAAGAAACCTATTTTGTTAAGCATCTGTTTTTATACCCGTTGGATTGTGGCCTGATGTACAAATTATTAGAGGTTCATTTTTCTGCACAAGCTACATTCACCAAGTCCCAGCACAAGATTACATAGTGGACAATTCCTGTAGTCAAGACGTTCGTGGGAGGGGTCTGATGTTTGCATCCAGCTGTTTGCAGACCAACACCAATTTAGGATCTCAACATTGACCTCTATAAGCGAATGCTACCCCCATTCAAACCAATACACTAGTGCTCATTAAAGCCTCACCTTTAATGGGGTTCATTTTTAAATAGTTTTAGTAAAGATTTCTCTTTTAGGAAACTTTCCCTCCATGTTCTATGGACCCCAAAACGTTTTGCTTTTGTTTTTCGATCTGTCCTGACTTATTACAGAGGAGTGAAGCCTTCAGCTTCTCTCCCCTGCTGGCCTTTTGCTCCCTTTGTTATGGGGAAACTGATCATTCCTTCAGACTATCAGTACTGGAAAACTGTTTTCCTTTTGTCTTTTACTTTTTACCTGTTTTGGTAACTATTCTAACCGTAGACACAGCATCTTATAATGCATTGCATGGGTATACTTTTGTATCCGCCTATACTTTTACACTGATGATTTTTGGTTACTTTTTGATATGCCTAATGACTAGCTGGTGGCAGCAATTACATTTTTACAATGTTTGTGTTTATTTTAGTGTGCACATTCGTGTTACTCACGTATGGCTACTAAACGTGGCTAGTGTCCTAAAATGGCCATGCCATGACATTTTTTGCTTTCCCTTTGGCCGTTTTTTCTTGGCCTTCTTCCTGCCTTCTCAGGTCAGGAAATCCCTAATGTGGTCATGCCTTTGCAAGGACATAATTTCACCAAAAGGCCTGGGATAGCTGAAGTGACATCACATGACCCTTGACATCACAGGAAGTGATGCAATTTGACCCCACCCCAAGTGACATCACAGGAAGTGATGTAATTTGACCCCGCCCCAAGTGAAATGTCGGGTTTCTGCCGTGCACTAAGCAGTCAGAATATTATATATATAGACTGTCTTTCTATCTATCACTTTCATTGTAGCAACAACCACATCCGCATTGTGGTGGCTCCGGAGAGTTGATCTGCGCCTACTACATCTAAGCAAGAAGCACACTTGCAATTTGGTAGCAACAGAACAGGTGCAAAGGACTTGGCAGAAAAATAGTCGACCCCTGAAAAAAGTAGATTTTCGGGCGGCCAGCCTGATTCTTCCCCTGCCTGCTCCCATCTGTATACTTTCTTTAAAGGCTGTGCTCTGGGGTTTGCCTCAGGATGTGAGCAGAGGCAAGTTAGCAGCAGGCCTGCTGTGAGAGGCAGTCCTTCATGACCTGCCTCCCTCTGCCAGGCCAGGTGCTCTTCCCGGAATATGCCAGTGTGACACAGCTCCAATGGGCCTGAATTGGCTGTGTCTGCAGCAGGAGAGGGTTGCAATGTGGGAGCTTTCATAAAAAGGCAACCTAAAACCTCACCTTCTCACTGCAAAGGCACTGTCGGGTCATATGCAAGCCAGACAGTACACAAAACTCGCCACTTTCAAGCACAAAGCGACTTAAGGCGCATACATTTGCCGAACAGTGAAAACTAGGTACACTGGAGATTTGAATGTATGAAAGCCCTGCTATGAACAGGGCGGTACTTCATGCACCAATATAGCCAGCCCACCAACATATTTGCATTCAAGCATGGACAACATCTCCAAAACAACCTTTTGAAAGAACCTATTACACTAGTATTATAATATTAGGAAGGGTAGCAACAAAACCGATATCTCATCTCAATAAAATAAATTCACTCTGCAATTAAACAAGTTCAGCTTCAATGAATGATGAAATTGATGAAGCTCTGAAAGAAAGACATGCTCCTGTCCATCCACAATAAATGACATCACTTTCTTATATATTACACTGCAGTCAAACTAGGCACTGCAGTGAAACATGGAGGCCCTCTTGGTGCTCAGATGTAAGTGGGCACAAAATAGGGCACATCTTGAGGTGGACAGTGGGCATGCACTGATGTGGGGGGGAGGGAGACAAGAAAGCAAAGGTGGCAGGACATATACGGGACCACACCATCCCCTGTGAAATTAGTGTAAAATAACTTTAGTCACCTGAGATGCAAGAACCAGAATAGAGAGCGACAACTAGCAGGGGTCGGAGTCTGGAACGTACACTGGACAACCACGTCCTCTTGTTAGTGTGCACCCACTACTAGTGGCCCATGCCAGGTGTGCATCCCTGATGCCCACAGTAAAATAGTCTTTTTTGCAGGTGCTCTGTTCGGTCGTGCTTTCTTTTTTTAATAAATGGCTGGATTTAAATGCAGACTTTAGTCTTGACCAACGCTATCCTCTTACTTCCTTCTCCCCCTCTCACAAACCTTCCCAACCCTGGCTCTCTTCTCACCTTCTGTCCATTCGCCTCCTCAGTCGCCTCGAACGACGCTGGCTCAAATCCCCTTCTAGGACTAATCAATCCTCTTACTTCTCATATCACTCTCTCTGACTCTTGCCACTCATCTGCCAAGCGCTCCTACTATTCTATGCTCCTCCACTCATAAGCCTCCCATCCCTGCCGTATCTTCCAGACCCTTTCTCGCCTTCTTTCCCCTCCTACTTCTGACCCTTCCACAAACTCTCGCCTTTCTCCCTCTGACTTCGCTAACTTCTTCTCTTCCAAAATCCTCTCTCTGCGCCAGAACATCCTCTCCTCTCTTCTCCCCTTCTCTCCCCCGCTCTGCCAACTTGTCCACCTTCTCTCCTATCACCCCAGCCTGTGTCTCCCTTCTCCTGCCCAAAACTCACTCTACTGCTGCCCCCTCTAACCCCATCCTCACTTCCCTCATCCCCAAAATCTACCCTCTCATTATTCTCTACCTAACCACCTTCTTCAACATCTGTTTCTCCTCCGCCACCTTTCCTTCAGCTTTCAAACATGCCACCATAATCCCTATCCTGAAGAAACCTTCCGCTTGCCCTCTTCTAGCTCCAACTTCAGACCAATCTCTCTTCTCCCCTTCATCTCAAAACTCCTTGAGCGCCTAGCCTACTCTCAACTTTCTGCTTTCGTCTCATCCCACTCCCTCCTCCCCACCTCTCAATCTGGCTTCTGCCCTAAGCACTGCACCAAGACTGCCCTTACCTATGTCCTCAACTCTCTCCTCTCTACTGGCTACGCTAAGCAATCTTCAATTCTCATCCTCCTTGACCTCTCTGCAGCTTTTGATACCGTAGACCACCCCTTACTTCTTAGCATGCTGTCCTCCTTCGGCTTCAAAGGCTGTCCTCTACTGGCTCTCCTCCTATCTCTCCAATCGATCCTTTACTGTCTCCTGGGGCGGCCGCACCTCCTCCAGCATCTCCCTGAACTATGGAGTCCCTCAGGGATCAGTACTTGGACACTTTCTTTTCTCTCTTTATACCTCCCTTCTCGCCCCAGTCATCTCTTCTTTCGGCATCTCCCACCACTTCTACACCAATGACACCCAACTCTTTCTTTCCTTCTCTTCCTTCACATCTGACCTCATCCACAATTTCTTGCTGCCTCACGGCCATAAAAAACTGGATGTCATCCCACTTTCTTTCCCTCAATACTGACAAAACTGAGGTGATTTTCTTCCCTCCTAACACCCTCCTTTCATCCACTTTCCACCTTCCAACCTCCCATATCTATCCATGCCCGCCATCTCGGCCTCTATCTCGACTCCTCGCTGTCCTTCTCCAACCACATCTCTATAACCTCTCGAGCCTGTCGTCACCACCTCTTCAACATCCGCAAGATCCGCTCCTCTCTCACATGCCATGCTTCCAAACTCCTAATCTCCTCCCTTATTTTTTCCCGCCTCTTCTACTGCTCCTCTCTCCTCTTTGGACTCCCTGTCTCTCACCTACCTATCCATCTACCACTCCTCTATTCGTACTCTGTATTCTCGGTCCCCGAGACTCTATTTCTTCCTCTCTCTCTATTAACTTGGCTGGCTTCCCTTCCTCTCACAACTGAAATTTCAATTCCTCTGTCTTGTCTATAAATCTCTCCATGACCAGGCCCCCCTACCTTTCTTCCCTCCTCTCATTCTACTCCCCCTCCCGCTCTCTCTGCTCAGCAGACCTCTACCTTCTCACTGTTACCCCTGACCCATGTGCCTCCTCACGCTTCCGCTCCTTCCAACTCTTGGCCCCCTACACTGGAACTCCCTACTGCTCTCCATCCGCTCCACCCCTACCTACCCATCCTTCCACTCCTCCCTAAAATCCCTTCTTCACCCCCCAACTCAACTTCCCTACCTCTCCCCCCTCCGTGCCCCCCCTCCCTCCTTCCCTCATGACCTCAAACTGGTCATACCTTCACCCCACACCCCCGACCTCAAAACAGACATTGTAACCCCTTTCACCTAACCCCTCTCCCCTCCCCCACTCTCCCATCCTTTAGTAAATGTTTCTACATATTGTTCTAATTGACTTGTTTCATGTTTGTAATTATGCTTCTCTCACTTTTGTACCTGTTGTTAAACTGTAAAGCGCTTTGGAGTAAAGCGATATATAAATTCAATAAACATAAACATAAAAGGAGGCACACGCTGTGTGAGCACTGATCCCGGGTCGGTCCTCAGTCATAGACCTCAAGTCCCTGCTGCTAGCGGGCAGTGTGTGGACGGCGCACTATTACACAGTCCACAGGGATTGCGTGAAAATCATTTAGAAATAACCACCATTGCAATCCGATGAAGCCAGCCCTTGTTCCTGAAAGTAATCACTTCACAGTGGCTAGCGGCCCAAGCGCAGGGTCGAAATCATGAGGCCGGCGGATAGCGGAGTCAACTCGCTCAGTGAAAGTGACGATGAATAGAACACAAAATGGAGGAGGCACCGCGATAACTCTGGAAGGGCAACAAAGGAAAGGGGTGGGCTAAGCCCCATATAAACGCTGGGCGTCCGGGGCAGTCAGCATCCAGCCCCTCCAGCAGAAGGACGCCCACCGCAGCAGACAAGGAATTTCGTTTTTGAAGGAGTTTCGTTGTTTTCCAGACTTTGCAGCAGCGGGAGAGGAGGAAGAGGTTCCAGCTTGAGGAGCGGTGCGGGTGTCCGGTGCCTGATGCTTGGTGCGGTTGCGTGTAGCCGTTGGTGCAGCGGAAGGTGCAGCCTGCACAAAGCAAGTTGGCGGGGTACAGTGAGGGAACATGGGCCTGGGGCCGCTGTGTGGAGGCCGAAGAATGGAGAGAGCTGGCACGAGGATTGGCGGTTCGGAGCTGAGATGGGAGGCCCAGGATGCAGTTGGAGACCTGGAGAACGAGAGGGTGCAGTTACACAAAGTGCGGCCGATTCGGAGAGGCGGCGCTCAAACAGCATACCTATTAGTGGAGGTGGTGGTCAAGGCACTGACCGTGCCACGTGAAAAAGTAGTGACCGCCATGAAATAATGAACGGCTTTACGGCTTTGTTGCTGCAGGGCGGCAGGTTTCGTTTCCGGGCTGGAGGTCTGCAGCAGAGATATGCAGCACAGAGGTCGGTGTTGTCAGGACAGTGGCTGTAGTTACTGTTGGTTGAAGTGGTGAGTACCTCGGGGCGCCGAAGCGTGGGTATAAGGTTTTGCTGGTTTGCTTGTTTTGTTAGGGAACCCGGGTACTGCATATGTTTGCGAATGATTTCGAGCACCACTGTTTGGATTGGTAGTGTACCGGGTGATATTTGGTAGAAGTGCGTAGGGCAACAGTTGGCCAGGGGCTCACCAGCTGCGGTTAGTTAATAAGTACTGGCTTGAAGTAGGATTAGGGGATAGTATGGCACCTTTGTCAGAGGGGCGTGGTAATGGCCTTCACAGGAGAATAGTAGGATATGTAGTTCGTGTGAGGTGCGTGGATTTAAGACTGAGTGTAACCCTCCGTCAGCAAGTCAGCCAGGTTCCATGGGTATGGGTGTTGCGGTGATGCATGATAAGGTGGGAAACAGCAGTTTTGAATGGGTTTAGAGCATGTGATGGCTGTGAATTGGATGGCTGGTTGCTTGTTGATGGCCACTGTGAGGCACATCAGTTTTTCCGTATGGTTTCATAAGGAGTGCACTCGAAGGTTTGGGCCCTCGTTAGATAGCTGGACAAGCAGCTGTGGGCAGTTACGGGCAACAGCGCAATTCAGCATTGCAGGAGGATGTGTCACCTCCCTGCCGCAGGCTTTAGTAGTAGCGGGAGGCAGCGTTTTTTAAATGCGGCATTCGTGGGATGGTTGCAGATGGTAGCGGCAGCCTGGGTTACATGAAGTTGTTTGGACGTATCGAAGACTCTGCTTAAAAATTATTTGGCAGGCGGGGCCTACATAGTCCCGGGAATTAACGGTGGTACAATCTGTTAGGGCCCGTGGCTATTGACTCGTTAACGGAAGGGTTTGTGGTTCGAGCCCCTCAAGAGAAAATGATGCAAGAGTTACAATATGGACAATTGTGGATGATAGCAAATATTTGATCTCTCCCTACTGTTGAGCTGAGAGTTAATACAATGGTGCATTGTTTCCTTGGGTATGGCAGCCATGGCGCGCATGGCATTTTATTATCGATAGGTGAAGTGGAGGGCTGTTTGCGTGTTCATGGCATCTGCGAGGCATGGCCATGCAGTTCTTGCTGTAATATTTTATCAGGAGTGCACCTTGGGGTTTGGGCTCTCGTTAGGTACCTGGGCAAGCAGCGGATGGCAGTTACGCGCAGCGGCCCGATTTATCAACTCCAACCATAAGGGGCCATGGAAAAGAATGGATAGCGAAAGCCTCAGACGTGTGGTTTTAATATCACCCACGCTGCTGGGATGGTAGCTGCAGACATATCCCTTTTGTGATTATTCGAAACAATTTGGGGGTTCCCCTTGGTTACTGTTGTGTTAGGGCTTATTTAAAGCATTGAGGTCTTGCATATCGTCCCCTCTGGACGGAATAGGCCCAGGATAGGTAAAATGAACGGGCAAGTTTGGCGTAATAGGTACAGGTTACGAGATGTACCCTTGGGGACTACAAAGTATTCATTGCTGCGGGCGTATGGTGCAGCTTCCTTTGTTAGCCGTAGTTTATTGTTAACAATGGCGGGGTGAAGAGCAGAGTTCAGGTTGGACCCGCAGCGGTGCCTAATGTAGGCACAACCTGGTGATGGTCTGCTGGGGGGTGGGGGGAGGAATACGGCTTGGCAGCTCAAGTCTAAATGGAGAAAGATGTTAATTTATTCCTGCATACAGGGGACCGAATGGCACGTACGGTCCTCATCCCCCCCCCCCCCCCTCCGTCCTCCCATCGCAAAATCTCGAGTGAGGCCAGGTGAGCCTGTATGTTTCCTCCAAGTTAACCCCGGGAAAGGCACGACTGTTTATGCGCATGTACCATTCCGAGCAAATTTCCGACGTAGGGATGGCCTAGGAGACAGATTGCATTGAGCGGACGTCATTGTGACGTGCCAGTCACGATTGACTCGTGCGCGAGCCTCGTTCTGGCTACGCGCATGCACGTTTCAATAAATCACGCCCGTGCGGGCAGTTGCCGCCGGGATGCGGAATGGACCACATCGCGTCCCGTGTCGTCTTGTGTGCATGACTGCGTGCAAGTGTGAGTGCGGTACGGCCCGAGGCACGGGCGTACACAACATCTGGCGACGAAGGTGGGATGCAAGTGGAGCGTTTGTTGACACGCTGCCGTGGTCAATCATCATAACGCTACACCGCTGAGCGTTACGAACCCGCCGCAAACACAGCGGAGGTGTTTTCACGCACGGTAGGAGGCAGTAGCGGCCTGAAAAGGTGCTTGTGCGCTGCTTGTACCTGAAAATACATCTGAACAATTTTTGGAAACTTGGCAGTCCTCACCATTCAGGAGGACTGCACCTGGACTAGTTGTCACTACACAAGGGGCAACTGAAGGGGAACACAGGCACAGGGGAAGGCCCTTGTCAAATCGAACATTCCATGATGACGCCGTGAACCAAGATACGTCCGCGGTTCACCCAAGTCAGGTTTGCGGCCTCTGAATCACCACGAGGTGCCTGTGCGACCTGTCAACATGGCGGAAAGTGACGGCGAGGCAGAAACAGCGAGAGTGGTTGTAAGGAGACAACAGGGGGCTTTGTTACCCATGCAAGAATTTGACACGTCCGGACCCCCCTCCAAATTGGGCCGAAGATGGGTGTGGATAAAAAAATTGGACATGTACTTTACGGCAACTGGGGAAACCAATGATGACGCTAAGAAAGCCACTCTCCTATACTCAGCGGGCATGTACGTTCTGCGCATTTATGAGTCCGCCAACCTGCAGGTAACCACCTATGATGCTGTTAAAACTGCTCTAAAAAACTACTTCATTCCTTTGTCCAATGTGGACTACAAGAGGTTTCTGTTTTGTGGTGAAAAACAGCGGGATGAGGAGTCACTTGACCAATTCTGCGCTCGCCTGCGACAAATGGCCACAACTTGTTGATGGGACAATGAAGAGTCCATGATCAGGAATCAGTTCCTCCAAGGCTGTAGCTCAGGCAAGCTATGTAGGCAAGTGCTGAGGGAGCCTGGATGGTCTCTGCAACAGATTTTGGACAGCGGAAGAACCTATGAACTGGCAGAATCGAGGGGTGCCAAAATGGACGCGGCGGTGCGTCCGGGAAAGTCGGAAGAAGCATTTGCCGTTGGAAGGCAGTTGGCGTCGAAAGCCAAGTGGGGCCAGAAGCACCAGGAAGCTGGTCCGATGCAAGGGGCGATGTCTATTTGCCGATATTGCAGATATGACCTGCCGCCCTCTGAGGAGTGTCCCGCCAAATCGAGAACATGTGGCAGATGCAATGGACCTGGACACTATGCCCGGATGTGTCGCGCTCCCGCCCCAATAATTGTACAGAGGGGCCCGGCCAGGGCACTTGGCAGTAGTTCGAGGGGGCAGAGGAGCATCGCAGCGTTAGAACAGGAAATGCAGAAGCTTAACATGGCCGAGGAGGACGAGGAGGATGAAGTGTTCTTCATTTCGAGCATTGCAACAGGGGCGAAAAAGAAGAGACAACCCAAGTGTGTCGTGGACATTCAAGGAGTACCGATACAAGTGCTAGTTGACACGGGGGCCTCAGTATGTGTGCTGGCGTCCGATCACTACCTGTCTATCCCGGGACCACCGGCGCTAGATGTTTCGACGGTGAACATTTTCACGTTTGGCGGAGACACGCCACTCCCAATCAAGGGCGTTTTCGTTGCGCCTGTGTCCAAAGGCGGCAAGACCATAAAAGCCCGATTTTTCGTCAGACGTGAGCCCTCACTCTCTACTCAGCTGTGCGGCATCGGAGGCCCTGGACCTAGTGCATTTTGCATAGGAGGTCTACCAAGTGGACATCGAGCAGCTACTGGGCAAGTTCTCAGGAATTTTCAAGGGTGTGGGGAAGTTGAAGGCTCCCCCGGTACGTCTGCACATTGACGACACCATCAGGCCTACGGCTCTCAAGCATCGCAGGCTCCCGTTTCACCCGAGAGAAGGAGCTCTGCTTGCTCATGCATATGGACATTATCGAGAGGGTGGAAGGCCCAACGCCCTGGGTCTCGCCCATCATGGTGGCCCCCAAGCCAAAACAGCCCGGAGCGGTGCGCATATGTGTAGATATGCGTCTCCCCAATGCCGCCATCAAGAGGGAGACACATTACGCCCACTCTTGATGATATTATTGGAGAACTGCAGGGTGCAAGAGTTTTCTCAAAGTTAGATCTACGAGCGGGCTATCATCAGCTTGAGCTTCACCCAGACTCCAGATTTATCACAACCTTCACGACGCATGAAGGTCTCTATCAGTTTAAGCGCCTGAGCTTCGGCATTTCATCTGCCGCCGAAGTCTTTCAGAATACCATCAGAGGGGCGCTGGCTGGCCTCAAAGGTGTTTTGAATATGAGTGATGACATTTTAGTGTTTGCAGAATCGGAGACAGAGCACTTGAAAAGGCTGGAGTGCACACTGAGGAGGTTGGATGATTTGGGTCTTACACTCCACCGTGAAAAATGTGAGTTTTTCAAAGACAGGATTGGGTTTTTTGGCTTCATTTTTCATGCCAGTGGTGTATCACCTGATCCGGCTAAGATCAAGGACATTCGAGAGGCCGCAGCACCCCAGTCCCCCACCGAGGTGAGGAGCTTCTTGGGGATGGTAAATTACTGCGGGCGTTTCATCAAAGGTTTGGCCTGTTTGTCGGAGCCCCTCAGGGTGTTGACCAGGAATGACGCCGTATGGACGTGGGAAAGGAAGGAGCAGGAGGCTTTTCAGCTCCTCAAGAATGCCTTGTCTGACGGGGACACCATGGCATACTTTAACCTGTCGGTGGAATCCAAGATTGTTGTTGATGCCAGTCCGGTGGGTGTTCGAGCGGTGCTGCTGCAGCCAGATAAAAGAGGGGACATGCGACCCATAGCTTATGCGAGCAAAGCGCTGTCGGACACGGAGAAGCGCTACTCGCAGATTGAAAGAGAAGCTTTGGCCATCCTTTGGGGCTGTCGCCATTTTCGTCTTTACATTCTGGGAAAGCCTGTTGTGGTGGTGACGGAGACCACAAGCCGTTGCTGCCCATCCTGGTGGGCGTGTCATCCAAGCCGCCGCCCAGAATTGAGCGTTGGATGTTGGCCCTGATGGAGTACGGGGTTAGACTCGTGTGCAGGCCAGGGACCAATAACCCGGCGGACTACCTGTCGCGTCACCCCAGCACTGGGAGTGTGGAGAAGAACGACAAGGTGGCTGACTGTCAAGGGCTACTCTGTCACGTGGTGGAAGGTGCGTTAACGGTGGCGCTATCGAGACTTGCCATAGCGACGGAGTCGTCCAAGGATGAGGTGTTCCACATCATCAAGGCTGCAGTGAGAAATGGAGACTGGAGAGAGGTACTAAGAAATAACTCCAGGCGGCAGGCAAACGCCCAAAAAGACCTTCAGGCACTTTGGAAGGTAAGGGATGAGCTGTCCATTTCGGATGACGGATTGCTGCTGAGGGGGAGACAAAACGTGATCCCACAGGCTCTAAGGAATCGCATCCTGGAGTTAGCACACATTGGCCATCAAGGGGTCGTTAAGACCAAAGCGAGGCTCCGACCCAAGGTGTGGTTCCCTGATCTTGAAGGGATGGTCGAGCGTTTTGTGAAAAGGTGTTTGCCATGTCAAGCAGCGGCTCCAGGGGACAAGGCCCCACCGATCAGCTCCATGGAACGGAGCGAAAAGCCCTGGGGAACTGTCCACGTGGACTTTGGGTCGACAGGTCGGGGCATGTATTACTTAGTGGCCGTAGACCAATGGTCAAGGTATCCCGAGGTGGAGGTGGTGGAATCCACTGCAACGGAGTACACCACCAGGGCCTTAGATAAAATGTTTGTGACCCATTGGTTCCCAGAAATAATATGCTCTGACATTGGGCCCCCATTTACCGGCAGTCTGTTCGCCCAATACCTCAAGGATAGAGGCATCCATCACAGCAGATTATCGCCTCTGTGGCCTCGTGCCAATGGAGAAGCCGAGAGGCTAATGCGTACTTTGAACAAAGTGCTAAGGATATCCGCTCATGGGGGTGATGACCTTCCGAAGAAGCTCGTGGAATTCCTAAGAGAGTACCGGACCACCCCTCACCAGTCAACTGGGGTGGCTCCCGCGGAAGCACTGTTTGGACGCTGCCCCCATGGCATGATACCGGAAATGGATGGCCGAGGGCCAGGTGTCATCGACAACGATAAAGTAAGAGGAGCGCGAGTCACGCAATCGGAGGGAAAGTGAAAGAAGGGGTCTACAAGACAAAGAAGTGCGTGTAGGTGATTCAGTGCTAGTCCCAAACCGTCATCCAGAGGGCAAACTGTCTTTGCCATATGAGCCTCACCCGTGGAAGGTCACGCACGTGAAAGGGACCATGGTGACGGCGACGTGTGAACGTGGCACGGTCACCCGCAACAGGTCCTTCTTCAAGAAGGTGGACACTTCGTCGGAAACCTTTGATCCTGGAGAGAGCCCTGACTCTGAAGCGATCCCAGAGAGTCCAGCTGAAGATGGCCCGAGGGCTGCAGTCCCATGTGGAGACAGTCCCAGCAAAACCATGCCAAGTACCTTGAGGTATCCAGTGCGGAGAGACCGCAGACCGCCTGCTCACCTCAAGAACTACGTCCTGGACTCGGGAGACTGAGCCGAGGTCACGGGAGACTTCCAAGTAGCGAGAGAAAATGTTTGTGTTAGAAGTTTGCACTGTTGTTGGAATATAGTATTATATTGTGTTTTTCGTTAAAGAAAAAAAGGGATGTGACGTGCCAGTCACGATTGATGCATGCGCGAGCCTCGTTCTAGCTACGCGCATGCGCGTTTCAATAAATCACGCCCGTGCGGGCAGCTGCCGCCGGGGACGCGGAACGGAGCACATCGCGTCCCGTGTCGTCTTGTGTGCATGACTGCGTGCAAGTGTGAGTGCGGTACGGCTCAAGGCACGGGCGTACACATAACAGTCATGTGCCCCGAAGTCTTGTTAAACCCAGTTGTCGGTTAACTGGTTACTGTGAACGCCTTTTTCTTGGGGATGGCCGTAGTGTACGGGAGCATGGTTGCAAGGAATAGAGGGGTGTTATGGGTCTACTGGTGAGTACCCCACGAGATTTGAATTTTAACGGGGCACTGCTGGCAGCGATACATACGGACGTAGCGCACGTGAGGTTTCGAGTAAGGTTAACGCCTGTTAGGATTCACAAGCTCGATTGGGAAAGCAGCTTAAATATGCAGTAGAATGCATTAGCCGTGGGGGTCTGGCATGGTGCCAGGGGCCGACATTTTGTTGGGCATGTCACTAATAAGGGGTTAATTTGCTCATGGGGCATTACTGATTTGTGGTGATGTAGTAAACTCGGGGCGAACAAGTGATTTTACAGTAGCTTGTAAGGATGCAGAGACTTTGGCTAGTAGTAGGAATGCCTTTGATTTCAAGCGAGGGTGGCACGAGTACAATAGGCAGGTTAAAGTATATTTTTCAGCTTTCCGGCTACATCTTCTGTGGGTAATATGGCATGGCTATTTGTAAGCGGCAAGCGTACAGGCGAGAGGATTGGCATACGTGGTGTAGTGTGTAGCACCATTATTCATGCAGAAGGCCTGTAGTACGCGTGGCAAGTACTTGCGCTTGGCAGACAGTTTAGTGTATGGAAGGGTGGAGGAAGCGGAACAGTCAATGATCACTGAGCGAGGAGCTAGGTGCGCCAGTAAAGGTTGTATAGCGCATTTAGAACAACGGGATGGATGGGTTCCGGTACGGTCTTGGCAACGGGCAACATGCAAATGCAGCAGTCAGGTTTCCAGTTATTAAGGGGTTTCATGCAGGTAACTCACGCGGCCATGAATTCTGGCACATGGGTGGTTGGCTGCCAGTAGTTTGGCGCGGGGTGCTGTGATGTTGCATATGGCCCAGGGAGGAGCAGGAATATGGTATGCTACTATATGAATTGTGGTGGAGTTACGCTGGGCCGGGGGGAACATAGCGCCTCGGGTAGAAATTGAAAAGGGGGATTCGGTTGTGGTCAATTGGGGGCGAATTTGGAGCAGTCGTGGAAGGAGCAGTAACAACACGAGTGGTTGCATGAGAGTAGCAGCGTTGATCTAGGAATACAGGGTCTATTTCACGCTGCGTTTTATTCAGAGAATATCGAGATCGCTGAGTTTATGGTAACAGGTATCGAGATCAACTCAGTGTGGGGATTGGTTTGAGGTAACAGCTGAGCCCCGGGAGTAGCAAAATATCTGAATTGATGATTGTGGACAGGGATGACCGTAGCAGCAGTAGAAAAGGGGAAAGCCACCGGATCAGGTAGTTGGGCCCTAAATAAGGACCACGGCGCGGCAATCAGCGGTTATATCGCAGGTAGAGTACCTCGGGAAGGGCTCGCGCCATGGTTATAAAGGAGAAAAGCACAGAGGCAGGAGTGTGCGTTGCTAGTATAGGAAAGGCTAAGTACTCCTGATTTGAAAGAGGCCTCCTTGAGTTAGTGACAGGGTTATGCACCTGCAGCAGATCCCAGCTGCAACAGGGGATGCTGTTAAGGGGCAACTCTCGAGACTCGCAGAAAATATATAACTCACTGGTGGCAAGGAAGGTTTATGTCTGTTTTGTTATATGGGGGTGCCTTTAGTTGGCTAGTGGGAACTATATATTACCAGGAGTATAAAACGGGCTGGATATGATTATTTGATGGGGCTAAGTGGGGTACAGGAGATCAGGAGTCGAGTTTACGTCAGCAGTCTGTTGGGGTTGGGCGGCTTGGACAGGATTCAGGAAGGATGTCGGTTGTCTCAGGGGATAGCGAGAGTGTTGATGTTGTGACCAAGGACCACGGGGCAGGCAGTGTTGAAATAGCAAGGTGAAGTGGGTGAGATACCTTCTCTGGGTAAAGAAGTTAGTCAAGGCCCTCGGGTACAGCGTTGCCAGGAGGAGAGGGCGGCTAGTCTAGTGGGTCGGCAAGGCCAACTCAGCCGTTCATCCACCCGGGGTCGAAAGGCAAGTAATAGAGGGCATGGCGCAGCTGACAGGGAGTTGGGGCCTACATTACAACAGGTTAAAATAGGGGTGGAGAGCCTCCTTTTGAAGCTAAGAGGCATAGGTGAATCAAATTAAGGAAGGGAAAGGGGCAACTTTATTGGTCAGTAACGGGGCTCCTCCAGCAGAAGAAGCTCTGGCAAGTGCGGGCAGGCCAAAGATTCTGGGGTTGTCGAGCGATCCCGGTTTTGATATTGTAACAATAGGATAAAGTAACTTCACCTTTCAAGAACGGTCCTCCCCCAACATGATAGCTCCTGCAAGGGCAGGCAGAGTAACAAGGATTTGGTTGGGGAGCTTTAGCATAATAAGTGGAGAAAAACATTTCAAGGGTGAAGTAGAAGAATCAAAGGGACCTCACAGTTGGGGTTAACCGGGAGCCTGGTTAAGCTCATTTCATAGCAAGAAGGGATGGTTACCAAAGCCAGTTACTACGAAGCCACTGGAATTAGGAAGCAGGAAAGGGGGGAGCCGCGGTGGGCGGTAACCCACCTTCGGCGTGGCAGTGTTTTGGCGACCACTGACAAGAGACAGACTCCGAATGAGTCATGGGAAAGCTGGAAGGGTCTTTGCTGTTATCGGACCACCGCCTCTTGGGAGCCTAAACGGCAGGGTCATCTGGTAGTAGCAATGAGAGACTCAGCTTCCCCAAAGAAACGCTGCTCTCCCAGCCAAGGAACACCTGCAGGGGCAGGCGGGTCTCAGACACGAAGGGCTGGGAGAGTTGGGCCTACTATGGACACTGTTGGGGGGGGGGGGCAAAAAGGGGGGAGTAGGTTTTGGACACGGAGCTGCACCTTCGGAGCTATTTTCACAATTGTTTGCTGTGTTTTTATTATGAGTGAAAATAAATCTGCGGCGTTTGTATGCAAAAAAAGACATGTCTCATTCTGTACCTTACTGGTTGGGAAAGAAAGGGGCCAAGAGGAATGAGCAAGAGTAATGTATGTTGGCCTAGTAATGGACAAATGCCCGGGTTATCTCATTATGCTGCAATTTACACTCCCTGCTCCCCCCGCACCTTCCGGGCCACAAACCATGCCTACCACTGTTTGTGTGTACTGAACAAACAAGGAGGCAGCTGGCCTCTGAAAGCTATTGGTCCGCTCGATGTGGCACAGTCTGTTTTTCGGCCCTCCGACTGTCCCACTGTATGGCTACCTGCAGACCATGGGCTCCCGGGGCCATTCCTCCCATGTGTGCGAGAGGCACCGGGCATGCAGCTGTTCCCATGCCTACCTCTCTCCGCTTCACTGGTTCACCACTGGGCCTGAAAGGCCTTCTCCACTGCGGTCCCAAAGATAACAATCTCCCAGAGGTCATTGCGGTCCCTTTTCTGCTCTTTCACCCGGGGATATGTGCCCATGATTTCAGAATGGGGCATTGTCTCATTTGCATTTTTGAGGGTAGTGAGGTGCTTTCAGGTGCCCACTGTTACATCTGTGTCCCTATTTTAGGGAAAGATAAAGATTGCAGCTGTAACTAAGCACTGGATAGCCTAACTAACATCATGCCAGCAGCACAGCCTGCACTTATCTGTTAGCCAGCGGTATGCTCATAGCCCTGCAGGCAGCACAAACGGACCAAAAGTGTGCCAGTCCTCCTCAACCCTCGACTTACCCAAGGTACAGACCGCCACTCGCCACAGGGCTCAATTCGCTGCTTCACACACACGTTCTGCTTCCGAGCGGATCAATAACACAAAATGGAGGATGGAGCCCAAGCTGGGGCCCATAACTCATTTTGGCCATGCCCTGAGCACAGGGGTCGCAAGGGATTGGAGGGGTCAAAAATTCAAATTCTGGGGTTGCAACTGTGACCCCAGAATGACGTCCATGTGCATTTGCCTGGGAAAGCTGCAGCTTTCGCTGGCTAGTGCATTCCATTTGTGTTTGGACACAGGAAGTGGGTGGGATAGTCTGGTCCCAGTCCACAAACTGTGGTGCCTGAAAGTCTAGTGTGCATGAATGAGTAAAACCCACAGTGGTTCCTGATTGGACCACTGCTGGCTGAGTGAGTGGTGCAGATCTTTGCTATTGGAGGGCTGGGTTTGATCACTCACCTGCATTTAGGATAAGGAGCCCTGTAGCCATTCCAGTAGATCAGCAATGGAGCCAAGTATCCTGTGTAGCCAACTGCAGACCTGTGAACGACTCCTGAAGAAGCCTGGTGACCTTTCCTACCACTGTCCCGGTGAAGCCCTGCTAGACTACCGGATTTGAGAAGGCCCTTATCAGTGCTTCAACACTTGGACTGGTGGGACCAACCAGCTTCGGCTTGTAGAGTTCCTGCAACGTTGAGCCTTCGGAATCCTCCCGGGCCCACCCAGTGGACTGACCAGCTCTGAAGTGGACCCCCCCTGCCAGAAATGTCACCGTTCCACATTTTCGTCTGGAACTTTGGTGGTCGCCAGCTGGTCCTAGATGTCGACTGCCTGCCAAATTTCAGATTCCCGGCATCGAGGGATCCTGTCCTGGAAGGCTGTCTTCATTCGACTGGAGAGACACCTGCTGCTGCCTGTGTCTGGTGGCTGTCACTGGAACTGTATTAATTTCATATGGTAAAGTGTCCTGAAGAGCCTGCATTGGTGACTGCTGCAAGTCTTCGGAAAGGGTTGCACTCCGCTCCTGGACCCAAACAGAATCTTCATTGCACCTGCAGCTCCTGGGCTTCCTCTAGTGGATGCAACAGCAGGAAAACCTACCTGCAGCGACTCAGTCAACCTGCACATTCACTTGGGAAAACCAGAGTAAGGGTGGTGCGTAATCGCAATAGTTACAGCCTGCAATAGTTACAGCCAGCCCTGTCTCCCCTATAATAAATCTTAGAATAAACTTTTGTTTATTCCATTCATTGATTTTTTTAAAAAAAAACATTTTGTTTTAAAAGCTGTCCTAAGAGATGGAACAAATAACTTACTTGCCTGTAAAATCCTTGAAGTCTTCTGGAACATGGTTCACCACCACAAGAACTCTTCCTGCCTTTGTCCCCTCTCCTAAAACAAACTTTGTGACTTTTGGGCATAAGGCCATATTCAATATAGGGATTGGACTTATAAAGTTATGGTCTTCATTCTTGTGAACTGGTTTTCCTTACTTCATAATTACTTCCCTTCTTTTCAGGTATTTAAGTGAATTGTATGCATTTCTACAAACTTATGGTGACTGTATATATGTTTTATAACTGAGTGTTGCATGATACTACCTGCTTGTTTCATTTTGCGAGTGTATTTTGGGCATATCATAAATAGAGCATTGCTGTACGTGTCTGTCTAAGCAAAATTATTGTGTGCTTCACTGTGTGGACGCCTGGCCACACTCATTCCTGAAACTAAGCTTTGATTACTCTCCACACTTACCTTGATTGGGTTTGACTAACCTCTTAGAGTTCCCCTGTTCCCTATAATTAGGGTGGCCTTCTGAAATCTGTCCACCAGGCCAGATTTTAGAAATCCATCTTAACAAATAGCAATCATTTCTATAAAAAGATTATGCGACCCACAGACACGATCAATATTTGAGTCAATTCTTATAGGAGCCACACAGCTGAATAGGTGTTCAGTCAGTAATACTTTATTTTGGGAAATATATTCCCATAAAAGGTCATACAAATGGTTCATAATGTACGATAGGTATTCTTTTAGCAACCTTCCCTGCATAGTTTCCTACGTAGCCCCGTTCTTTTGCTCTGTTTCTGATCCTGCCCGAACTTCAGTGTCACCTCTTGCTTTGTACTCTCAGGAAACCGGGATACTGATCAGTGCATATGAATATTAGTGCTGGAAAATATGGGTTCCCTTTTCAATTCTTGTGTTGCACATTGCACTGCAGTGCAATGGGGGTACTTTTCTATCACCTGTAAGGACGTGGAAGGGGGAGACTGACACACAGGTGGCATGATTGTCATCAAATACATTTATTAAATAAATGAGGGTTGGGGAAATCCCTTCCTGTCCCTAATAGCAAGGGGGGTTTTCCTGCCTCGAAAGAATATTCGGAGGAGTCTGTCACGATAGACCAAAGAAAAAAGTCCACTATCGTGTCAAAAATCCGATTTCCAGCCCTCACACTAAGAACTCCAACTACTGTGAAAAGGGGATCTTCTTTAGTCTCAAGGTTCTTTTCCAGCTTACAAAAAAACAAAGTTCCAAAATGGTGCAACAAATAAACTTCAAATGAAAGGACAACCTTACTCCCCAGGTTGTCTCACCCTCTGAATGTCCAATGAAGGTTCTTCCTTCCATAAGTGTTCCAAAAATGTCTATAAAAAAGGGGGGGCTTTGCTTCCCGTCCCCTTGGTTTCTTCGCAGTATATTTCAGTCGATCTGGCTCCTGTTTCTCCCAGATACTGGGACTATAAAGAGTGCTTTGGCTCTCTTCATATGTGAGTTCCAGATTCGCCTTTTCTGTATTTATAGTGGTCTTCTTGCTTTGCTACTACTTCGTTGGTCACAGTTAACCTGGTATACTATCCTGCCAGGTATTGTGACTATGAAGTTTGTTTTGACTCTCTTCATATGGGTGTGAATCCCATACTCCCCTTTTCTGTATTTATGGTTGTTCTTCTTCTCTCTTTACTACTACTGCTACTTCGTTGGTCACAGCCAGCGTGGTTGGTATACTATCCTTCTAGGTACTGTTACTATGAAGATTACTTTTGGAAGCCTGGATAAGGTTTGTGGGTGCAGTTACCAGACTCCCCTTTGTGATTCTCCCTTCTTTTAGCCATCCTGCCAACTGTCCCTTGCTCCCCGACATCTCTGGAGAGCTTACCGGTAGTGAGTGTTTGTTGCGGGTACTTCGGCCCTTCTCGGCTTCCCTCTGTGGCTTCCAGGGACTGCAGCAACTCTGCACTGACTCCCGGCCTCTGAGTTGCAAGTCTTGGCTTTTTCACGCTCTCCAGACTTCCTGTCTGGCTGAAGGTTCAGGTTTCTGCTCCTCTCTGGAGTTCGTCTACCTTGTATGCCTCGGGAAAGCCTCTACCAGCGGATAAGCGTCCCACTCCTGGTACCGTCGGCATCCCGTCTCCTCTACTGCTGCCAAGATTCGAATGTCCCACTTCCGCCTGCGAGGGTTTCTCTCAAGTCCATCTTCCCTTTTTATGTTCTGTTTACAATTTTCTTGACACAAATTGACTAGTGTGTTTGTAGTGATTTGGTGGATAGTTCCACATTACTCCACACTTCTAATGCGTCACAGTACTATAGTCATCCCTGTACTCTGTTCTTCCTCGTTTCAGTATTTCTTGGGTAAGTGACATTGTCTATTCTGCAGACATACATGGAAGTGTGTGGGGTTATTCCCTGTGCAGGATAACCGGGTGAGGGAGGTTGGGGTGTAAGGGAATTACACTACGATTCTCCAAAGGTGCAGCCCCTTGTCCCATATGGGGTTTCCCTCCCCATGCGATCAATCCGCCGAGTACCACCCCCTGCCCCCTACCTCATGGCCTAATGGGAATTGACTTACCCCATGGAAGTAGTGACGACATCCTGGGATTCCTCACACACCCTAGCTTTTTACACAGGTTTTTTTTTTGGTTACTTTTATATGTGCTGTGACAGATCACGTCTCCCTAGAGGGGAACCTCTTCTTGTGAGACTAGGGAGGTGAGCCTGTAAGCCAAAATGAGTTGCTGCAAATACATGAACACCAGTCACAAAACAAATGTATAACGAGAGTTTTATTCTCGCTTCAAGCGGTCTCAGGTTCAGCCATGTCTGCGAACAGTCATAAAGAAATTGAGCAATTTATAGGGCTGCCAGTTATAGCCGCTTTATACAGTTCGGATTTGCATCAGTTGTTATAATCACAGATGGTTTACGACCTGCATAATGTGGGCATTATCCATGGCAACACATGGATCCTCCCTCTACGTCATGTCTGTACAATTTACTGTCTCGGAAAAACACGGTTCACCTTGTTTCCAGTGCAAGGAGACATACCTTGCATATCTGATCTGTGTTTTTCTTGTACCAAAAGGGCACTTAGCATTTCGGCTCGGTAGTTAAATTATCCCTCCCTTCCTAGAATGCGCATGGTACATCATGTTTTCCTAAACATTGGTCGTGCAGTTAGCTCCAGAAAGCAGTAGACAGGAAGACACATAAACTACCCGTTATCTCTGTCAGTGCCTGCATGTTCAAGGCCCGAAGCTGGTAAATTCCATCAGCTAAGCATTCCTTACAGGAACACGTCCGCCAGCCCTTCAGGCTGCAATCATTTTCTGCATGCGACATGAAAACCCAGCAAGTGAGTAAAGAAATCAAAATGGAGTCTGAAGGGAGCACTTCACGGTTTGCGCTTAGGCTAACACAGAATAACACAGAATGGATGCATTTTCACAAGCCTGCTATGCAATATTTCCCCTAGGGGTGGCTGAAAGCGGGATCTCACAGGGAGCGACCCCTCCCTCTTGTTGATGAGGACTCCCGTTCCGAGAGGGTACTCCGTTTTTAACTCACACAAGAGACAAAGAAATATTTAGGACCCCAGAATCCTCCGATTTATGTTACTGCAGTACTTGCCATGAAGAAAGTCTATATGGTGCTGAGACGAGTAAACATCAAGGAGTGGGAAAGAATGAACAGTTGCCTGACACGGAGACTAGGAAGCCCAATTGAGTTAGGCTGAGCCTGACTTAAACACAAAGGAAGGACTATTCCTGCAACTTTTGGAAGCCTCAGTCTGACCTCCTGAAACTGGGAGGAGTTCGGTAAATATGGAGAGGGACCTTGTTACTACTGGGACGAGTATGAGGGGTTCCGTAGTTGGGTTCCCTCTTCTTATGCCAGCTAGGGAATAGTCATTCGGCACAGCTGCCCCTCTCCCCGGGTCTCCCACTTTTCCCGTTACCTTCACGGGTTCGGGCTTGAATCACTGTATTGGCGTCTCCCCTTGGTTCTTAGTTTTGTCTCTGCAAGATGGCTTCCTGACTTCCTTTCAGGGTGCCTTCGGACTGTGTGCTGCAGTACCAGTTCTCAGAGGGTTGCTCTCCCTCTCCTCCTCCTGGTTACTGTATGGCAGGTATCCTTCACTTTTCTTGGTTACTTCCGTCGTTAGTACCGATCTGGGTAGGGCCACATTGATGGTTTCTGTACAGAGAGGTTTTGATCTCTCTCTGTTCTTTGGTTGCTGCTTACTACAGGCAAATCCCTCCGGGGATGCTTGTTCTGGACAGAGCCTCTGTTTAGGCTCTCTGCCTACAGATGTTCCTCCGACACCCTCTTTTCCACTCTTCTCATCACTTGGGAGGCTGACGTCTCATCCAGGATGCATTGGGCTTGTGGCGATTATTTTCAAACTGTTTAAAAGTTCTACAACAATTTACCTCAGTATAGGTAAGGTCTCCCTTTCTCCCAGACCCAAGGCTAATCTAGGGGAAGGATGCAGACCGAGGTTCGACGACCAAAGGTGAGTGGATGGGCGACAGGCTGCAAAGGGACTTGTTCCCTATGGAGGGCCGGGGGGGACAGGCACACTGATGCTTACTTATCCCCCCCACCCCGACTCAGATTTTCCCAGATGTCGTTCTGGATTGTCTGGAGGGGGTGGGTCGCTGTAAGTTCTATCTTCTGCCCGTTGTTCCGGTGAGAGGTGCCCCGGAGTTGCAACCGCAAGATGCAACCTGTCAGTGATGAAATGCAGAATCCAATGACGCAGGCCACCTTAAGACACTTCACAGGATGGAGCAAGGCGAGTTGCAGCGATTCACTGTTTGAATGCAACGACATGCATCCTTCCAGTCAGTCACAATATGTGAACTGTTCGTGCTGTTGAACCACTTTTCTCCCCTGTACCTCCACACTCTCCTCACCTGAACTTCCCGAGTTGTCTGTCTTTTGTAGGTTCCACCGACTCAGGTAGTCTCTTTCCTTTTTTGGGGGCACTTGCCTGTCAAGGAGAGAAGCCACAGTGACCGCTGAATGGACAGCTGTCCCGGGGCTCCTGTTCCGGGAACAAGCCGGAAAAAAGGGAAAAACCCACACGGGGGAA
This sequence comes from Ambystoma mexicanum, assembly GCF_040938575.1. Taxonomy (NCBI): domain Eukaryota; kingdom Metazoa; phylum Chordata; class Amphibia; order Caudata; family Ambystomatidae; genus Ambystoma; species Ambystoma mexicanum. The sequence goes on from NC_090940.1 coordinate 38,555,325, forward strand.
AAAAACCCTTGATGATACGGAGCGACAGTTGCAGTCTGGAGGATCCTTGGCAGGCAAGACCGGAGAAGATACAAGTCCAACTTGCAGGTAAGATGAAGTTCAGAGGATCCTACGAGGATGAGACAGGCAGCGGAAGAGTCGAGATGATCTCCGTAGGAAGGCGGGGAGGCCCTACGAAGTAGGAGCGGGCAGCCGAGACAAAATGGCTAAGTGGTACAATGTGTACCGAGGAACACGGCCCAGAGAAAAGAAGCAAGCAGTTCCCAGAGAAGGAGAAAGGAGGAGGGATGAGAATGAAGGAGATCCGTACCGCTATGGAGGGAGAAGCGGCAAGGGGGAGAAGGGAAAACCCGCACGCTGCTGAGGCAGCGATTGTGAGAGAAAAAAGCGTAAAACAGAAAAAACGCCGACAAAGCAGCGAGAGAAGGAGAGAGAAAGTGTACCGCAAAGGGAGCGGCAGGGAAGGGAGAAAGACAGGAATACAGAATCGCTAGGGGAGCGACACCAGCTGGCACCAAGATCCACTGCGGAAGCTGAGGCAATCGGAGGGATCAAGAGGAACCAAAGCAGAGCGGAGGAACCAGGAGCGCTGGAGCGAAACCAGCGTGGGTTGAAACGCGGCGACTTCCGGGTTGAGGGAGAAGATAACTCCTGGCAGCCCTGCATCCGGCAAATGGGCCCGGACCAGAAACAAAGGAAGGACTAAAAACCCTTTAGTCCGGGTTGCAGTCTCCAACGTGGAAGAAGCCGCCAATTGCGGCTGTGGTGGCGGATGACACAAGAGCTGCTCCAGAACAGCTTCCCTTGAAGTTAGGAAGCTGGGATTTGGGGAGAAGGCTACTTGTGGCACAAGCTGCAGAACAAAGTTCTGGACTTGAACGTGGAACAGCGACAAGTCTGGTGAGGAAGCCCACAATAGAGCTGGGCAGTCCTGGTCACTGTCGAAGGCTCTGAAGGGCTGGATCCTTGAGAAAGCATTGGGACTACTTGGTCCTACTAGTCCAATGGCTGAAGCACAACTCAGGGTTTTAGGAGATCAGGCAGAAGAGCAGGACTGGACAGTGGAGGGTATGCTGGGTCACTTCAGGAGTCGTTTTCTGGTCCTCAAAGGTCTGCTCTTCTTCGAGGGATTCTTGGCTCCAACATAGATCTGAGGAATAGCTGCAGAAGTCCTCCTCATATCCCAAGTCCGAGCTGAAAGCAAGTCCAAGCCCACCAATGGTAAGGATATGCACCATTCAAGCAGCCAGTAGATGTCCAATCGGAACAACTACGGGTTTCAGTTATGCCCCACACCTAGACTCTGGCACCATAGATGTTGAATGGGACTAGATAGTCGCATCTTGGTTCTGGGACAGACGGACACACACACTGTCTCTTTTTTCCTGTTTCTCTCTTTTTTTCCTCTTTTTCTCTTCTTTTTTTCCTCTTTTTCTCTCTCCTGGGCAAGTGCATGACCTTAGAAGAGATTTCCTGACCTGGCAAGGGAGGAAGAAGGCAAAATTATAATATGGCCAAAGAACAAGCAAAATTCTGGTGGCACAGCCATTTTAGGGCACTACCCACGTTAATCAGCCATATGCAGTAAACACGAATGCGCACACTAAAAATAATGCAAAAATGGTAAATATTGATCTGTTGCCACATGCCTATCTATAGGCACTGTGAAGGCAACTTGAAGGTGGACACAGACCACTGATTCAGAATTCAAAATAACCAAGTTTATTAACTTGAATGTCATGATGGAAAAAAGGCCTAACTTTCCATAGGCTAAGGTGGGATTTCCCTACCCAAATAAAACAAAGGAAAGTGTAAGTCAAAGAGTTCAACTTAGAAATCTGTCTGGGTCTGAAAGCTATGCTTGCCCTCACAACTATAACTATACAATGTGTTGGGATGTCCGCAATCGAAAAGAAATCCATGTTTGGCTCAGTCCTTAACTTCTTCCAGCTCGTAGCTTTCTTCAGCTTCCTTCCCCAACTATAAAACAGTTCTGCAAAGTAAAGTCTCAAAGTTCCCTTTCTGAGAATTAAAATGTAATAATCTTTTCAGGTCTCAAGGTTTCCTTCCCCAAGTTAGGACTCCAGTTTCCCTTCCCCAAGTTCTAAATCACTCAATTTACATGACCTTGAGATGGAAGACTTCTAATCAGGACTCTGAGTTCCCTTCCCCAAGTTCCAAATGTCACAATTACAAAAGAAACAAACATGTCTTTGGCTTCTATAGTATTGTTGGATTTTGTTTTTAAATATGCAGTTCAGATAATTTTGTAGCTTTCTCACATGTTGAGAATGTCACTGTAAAGCGGGCTTCAGTATCCTTTGTTGGCGTGTTCTTTTGACATCCTTTTATATTGTAGCCTACGATGATTTGGTTTAGAATATTCATTTTAGCACTTCAATGTATGATGGTTTATATTGATTTAAACTTTCTTTCCTCCTTTAGATTTCACCTGTTTAATTCTGTTTAGTGGTAAAGTCTTTGTTCTGTTTAACAGCAAAGTATTAATTCAATTTGGTGTTCTATAATTCTTCATTTCACTTTAAATGGATAGTTCAATGTGCAGAGACCTTCGAAAATGTCTCTTGTCACACGTGACCACTCCGATGCAAGATATTGCTTTTTATTTAATATTGAACAAATGTAACGGTTCGTTGTACTTTAATTGAGTAGTTCGGTGTTCAGGGACTTTTGAAAGCATGTTCCTTTCCACATGTGACCACTCTGATACAAAATATTTCCCTTTGTTGTATTGTCCACTGATATAGTGGTTCGATTCCCTTTTAATTAAGCCACTCATTGATCAGAGACCTTCAGAAACTTGTTTCAGGCTACACTCGACCACTTCGATACAATGTATTTCAGGAAATGCGTCAGTTCACACACAGACCAGGATTCTCAAGCATAAAAAAAACCTCACTGCTCGCTTTGAATGCTTGTGCTGAAACGCCAATCACACAGCCTTCTTGCTTCTGTGTCGGGGCTCCAGTTCCTGCCCCTCAGACACTCCTGGGGTGATCCTCCAGCCCAGGGGAACAAGCACATTGAATGGAAAGGAACGGAGCAGCCTTCCTGCATGACTCCCTTCAACTGTCCTAGTCTGCTCTAGGGAGTTCCCACTCCCTCGCCATGAAGTCTGGGCACCAACCTCCTGGTCCTGCGCCTCTCGATTTCCCCCTGCCATACACCTGCAGCCCCTTGACAGGCTGCAGGTGTGGATGATTATTCAGCCCTGCCTGACTCTTATTAAAGGGACATGCCTGACCTTTACTACTCTAAGCAGAGATCTTCCTCTTTCCAGTACTATAGTGGTAAAAGAGTATGGTCTTCATTGCTCTTAGTTGCCTCTTCTTCATCCCAGTACTGTCAAGTGTCAATGGTGGAGAAATGAGAGGCGCTGACTTATAATGGCCCATAAATACTGGGGCCTACAGCGTAGGGTTGGTTGTCAATAGGAAAAGGAGATGTTGTCACGCTCACCTGATTCCCACGGAGGCGCAGGTCTGGCTTCGAGTGCTGATGCCTCTTCAATGGTGAAGCGCAGGACTCTGAAGATGGACAGGAAGGGCCCCTCTACTCTGGCTTTTCTGGCTCGAAGGAATATTCCCCTGTGCGTGAAAAGGGAGTATTACCTACTGACGGAATAATGCTCAAGCCTCCCACTCCCTTCCAACCCTCCACGATACCCTTCCACGATTCCCCGTGAAGTCTCACCTTAGGGTCTGGAAGGATGAGTTCTCCATCCTGCTTCTGATGCAGGGGCGCGTTGAAACCCAGTTACTTCACTGGATTGAGGTTTGATGGGAGTTCAAAATAAGCTTGACTATTCAGGTGAGGCGCTGTAAGAGTTCTGTTGCAAGTTCAAAAGTTCAAGCTTAATAATAATGTTCATTGTCTTATTGCAGCAAGCGCTAATGCTTATGTCTTTTTCCCCTTAGGGGCCGGGGTTCGGAATGCCAGAGATATGGCGCCGACCCGAAGTGAAACGTGCAGTTCCAGTAAATGACAGGTAAGTTCTGGATGAGCGTTCAGGTAATGTCTTTGCATTCGCTCATTCAATGTCTTTGTCTTTTATCCCCATAGGGGCCGGGGTCCGGAATGCCAGGAAGCGGCAGGACCCGAAATTAAATGGGAATGACCCAACAGGTAAGTCTTAGAAGGAAACTGAGCTTTTCCTATTCCCTTCCTTCTCTCACCTTGCTCTGGGAAGTGGGTGCGGATCCGGGTGATCGCTGCTGAAGTTGGAGGCGCCCAGGAAAGGTGAGTGAAATGCAGCGCTGCAGCGATCGAAGCAAAATGCTTTTAAAATGATGTCTTCCCTTTCAGGATCGTCAGTGTGATGTCTCCGTGATGCAGCTTTAGCAGGTAAGGTCTTCTTTCTCTCCAATTCTCTCTTATCTCCCTTTGCAGGCGACCCAGGATGCTGACAGGCGTGGCTGAAGTCCAGATGCAGGAGCTGACACGGTGAGCGTCCAGCTGCGAGGAGCAGAACAACGCGAAGCGTGAGTTGCTGATCGGGCGTGGTTTAAATAGCTTTGGAAGAAGTTCCAGGTATGTATCCTTCCACCTATCAGGTATGTATCCTTCCCCGACCACACCCAGGTGGAAAGTAGTCCCACAGGTAAAGTAGTTCCATTCAGGCCTCAAGAGGGCCTGCATGTAGCAGCATGGTCTGCTTCAGGTAAGTGCACATTAAAACACTTGAACACATGTCTAGCTTTATGAGCCTGGCGCCTAAGGCGCCAGGACAGGGGTTCAAAGGGCCCCAGCTTGGGCCCGCTGGCACTTCCCTGGGTGGAATGATGCCTGCCTCTGGGGTTGCTGGGTTGGACCTGGCTCCTTGGAGGTAGGCATCATGACAGATGCCATGTCTCACCCAAGGGTACCCCACTCTTAGTCCCTAAGGACTCTCGAGCTGGGGGTAGATCCCTGTCTTCGGCTGGGGCCTCCCTTTGGAACTGCCTCGCTGCCACCCTGAAACTTGAGGAGAACCATCTATGGTTCTGCAAGCTCCTCAAGACCTTCCTCTTTGCCTCTGCCCCTCTTCTCCCCTGCTGATCTGCTTCCTCTCTTGGCACTGTTGCACCTGGCACCCTATGTCCTTCGGGCCCAGGTACTTGCTCACCCTGCCACCCTCCTGCACTGCCTGGCCACCCCTTGCACTGGGGCCTGTATCTGTACCCATCCAGCCCCCCCACCCTACTCTTCTTCTGCACTTATCAGATACACCCTATCTGACTAACCTTGCACTTTGCCTTCCCAGGCTGCACTGCCACTGTTTTTGATCCTTACTTATTTATTTATATATTTACTTATTATTTATCTTTTCTCTCCTATTATCTGCACTTTCCAATTTCTCCCCCTCCCATGCACTTTCCCCCTTTTCACTTCCCCATGCACTTGCACGTTCTCGATGTCACTGGGCCTAGTAAGATAGTTTTTCTTTTTTTTTTCTCCCCCGTTTCTCTCCCTTTGCCTGGTCGCGCTCTGAAACACCTGTGTACGAGCGCGATATAAATAAAATATATCACATCATATCCACCCAAGTGATCCTTCCTCTTGTCGCCGTCCCCATGGTCAGGATCCAATAGCGATGGCCTTTCCCTGTCCATCTGTGTAGAGGAACCACGGGGTTGAGGAGTGGGAATACCCTTGGGTTTCTCACAGCACCTATAAAAGTAACCAAAAATCCCAAGTTTAAAAAGTTTAAAAAGATAGGGTGATACAGAAGTAGTGTCAGATACTATGTGTGATGTTATAAGGTAGCAAAAGGGAAACAGTTTCCCAGTACTTATAGTCTGAAGGACTGATCAGTTTCCCCTTAATAAATGAACAAAATGAACAAAATGCTATTTAAAACACTAAAACATTAAAACCAATCCTACATCCTAAAAGCATACTAATGCAGTATATATCATTCCAGGGGATTGGGTCCTCCGACATATTCCATATCTATGACCGTAATCGCCACAGCTGTGCTGCTTCGGAAAATCTTCCTGCGTCGATGATGTCGATACACTGTTCTCGAGGGCCTCCATTGAGCTGACGTCACCGGATATTATAAGTAGGACGCACGACGCCTGTAGCCTCAGTTCCGTTTTTTCCGCGAACGTGTTCGCTTCGGAGATCTTGGCGTGCCTTGGTTCTACTGAATCCTGTTATTTCGGTTCTTCAAACCTGTTTCTTCCTTGCGATATTGTATGTCGTCTTCGGCTTCTTCCACCCCGCGGTCCGGTTTTAAGAAGTGTCGGTGTGCGGGTCCAAGATGTCGCTGACGGACACACACAACGCTTGCCTCTGGTGCCTCAGGGAGGACCACGATACGGATGACTGTCGACTGCCAATTGCTCATATCGAAGGCCTTTGCGGGAGCGTAAGAAGAAGCTGTCAGTCGGTAAGGTGGCCAAGCCCCGGAAGTCGCGTTCCACTGGTCTTTCGACGGATGATTCGAGGAGCGACTCTCCGCATTATCGTTGTGAGTCAGGGGGTTCTCAGTCTGGAAGTCGGTCCCGCCATTGTTCTGCCTCTTCGGGGCACTCCAGGAAGCGCCATCACAGGTCGCCTTCCCCGTCCTTGTCCGAGGACTCCGCCTGTCGGCGGGTTGCTTGTCCCAACAAGCATTCCACTCCTGAGGAATGGGATTCCTTCCGAAAGGAAATGTTGGCGATTTTCCAATCGCAGGGCTCTGGTCCGTCCGCGCTGTCGAAAGATGCTGGCCGTGACCGTTCTAGAGATGCTGCTCGTACGCCTTCGGGCTCGAGCGGTCGTCGCAACCACCAGGTGCCTTTTAAGGACCCGGTCGGACAAGGATGGTCGCTCTAGACATGCCCGTTCCAGGTCCCGGTCCTCGACACCGCGAGAACCTGTGAAGTCTTTGAAGAAGACATCGATGCCTGCACCACCGAGGTCGTCGACGGACTCTCTCGAGGCTCCGCCTTCGAGGAAGTCGTCGGCACCCAGGCTGTCGAGAGACACGCTCGGGGTGTTCCGCCCTCGAGGCCTGTGTCAACGCCGTCTGAGCTGTCGGTGCCGTGCTCGATGACGATTCCGTTGATGCCCTCGACGCCTTTCGAGGCGGCTTTGTTGGAGGTAGCCTGTGGCACGCTGGCACCCCCCAGAAAGGCTCTGGCCAAGGCTAGAACATGTCTTTGTTCCTTTTTCTGTATCCTCCTTCCAGCCTCTGGATTATATTTCTGAGGTGGATGAGGGGTCTGAGGGAGGTATGGTTCCTGCAGAGGTTCCTGATGACCTCCTTTCTGGTCATAGCCAACTTGAGGACCTGCGTCAGTCGTTGCACGACGCCAGTGGTCTAGACACCTCTCCGGAGGTGGAGTTTGGTAGGCCTGAGCCTGGCACGCATTCCCCCTCCTCATACCGGCACCTGATGTCGAGGGTCACGGATTACCTGGGGTGGTCTGCCCCCCCCCTTGGGGATTTTCAGCAGGATGACCTGACTGATATCCTCGACCAAGGTCCACCAACTGACCCGGTGCTGCCATTCCATATGGCCTTGCAGAGAAGGGTGGCTGCAGCTTGGACTTCTCCGAGAGTCTCCCGACAGTGAGCAAGTCCTTGCCAAACAAATATCACCCAGCCAGTGGCGACCCCTGCTACTTGACCACGCACCCCACTCCGGAGAGTTTGGTGGTGCAGGCGGCTACAGCCCCCTCAAAGCAGGCGTTGTACCTTACCATCCCTCCTGATAGGGACGACAACGTTTTGACGGCTGGGCGAAGGTGTTTTCTTCTGCGGGTATGGCGCTTCAGGCTGCCAACTCTGTTTGTGCCTTGTCTCGTTTCACACACACTCTGTGGAACTGTATTCCCTTAGCGGCTGATCATATTCCCGAAGGGGAGGAACGGGATGGTTTTCTTGCTATCGTGCAGGATGGCAAGGATGCCATGTGTGAATCCGTTCAGTCGGGTCTGGACATGGTTGATTGCGTCAGCCGGTCCATGGCGGCGAGCACCGTAATACGCAGGTTTGCGAGGTTGAGGAAGTCGGGGTTTGGTCCTGATGTGCAGGCCCGGCTCCTCAACATGCCCTTTGATGGTGAACATCTTTTTGGCAGCAAGGCTGACGAGAGCCTTGAGAGGTTGCAGACCTCCAAAGCTGCAGCGAAGTCGTTGGGCGCTGCAGTTCGCCAACATCTGCCTTTTCGTCCTAGGGGACAGCAATGGAAGGGAGGTTCCTTTCGGTATTACTCATCCTTTAGTAAATCGAGAGGCGCTGCAAGTCAAAGGGGCCACCGTAGGAGTGCCAGAGGTGGAAAACAGGGTACTCGAGGTGCCAAGGCCGCTCGGGCAGTTGCCTCTTTGCCCTCAGGCACTGCCGCCTCAGCTCAGTCATGAGGCTATGTCCCATGGTTCGCCAGTTGGGGGAAGGCTGGCGCAGCATCTTGTAGAGTGGCGTGCCATTACTTCAGATGTGTGGGTTCTGGAGATCATAGCCCACAGCTACTGTCTTCCTTTCCGGCAGAGGCCTCATGACAACCCACCAGGGAATCTTTCTTTGAAGAGTCCGGATCCGCTCCTTGCGCAGGAAATACAATCCCTGCTGGAGAAAGGTGCCATAGAAATGGTGCATGTAGCGGAGAGGAACAAGGGATGGTATTCCCCTTATTTTTTTATTTTCAAGAAAGACGAGGGATTGAGACCGATCATGGACTTGCACGGTTTGAATAAGCTCCTCAGGAAGGACAAGTTCAAGATGGTTACTCTTTCTCAAGTCCTCCAGGCCCTTCAACTTCAGGACCGGTTGGTGTCTCTAGACCTCAAGGATGCTTATATTCATGTGCCGATCCATCCCAAGCACAAGAAGTACCTGAGGTTCGCGGTTGGTGACTCGCACTTTCAGTTTCGGGTCCTGCCGTTCGGATGGACCTCGGCCCCAAGGGTCTTCACCAAGCTCATGGTGGTTGTGGCAGCGTATCTCAGGAAAGGGGGGGGGGGATTCATGTCTACCCCTACCTGGACGATTGGTTGATCAGGGCATGCTCTCCCGAGCAAGTCCTGGATCAGCTATCCGTCACCTGCCACTCCCTTCACAAGCTGGGCGTCTCCCTCAACTTAAAGAAGTCCCACTTGACGCCAACTCAGTGGTTCCAGTACATTGGAGCAGTGCTCGACACGTCCCTGGGGTAGTGTTTTCCTCCCGAGGTGGGGCTCATCACATTCAGCAGACGGTGCACAAGTTTCAACATGCCCAGAGTCTCCCAGCATTAGAGTTCTTGAGGTTGCTCGGCCTCATGGCATCCTGCATTCTTCTGGTGCTAGAGGCCAGGTTGCGGATGCGATCACTGCATCTTGAGAGCCCATTGCAGAGGTCACAGTCCTCCGGCAGGTTGTCGGACCCCGTTCAGATGCCGCCCTCGGTCGCCCAGGACCTTCTGTGGTGGCCCGACGAAGGCAATCTGATGAGGGGAACTCTGTTTTGGCTACCCTGGCCGGAGGTGACGATCGTGACGGACGCATCCCTCACGGGATGGGGAGCTCATGCCAACAAGTTGACAGTCAGCGGTCGTTAGTCTCCGAAGGCTTTTCTGTCGACTGGGCGAGGAAAGAATGTCCTGATTCTGACGGACAACACAGTGGCTATGCACTAACTCAACAAAAAGGGGGGGACAGGGTCACTTCCTCTGTGCAGGCAGGCGATGCAGCTCTGGTTCTGGACCATCCAGCAGGAAATTTCGATCTCGGCAGTTCATCTGGCCGGAGACGAAAACGAGACGGCGGACGCTCTGCGCGATCTCTCACGAGTGGGAGTTGGCTCAGGAGATTCTCCTGGAGATCGTCGCCCTTTGGGGGACCTCTCAAGTGGATATCTTCGCCTCCAGTGTTAACCGGAAGTGCGAAAGGTTCTGCTCGCAGGAATTTCCTCCAAGAGGAGCCGTAGGAGACGCGTTCGTGGTGGAGTGGTCATTCCCACTGCTGTATACGTTTTCTCCAGTCCCCGTCATCCCACAAGTGCCGCAGAGGTTACAGAGGTTCAGTTCCCAGATGATCCTCATTGCTCCGGCATGGGCTCAGAGGACGTGGTACCCGGACCTTCTTGACTTGTCCATCTGCCCTCTACGTCGTCTTCCCTACCGAGACGATCTGCTCTCACGGGAGGGGGGTCGGGTTCTCCATCCAGAGGTCAGATCCCTCAACCTTCATGCTTGGCTTCTGAAAGGTTGAGGTATAAGGATTGGGACCTCCCTGAAGACGTGATGGAGGGGTTGTTTCGGCCAGACGGCCGGCAACAAAGTCCCTGTACCGTTGCGGTTGGAGAAAGTTCTGCGACTGGTGCAGGGTTAAGAATGTGGATCCTTTTTCAAGTGACATTCCTGTGGTTCTGTCTTTTTTTGGTTTCTTTAGCCCACAAGGGCCTGCAAGTGGTTACCATTAAAGGTTACCTGGCGGCGCTGTCTATCTTTAAGCGCTCGTCTGAAGAGTGTTCTTACTTTAAAATTCCTTTAATTTCTCAGTTTCTAAAAAGGCTTACTAATGTGTTTCCTCCGTCACCTTTCCAGGTGCCCAGTTGGGATTTGAACCTTGTTCTCAAGTTTCTAATGGGTGCTCCCTTTGAGCCTTTGCACTCTTGTCCTTTGAGACTGTTAACTCTTAAAAATGTATTTTTAGTTGCGGTCACTTCCGCTCGCATAGTGAGTGAGTTGCAGGCACTTTCTGTTAAGCCACCCTTCACTGTATTTCATAAGGACAGGGTTGTCCTTGGAGTCTGTCCTTCTTGTCTTCCAAAATTTGTATCGGAATTTCATTTAAGCCAGATGGTCGTTCTTCCGGCGTTCTATCCTCCTCTGCATCCTGGTAAGGACGAGGAGAGGCTCCATAGGTTGGATCCCAGGAGAGCTTTAAGCTTCTACATTTCACGCATGTCCCGGGTCAGAGTGGATGATCAGCTCTTTATTGGTTACGCTGGAAGGCGTTTGGGACAAGCTGTTACTAAGCAGACTTTGTCTAGATGGATTATCTTGGCAATTTCTGAATGTTCCCGCTATGCGGGTAAGGACCCTCCGGTAGGCTTACATGCCCATTCTACTAGGGGTATGGCTGCCTCTACTGCCCTATTCGTAACATCTGTGAAGCAGCCACTTGGGCTTCGTCCATACTTTTGTACGACACTACTCCCTAGATTAGTCCTTTACTCTGCAATTTGATTGGGCATTCTAAATTTCTATATTCTAAATTCTTCTTCCCTCCTCCATACATTGGTACTGCTTTGGGAGTCTGTCATAGATATGGAATACGTCGTATCACCCGATCGCCTCGAAGAACAAGTTACTCTCTTACCTGGTAACGTTCTTTTGATGGGATGGTCCGACGACGTATTCCATATCGCTCCCTCCCTACCTGACCCGCTACAGAATTTCTTAGGCGATTGCAGCTTACGTTTCCGCAAGGCTTTCTGTGGTCATACTGGCAGAAGATTGGTTCCACACGTTCCATGGGAAAAACTACAACTAAGGCTACGGGCGTCGTGCGTCCTACTTATAACATCCGGTGACGTCGGCTCGACGGAGGCCCTCGAACAGCGTATCGAAGTCACTGACGCAAGACGCGGACGCTGATCGATTTTCTGAAGCAGCACAGCTGTGGTTATTACTGTCATAGATATGGAATACATCGTCGTCATCCCATCGAAAGAACGTTACCAGGTAAGAGAGTAACTTGTTCTTTCATAATAAATGGAAGCCACAAACCACAATTATTAACACACATTCAAGAGCAACAAGATCATTAATAAGTATTTGGAAAGCATTTTTAGCCTAAATCTGGACTCCAATTAATCATGAATTATTCTGAGTTTCAATGCACCTTGTAAAAATGTAGAAACCACCCAAGCAACCTATTCTGTTTCCCCTCATTCGATAAACAAAGACCGGGCTGAAGGAAGAGTGTTAAGGACAAAACAATAACTGGAAAAGTCTGTGGCATAAAAGGGCAGAATGGAAATTAACTTTCTTCAGGGTAGGAATTATTCCAGGCGCCACACATTGCATTTAAATAATTAAAACATGCTCTAGTGAATAAAAAGAACAATGGCATAGAGAAGGTGAAAAATGTAAATACTTGGCCATAGAGTCATGACCGCAGAGAATCTAAATAAATAAACTGGATTCTTGATAAAATCTAACATCTGCGTAATGACTTAGTAGCAGGCCTTTCCATTTCCAAGTGGTGATTTTCCCACACAGAGAAGTAAGATTGTTAGAGATAAGGAAGAGACCCTAGTCAATTCCCTCTCCACCTTATTTACCCAAGGAACCACAAATGCCCTTTTGCTGTTTAAAATCTTTGCCAAAATATTTGTTTCTTTTCCTTATAATGAATAATTTCTATAAGCAAACTAAGCACCATCAGCATATAGGAGCCAATCCTATAGGGGCTCACAGAATTAAATTAGCTTCTGTTGCATATCCAAGATACTTACCAAAGTTAATACCAAAATTCCACATTCATCAAACAAACTTTTTAGCCTGTGTTTTTCAAGAAGTCCCAAACGGAAAAGTGTACACATACTAAATGCATGCAGGGAAGTTACGTTGACAGAACAAAAACAGTCAGGAAAACTAATCTGTTCTATGTAACCGTGGATATCTTTCAGAAGAGTAATACCATTATCAAATTGGGATCAGCAAAATGTATGGTTTTCTGCAGAAAAGAATACTGTTGCTTTGCAAGCAAACAATTGCCAAACGCACCCTTTGCTCTTCCACAAGAGCAACAGGGGTAACACTTGCGCTCCTAATGGTTTTACTGGACTGCATGTGCAAAGCCAAACAGTATTGCATAGGTACCCAGACAAGGGCAGACTGACAAGTACGACTAGAAGTTTTGAGGACTTTTTCCACTGGCCCTATGAAATAATACTGCTTGCTCATCTATGCCCAGCATGTGAATCTAAAACTGATTCAGGCTGCAGAAGGCAAATGTTACTTACCATTAGTAGTATTTCTTGAGTTTGATCTGCTTGTCGCATTGCACAACCCAATCCCCTGCTTTGAGAGATAGACATAGATGTGAACTATGCATAATCTCCTTTTCCATTATACAAGTACAATTTAAGCGTTGCCACAAACATACCACAGAAAGGCACATCACTTTTGTTTACAAGCAATCAGTAGAAGCAATCTATTTCAGTCAGAATTGTGGGAAGCAGACATGTCCCATATTGTCCCTATTACAGGAAAGGCACCGTCGACACCTAAAGTTTCACAAAGAAGTTGTAATACTCTGGATGAACCACTAGCTGCTGAACTGTCCACATCACGCAGCTCTTAAACAGATCAAGCTGCAGAAATACAATTTCTTGAAGTTTTCCATACACCTGTTAACACATTGAATATGAAGGTATATACTCACAGCTCTGTAGGGTTACTAGTACTCTCTACAATCTATTTGTGATTTTCCTTTTAGGGGTCCTGGACACGGTCACCTCTGTCCTCCTGCACCCCAGTGCCTCTGCTCGATTGGCTGCAGCTTGGTCTTTGCGCTGCATGGCTATGGCTCTGCCCTGCTATGTCTCTCCACTCCTGGATCGATGCATCGAGCGACTGGGGGCCCTGAAGTCTTCACCTGAGGCTGTAGCTGGTTATAGCTCTGCAGTGGCTGCTCTGCTGGGGGCTGTGAGGCACTGCCCCTTGGGAATTCCTCATGGCAAAGGAAAGGTAGGGCTCACTGTGTTCTCATTAATAACTGAGCGGTTGCAACTTGTCCTGTTTATTTACACTTATAACTTTCACTTTAAGATGATTTATGTGGGAACTTTTGATCAAAAAGCATTTTGTCACAAGCAATGTAAAGAAACCAGAAGTATTTGGAAAACATTTGTAAGGAATAAACGAGATTAGTTGTAGATAAAAGCAGCACACATTTCTATTAAATCTTTAAAAAGTTATTTTATATATATATTTTTAATGACTCTATAATACATGACCTTCCATTCTAAAGTAGTTGAATCCATCTAATTGAATACTCCGTAGTCTGAAAAAAAAACAAAGTTGTCCGACCCAAAATTACATGGTGCACCTGCCAAAGGATGCAGACATCCTTAGTTTAGTAAAGTGGCACGAATAAAGGATGCAGAGGTAAGCGATTATTTCAGAATTATGTACTTCAATCAAAATTTCACTTTAAAATTGATACTGTGCATAGGTGAACATACAAAAATACACATTTGTAAACTAAAGAACTAACCCACCAAGTAAATATTAGATGTAAAATATGCTGGCATGTGTTTTGAAGGAAAATATTTTGAGCAATGAAGGTGGAACACGTCCCACCCCTATTTAAAGCAAACAGTTGTATATGTTTTAGGCAAGACCACCAATCCAGGTTCCAGATGAACATGTTGCCCTCCTCTTCGTAAGATGAGCTCCTTAAGTCCTTACACATCAAAGACCCTGCCATCCTTATGGTAATAGACCTGTCTCCTTCCTTTGACACGGTCAGCCTTTCCATCCTGCTTAACTGCTTTCAAAACTCCTTTGGCATCAAAGACGGTGACCTTGGGAGGATGACATCCTTTTTTACTTGATTGAAGGATCCAGATCGGGTCAAACCCTTTCCTCTAAGCCGTAAATCTTTAGATGTGTGGTCCCCCAAGGCTCCATTCTCGATGGCGTTTCACCTCTTCTCTACGAAACTGGCAGAGTTCATTGCACCTTATTTCTGCCTGGTTCAATCTTATATTGATGACATGCAAATTGCTTTAAAGCAGAGAGGTGACGCATTCCCTACTCTTGTTTAGAGTTCTATTGAGTGTTTCCTCACCTGTGCCCGTGGCTAGATGTTAGTTAACCTACTAAGCCTTAATGCAGCCTCGCCTATTCTAGTCCTTGTGGCCAGGAGAGTACGGGTATGTTTGATAGTTTTCTGGCATTGCCCCCGAAGTCCAAGAGCTATCTAAGAAATTCCACTTTCAGCTGCACTTGCTGAAGCACATCCTCCCTCACCTAAGTCGCCCACCGCCTCAAAGTGAAAGTGACAAGGGCCTTGGTTCTCTGTTGTAGACCATTGCAATAGTCTTTAGCTTGGCCTCCGCAAGACTCTGCTTCACCAGTTACAGATCATACAAAACACATCTGCCAGATTTCTTTCTTCTGCAACCTAAAGACCACAATATGCTAGCCTTGAAATTGCTTCACTAGCTCCCAGTGGAGTCCTAGATCTCTTTTAAAGCACTTTGCAGTGCCTGCTGGGCTTTTTGTGGAACTGACCCAGGTGACCTCGAGTACCAAGTACTGCCCTTAAGATCTGACATTTCCGGGTCACTGACTCACTGGAGTCTGAAGGGAAAGAAGCTCTGTGGCAGGACTGTTGGCACGCTTAGGGCTAACATGTGGAATGATCTGCTTACTCCATCAGTGCAGAAGAAAAAGACTTGCGTTTCAGGAAAGACCTTCAGGCTTCCTGGGCCACATGTTGCACTTCTCTTCAGTCTGTGACCATCCCTGAATGGGACCTTATTTTTTTGCACTTGTACTTTATTGTATTGTCTTGCACTTTCCTTGCACCGTGATGATTTTTCAAGTGAATACATATATAACGGTAGTGAATGTTTATTTTTTGTGCTACTTACCTGAGATTTTTCATTGCTAAGAGTGTGTCGAAGTCCTAAATAAATAAAAAAAATGTGTATACATTCTGCCTACCTTATGTTACTAGTGTGTGCTCAACTGAACCCTTCACCACTCTCGCTCTTCCTTAATCTAAGCCTTGCTGCTTAGTCACAATAACAAGATAGTTTGGCAAGACATTAGCATTTTTTCCTGTTCTCCAGGATAGGGTAACCTCTCACAATCCATAAATGCATCCTTAACCGTAACCTGGGGGTACCACCTACAGTATGAGATGAAAGAGGATACAGCAAGTTGGGGTATTTTCCAAACGCAGGAATTCTCTTTGTTCTAAGCTTTAAGGCTCAGGCCACAAACGTTGCTAACCTATTTAGGGCTTATTTGAAGGTCATTCTTAATACTTTCCTGCCCCCTAGAGTTTTTAAAATATTTTGTGCTCCGCAGGGGTAGCAAGCACCTCCTCTGAGTCTATGGTACCAACAACCTAAAACGTGAAAATGCATTCTATATTTTGGGAAGCTCTTTCCACATTGACTGTCCTGACCGATCACCTTCTTTCCTTTATCGTTGTGCCGTATTGGCTTGTAAAGGTACACATGGATGTTCAGTCTGGTCTCCAATCTCATTGGCCCATCTGTCATCTGACTTATCCTCCAAAACATTTAACTTGAGAATAGTTAACTGAGATATCTTGGGGTGTGTAACCAGTCATTCTTATTAATCTCTCTCGGCCCCTAGTCCTCTCCTTTTGCCAAATAATCCCTTGAGAAGGTTTGTGATTCCGCAGTTTTAAGACCTGATCCGCCCCGGCAAGAGAATGCATATAAACTACCACATTTTTGCTCCACTTCACCAAAGGAAATCTTGGATACAGCGGATGTTGGTCTCATTGTGGTTTGCAATATATTTCTCTGGCTTCCTCGCTCCAAGTATCTTCATTAGGAAATTGTTCTCTATCTAGTCATGGCACCCCATGGCACCGAAAACTAATTTTACAACCATAAATTGCTTGTGCAATGGCCTTGCCATTGTAGACTTTCAGGGCTGCTTTGACAGAGCATGGTATTCTCCCCTTGACCCCGCATTACTGGTACCTACCCCTTTTGCCCAGTCTTCCTGCACGTTGGAGATAGTAGGGTATGCACCAACACCTCTGCAGGGCTTGGCCTCACACACAGGATTCAGAAAGGGGAAAGGAAATGTAAGCTATGATATGGCATTTATAACGCACCTGTAAACAAGTGTTTCTAGGCGCAGCAAGACCAGGAGGGGGGAAATGAGGGAGGACAAAATAACAATCTCACTAGGCCTTGTCATTCGGATTGCGCAAGTGCTGGGAAGAGGGAAGGGGAGAAGTGCCAGGGGGGAGGGGGAAGTGCAATTAACTCACGTGCAGGCAGCGGGTGGCTCATAGGTGCAGAGAGAAGGGACTATAGGGTTGCAGATACAGACCCTTAAGTGCTGGGTAGATCGGAGGCAGTGCAAGGGCAACTGGACATGCAGGATCCTGGGCCAGAGTTCAGAGGGTGACCAGTGCGCGGAGCAGTCTAGTGCATCAGCCGGGGAGGGGACGTAAGAAAGCGAAAAGGAAAGAGTTGCGTCCGGGACCGAAGGTGGTTCTGCACAAATTTGCAAGAGGCAGGGAGGCTGTTCTAGAGCCAAGGCGATATTTACCCCCAACTCTCTGCTTGGAGAGCAGTCTGACCCTCAGAGTTAGAGGTGGATGAGCGTAGAGCTCGAGAAGGAAGATGTTTTGGAAGAGAACGTTGGAGGTAGAGCGGTCCCAGGCCCCAGAAAGCCTTGCAGACGATGCAGATTTCAGAGCTGGAGGTCAAAGAGTAGAGGCAGGAAGATTTAGAAAGAGGCTGTTGCAATAGTCCAGCCTCGAGAGGACCAGAGCTCTGGAGACCGTGAGCTTCTGGGGGAAAGTGAGAAAAGGAAGAATACCTCTGAGGAGGTGCAGCTGGTAGTTTGACTTCTTAGAGACGTCAGAGATGTGAGGAAAGGAGGAGAGGGTGGAGTCGAAGAGGTATCATGGTAAAACCAAGGCCACCCTTCCTAGTGCCCCTCTCCCTTTGCAGAGTGGGGTGGGGGGGTGGGAGTTGGCCCTTCATGCAGTGTACTGATTGACTGAGACTTTTTAATTCCTGGTTTAACAGGTAATTCTTGCATTGGCAGAAGACTTGCTGTGTTGTGCGGCTCAGAATAACCGGCTTTCAATACAGCGGACGCAGGCGGGTTGGATGCTTATATCTGCCCTCATGACGTTGGGTAAGTGCCTCTAAAGCGGACACTGTTTTCAGAGCTGAAGTCGCATGTGTACATCTGCAATCAAACCCTCATGAGAGACCTGAATCTCTTACATGGATCGATCCCTTCCTTTTATGGGGCATGCATATTCAGAAGTTTGCTTTTTGATTTATGACTGCCTTGGTCCTGTTCACAGCTTTCATATTATGCATGCTTTTTGTTTACTATTTGCCTCTGTTCTTCATTTTTCTGAGCACTTCATACTCTGAACCTTTTGGTGTTTGGCACACTTTAACCCTTAGGTGGGGTGGCGGCTGATTTCTTTACCATGGCTTATGTCGTTGGCCCCCCACAAACCACCCTCGACTCTCGTTCCTGCTGGGGCTCTGTCGTTTCATGTCTTGGGGTTTTTATGTTCAAACTATGAAAGCCTTTGGATGGTTGATGGAGTGTAGGCCACCGCATAAATTGTATGCCCCTGCAGCTGACACCTGTGAGCAGGGGTGTGATGGCGTGGAACCCTCCAGGATGCTTGATCCTCTGGGAGGCCTTGGTGTGGATGATGCTCTGATGGGGTTCAAGTAGGTTTCGTGCTGTGGGGTTTCCCTGGGCAGTCTCAGCTCAAGCCATTTTATTTGGTGAACAGCACACCCCTGACAGGAGAGGTTCTGGGTGCAGTGGTTATTTGATGCTCTGGTGCCCCCTGCTGTTCACAACATTTGGACCTTCAGCGGTTGACAGTCTTGGGGGTGACAGTTGTTTGGCTTGATGGTCCTGATGTTGAGGCACTGTATGAGGTATACCCATGCCAACGGTTGTTGGTACCCTGATAGTTTACATAATAATGGCCCATCCCTTAATGTCTCTTTGGTTTATAAATGATCTGTTCACTAATCACCTTTTAGCTGCGGATAGCTAACGCTGTTATTCACAGACAGTTATTCACAGACCGTCTAATCTACGCAAAAGTTCATAGTATAGGTAGTTGGGTAATATGCGTTGAGTTTTCTGTTATAAAGCAACTGACTTTTCTTAATCAAAACACGTAATTCAGTCTGATTCTTTACTGTTTATTACAAAAATGACATTCTTATGCATGTGCAATAAGTGATGATGAAATATAGACTTTTCAATGTCTAATTTATCAGTATGCCAATATTAACCTAATGGGGCAAGTGGGTATGTTTCACCCAAAGAGGGCTTTCTCAAGGCAAAAGATACCCTTATGTTCATTCAGTTTCATCGGTTTTATCAAGTTACCAACTTTTAAAATGGTCCTCAAAACATTTCACATTCATTAAACCAGAGTTCACTTTTCCTATGTCCAACTTTGAACAGTTTCCTGTTGTGTATTTAACCCAAATGAATGTTTTCATTGAAACATAGACACAGCCTCATTGTTCAGAGCAGTCCACAACATTTATAACGCGCCTATACACCAGTGTTTCAAGGCGCGACGAAGCAAAGGATGGGAAACTGAGGGAAGACGGAGACAATGATCCTACTAGGCCAGGTGACATTTAAGATCGTGCAAGTGCAGGGGAAGGGGGAGAAGGGTAAAAAGTACCAGGGGAGAGGAGAGGGGGCAATGCAGTACATAGGATAACAGTTAAATAAATAAGACAATAAATAAGATTGCGGCCAGCTGGTGGCAAGTGCAAGGGTAAGTGCAGACATTGGGTGTGAAGTGCTGGCAGGGGCTGTAGGGATACAGAAACAGTCCCTGAGTTGCAAGGGTTGCCTGCCAGGGGGGCAGTGTAGGTGTGTAACTGGTGGGAAGGGGACCTGGGCCCGAGATCAGAGGGTAGCCAGGTAACCAGTGCAATTTCAGATTCAGCCAGGAGATCAGCAGGGGAGAAGAGGAGAGAAAGCAGAAGCAAAGAGGAAGGTCTTGAGGAGCTTCTGGAACCGGAGATGGTTCTCCTCCAGTTTCAGAGAGGCAGGGAGGCTGAGAAGAAGGCAATTTACGACCAACTTGCTGCTTGGAGAAGCGACTGAACCTGAGGGAGTTGGAGGCGGATGAGCAAAGAGCTCAAGAAGTAAGATATTCAGGAAGAGAGAGTTGAAGGTATTGAGGTCCCAGGCCCCAGAAGGCCTTGTGGACAATGCAGAGGGTTTTGAACTTAATCCTCGCCGCCACTGGGAGCAAGTGCAGAGATTTCAGTCCTGGAGAGATGTGATCCCTGGGCTTGAGGCCAAGGGCAAGTCTCGCAGACTTGTTTTGGATGAGTTGCAGAGGGCAGAGAGTAGAGGCAGGCAGATTTAGAAAGAGGCTGTTGCAGTAGTCCAGCCTGGAGAGAACCATAGCTCTGGAGACAGTGAGCTTCTGGGGGAAGGAGAGGAAAGGAAGAATACCTCTGAGGAGATGCAGCTGGTAGTGTGACTTCTTAGAGACGTCAGAAATGTGAGGAGAGAAGGAAAGTGTGGAGTCGAAGATGACCCCAAGGTTTTTAGCCTCACAGGTGGGAACAGGAAGAGGGCTGGGAGAGGCTGGCCAGAGTGACGGGAAAGGAGGGAGCAGGTGTGCCTATGAGGAGAATCTCAGTCTTACTGGCATTAAGGCAGAGATCATTGGTGGCACACTACTCCTGGATGGCAGATAGTCAGAGATGAGAGAAGGAGGAAAGGTGGCAGAAGGAAGCCTGAAAATGAGTTGTCATCCGCAAAGCACTGAAAGTTGGGGCAGAGAGCGGCAATGCGGTGGGCAAGAAGTGCCAGAAATTGGTTGCGCAGCCAGGGAGAGAGGTTAGACCCCTGGAAAACACCACAGGTAGAGATAGAGGAGAGGAAGGACCCAAGTTGGACCTGGGAGGGTCGATCAGAGATGGAGGTCAGCCAAACCAGGGCCTGATCGGTGATACCCAGATTATCACGGAGACGGTTGAGCAGTATGGCAGGGTTGACTGTGTCAAAGGCAGAGGAGAGATCAAGTAAGATGAGGACACAGGGGGTGTTGGAATCAAGGTTGGAGAGCAGGTCTTCACGGATGTTCAGCAGAGCAGTTTCTGTGCTTCTGGCAGCTCTGAAACCAGACTGATGGTCATGGAGACATCCAGCAGATTCAATGTGAAGATTAAACTGAGAGATGGCCAGCTTTTCCAGGAGTTTGCCCAGGAAAGGAGTGGTGGAGATTAGGAAATAGTTAGCCGGGCAGGAAGGGTCGGCAGAGGGTTTCATAAGAGGGTGCATAAGGGAGTACTTCAGGGGGGAGGTGTTGTGGCTTGTAGAATGTGGAATGCAAGGGAATAGAACTGGAATGGGATGGAAGGAAAAAGGAAGGAGGGCAGGCAGTTGATATGTAGCAATAAAGAAGTATGGATGTAGATTATGCCTCAGAGTATCATTCAAGATTATCAAGGTTATATGATGAAGGTATACAACAGCAGGGTTAGACTCCAGTGGAAAGGAGTGGTTGCAGAAGTCCGCCAAAGCAGCAGCTAGGGTGTCTATATGGTCCTTGATGGTTTTGGAGGAACAGGGGTGAACCTGTTTTGACAAGACTTTCATAGATCGGACTAGAAACGTCGTCTGAGGAGAACAGGGGAAAGGCACAGAAGGAGGGAGGAGAGGTGGCCACAGAAGGGCCAGAGAAAGAGCAGGGGGAGAGGAAGAGACGGGACAGGATGTCCTGAGTTTTAGAGATGAAATGAGAAGCCAGGGCCTTGCAGAGGCCCTTGGAGGGGACCGGAGAGGTAGAGACTGCCGAGTTGTTAGATGCCCCGGAGATGCAGGGTTGGATGTGGGCTCTCTTCTTGGTGCGGACAGAGAGCGGTATTGCCTTTGGAGCAGGCGGCAGGCCAGTTTTTCAGAGGATGTACCGGAAGCACGCCATTTCCCCTCAGCCACTCTGCACTTGCATTTAAGGATGACGAGGTCTGAGTCATACCAAGAGTTGCACTTGGCCTTGAGCTTCAAGCGAATCCTCATGACGGGGGCAAGAACATCGAGAGTATCAGATATAGCAGAATGGAGCATGGAAAGGGCTGTGTCCGGGTGTGAGTCAGCCAAAGGGGGCACGGGGGTCGGAGTGGCGACAAAAGCCTCAACTGAAACACGCTTCATGAGTCGGATAACTGAGAAGGTAGGTGGCAATGCTGGAGTTGGCTTGGCCTGAGGGGTAGAGAGGGTGTGCTGGGAGGAAAGGAGAAAGTGATCACTCCAGGAGAGAGGAGTGGTGAGAGGGATCGAAAGGGGAAGGTCTGAAGAGAGAAGAACATCCAGGGTGTGCCCTGCAGAGTGAGTCGGGCCAGAGGGGAGAATAGAGAGTGAGAGAGTCGCAGAGGTCACAAAATAGTCCAGTGGAAGGACAGCAAGCTTCCAGGTGCATGTTGAAGCTCCAAGGAGGAGTTGTTGAGTGGTTGAGACCAGGAGGGAAGAGGAGAGGTCCGCCCAGTAAGAGGAAGGAGGAGATCTGACCAGGTGGCCGATGGATGGTAGCCACATTTGTATTTTATTTATTTGTGTAGTGCAAACCAGGCCCGGAGGCTACCGGGCGCATATCTTAGAAACAGTGGTTACATAGTATTACGACATTTCAGGTAACATTTAAATTGACATAGTAATCAAACGCATTGGTAGTTTGTACAGAAATGCATAGGTCATCAGGTTTTCAGAATGCAGCTTGGTCATCTGATGTGACTAGCCACCGTTTGGCTTTGTGTTTGAATAGATTCAGGGAAGGAAGGTTTCTGATAGTAAGGGGGACAGAGTTCCACAATTTGGCTGCCAGAACTGGGAAGCTAGACCCACCAGCTGTTTGGAGCTTGTATCTAGGGATCAGTAGGCTCTGGTTGAGGGTAGATCTTAGAGATTGAGATGGGGTATACTGCGTGAACCGTGAGGAGAGGTAGCTGGGGGCCAGGTTATTCATGCATTTGTAGGTCAGGGCAAGCGATTTTAGTGAGATCCTTTGGGTGACTGACAACCAATGAAGGTTCTTCCTGGTTTCTGAGATGTGGGCTGATCTGGGGATATTGAGGGCTGCTCCGATGGCGTTATTTTGTATGATTTGGAGTTTGTCTAGGTTGCCTTGATTGGCGCCTTGGTACAGTGCATTGCAGTAGTCCAGTTTGGACATGACCAAAGTCCTAGCATGGATTGTACAGTTATGAGTGGAGAGAAAAGGGCGGCATGCTGTGATCAACTTGCAGGTGTAAGCAGCGGCGGCAGCAACTGCATTCGTTTGTCTGTGGAGGGAGAGGGTGGAGTCGAGGTAGATTCCGAGAGTTTTAGTATCCTTGGAAACTTTTATGGAGTTTCCGTCGATATTAAAGGAGCTGAACATGGGGTTCAGCTTGTTAAGTCTTTGCTGTGTGCCTAGGATGAGGAGCTCTGTCTTGTCGTCATTGAGACAGAGCTCATGTTGAGCCATCCAGGTTTGGATGACAAGGTATATGTCATTTAGGGATTTCGAGTCTACTGTGTAATTGCCCGTGCTGGGGATGAGTATCTGGGTGTCATCAGCATAGTTAGTGTAGGTGACACCCAGATAGTCCAGCACATCAAACAGGAGTTTAGTGAAAACATTGTAGAGGGTAGGGGATACGCACGATCCTTGGGGGACCCTGCACGGGACTGGCGCAGGGTCAGCAGAGGAGGTTGGGGAGAATACCCTCATCTGTCTATTATCCAGGAAGGATTGAATCCAGTTAGTGGCCTTGTCGGAGAAGTGGGCTGCCGTTTTCAGGTGGTGACAGAGGATTTGGTGGTTGACCAAATCGAAGGCAGCAGATAAGTCTAATAGTAATAGCATGGCTAGTTTACCTTTGTCTCTAAAGTCCTCAATTTGGGTTTTGAGATCTAGGAGGGCTGTCTCCGTTCCGTGTTTGGGTCTGAAGCCAGATTGTCTCGTGCCTAGTAGATTGTTCGTTTCCAGGTAGTTCTGTATCTGAAGATACGCTGCTCTATCTAAGATTTTTAGCAAAAATAGGACAGTCGTGAAGGGCCTGTAGTTGGTTGGGACCTCCGGATCTAAGGTAGGTTTTTTTAGGAGAGGGATGACCCATGCAGCCTTGAAGTTATTAGGGACCACTCCCGATTGAAAAGAGGCATTGATAAAAGTGGTAATAAAAGGAGCGAGGTCATGAGCCGATTCCTTAATGATCGGGGCTGGACATGCGTCCCCTTGGCAATTGGAGGGTTTTAAGTTGCAGATGATATTTTCAACCTCCAGAGCGGTGAGCGGTGTGAAGCTGAATGGCACCAGGGAGTCTGGGGTAGTTATTTTAGGTGGCAGGGTATTGCTAAATATGGGAGTGTGGAGGGAGTTTTGTTTGGCGTTGATTTTGGATTGCAAAGTGGTTATTTTGTTGAGAAGTGCGTTTTGTATATTATTGCACCACGTGCTGTCTTCGGTGCACACGTCAGGGGCAGAGGAGGGGGATTCTAATTCTTTGAGAATTTTAAATAATTCTCTTGTGTTGGATTCTGCTTGGGATATGCGTGAATTGTCTCTTTTTTGGCTTGAAGGATGGCTTCCTTATAGTTGAGAGAAGTGATCAGGTTGGAGGCTTTATTGGCTGAGCTAGGATGACTTTTCCAAAGGGCTTCGGCCTTGCGCTTTTCTTTGCGCAGAGCGTTAAGCTTGCTTGGTGAATCAAGATTTCAAGTGGCACCGTTGTTTGGCTTTGCGAATTTTTAGTGGGGCTATGCTCTCAATGGCTTTGATCATCAGGGTGTTGAAGGCGTCTACTAAGACAGTGGGGTCCTTATCCTTGTGCTGCGAAGCGAAA
Organism: Ambystoma mexicanum; assembly: GCF_040938575.1. Classification (NCBI taxonomy): domain Eukaryota; kingdom Metazoa; phylum Chordata; class Amphibia; order Caudata; family Ambystomatidae; genus Ambystoma; species Ambystoma mexicanum. Next base: position 38,579,886 of record NC_090940.1, read on the forward strand.
GTGTTCAAACAAGGGAGGATGAGAGGAAGCAGTTTCTCCCTGGTGATATCCTTTTTATTTCTGGTGGGTATAGCGGGGGCTATGGTAGGTGTGGGCTGTGGGTTGGTGGCTGGCAGGAGGAAGGTAATAACATGATGGTCAGACCAAGCGCAGGCAGCGTTGGAGATGACATTGGTATTGCAGTTTAGGTCAGCTAACCAGTCGAGCGTTCTCCCTTGTTGTGTGTAGGATCGCGAATGCGCTGCTGGAAGCCTAGGTTGGAAAGGGTGGTGTCAACTTCAGAGGCCATGTGGTCCTTGGGGTCAGAAAGGCCGAGGTTGAAGTCACCTAATAGCAATATCTGGGAATAAGGCTTGGTGTTAGCCGACAAGGTGGAAGCAACCTCATCAATAAATGAGCCCAGTGGACCTGGAGGTCTAAATACAAGGTGGAGTGTTGCTGTGTTGGTGGGAGAGAGGGATAGTTTCACCAATAGTGATTCTGCAGAGCTGAATTGTATGTTAGCGGCAGCTCTCATAGTGATCTTGTCGCTATGTATGAAGGCGGGGACCTCCTTTAGACAAGTTGGAATGACGGTCATTTCTAATAATGGTATAGCCCTTGGGTAGGGATAAGGCGAGTAGTGGGCCAGAGGCATCATGTAGCCAGGTTTCGGTAATGGCTAGGAAGTCGAGGTTATGGACAGTGATGAGGTCTGCGATGTCAAGGGCATGGGCCGTAAGGGATCTTGCATTAATAAGGGCTCCCTTTAGCGCTGAGGTAGGTGGGGTGGTCGGGGGGGGCTGGGTGCTGTGGGTTGGTTGGGCTGTGGAGGAGCGGTGTGACTGCGCTGAGTACCAGGTGGTCTGGACAGTCTAGATCCAAGTCTGATATTCCTATTTTGTAGTGTACATGGGACGTTTGGTGTAGGTTTGGTTGCAAAGTGCTTGAGCCACAGAGCTGGGTCGTTGAGGTAGGGATTCGATGGAGGGTCCGAACAGTCCACAGTAAGGGAAAGGCCAGGAGAGGGAGAGAGAGCCTGCAGACGAGGCATTTGAACGATGAGTAGGCCTGCGTAAGAATAACAGAGGCAGGAATCCGTTCAGGGATAATCGGGGCTCTCCGGGAATGGTTGTATCTGGGTGCAGAGGATCTTGTAGCCGTCAGGGAGGACCGTGTGAAAGCTCGTGACAGAGCTGGCTGTGAACCATGTCTTAGTGAGACCGAGGACATAGAGGTCCAGTTCCTCCAGGAGGCAGCAGATGTCAGAGGAGTGTTTGACAGCTGAGTGAGAGTTGCACATGCTCCAGGTTCATGTTGGCATACTGATCTATATTTTGTCACTTATTGCACATGCATTAGAATGTCATTTTTTGTGTTAAACAGGAAATAATTATTTCCATCGAATCAGATTGCATTAGGTGTTATGATTAAGAATAGTCACAGTTGCTTTATAACGGAAGACTGAGCGCATCTTTAATTACTTATAACATTTATTTAACGCCCAAACCCTGGGGTATCACGGCGTTCGTTACACATACAGAATTTGGTTACAGTCAAACATCATACTTCTACTTATTGAAAAGCCATGTTTGTACACATTTTTTTAATACATGATACGATTTCTTATTTCTGATGTCCATCGGGAGGGTGTTCCAGAGGGTAGGTGCGGTAATCCCAAAACTACAGCTACCAGCCCTTTTGTTCCTAAAGCGTGGGGTGACTAGGGAGATACTGGCATTGGATCTGAGGACTCTACCTGAGGGTTTCTGTATAAGTGTGTTGTTGAGGTAAGTGGGTGCTACTTTATAAGTGCATTTGTGTGCAAGGGATAGAGGTTTGAACTCAATACCTGCTTTTACTGGCAGCCAGTGTACCTCTCGTCTGATGGCAGAGATATGATCAGAGCGCTTAAGCCCCTGTGCCGCTCGCAGTGCTTTGTTTTGCTGTAGTTGCAGTTTGGCTAGGTTAGCAGCAGAGGTGCCCATGAAGAGCATGTTGCAATAATCCAATTTTGATCAGATGAGCGCAAGTGCGAGTGTGAGGCAGTTGGCTGGAGTCAGAAATTGTCTGCTTAGTGAGATGAGCCGCATGGTATAAGCTGTGGCTGATGACAGCGCATTTACGTGTTTCGTCCTTGTTAGATCTGCTTCATGATGCAATCCTAGGTTTTCACTTGTTTCACGACCGTGATGGTGGTACCATCTATGCAGATGCAGAACTAAGGGTCTAGGTTTTCTATTACCCAACTACCTATACACTGATAGTTTACCCATCTGATGTTTGATGCTGAGCCCTGGTGCCAGTACTACCACTAATCATTGAAGCAGTGTCTTACTGTTTGTTTCCCATTTCCGGAATGTAGATTTTACACTCGTACGCCTGGGTTGCACACTGTGGATTTCTCTTTTGAACCTGCACAGCATTATAATAAGTCTTCCTTTTCCATGTGCTGCTGCAGGGCCTAATGTGGTTCAGCAGCATCTGGGGAGAGTCTTGCTTCTCTGGAGGTGTGTTTTTCCACTTTCTGCCAAAGACCTGGAGACTGAAAGAAGCCGGGGAGACTCCTTCACCTGGCAGGTGACTCTGGAAGGACGTGCTGGAGCGCTTTGTGGTAAGTACTTCATCCCTACCTGTTTTGATGTTAACGTTGTACATTTCTGTCCTCTGGTCATATTTGGAACAGCAGGGAACTTCTGGTAAAACATCAAATTACACAAAATGTGCTTCAGATTTCTTAATCCCTTTTGGAAGAGCCTTTTTCTGGGATGGTCTGCTCGGGCCTTTCTGCCTGTTGTCTCTAGTTGTGTTATCTGCTTTACTGATCGCTCATGGGAGCACATCCTACATTGTGTTATTTCAGGCCACCCTATGGCACCTTCTATTTAAAGGGAATTTTGTACTGGATTGCGCTCAGCTGTCAGTGTGTTCAGCATACACCTTCCTGATGGGCAAAAGTGGTTGCCTCACTAGTAGACCTCCCTTCTCTGCATGGACCTAAGATGAGGGAACGTGAAGACCTCCCTTCTCTGCATGGACCTAAGATGAGGGAACGTGAAGACCTCCCTTCTCTGCATGGACCTAAGATGAGGGAACGTGAAGACCTCCCTTCTCTGCATGGACCTAAGATGAGGGAACGTGAAGACCTCCCTTCTCTGAAACATTAAGGGGTGAGCTAGTTGCAAGAAGCGCCTCATTTCTGGATGCCCTGGATAGGAGTGTGTTAGGACTCGGTTTCTATACTCTGGCCTGGGGGACCGATGTATAGGAGACCAACCTAGTTTAGTGACGGCCACAACTCTGGGAGCTGTAGCCAAACCAGTTCATGGTAGCAAGGCGAAGTCCCAGGAAGGGTGAGCCTGGTAAGGGGCCCTCAATGAGTACACACAAAGAAAAGTCAAGGAGCACACTTAGAGTTCTAAAAATACTCATTAAATTATGGTCATATAACGCTATAACATATTACTACTAGCATTTAATATTTATCACACAAAACTAAATAAATGATACATATATCCAATCACTGGAGTAGGGCAAAATATGTAATAAACCCCTGCAAATGAAGGTGTATTAGTATGCAGCAAAACGGGTCCACAGAGATACAACACTAACTTTAAAAGTCCATCCCTAAGATGTATGGGGCCTTGTGCCCAGAGGTTCACCAAAGTTTCTCAGTTGTGTGAGACAGGAATAAGTTAGTGGAGGGCTTCTGGGGTCCAATGAAGAGTTCCAAGGGGTAGAGGACAAGTTATTCTAGTGAGTAAGTGTCCCCCCACTTTTGAAAAGCTTGCGTGAGCAAGCAATGTCAAAGCCAAACTATTATAAAAATGTCTAAAAGTTATAAAACTTTTAAAGGGGAGATATGGGGTTCAGTTAAGTTCTGTTACAACTCACCCCCCATACTCTGATTCTTTTTAGGACGTGGCTGGTCTTCAGAAGAGGGTCCAAGGTCTCTTTTCCCACTGTCGGCTCTGGTCCTCGAGGCTCAGGGGTTGCAGGTTCGAACACTTCTCCAGTCGGCGACAAATGTTGGTGCAAGGTCTTCGGGATGGAGAACGCTGAAGAACTCAATGCAGGGCCCCTCACTGCACAGGACTGGATGCAGCAAAACTGTTTTGGACGACTGCCACCGATGCACGGTGACACAGGCAAACACATCTGTTACTGTTGGACGTTGCCTCCTAACTCGGGGTCCTTGGCAACTGGAACCACGGAATTTGACAGAGACAACTCCTGTAGCATAAGCTGTGGATCGTAAAAGTTCCAAGCCTCAGCGCCGAACGGCCACGTCTGCAGCACGGTTGATCAAACTCTGAGCAGGTCAGCCCCTGGGTGATCCAGGGGCACTTCCGAGGGTGCTTCCTTGCAGGCCTGCGAGCTGACGTCAAGGGTGATTGTTCCCACCACCCCAAGGGTCGAAGCTCATTTTCTGGACTTCTGGAGATCACCTACAAGGCTGGGCTCTTCCAGGCTAGCAGCAGATGTTGGTTGCCAGGCCTTCTTCCAATGGGTCCAGTCTCCATGCACGTCTTGCAGCTGGATACTTGGCTCCTTCAGGTTTCTTCAAGGATCTCTGAGGAACAGATGCAGGGGTCCTCTTATCCAATAGGCGGGTAAGAGCTGAAACTCCCACTTGCCAATCAAAGATGTGGGTCACATCCCCGACCCCTCAGCAGCGGTCCAACTGGGACCACTGGTGGCATAGCTCATGCATACCATTCAGACATACAGAAACCAGTTTGTGGATTGGGACCAGCCAGTCCCAACCCACTTCCTGGCAGCAAACGCACATGGCCCTGCAGTAGCCCACGAAAAGCCTCAGCTTTCCTGGGGACTAGAAGTCCATATCATTTTCCTATACTCACAGGTCAGGAAGAACGGTTAGTGACAAGCTGGCCAAGGGACAAACGAAAGCCTTGTGGCACGCCCATGTTTGGACACTATCCACAGTAAGCAGGCAAACACGGTAAACACAGTAAGGCTAAATCAAATTACACTAACAAATAGCAAAGAGTAACTGCTGCCACCAGCGTTGCCCCTTAGGCACACCTAAAGTAACCAAAAATCCTCTGAGTGTTAGTCTAGGGCAAAACAAAATGTGTACCCCATTGTAATGCATTGTAAGATGCATTGTACAATGATCAGTTACCAAACGTGATTACAAGTTACCACAAGTAGCAACAAAGTAACAAGACTTAAAGGAAACCATGTTTCCCAGTACTGACAGCCCGAAGGACATGTCAGTTTTTCCCTTTGACAAATGAGCAAACGCCAGTGTAGTGAAGCTCAAGGCTTCACTGCACTGCAAAAAGTTCAGGTCAGATTCCAAACTAAAAGCAAAAAGTTTGGGGGTCCATAACAATTGAGGGAACGGTGCTGTAAAGAGAGATCTTTCCCTACAGAGTGTTAAGAAGCTTCACTTCTTTGTATGTTTATGTTGAATAATCAGAGACTACCCTTTTACACACTTTTGAGAGAGTTAGCAGAGGCACCATTCGATAAGCTCTAAATGCAGTGTGCAGCTTAGTAAGGCTGCCAAACCTGTTTCATGTCTGTGTTTGAGGGCTTTTGCTCCTCTTGTTCATTGCTCCCTTTAACTTTATTTCTGCTGATATTTGATCCCAAAAGCAAAGCCAGCTGTTCCTTGATGACGCTTTCTAATCTACTTTCTATATTTTGCAGCAATCAAAAGCTTCCTTCTGTGCTGTGGCGACCTTCTCACTGAGGACGTGCTCCAGAAACTGCTTCCTCCATTACCTTGTGCCGTGGATGTCCTAACTCGGTACGTTCTGCTTCTATTATTTTTACTCAAGCAGCGTGTGGCCCGCCACAAAGAATTACACTGACTCTGGTAGTAAGTCCAGGGGTCTTTATTGATGACTTACAGATACATTGGATGTAGATTCTTAAAAAGGGTCTTTTGGGCCTACCGAGTACTCTAGGAGGTTTGGCAGTAGGGCCGGCCCGGCCTCTTTCCCACTTCCCTAGCCCAAGCGTCCTTAACAGGGATGTTGGCGCTTGCCAACGAGAACACCTGGCTGTCTTTTGCTGCCTTAGGCTAGTGGTGCTTCCCCTAAAACGTTGGCTGACTTATTCCCTAGTAATTTCCTAACTTTCCCTGACCTATCCCACTTAGTGTTCTATGGATTTGGGGATGGTGCCTTCTTCTGTCTGGTGTCCCTCTCACTTCTCAAACACCTGCTAGTACCTGACCCTTCACTATACTGGTATCTTATGATGTTCCCTTCCCACCGTACTATTGTCCCTGCGATCTCCCACTTCGCTTTTCCACCTCCACCCTTTGATCCGACTTCTCCTCTTACGTCTCAACTCTTTCACTTTCTATTATTGTTACCTCTGTTGTTCCCGTCCTCCCAGCCCACTCCCTGTTGCTCTTCCGACTCTCCTTCTACTACTGTTCTTACTTGGATATTATCACTATCCCTTTTCTACCCTTCCTTCCTCTTACTATTACTGTTGGTTACATGTGATTTTAACAAATTCATTTTCAGAGAATGCTGTAATAACGAAACTGTTAGAATGACAAATTTCAAATTTGTTGTTTTTTGTTTTATTTGGGGGGGGTCCCCTTTTCCCTAAGCTTTTAAACCCACCCAACCCCCTCCACACCCATTTTAAACCCCTTACCCCACCCCATATATATTTGAAACAGAAATTTGATTTTTTTTCATTATAACATTCTCTGTAATTTTCATTTGTTGAAATCACTGCATAACTTACTATCAGTCTATTGATGCTTCTACTCACTAACACTTGCTGTCACCCTCTGCTACAAACTACAGCACTACTGCCTATTCAACTTACTTTCTGCTCCTCTACTCACGCTACCTAATGCCTCTACTCGCAACTACTACCTCTCCCAAACTCCCACCCCACCCTACCTCTACTTATCACACTCTCTCACACACAAATACTTGACAGATCCCCTCCTTATAATAGCCTCTGCACTGCTATTCCTCTCTCCTTCACTGGTCTCTCAGATGTCCTCCTCCATCTCCTGTCCTCACCCAACTAACCCACACCTCCGTACACACCCCACCCCTGGATATTTACCCTAGGCAATAACTTATCTGGCTTCCAAGGTTGTGAGGTAGGCTGGCTATGGGTAGAGCTTAAGAGGGCTTGTAAGCCCCTTCCCTTCCAACATGGACCCTAATGGGGTCTAAGGAGATCCTCTAGAGAAGGCCTTCCTGGGTCTCTTTTAAAAGAACAATATCCATGGTGGTTTAGTGGGAATATAATATGGCCTTCATAGAGGCTTTTGTTTGTACTTTCAATCCCTGGTGGTTTAGCGGGGTAAGGGCTATGCAAAGGCATTTATTTCATAAAAATAATTTCCCTGGTGGGCTAGTGGCCCACCCACCCAATAGGGGTTCCTTGGTGGGTTAGTGAAGGCTCCCTATCTGTGTGGGCTCCAGCAGACAAGCTCTGCTGGAACTGTGCATGTTGTAGTGAAAGTGGCACCCATGGTGCCGCGCACCTCATTACCGTGTCCTGTGGCACCTTCTCTCAGTTGGGGCGGCCAGTGTTATGCCGGCCGCCACAGCCCGTGACATCCTGCTGGACATCATTCCGGTCTCAGCTCTCTAGCGCCCTCCTGGATTCAGCAGGGTGCTGCCCTTATTGCGGCATGGTCTTCCCTTGCCCCTTCGATAACATTGTCCAGGCAAACAGTGGGTGGGAGGATGTCTGTCCACATTCAGTGGGCTGGGGCTGGCTCCCTCACAACCCTGCTAGGGCCTGAAAGCAAGCCCGGTCACACCTCTCTCTGCATTTTGCGCTGTCCCATTGAACCCTTACGTCCCGTCCCGTTTCCTCCATACTCGTGGGACATTCCGTCCTCCAGGACAGGAATGGAGCACTTTTTGAAGTATCAAAAAATGCATATTCCTTTTTATTTTTTACCCAAGGCCAGCGCGTGTGGCTTCAGTTTCGCCTTCCTGAGCCCCGCCCAGCGCATCACCCTCCAGTCCTTTTCTCTGCGCGGTCTGGCTCGGACGCACTTCCAACATTGGGACTTTTGTTTTTTCCCTACTTGTCCTTTCGATTTGTTTTCCTGCTCCGGTTCTGCAGTCAGCTTCTTTTCCTCCACCTATGCTGGAGGGTAAGGGGGTTGCCTAGTGTACCTCCTGCAGGTGTCACTACGCAGCAGTCGATCATCGTATTCTTTGCCTTGAGTTCCTGGGCTCAGACCATTGTGGGAATGCGTGCTTCTACTGCGACTCCCTCTTGGTACATGCTTTTGAGGCTTGTGATGTTGGAGGAAGTCTTCCAGAACTTAACTTCGGTACACCTGCAGATCTTCATCGAAGAGATGTCATCTGGTAAGTATTGGGTGTGGTGACAAGCCGTGTTGGTAGTTGGCACTGGCGTTTGTCCACTTTCTGCGCGGTTATCTTGATACCAAGTATAGAAAATTTGATGCAAAATGTAGGCACATCAGTCATTGGTTGTTTCTGTACATGCTTTTTAATGTACTCAATAACACGTGACAGGTTCTGGCAACATAAGCCATGTAAGGTGAAACAAAAAGCCAACCCGCTTTACGACCGTAGTCTTTATCAAGGCTGTGGTAGGTGATGTGTTTGGAGTGAGAAAAAGTGCACATATTGACGGCGCAGTGGTGAAAGACGAATTATAACATTCATGGTTACATTATAATCAGAAACCGTGATAATCCACATGGTTATATTACACAGAGAGACATGTAAGCATTGTTGGTCAATTCAAATAAATGTGCTCATATTTTACAGTGGTGTGCAGTGATTTGTGGTGATTGGCCACCCCAATGTAGGGTAAATATAAAAAACATAAGCATTCAAAACGTTACAAGATAATGATCATTTGATAGCATTTGGGCAATTTAAGCATGAATAGCACAGTACCAAGGAAAGAGGAGAAAAAGGGGGGGTGGTAAAGGGAGTTAGAGCTCCACCAAGACATCCCTGACCAAGCACCTGCAGCAACCCACCCAGACCTAAACAATCCCTTCTGCGGCGATGCTTGTCAGGACGAGGTGGGGGGGTCTGTACTTCCGCTCTCTATATGGCAGAGGAAAGGCACAGAGGACCCCAGCCGAGATTCTCTGATATGGTAACGCTGGACGAGCAATCAAGGCCTAGCTTCTCAGGAGGTGATGCGGGCTGGTTCTTAAGTACAGTGTATCCCCAAGCCCCCACAATGGAATGTCCACACACTGTATTACTGAAAACACAGTCTTTATATAATTAATATTCAAAGGTTATGTACACTTATCACAATAATGCACTTTGTGCTCCGGAAAATCAACAATGGTAAATATCTACAATTCTAAAGTGGTACCACTAATATTCGATTAGAGTGCATTCAACAAGGCTGTGAAAATGCCACACGGATCAATAGCAATGAAACCAGCAATAGAGGGAAGAGAGAAAGCAGACGGATGAAACAATAGGCAGACGACTGGTCCTTGCTACTGGACACAGCTCTGAGTGGAGATCCCCCCACCTGGGCAACCTGTAAAATAACGATATATAAAACAAGCCCAGTCCATATATTGTTCAAGAGTCTCGTTCTCTCCTACAATGTTTTACCCCCCCAATGTACCTGGTGGAGTAGAGTTCGTCGGCGAGGCGTCGACCGATCCTTCTGGAGTGACTCCTTTTAAGGCAGGAGCCACGGATCGTCGAGGGCGTCGCGGACTCGGGGTTCGGTGTCGGGGAATCGGCGGCCCTTCTTGAATGTCGCCCCTTTCAAGCGGGAGACACGGGGCGCCGAACGTCCGACCGTGAACCGGGTAGAACGACGTCGATGAGGCAGCAGGCTTTGATCCGAGCGGTGCTCGTCGACGACAGAGCGTTGGCGTCCTGCAAGGAAGAGGCGTGCGGGGCACATCGGTGACGATAGTTCTGGACCGCAAAGAGATGAAGAAGAACTGTGGCCCAGCAAGGGCGTCGAGTCGTCGGCGTCTCTGCGGTCTTTGGGTGGCGGGAAACCCACCGGTGGATACTCCTCGGCGCGTCGACGGTCAGGCCTTCTCCCACAGGAGACGGCACGGCGATGCAGACGAGAGCGTCCGTTGATCAAGTTGAAGTTCTTAGGCAAACGGGAGCACGGCGGCTCCGGTCGGCGACGGCGGTCGTCGACAGTGGCGGACAACAGTCCGGGCGCTTCGCTTTGGGATTCCTCAGCAGTCCCCGTATCGGGTCGGCAGCCTGTCGTAGGTCTGTCTACCAGGGAGCGTTGGCAAAGGTCAGCTGTGCACGATGGTCCCTCGTAGCTCGGGAAGAGGGCGCCTTACCAGGTCCTCTCTGGGTCAGTCCTTGGAGACACAGCAGCCTTTAGATCGTGAAGGAGAGCCACGGCAATCCTTCTCTTCCAGCAGGGCCTCAAGGTCAAGCGTCAGTTACTCCAGTTACTCGTCGTAGTGGACTTCAGCTTCTGAACAATTTCCAGTGGTGAGAGGTCCCCAGATATACTATTCGGTCTCTCATCCACACTGCTGGCGCACACTCAGCAGCCAATCGTACAGAAGGGCATTCATGCAGTCGGTCAGCCAATCAGGCACGCAGGGCATTCAGGCCACTCTTCTCCCACTCAGACACTCACAACAAGGAATGTGGATTGAGACAAGTACTCAGCCATTCAACTCTACATACTGCATTCAGTCCAGTTTCGGGCAGGGCTGTCTCAGTCTTTGTCTCTCATGGCAGAAACCAGACAGCCACAACACGGAGTGCATATTGGTCACACTCCCCATTCACCCAGGTCCCACCCACAGGCGGTACCCACAACATACAGTCAGCGGGAAGGCTCCAGTAAGTCTAGCTGGGCCTTCACAACAACACCATATACGGAACTTCCACCCAACAGCCAGTCAGGGGGAAGGGACAGAGTCAGGGCTTCCCAGGACTTTGGGAAAACAAGGTATCAGGCGATAGAAAGCAGGAGGCCACCGGGGCCATCTTGTTTCCTATCAGGAATCAACTGATTCCAATGGCAGGGCCGGGGTACCCTAAAATGGCGGATACCCAGCGCACCTGTCAAATTCAGCATGTAGCTGCCACCAGCCCATACCCGGCTCTGTGGGCCACCCACGGGTGCCCAAAAACATACACTAGGGGCTCAGAGTTACACCCCTACCCATGGGTGCCATAAGGGTATCCCATGGGTCTGTTCACCAAACCAAAAGAGAGAGCTGCACCGCCAGGAGTCCCGCATGGACTTCTGCGCGGAAAACACGACAGAACACACGATAAGAACAGAAAAAGGACAAGGATACGGAGGCCCTGTCCCTCCGATGCATTTCCAGCATCACAGTCGCCCCCCCCCCAGACTGAGGTTAGGGTGCCTAATCTCCCACGGGATAGACACCCTCATCCAGACGGTCAACATACCTTCTGGAAAGGCCATCTGCATTATCGTGACTCTTCCCTGGTCTGTGCTCTATGGTGAAGTCTAGCCCTTGCAGGCTAATGGACCACCTGAGCAGTTTCGGATTTTCACCCTTCATCTGCATAAGCCATTTCAGGGGCTTATGATCTGTTTGGACCTTGAAGGTGGACCCCGTAAGGTAGGGCCTAAAACGCCTAAGGCTCCAAACTATACTAAAACATTCCTTTTCAACAGTAGCCCACCTAAGTTCTCTACCCTTGAGTTGTCTACTGATGAATATGATAGGATGTTCTCTCCCTTTGTCATCTAACTGGGACAAGACAGCTCCAATTCCGGTGTCGCAGGCATCCGTCTGGACGATAAAGGGTCGGCTGTAGTCAGGTGCACACAACACGGGTGCCCTGCACAGACTTTCTTTCAAGCCATCAAAGGCCCTCTGACAGTCTTCAGTCCAATTAACCTTCCTAGGCTGTTTGGGTGAAGTCAGAGCTGTCAGTGGTGCGGCTATGGTCCCATAGTCCGCCATGAAATTGCGATAATACCCAGTGAGGCCCAAAAAGGCTCTCACCTGGGTTTGAGTAGTGGGAGTCTCCCAGTTCTGTACGTCCTGTACCTTACTGAAAAGAGGCTGGATTTGACCCCCTCCTACCTCATGACCAAGATAGGTAACCTTCCCCTGAGCTATCTGGCACTTGGTAGCCTTGATAGTGAGGTTAGCCCTTTTCAAGGCCTGCAACACTTTATCCAGGTGTGTCAAATGCGCTTCCCAGGTGGAACTGTAGACGGCAATGTCGTCTAGGTAGGCCACACAAAAGGCCTCCAGCCCACTGAGCGCATGATTGACCAACCTCTGGAAAGTGGCAGGGGCATTCTTCAACCCAAAAGGCATGACCCTAAACTGGTAGAGTCCCTCTGGTGTGGAGAATGCCGTCTTTTCCTTGGCATGGTCCGTCAGAGCTATTTGCCAATAGCCTGAGGTGAGGTCAAAGGTGCTCACAAATTTGGCAGCACCTATGGTGTCCACGAGCTCATCAGCCCTGGGCAATGGGTGCGCGTCAGTTTTGGTGACGGCATTGACTCCTCGGTAGTCCACACAGAACCTCCAATCTTTGGTACCCGCCTGGGAACTTGCCTTGGGGACAAGGACCACTGGACTGGACCAGGGACTGGTTGAGGGTTCAATTACACCCAGATCCAACATCTTGGCGACCTCAGCCTGGATGTGGTTCTTAACGGTATCTGACATACGGTAGCACCTGCTCTTGACAGGCACGCTGTCACCAGTGTCAATTTCATGCCTACACCACGGTGTAAGGCCTGGCGTCAGTGAAAACAGAGAGGCATACTGCTGGAGCAAAGCCCGGCAGGCCCTCTGCTGCTCTGTTGTCAAATCGGGAGAGAGCTGTACTCCCTCCACTGAGCCGTCCTGAGGGTTGCTATGCAGCAAATCAGGAAGGGGCTCACTCTCATCCTCTTCTTGCCCTGAAGCTAGCAAGAGACATGAGACTTCTGCTCGCCGGTGGAAAGGTTTGAGCCTGTTGACATGGAATACCTGAGGGGCTACCCCGGAGGCACCCAGGTCAACCAGATAATTGACTTCGCCCATCTTGGAGATTATCCTGAAGGGTCCAGTCCATTTGTCTGCCAAAGCTCTAGGCTTGGTAGGCTCCATCACGAGGACTTCCTGTCCCGGAGTCCAATCGACCTGCGAAGCTTTAAGGTCATGCCAATACTTATTCAATTCTTGGCTGGCCTTGCGATTTGCTGTTGCCTGACCCATCATCTGTGTCATCCTCCGTCTGAGGCCTAACACATAGTCCCCCACTTGCTTGGCGGGACCTGGAGGGGTGGCCTCCAAGCCTTCTCGGATCAAGGCGAGGGGCCCCCTCACGGGATGTCCAAAGAGTAACTCAAAGGGGCTGAAACCAACACCCTCTTGAGGTACCTCTCTGTAAGCAAACAGCAGGCATGGCAGGAGGAGATCCCATTTCCTCCGTAGGGGCTCTTCCAAAGCACCTAGCATGCCCTTGAGAGTTTTGTTAAATCTCTCAACCAGACCATTGGTCTGGGGGTGGTAAGAGGTGGAGAACTTGTAGGTTACCCCGCACTCTTTCCACATGGTCTTCATGTAACTCGACATGAAGTTGGATCCTCGGTCGGAGACAACTTCCTTGGGGAATCCAACACGGGTAAAAATGCCCAGGAGAGCCCGGGCCACCACCTTGGCAGTAATAGTCCGAAGGGGTATAGCCTCAGGGTACCTGGTGGCATGATCAACCAAGACCAGGATGAACCGATGTCCACCTGAAGTGGGAGGGTCCAGGGGACCGACAATGTCGATGCCCACCCTCTCAAACGGTGTGCCGACCACTGGCAATGGCTGCAGTGGGGCAATGACCCTGCCTCCAGTCTTGCCAGATAACTGACAAGTGGGGCAGGTCCGGCAGTGGGACTCCACTTCCACTCCCATCCGAGGCCAGTAGAAGTGGGCAGAGAGCCTCTGCTTAGTCTTCTTGGTACCAAGATGACCAGCCAAGGGCACCTCATGCGCCAACTGCAGTAGGAAGGGCCTGTAAACCTGGGGTACCACCAACCTCTTGAGGGCACCAGGTTCAGGCTTAGTGGGCTCACTAACAAGGAGCTCACCCTCCCAATAAATCTTGAATGTCCTAGGCACTTCACCTTGTGCCTGGGACAGGGCCTGCGTCCGCAGACCCTCGAGAGAGGGACACTCTCTCTGCCCTTTACAGAAGTCCGCCCGGGAGGGTCCCCCTTCAGCTAACAAGCATTGAAGGTCGGGATGATCCTCCGGGTTGAGAACCTCTCCCACAGGAGAGTCTTCTGTCTCTTCTCCCACAGGAGTTGAGTCTGGGTTTTCCACTGGACCCAGCCCGTCCGGAGCATGGATCCCAATGGGTGCTGTCGGAACAGCAGGAAGAGAAGGTGTTCCTCCCACAGAGGTGGCCTTCTTGGTCTTCCTTCTTCGTGCCTTAGGCCTCGCCTTTGGCTCGGGTACCTGACTCACAGCCAGACCCGGTGTCACCTGTGACCTAGTGACCGCAGCAGCAGTCATGGGAAGACCATCCGAGATCAACCCCAACTCTACTAGATCATTACCTAACAGAATGTTAGCAGGGACATTGTCCTGAACCAGGACAGGAAGCTTTGCTGTCTTGTCTCCAATCATGAGTGTGACTAAGGCTATAGGCGATAATTTGGGAGGCCCACCAGCTAACCTGGTGGTTCTCAGAGGAGCACTTACATAGTCCTCTGGCTTGAGCAGGGTCCTGTCCACCACTGTCATGCTTGCCCCAGTGTCTCTCAAACCAGTAGAAGGCTGGCCATTCAAGAGGACACTTCTCAAAAACCTACGGGTGTTCTGCGGGATAGTCGCCAGTACTTCTGCGTACTGGTCCCAGGCCCCAAGGGACACTAAGGAAATCTCTACTGGAGCACCAAATGTGATTCCGGTAGAGGAGGGGAGGACGGTGGCCTCCACCTCAGACACGGGGTAAGGGTAGGTCAGGCTGACAGCCTGTACTCCAAGTGCCTTACCTTTACACTTGGAGTCACCCCTTCGGTGATCCAGAGCCCCACAATCCCAACAAGTGCTAGGAGTGCGAGGTACGGTACTGGAACCACTGGGAGCCTGCTTTGCAGCAGGTGGACCACTACTCTTATTCCCACCCACAGAGGACTTATCCCCACTAGATTTTTGGTTCTTAGGAGAGGAGGGTTTCGTTTTATTCGACTGTGACTGCTTGGGGGACTCCTCAGCTTTCTGAGAGGCCCCCTTCTCTTTATCCTTGTCCTTCCCACTGGAGTCCTTAGGGGACACCCGGTGGGAGACCCACTTGTCAGCCAACCTAGCCAGCTTAAAGGGGTCCAAAATGTTCTGGTCAGCAACATACTGACGCAGCTCTGGCGAACAGGCTTCAGAAAAATGCTCAAAAAACAACAGGTGGGATAATTCAGCAAAAGTTTTCACCTTGTACCCATCAATCCACCCCATCATGTTCATGTGTGCAGCACTCACCCAGTCAACCCAAGACACATTCTCTCGTTTCTTAAAATCCCTGAACCTTTTAAGATATTGGGTAGGTGTCTTGCCAAACTTGGCAATTAAAGCAGACTTCATACACTCATACTGACCCCTTTCTTCCACACTCAGTTTCAGAATACAGTCATATCCAGTTTGAGGCACTCTGCTTAACAAACACTTAGCCCAATCTCTTTTATCCACATCATGAATTGCACACGCCATTTCAAACGCTTCAATCCATTGGAGGATATCTGAACCCTCCAAAAACACACCAACCAAATCTTTCATAAACTTGGTGGCTGGGGACCTGCCACTCTCAATTGGTTTAGCTGAAGTCTCCACTCGAGCTTTCTCTAACTGGATTCTCTGACATTCAGTGTCCTTATCTTTGAGCGCAAGATCCCTATTCTTGAGTTCCACTTGCTGTGCCAGCTCCTCTTTCTTAAGCTCAGCTTCTATTTCCAACTTGCGATATTCAAAGGCCAATTTCATCCTTAATAACTCAAGTTCCATGGAATTGCTGGGGTTCGGAACAGAGGCAGCAGGAATGGCGGCATTCCCAGAAACAGATTCAGCGACAACCCCAGGGGCAGAGTCCTCATTGGTTGCATCCCCCCCTTTATCAAGAGTTTCACCATCAGTCTGGTAGTCCACCAGGGCAGCTATCAGCTCAGCCCTAGACTTATCCACAAAGTCTAACTCCCTGGCTTCACAAGCACTCTGGAGAGCCTCTAAGCTCATCCGAGTCAATTTACCATTCGCAATGGTCTCCATCGCTTGTAATGCAGTTATTTGGAACACACCTAAACCTTAATTCAATAAAGTGCAGATATTTTGTAAGTGGCACGGTTATACACTGATTCTTAAAACCATAAGCATCCCACCGCTGCCACCAAGCTGTCAGGACGAGGTGGGGGGGTCTGTACTTCCGCTCTCTATATGGCAGGGGAAAGGCACAGAGGACCCCAGCCGAGATTCTCTGATATGGTAACGCTGGACGAGCAATCAAGGCCTAGCTTCTCAGGAGGTGATGCGGGCTGGTTCTTAAGTACAGTGTATCCCCAAGCCCCCACAAAGGAATGTCCACACACTGTATTACTGAAAACACAGTCTTTATATAATTAATATTCAAAGGTTATGTACACTTATCACAATAATGCACTTTGTGCTCCGGAAAATCAACAATGGTAAATATCTACAATTCTAAAGTGGTACCACTAATATTCGATTAGAGTGCATTCAACAAGGCTGTGAAAATGCCACACGGATCAATAGCAATGAAACCAGCAATAGAGGGAAGAGAGAAAGCAGACGGATGAAACAATAGGCAGACGACTGGTCCTTGCTACTGGACACAGCTCTGAGTGGAGATCCCCCCACCTGGGCAACCTGTAAAATAACGATATATAAAACAAGCCCAGTCCATATATTGTTCAAGAGTCTCGTTCTCTCCTACAATGTTTTACCCCCCCAATGTACCTGGTGGAGTAGAGTTCGTCGGCGAGGCGTCGACCGATCCTTCTGGAGTGACTCCCTTTAAGGCAGGAGCCACGGATCGTCGAGGGCGTCGCGGACTCGGGGTTCGGTGTCGGGGAATCGGCGGCCCTTCTTGAATGTCGCCCCTTTCAAGCGGGAGACACGGGGCGCCGAACGTCCGACCGTGAACCGGGTAGAACGACGTCGATGAGGCAGCAGGCTTTGATCCGAGCGGTGCTCGTCGACGACAGAGCGTTGGCGTCCTGCAAGGAAGAGGCGTGCGGGGCACCTCGGTGACGATAGTTCTGGACCGCAAAGAGATGAAGAAGAACTGTGGCCCAGCAAGGGCGTCGAGTCGTCGGCGTCTCTGCGGTCTTTGGGTGGCGGGAAACCCACCGGTGGATACTCCTCGGCGCGTCGACGGTCAGGCCTTCTCCCACAGGAGACGGCACGGCGATGCAGACGAGAGCGTCCGTTGATCAAGTTGAAGTTCTTAGGCAAACGGGAGCACGGCGGCTCCGGTCGGCGACGGCGGTCGTCGACAGTGGCGGACAACAGTCCGGGCGCTTCGCTTTGGGATTCCTCAGCAGTCCCCGTATCGGGTCGGCAGCCTGTCGTAGGTCTGTCTACCAGGGAGCGTTGGCAAAGGTCAGCTGTGCACGATGGTCCCTCGTAGCTCGGGAAGAGGGCGCCTTACCAGGTCCTCTCTGGGTCAGTCCTTGGAGACACAGCAGCCTTTAGATCGTGAAGGAGAGCCACGGCAATCCTTCTCTTCCAGCAGGGCCTCAAGGTCAAGCGTCAATTACTCCAGTTACTCGTCGTAGTGGACTTCAGCTTCTGAACAATTTCCAGTGGTGAGAGGTCCCCAGATATACTATTCGGTCTCTCATCCACACTGCTGGCGCACACTCAGCAGCCAATCGTACAGAAGGGCATTCATGCAGTCGGTCAGCCAATCAGGCACGCAGGGCATTCAGGCCACTCTTCTCCCGCTCAGACACTCACAACAAGGAATGTGGATTGAGACAAGTACTCAGCCATTCAACTCTACATACTGCATTCAGTCCAGTTTCGGGCAGGGCTGTCTCAGTCTTTGTCTCTCATGGCAGAAACCAGACAGCCACAACACGGAGTGCATATTGGTCACACTCCCCATTCACCCAGGTCCCACCCACAGGCGGTACCCACAACATACAGTCAGCGGGAAGGCTCCAGTAAGTCTAGCTGGGCCTTCACAACAACACCATATACGGAACTTCCACCCAACAGCCAGTCAGGGGGAAGGGACAGAGTCAGGGCTTCCCAGGACTTTGGGAAAACAAGGTATCAGGCGATAGAAAGCAGGAGGCCACTGGGGCCATCTTGTTTCCTATAAGGAATCAACTGATTCCAATGGCAGGGCCGGGGTACCCTAAAATGGCGGATACCCAGCGCACCTGTCAAATTCAGCATGTAGCTGCCACCAGCCCATACCCGGCTCTGTGGGCCACCCACGGGTGCCCAAAAACATACACTAGGGGCTCAGA
Organism: Ambystoma mexicanum; assembly: GCF_040938575.1. Taxonomy (NCBI): domain Eukaryota; kingdom Metazoa; phylum Chordata; class Amphibia; order Caudata; family Ambystomatidae; genus Ambystoma; species Ambystoma mexicanum. Next base: position 38,598,303 of record NC_090940.1, read on the forward strand.
GTTACACCCCTACCCATGGGTGCCATAAGGGTATCCCATGGGTCTGTTCACCAAACCAAAAGAGAGAGCTGCACCGCCAGGAGTCCCGCATGGACTTCTGCGCGGAAAACACGACAGAACACACGATAAGAACAGAAAAAGGACAAGGATACGGAGGCCCTGTCCCTCCGATGCATTTCCAGCATCACAATGCTCAAACGAGAATTCCATTCCATCAAAACGGAGCGAGAAGCAAGACCTCCCCTCCGCCCCCTCAACTCTGACCCAGCTACTATGCACTCACTCAGTACAGCAATCCTGCACGCAGTCACTCCGCACAGTGGTGAAAGACAAATTACAACATTCATGGTTACAGCATAATCCTAAACCATGATAAGCCACATGGTTATATTACAAAGAGACATGTAAGCATTGTTGGTCAATTCAAATAAATGTGTTCATATTTTACACACCACCACACCTTCCCATCCCTTAAATCCCTCCGGAACCTTCTTACACTCTGGCCCCCTACTTCTTTCACACTCTCACTGCCTCTGTCCATCAGACCAGAGGAGACATTTGGCACACAACACTCTGTCCGTCCCCTACCCAGCCCCTACACGCTTACGCACCTGGCCCCCCTCCGACCCCCTTCGCATATAATAAAAATAATTATTTATAGCGCGCTTAATACCTAGAGTTGCCTATGCATGGACCCGGGGATTGAACCTGTTTTGCTCCGGTTGTCTTGCTTCCAAGGCGAGCGTGTTGCCCCAGAGTTATCCTGCCGAGACTATCCCTTTCCCCTCCCCTTGGTCAACCGCAGAGAATGAGCACACCCCCACTCTTTCACACACCACACTACCTCCAACTCCCAAGCCAGAGGAATACTCTGGCGCTCCAAACACAACCTCCCATTCACTACTGCATCATCTGCTCCTTCACGCAGTATGTCACCCTGTAGATCAGTTCCACTGCCATCTTCCCTTCCTAGCCAGAACCCCCTGGACTTGTCCCCCCTCCCCCTTTCAATCCACACCAAACACTCACACATGGGGAGTTCCACGTCACTCCATCAACCCTGTCATCTCACCGACACACCTCCCCTCATTCCCCTTGACCTCCGACCTACCACTTCCCCCATTCCAACCAATACCCGGTGTCCCCTCAGTGAGCCCAACTCACTCACACCACCTCCCTTCCCATCCTTCCCGCTTTCAATCCCTCTCCCCACCACCTGCTATGCCTGCACACACACCTCCCTCCTCAACATCCCCTCACCCTCCATCTCCAGACCTCCCCTTCAACCCCTTTCCCTTCTCTCAGCATGGCACGCCTTGCTCTATCCGTAACTATCGCCTCATCCCCTTTCCCCTCTGCCCCCCCCACTCACACACCTCTTGCGCCCAAACTCACAAAACTCAGAAATAACTACCGGCCCTCAACCCTTCATGCCTCCCCTCACCTGCGTCAGACCTCCTTCCCCACAACCCTGCTGTCAGGAACTCCCCGTTAGCCATTTCCAGACTGTCCCTCTTTGAACACAAACTCTCCTACCACCTCTACACATTCACTTTCCTCCAGACCTAAACCCCTTCCGTCAGCCAACTGGTACACACACCACAGCGGCACCACTCACTGCCCACCCCCTCCCTCTCTTTCTACCTCCATCCCATGCAAACCAGCTACGCTCTCTTCCTGCTCCCTCCCGGCCTCACTCCTTCTACCTCCCCTCAAACACTATCCCGGACTACTCCGACTGTTCCGGACTCCTGTCCCACACCCCCTCCCACTGCTTCCGACACCTTCCCACCTGCCATCCAGACCCGCCATGTCCGTCCGGCCACCAGCACCAGAGGAACCACCTCCTCCCACCATGTCACCTGCCTCTTATTCACAGACCCACCAGAAGTAGTGGAGTAGCCATCCTCCACAAACCTCACATCTCTCACTCACCAAAACCCAGCCATGCACAGCTAACTGTGAATCCCAGCCAGACTCTCCCTGTTGCCCACTATCTCACGCAGTTTCTTACTCATCTACAGGCCTCCGGGATACGACAGACATTTTGCCAACAATGTCTGTGACTCACTAGCTACCGCCCTGGTCAACCATCCTTCACTCACTCTATTGGGTGACTTTAATATCTGTTTTGATGCAGCCAAGAACTCTATGGCCCAACCCCAGACTGATCCTTGATGCAATCTTCACCTCTGCCGATCTTGTCTCGGTATCCAGCCACAAACCCCTGATCTGGACAGACCACTCAGCCCTACCTTTCTATATCCGCACACCAGCCAGCCTCCCAAGTCCCGCCCTGTCCCACCACACAATCACAAATACTGGTACATGGTGCCTAACCTGGTTGAAGCCTTGTTGTGCTCACTCCAGACCACTGACAGGCCTCTACCTATCAAATCCGTTGACTCTTGGCTCAACAACTTACTGCTCCCTCTAACTCCTTCCTGCCCCACTCCCTCCCGCAAAGGACCTACCCCAAATGGTTCACGCCCCACCTAAACACTGTCAAAACCCATAACCGCACCCTCGAGTGCAACTGGCGAGCATAAAAAAAAAATACTTTAGCAAATCCCTGTTCACCCATCATCACCGGAACTACAAATCTGAGATCTGAAGTGCCAAAAAAACCTATTGCAATAAAAGAATCCTGAGATGCTGCAGCAGTTGTAAAGGGTTCCACATGATCATCTCGGAATTTGTGAAGCCTGCGTGCCCCCCTGCCCCGACCATGCCCATGCAAGCGCTCTGCAACTCCCTCTCCCATCACTTCCACAGTACTGCACTGAACAGGATTGCCACCCATGATGCCAAAACTGTCCAACCTCAACCCCCATCTATCACCCGCCCCTCGAGATCCTATTCCCCCCCCCCCCCCCCCCGGCAGCCCTGACTTTCAACTCCTTTGAACCCATCTTAAGTGAGGAATTCCTCAAATTGCTGTCAAACAGCAGACCCTCTGGTGTAAAGTCCCAGTTCAAACTCCCTGCATGAGCAGACGATGGCCACACAGACACCCCCCCCCTGGTTCACTTACTCTCCAATCCTGAAATCAAAAATAGCAGGCCCAACAACCCAGAGGGGAAAGGGGAAGTGGATAAAATAACAAACCAGGTAATGTTGCTGCCTCTGGATTTCTGAACTGTATTTGACGACTTCCACTGACCTGCAAACAAATATACAGAATAATTAACCTTACCCTGCATTTGATTTTCCACCCCTTTTGAGAGTTCACCCCCCAGTTACCCTTTTGTACCTGTTAGCCTCTGCCTATTGCTGAAGGGTGTAGAAAAACTTTCCTCTTGGTGAAGCTTCTTTTTTTAAAAATGTAAGTTCCCAGGTTGAACTCCTTAAACTACCCAACATTTTGTTTCTTCTCTCTGCTCATTGAATGTACTTTTTGTTCTTTTGCTAGATTCTCAGTTTTTTCTCTCGGCTCTGGAAACGTGCTTTTACTTCCTTTTCAAGGTTCTATAATTTCAAATGTCTCAACCGCAGATGGTCTTTAACTTTCAGTTCACTTCAAAACCTGACAAACTAAATGTGCTTTATACTTTTTTACTTTTTGCAAACCGTTAACTCAAACTGCGTGACTACTCAGAGCAGCCTACTAGACCTCTGCTCCTTAAGTTCTAATATCACCACGGTTTCACTAACCTTGTGCTGTCTCTCCACTCTACACTGGGAACTGTCACGGGAGACCGCAGTACTTCTGAGGCAAAAACAGAGTAAACTTTCCCCGTGTGCGCTCTGTCAACGCAGTCAGAAAAGATAAGTCTATGCATGATGGTAAGCTAGGTCCTTTCCTCTAGTGTTTATTGGCTACGCGATATTCACTCCTGCAGCCTATGAGGAAGGCCGGTGATCGTGTGAACTTCAGCGTTATTAGACACGACACCAGAGATTAGTATTTTGTTAATTAAAGGTTCGCCACCTCGCGCTCTTAGTGGAAATGCACGGCTGTTAATGAACGCTCAGTGATACTGTGCTCAAACAAAATGCAATTTGCAACGTTTTCAGCTTACTGTTGAAATAAAACATATATACAGAGAAAATTCAACGTTAAACTCGTTAACTGTTCCTTTCAAAAAGGTAATTAACCTGCACTTCGCTTTCTGTTCCTGCAGCCGATTGTTGTTCCTCTATCACTTGGTTTTTCTCTTCAACTTGACCTTGTCTTGGATGTGTTCTCCTATGTCAGTGTTTTTTTCCTAATATTATTCTTTGGAGCTATCAAACCTGTGACCTTCTTGGTCAAGGGTCTGAATGAAAGACAGTTTCGAATTGTAGGCAGGATTCCGAACTACCTCACAGAGTACAGAGGTCCAATCAAACCTGAGGACTGCTTCCACCCTCTGGAAATGGGATGACTGCTGACTCCTGCAATGTATGGGTTAAGGAAACTGTGGTTGACTTTCTCTTGAAAAGCACAACACAGCTGCTTAGTTAGTGAATGCAGACACTCCCTAATTACACCCTACCCAAGCTCAAGACTGAGAAGGGACCTTCCTGACTGGTGAACTAGGGGGAACCCTGACAGCGGGTCCCCCTTTGACCCTTGTCCCGCCTCTCTCCTCAAATAAATCTTTGCCTCCACCTGTGCGGGAGCACAGGCTAGGTCCGTACTCCATGAATCTCCTTCACCTCTGGCACCTTCCCAGACCATTTCAAAGTAGCGCATGTCAAATCCCTTCTGAAAAAAAGCATGTTTCGACCCACTCCAGCCAAACAGTTACAGGCCCATCTCCAACACCAGATTCCTGGCGAAACCCATCAACCCCTCTGCCTACTCTCAACTCAACCATTTCCCCGAATCCAACAACCTACTAGACCCCGCTCAGGCTTCCAGCCTCACTACGAACTGAAACCACACTGATCTTGATCTGGAATGACCTCAAAGTCATAGCCGACTCAGAAAGATGCGCCGCTCTGGTTCTCATTGATCTCTCAGCCACCTTTGACACCATTAACCACTCAATCCTCCTCGACTGACTCCACTTCCTAATAATCCAAGACTCGGCACTGAACTGGATTGCCTCATTCCTTAACAGGTATCAAATCGCTGTCCTCCCCCTTTTTACCTACTCCGCTCCCCCTGTGAACACCGGAGTACCCAAAGGTGCTTGCCTCTCTCCTCTCCTTTTCAACCTCTGCATAACCCTGCTGCCATGGATCATCCGCGCACTTAACCTCACCTGCTACAATAACGCTGATGTCACCCATATTATCCTGAAAATCCCCAAAACCAGCTCTGATCAATGCCCGACGTAGCAGCTTGCCTCAGTGACATAGACCTATGGATGACAAGAAATCACCTCCTTCTTAACCCAGGGAAAACGGAGATCATGGTGTGTGGCAACACAGCTCTACTCTCGCAAACCACTCCTGTGGCCCCCTCCCTTGGCACTCCCATCCCAGTACCTCCAACACAGTCAAAAACCTTGGATGCATAGTGGACTCTGGCCTAACCCTGTCCCACCAGATCATTAATGTATCTAAATCCTGTCACTACCACCTCTGGCTTCTGAAACGCATTCCACAACCCCCCGCCTCATGCCCACCTAATCTCTCCTTCGCAAATAGACTGTCTTCTATTATGTCCATTGTCATGCCCAGACTGGACTATGCGAACTCCATGTACCTCGGTGCACCGGCCTCCCAACTTAACATACTCCAAAGAGTTCAAAACGCAGCCGCGAGACTCCTTCTTGCACTGGACGAAGGGACCACATCTCGCCTGCTCTCTGCACCCTCCACTGGCTACGTATTGCACGAAGGGCCTCGTTTAAAATCCTATGCATCACCCATCGAGCAGTGCACAAGGCCGGCTTGACATATCTCTAACAGAAGCTTATGCCCTACCGCCTAACACGCACCCTAAGGGCAAGCACGGCCATCCTACTGATGATCCCAGCCTCCAAGTCAACTAGGCTCTCAGAGGGTCAGCCTACTCTACCTTGGCACCACCTCTGTGGAATTCACTGCCTCCCAATATTCGACACAACCAGGACCACATGGCCTTCTGTAAAGCACTGAAAACATTGGTTTTCCCGCATCCGTGAAGGGGCCCGCTGAAGGCCACAAATCCATCCACCAATGGCCAAATTGCTGATAGAATCAGCGTTAACTCAAAATACAGCAACAGCAGGGCCACGGAAGCCAGATTATTAATTGCTTCACCCCGGAAAGTGGGAACTGTCAGGGCACAGAAGACGGCCTGTAGACTGGCAGGCTATGGCAGCTGTGGACCATACGCACTCGGCCAGCTTGACCACCAAGGCATAGCAGGTGGTATATGATAAATAGGGGCAGACCCGGCCTACCTATGAATTGGGGCCAAGAACCCTGCACTGGAGGCAGAGAATTAACTATGCCTGGGGTAGTCTCTCCAGAGAATCATGCGATAACCCAAGGAGTACCCTGCCTCCCGCCTTAAACTACCAGTAGGGATTTGGAAAATGGGCCCTCTGAGTCCCACTACAGAGCATCCAAAAGGACCATATGACTGAGCTAGCACATCATACCCTGACCAGCCAGAGAAGCTCTATCGGAAATCCACTACCATGAACCACCAGGGCAGGCATGGGTGGCGCAGTAAGTTCCGAAAGCAACCTGGTGCGAGGGCCTCCTACCGATAACCACCCACTCATTCCTACCAACATGCTCAGTCTCCACGTTACATCAAACAATAGAACGCAGCTACACCCCAAGACCTATTCGGGCTAGCTGCACACATACCTACACTGCTCATAGAACACCTCAACAGCCTTGTAGAACGCAGCTATACCCCACAAACAAATTGGCTTAGCTGCACAGATATTTTTCACAGTCCCCATGGCAGCCAAAATGCAGATTCAGAAACCACCCTCCTTGCTGCACACATTACACTAATCTCTCACATCCACTGCACACATACCAAGTGCACTCAAGCACTATATGCTACACTACTCTCTCCACTGACACGGACCACGGTCCCCAAGGGCGTCCAACCCACAGTGCTTTGAGATCATACCGATGTTTATATAAGGCGCTATACACATGTACCATGACATAACAGGAAAGATGTCTTTTTCAGTTTATATCACCCTATATTGATTTTAGGAGTAGACTGATGGCAGCTATAATTTTATCATTTTGGCTACACCAAAGGCACATGCCGATTTTACTGCATTACTAGACCAGTGTACCTTACTAATGATCATTAGGATCTTCATAATTATCATTTGGGTACTGTTGTATTTTGTGTAAGTCCTGCTCTATGCCTTTTTTTGTTTTTGGGCCACCCCTTTGTCTTGAGACACCACAAGGAAGGCCTAAAGGGACAGTTTTGAATACATGATCTCACCCCAACCACAGCCCTGCACTGTCCAGAACCGAGGCTTCCTCCCCCAACTCCTCACCTGGTACTTCTGGAAAGGATTCCTTAGGGTTGGACTCTGGCTTCTTCTGATCCCTTCTCCTTGAGGGAGTCTTGTCCTTTGGAGTTCGGACCTTCTTATCGTGTAGGTAGGGTCTGGCCCCTCCGGAGGCCACCTTGGCAGAGATGTAACTCTGACCTCGGGGATCCCCAGAGGGCCAGGCCTAATCTCCAGGGAAAAAGCACGAATGCAGAAAAAACCCTGTTTCCAAATGGGCTCTGATGGGGGACAGTCGGTTCCTCTCAATCGACAAGGAAGGCGTTGTTTGCTCCACACCAAAAAGGAATGCTGGTTGAGTAGATGTCTGATTCCACTATTGTCCAGACTGTAGGGAGTTTAAATGGAAGAGAACACCAGAAGTTCTCCAAATTGAATGCTGAGATGAGTAAAGGATATAAGGAGAAAAGGCAACACCACGTGATAAGTGACAGAAGATGATATAAATAGGATTAGGGCGAAAAGAATATCCTGAGCAGGTTGTGAAAGGCTGACTGAAAGGAAATAGAAATGTATACGGATATAGTCCAATAAAGCAAGAGCTAAAGGTTCCCAGGGTGTAGTCTGAGCAACAAGGACCCAACAAGTGAAAGGCAAAGGCAGCGCCGATAGAAGTACGAAATACAGGCGCCTAGAATACAAAACAAAATAATAAAGGAAAGGCAGAGTAGCGAATGGAACGAGAGCTAAGGAAGACAAACTAAGGGCAAAGGCACAGAACCAGGCAGCGCCGAGACACCGTGAGTAGAAGGAAAAGGAAGATAAGGCGGAGAGCAAAGAGAACAAACGGACAAAAGAGGCACGGGCAGGAAGGAGGAGAGAGAGTAGGGTAGGATTCAAGGCGGTAAGTAAGTTCGCTGTAGGAACGGAAGGATCCACAGAAGAAACTCCAACACACTAACCGAGCGTTGACAAACCGATACAACGCACCGGCTTGTGGGAGGAGCCAGCCTCTTAAAGGTACGGCGGCCATCTTGGGTGAGGACTGGAGCGCGCGTTGATCATAGCCTCCAGCGCTTCCACAATCTCCAGTTCCTGACATGCACCCCCTACTGTGGTTTGGACTAGTTAACACCAGATTACAAATCCTGTTAGGGTGGATCTGAATGTTTGGAGCTTTCTGGGGCCAATCTGATTGACTGGCTGCTAGAAACCTTTGTTAGGACCTCTGGTGTGTGATTGGCGGGCTGACTTGCGCCAGTTCAGAGTGGGAGGTTATATCTAGGGGAGATTCTAACCCGGCCTCAGTTCTGTTGGACCTTTCCTGGAAGACTGAAGGTTTACTTTCCTGCTGGAAGATGTTGGCACTGAAAAGCTATTGCTGCAATTATGAGACCAAGTTTGGCCATAGTGGCTGGACTTGGGTCCCATTACCTTTGCTCTGGTTTGGATTTGTGGCTGCCGGACTTCTTTCCTGCACTGTCCTTTTCCTCTTCTTTGGCTGAGCTTCTGTTCTGGGACTACTTTGGTTGTTCATCTTGGTGTTGGAAGCTGCTGTTGCCCGTAAGAGTATTGGGACACCATTACGCTGTAAATCCTGTTAGTTTGGGCCATCGCGTGTCGCCTCGGACATCTTCATTGTGGGAAAATGTTCTGCTGGCTGCCTCTTTTTCTATCCAACCATTGGAATTTGCTTTGTCAGGTTCTTGTATGTTCTTGGGGTTCTATGTGATAATCTCGCGTATTGAAGGCGGGAAGCAGAAAAGACCAATTTTGTTTGGTTGATTTTGTGTGGTCTTCAAGTGCGGGATTGACCTTTTTGGTTTTTGGGGGTGTTCAACCCCCAAATCCCTCTGCCAGCCGATACCCCTGCCCCGCTCTCTCCCTCCCTCTCTACTGTGCTAGTGGGGTTTCCTTTCATTTTGGGGGTTTCACCCCAGAATACCCTTTGCCCCTTCAACCCTTGCCTGCCTAAACATTCCCCCTCAGCCCTCTCCACACAGAAACACACAAACAAAAACACGCTTACACATTTACACGCCGTTAAAGATTTTCTTTTTGCAACTTTCCCTTCATAGATTCCGATAGCACCCCATTCTTTTTGCTCTATTTTTGATCCTGTCCTGACCTTTTGAAGGGAAGTGGAGCTCTTGCCTTGTACTGGCTTGTTATGGGGAATCTGATCAGTCCATCAGACTATCACTACTGGGAAACTTTGTTTCCCTTTTTGAATAATTGTACTTTTTAAAATTGTACACAGCATCTTCCAAATCAGTGCAATGGGGATACTTTTGTATCACCTTAGCTATTTACACATGGGAGTTTTGGATATGTGCACCTTTAACCATGATTGTGGAGAAGGAGGGAAGGTTCCCTCTTCAAGCTCTGCTCCAGAAGTGGACTGCGGAACGTGTTTGTAGAATGTGTCTACGAGGGTTTTAGCCCTAACCCTAAATATGTGCATATCGGACTAATATGCGTTAACATAGAATATTATATGCCTTGAACTGTATTCTAATTTGGACGTGCTGGTACACTGTGTCACCTATTGAGTTCTAAATCCATTGTGTCTGCCATCACGCGTCACATCTCTGTACGCCGCACTGTGCGCATCCACTCATACTCTCATCTGTGTACCGAACAGTGAAATTCCTATACTAATGCTTACTAGTAACTAGTGTTTCTCATTGTGCCATACACTGGTCTCTTAATCCTACCATCATCCATGTGCGACTCGCACTTGTATGCGTCATCATAAAATAGTACATGCCCTGGACGGTATTCGAATTTGGATGTGTTGATACTGTGTGCCCTAGGAGTTCTCAAATTATGATTCGTCTTTCCAGTGCGCCCACACCCAGGACCTACACTCTCAACGAGGCCCAATCCATATCTACGTATGTTACTGTGTAATAACAACCTCACTCAATAATTGAAGTGACCTTGAGTGCTGCAACCACTGTCTAACTACAATGTCCAACTCTGACCTTTCTCATAGGTATATTATGACCTCCCCACCGCTATATTGTGAGGCTCAGATCCAAGTAGGAGAATGGACTAATCCCGCCCCAAGTACGCACCGACTGCAAATGGCACGCAGGCTTCCCAACTCAAATAAGATTCCACCCACTAACTTCCTGCGTAAGGGGCACCCCTTCATATTTACGAATACCCTGCATGTGAAGACTACTGACCACCAGGAACCACAGAATACATCTCCACCCCGATGCATCCCGTCCCACTTGACCCCATGTCTTAAACACAAACAATCGCCTCCTCCAAAAATTGCAACACTGCCACCCTGTCCCTCACACCTAGAGTTTAATCACATCCCCACAGAACCCATGCCGACACCACTCATCAACTCACATCTAAGTGCATCAACTTGCTGTGGAATGCTACAACCCCCCTGGGCCTTCCCCCAAGTGATTCAAGAGAAGCCTAATAAAACCAATCCATTGAAAACCATCTCAGAGGACACTGCCCATGCAGACAATACTACTGATATTAAAGGTGCCCTCATCAATGCCAGATTTTCCTTAGCACACGCCTTGGACATAGCAGACCTTATCAAGACCAATAATTTGGATATCCTCACGGTTACTGAAACCTGCCTGCATTCTACAGCAGGCCTTGCCCTTGCAATGGCTATCCCGGATGGGTACACTATCTTGAGGAAAGAAAGAACAACATCCAAAAGAGGTGGCGTGGCGCTCATCGCCAAAAATAACATCACTCCAAGAGAACCAACCAACCAGTCCTTCCCATCGGGAAAAGTGATCATACTCAGAAATCTGTCTCTGCCACCTGCACCCTCCCCCTCCCCCTGGTCTACAAACCACCAGGCCCTAAGTCATCATTTGAAGGGGATATTGCCACCCTCCTGGAAACCAATATGAAACCGTTGTCTAAAATAGTAATTCTGGGAGATTTCAACCTAGGCCTGAATGACCCGACAGACACCCAAGCTAGCCTTCTGGCTACCCCAATAGAATCCCAAGGTTTCACGTATCGCATCTCCCTCCCAACGCATGACAATGGACGAATATTGGACTAGTTAGCGGACATTAACGGTGTCACGAATGTACTGGCCAACAACCCATGCCCATGGTCGGACAACAACGTCATTCTATTCTCCATCGCCACATTAACCAAGCCTGAGAGACTGACCAAACTTACTTCAGCCACGCCATCAAGAATCCAGAGGAACATTACTCCACATAACATGCTCCCTCTGCTACTACCCATAACTAGCCATCCGCCCACTAACCTAGACCGGTCCACCATGGTTACAATTTATAACCAAACTGTCCTAGCCGCCATTAACTAACTAAGTTTCTCCCGTGGCCATCCGCAAAGTGAAACCTATTGCGCATACTAACTTAGTTCACTCTGAGCCTAAAAACCATGTGCTCAGCAAAGAGAACTGCTGAGTGTGCATGTAAAAAACACCCTCACACACAAACAAGGCTCACTTCAACTCCATAGCCTTGGAATACAAGGAAGCTACTATCAAAGTAAAGGGCAACTCTTATAACCAAAGAATTGAGGATGCTCAATCGAGCACCAGGGAACTCTTCTCTATGCTTAAGGAGCTTGAATGACCCACTCTAGCACCAGAACACTGTATCAAAGATCGGCCCTTGTGCACGAACGTCCCAAAGGCCCTCTCAAACAAAACCTCACTTCTACAAAACAAAATCGGTGCCAAAAAAGCTAAATTTACCTGAGGCACCCTACCACTCAACTCGATTATTGTACCTCCATTGACTGTCCACAAATTTGAATTTGCCCCTGTGTCCACTGACGAAACTATTCAAATCATTAAAAGTCTGAAGCCGTCAAGATGTCAAGCGACACATGTCCTGCCACCTTCATCAAAGACTGCGTCAATGAGCTTGCACCCTTCATCACCACGCTGATCAATAATTATTTCTCGTCTAGCAAAGTGCCAGATGATCTGAAGGAAGCTTGGGTACTCCCCTGACTTAAAAAAAACACTCACTGGACCAAAATGTTTTCACCAACTACTGGACTATCACTACAGTGCTTTTTCTCCTGAAAATACTTGAGAGTAGCATACTTATAGATACAAGAATTCCTTGAATCTAACAATCTCATAGGCCTCTGGCAGTCAGGCTTCCGCCCTGGCCATGGAACCGAGACAGCTCTTCTAGACCTTAAAATCCAAATGGACCAAATAAAAGACAAAGGGGACCTAGCGATTCTCCTCTTACTTGATCTGTCGGCAGCGTTCGACCTAGTTAATCATAATATACTTTGTCAACACCTTGCCGTAGCGGCTCACTTCTCGACCAAGCCCATACAATCGATTGAATAATTCCTTTCTAACCACACAATGAGTTTTTTCCACCAGCTGCACCAGCCGCTGTCTCTTGGGAGTAGCCCAAGGCTCTTGTGTCTTGCCCACTCTGTACAACGTGTTCACCAAGCCTCTCTTTGACCTAGACAAATTGGGTGTCACGTATACTACCTACGTGGATGACACCCAATTACTCCTACCAATCACCAGAATTTGATACAAACTCTAACTTACTAAACACAATCTACCTCACTATACAAGCCTGGATGGCGCAACACAATCTGTCTCAATGATGATAAAACTGAACTACTCCTCATCGGTAGCCAATCTAAACTGACCAAACTACCCCAACTATACAAATCCTTCATTGACGGCAACATAGTTACGGTAGCTAAAGAGGTAAAAACCCTAGGTATTTATTACATTGACTCTTCACTCACACTAACCAGACAAGTCAACACCATTGCCTCTTCAGCAGCTTACACTACTCTGAGCCAGTAGACCCTTATATCCTACAGTCAACTTTACTACCTTAGCCAGAGCACTTATCAAGGATCGACTACTACAACTCCCTCATTGCAGGTACCAATGCCCAAAAACTTAAATTACAAATAATGCAAAATAATGTCATCAGAGCCGCTCTTAACATCCCTAAACACGGACGCATCTCCACTGCCAGATGTAACGTCCACTGGCTCCCAGTCAGAGATTGGATCAAATTCAAAACCCCTTCCCTGACTCACAAATGCCCACACCATAGTGCCCCAGACTACCTGGTAAGTCAGATCTTGAACAACACAGTCCATCAGACCCACCCGTTCAACTTATGAGGGCCAAGCTGCCATCCCCAAGTTCAGGCGACAGAAAGCGAGCGGTTCAAGCTTCCCGGTGATTGCGACCAAACACTGGAACTCCTTTCCTGTGGCCTTGAGGACTGACCACTCTCTATGGTCGTTCCGCAAAGGCCTCAAAACCTGGTTGTTCGCCCAAGATAGTAATTAACTTAAGGGCCACTGTAGCTCAGACAGCCATTATCCGTTACCTACACATTCTTGCCTGAATTCTTTAACTACAACCTATGCAACTGCCTCATGTCTTGCTTGTAACTATCTCTGCGGTAAGTGACTTGTATACCAACGTAAAAGAACTTGTATACCAACGCAAACAAACTTTGTTTTGTAACCTTTATTGCTACTTGCGTGACATAACTATATAACTGTACAGGTATGCAATTACTGTAAACTCTTTTGTTATAAGCAACCTCTGTAACTGATTTCGTAAGCAAAAAGCACCTAAATGGTTTTGGGCTATGTGCGCTATATACATGACAAAATAAATGGACAAACACCTTCAATGCCTCTGTCTTCACCCGGACCACAAAGAAGGGGATTGCGAGATCTGCCTCGGATTCTCCAAGAGAACGATGAAGGATCACCACAGTAGACTGGTGGCGTGGCTGAGCGACAAGGCCTCTGGCCCGAAGCAGGGTCATGCCTCACCCATGGCTTGCCTAGTCCCCGGACTGGGCTTCGTAGTCCTTTGAGGGCGCTCCATCTGTGGGGGCCCAAGACAAAGCCAAGTACCGCGAGTCAGTTTCCGTCTGGGGCACAGAGCAAGCGGGTTCTGCGATGGGCAGGGCGCTATTAACCTTACCATCTGTCTCCATCCCCAGCCATCGATCCAGCTCCTCAAAAAGGAAATCGCCCACACCGGCTAAACTGCGTGAGAAGCCTAGGGTGGGAGAAAAGACATCCGACCTGCCCAAGAAGGCACATGCGGCGCAGGAAAAATCATTGTCGACGATTGAGATGGTGGCGGCCACTCTCTCGAAGGCCAAAGGTGCTGACCCGGTGATGGTAGCCCCGACTTTGCCCAGGGTGTCCTTATCTCTGAGGAGGGAGGCCTCTGCTGGGGCGGTGGCAAAGACACCGGAAAAGAAGATGCCTTCGCTAAGCCCGGTTCCGACCACTCAGGGTGCAAAAAGGGGGGGGGGCGATGAGGTCCCAGGCCAGCCACAGGCCGTACCCCAAGACATTAATGTTTTTTCCTCGGACCAGGAGTCCATACACATGGTCCACGAGGACGAAGGCGGAAACGGCGACGCGGAGCCTAGTAGGCCGACTGCCCCGACTCCGCCTAAAGATGCATCTCTGGACATCCTTTTGACCCTGCACATGTTGTCAGAAATCCAAAAAAGGATGCTGCAGTCCCTGGCTGCGGCCCCAGTGGCCCCGGATTAGCCTCCAGAAAAAAAGAGGCAGCGCGATCCAATGCCCCTCATCAACCTCCACACCCGCGCCAGATGCCCTCCCCACCAAAAAATCCGGACACTGGGACGACCAAGGCGACGATGGATGACAGCTACCTACTCACGGCGGGCAGATCGCCGCAGCCAAGGGCATCCCCACTGGATGAGGTGGGGTTGTTTTATGCCATGGTCGCCAGAGCTTCCGAGCTCTTCCAGCTGACAACCGAGGAGACCAAAAAGGAAGGCTTCCTATACCTATACCAGAGGCGCAAGGCCAAGAGGAAGACCATCATGGTGGTGCCCTTCCTGGACGATATGTGGAAGGAAGGCCTGGCCCTATTGAATTCAAGAGAAGGGTACAGAAAAAGTACCAGGTGCCTCAGACAGAACCCAAGTGCCTGCGGTCGCTACCGTCGCCGGACTCTGTGGTATCGGCGGCTGCAAGGAAGAGATAGTCTAACCCCTCATCATCCTCGGTCCCTCCACACATAGAGGGGAAGAAGTTGGACGCCATGGGGAAAAAGGTCATCTATTCCACGGAATCGACCGTCAAAGCAGCCAAAGCACTGGCGAACCCAGCCAGGTACGACGGGGAACTGAGGTACAAACTGGCCCCGATTCTGGAGTTCTTGCCCAACGACAAGTGGGTGGAGGCGATCGCACTCCTCCAGGAATGGAGGTGGCTTCGGACCATGCCATCACAGCGGCCCTAGACCTCGCTGACACCGATTTCCGACAGATGGGGAACGGTGTCTGCCTCCGTCGTCTAGGCTGTCTGAAGGCCACCAAGTTCTGCCAGGAGGTCCAGACTAGAGTACTGGACATTTCCTTCTGGGATAACTTCTTCGGGAAGGCCATCAACGAGTCCTTGCAGGCCATCAAGCTGGATACGGAGACGACTCGTGCCCTGGGTACTCTCCAGCAGCACCACTCTTTCTTTCGCTCCTCCGGAGGAAAGTCGGGCAGATCGACGAAAGATTTTGGTGGAGGCTCCTCGTCGTACCATTGGCCCTCCCGGTCCACGACCCACAAGGCCTACAAGTCGGAACGCAGGTGCTGAAGCAGAACTGAACCGGCCAGGATGTCGGGACCCCACCCATTCACCCCGGTGGGAGGCCGGCTGACAGGATTCCTCAGCGAGTAGGAGAATATCTCCATCGACAGATGGGTGCTAGATGCTCTCGCAACGTACATACCCTGGAGTTTCAGCAAATGTGTCTGTGAATCCCTCCGGTGACCCAGCTGGAGCAGCACATCCCTCAGCTCCTGCAAGTGGTACGGACCAGGCTTAAGAAGCGGGTGATAGAGCCGGTTCCAAGACGACTCCGGGGCTCCGGACTCTACTCCAGATACTACTTAGTCAAAAAGAAGACATGGGACTGGAGGCCCATCCTAGACCTGGGGCGTCTCAACAAGTTTCTCAAGTCCCAAAAATTCAAGATGCTCACGTTGCAGCCCGTGCTTGGGCCAGTTGGAGAAAGGAGACTTCTTTACGTCGCTGGATCTGGAGGACGGCTACTTCCACGTCCTCATTAACAGGATGCATTGAAAGTTCCTACGCTTCGTGGTGCAGGGAATGCACTACCAGTTCAAGGTCCTCCCTTTCAGACTAAAGTTAGCTCCCAGGGTTTTCACGAAATGCCTGGCACCAGTGGCAACCCATCTACGTCTGAGGGATACACGTGTACCTGCACCTCAATGACCGGCTCATCTGGGCCAACTCAAGAGAGGTAGCTGTCAAACGCACAGAGATGACTGTCCGGCTGCTGATCTATCTGGGGTTCGCAATACATTTTCCAAAGTCCTGCTTGACACCATTGCAAAACACGCTGTTCCTAGGAGCCAAGCTTCACACGGTCTCCTGCCTAGCGTTGCCCTTGGAGGAGAGGATAGCGGCCGTGCTGGGGAAAATAATACGGCTGTTGTCACTGAAGACCGCCATGGTGCAAACCATGAAGTCACTGTTCGGCATGATGTTGTGCATCAACCTTATTCGGCTCTGCAGGCTGCTGATGCATCCTCTTCAGGAGTTTCTGGATGCCCGCTGGATACAAGTGTCCGGAAGCTTCACGGACAGGATCCCGCTCGACAAGGAGTTTCGTTGAGCATTGTGGTGGTGGGGCGTACACCAACATCGCTCAGGGCACAGGGTTTCAATACCCCCCCCCCCATACCTGGAAACGGTCACCCAAGGACTCTTCCCTGGAGGGCTGGGGAGCCCACACCTGACGTTTGCATGCCAGAGGCCTTTGGCCGCCAGAGGAAAAGCATCTCCACATCAATATCCTGGAGCTGTGGGCTGTGTTCTGGGTCCTAAAGTCTTTCCTTCAGTCTGTGAAGGGCGAGGTGGTGAGGATCTTCTCGGACACCACCACGATGTTCTACATCAGGAAACAGGGGGGCACTCGATCCCCAGCGCTCTCCAGAGAGGCTCAGAACATATGACACTGGGCCGTCGACTAAGGGATGTTCCTTGTCCTGTTTACCTGGTTGGAGTCAAGAACACCATTGCCGTCTCCCTCAGCAGGGAGTTGCGCTCCTGCCACGAATGGGAACTTCGGCAGGACCAGGTGGCCCGCATCTTCGTCAAGTGGGGCAGACCCCTGATCTTTTTGCAACAGTGTCAAACTCCAAATGCCAGAAATTTGCTAGCAGGTTCCACCAGCTGAGGAGCATGGGGACTCTTAATTCCCGTGGGACGGCCTGTTCCTGTATGAGTTTCCCCCGTTGCTATTCCTGTTGCGAGTCATCAACTCAAACAGTGCTGATGCAGGATGATACTCGTTGCCTCGCCGTGGCAGAGGCAGATTTGTTACCCGGACCTTCTCAGCCTGTCAACATCTCCCCCGGTAAGGCTGCCAGTGGTCTCGGATCTGCTCACCAGAGAAGGAGGCGCATCCCTGCATCACGACCCAGGATCTCTGAACCTGATGGCTTGGCTCCAGCAGCCCTAGAGTTTGGAGGATACGAGTTGCCAGTGGACTGCAGGGAGATCCTTGCCAAAGCCAGAGCGTTGTCAACTCTTAAGTGCTATAGTCACAAGTGGAAGCGTTTCACTACGTGGTCGCAGAAGATCAACTCTCTGAGGGTCACGGCCCCACAGATTCTTCCGTACTTGTTGTCCTTGGCCAAGGCGGGGTTGGTGCACACCTCTATCAAGGTGCATCTGGCGGCTATCTCCCGCTACACCAGGCCTCCAGGAAGATCTGTGGTCCCACCGTCTCGTCAAGGAGTTCCTCAAAGGACTGTTTTAATGCTTCCCACCGGTGAAGGCTCCTGCCCCGGCGTGGGAACTCAACGTGGTGCGGACGTGGCTCATGGGAGCTCCCTTTAAGCCTATACATCAGGACCCTCTCGTTCCTCTCGTGAAAAACGGCTTTCCTCTTGGCCATCACCTCTGCCAGGAGGGTGGGTGTGATCCAGGCCCTATCCTGCAAACGGCCATATTTTTTTCTTTCCACGAAACAAGGGTGGTGCTGCGGACGCACCACTCCTTCATGCCAAAGATTCCATCAGAATTCCACCTCAACGTGCCTTTGGTGTTACTGGTGTTCTTTGCGAAACCTTAGTCACCAGCTGAGAGGACCTTACACTTGTTGGACGTCGCTTGTGCTCTGAAGTTCTACATGGCACGCACAAAGAGTTTTCGGAAGACGTCTCAACTGTTTGAACGTTGGACGGTTAACCATGCGAAGGCCTTGTCCAAGGCTTCCACCTCAAGGTGACTCCCTGGTTGTATCACGCACTGTCATCGGTTGGCGAACCGACTGTTGCCCGGCCGTCCGAGAGCCCATTCCACCAGACAGATTGCTGCGACGATGGCGTTCCTGTCTGGTGTTACACTACTGGACATTTGCAGGGCTGCTACGTAGAGGTCCACGCACACCTTCACGTGATGCTACTGGGTCGACAGGGATTAACACCCCTCTCAAAAGGAAGAAGTTTGAGGGATTCACTAGGGTGGCAGGGCCAGATGTACTGGCAATACAGGAAACAAGCACCTCCTGAAAAAGGACCAGGCTAGACTCTAAGGGGCGTCTCCCAGATATTTTTTGCATTGGGCTTGACGAAAACCGGAGTAGCAGCAGTGGCTATCAAGACTACCCTGGATTTCAGGGTCTTGAAGATCAAAAGGGATAAAGGCCACAGGTACATGATCAGGGGGAATACACGGGAGCAGCCTACACCATAGCCTCAGAATATGGACCCAACACTGGTCATGAGCTATTCATGAGGGGATTTCTAGGGGAACTGCAAGAAATTGCGAATGGACACATCCTATTGGGGGAATCTCAACATGACGTGGCATTGGGGCAGGACAGCGCGGGGAGGAACGGGAGGTGGAGCGGTAGCGTGGGCCCTACTGCAGGATATGTTTGAGAGTAGGGGACTAAGGGCTGTGTGGAGGGGATTGAAGGGAGAAGAGGAGGGATACACATTCTTGTGGGAGTTCTTGGAACACAGTCCAGAATCGACTTCATATGGGTATCGGCTAACCTAATGGGGAGGGTGAAGGATGTGGAGGTAGGCCCTCTGGGGATAGTGGATCACAAGATGGAATCAAAGAAAAAGAATTTGCAGGGACGCAAATCGGGGGTATGGAGGTAGAAGATCCCGGGGTAGCTGCTGAGAGATCCAGTGATACGGGAGGAACTGGGAGATGAGATGAAGGCTTTTTTGAGCTTAACAAAAGGTTAGCTACAGGAGAGGGCATTAGCTGGGATGCATTCAAAGCATCCTTGAGGGGGGAATTCATATTGGCAAGGGCACAAAGAGAGAAACAGATGAAGGCTCTAGAGGTCCAATTAGAGGAAGAGGTGGAGGAGGCCAGGAAAAGGGCGGGAGAACCCCCTAAAAGAAACACACTCAAGGCCTACAGGCAAGCTGTAGGGCAACTGGGGGTCCACTGAACAAAAAAGCAGCGGGTGCACTGCTATTTGTCAGGCAAAAATAATTCGCAAAAGCCAATAAGGCTGACACGATGTTAGCGCGAATACTGAGGGGAGCAGGGGGTAAGCATACAATTACAGCCATAAAGGATGAAGGGCGGGGGGCCCGCACAGAGTAAATACAGGAATGTCTGGCCAGGTACTATGAATACCTATACTCTTCCCAAAACCCTCTGAGCCAACAGCAGGACTTCCTGTAAAAAATACAGCTGCCTAGAAGTGGACATGGCATACAAGAATTATTAGGCCAGGAGATCACTGAAGAGGAGGTGAGGAGAGTCATTGAAAAATTACCTGCGAATAAGCCTCAGGACCAGACAGCTACACGGCTGTCTTTTTATAAAACCTATGTGTCACTGCTAGTTCCCCAATTGACTCAGCTTTATAACACCTTTAAAACAGGACGCATTACATCTTCCATGGAAGAAGCTAAGATCAGGCTCATACCCAAACCCAATAAAGATCCCACGGAATGCACCTCATACAGGCCTATAGCGCTCATAAATGTAAATGCAAATATGTACACCAAAATTCTGGCACACAGGCTAGAGGGGTACCTCCCGTCACTGATTCATCAAGGTCAATCGGGCTTTGTCTTGGGGAGACAAACAGCCGACAACATCAGGAGGGTGGCACACTTAGTGGAGTGAGTCCAGAAAATGGCCACTCCCTCGGTCCTCTTATCACTAGATGCGGAAAAGGCATTCAACCAAGTAGAGTGGTCCTTTTTATTCAGTGATGGGGGGAAAATGTGTCTGGGAGGAGACTTCCTAAAAAAAAAAAAGAAAAGAAAAAAAAAGAAAAGAAAAAATGGTCCAAGCCAATTACCACTGACCGGTAACACGCTTGATGGTGAATGGATCTAGATTGCGCCCAATTCGCTTGTAAAGGGGTACCAGACAGGGATGCCCACTCTCCCCACTGCTGTACGTAATCTATCTAGAGCCTTTGCTACAATAGATATGGTAGCCTGGGGAGGTTCAGGCGATACCCTTTGGGGGTAATCAACACAAAGCCGCAGTGTTTGCCGATGATATGCTCTTGTCGCTGACCAGACCTAGAGAAACTATACAAGCATGTAGGGAACTGCTGGAGAGATTTGGGGAGGTATCGGGCCTCCAGTTTAACCTCAATAAATCTGAACTAGTGAACCGAACAGTGGGGAGGGGAGAAACTACAGAACTAAAGGCATCATCACCTTTCGTGTGGAGCCCAGGGGGAATCAAATATCTGGGTGTCAAAATCACACCGACTTTGCCGGGATGGTATGCAGCAAACTACCCGCTCATATTAATGGCAATTAGGAAGGACTTCCAAACGTGGAGGAAGCTTAGAATCTCTTTGGTGGGAAGGAGGGCGACGGTCACAATGGATACACTCCCCCACCTGCTCTACCTATTCCAGGCAATCCCGCTGGCACTATCCTCCAGTCTCTTTGGGGAATTGAGGAAAATGACAAGAGTTCATATGGGAGGGAAAGAGGCCAAGAATTAGCTGACATCTCATGATGAGGCAACACAACTGCGGGTGATAAGAGAATTATTCTCTTATGGGTTATTAGGTCTCGCTGGATCGAGCGGTAGCGCAACACGATCTGAGAGAGTTGTTGTGGCTGCCGCAACAACATAGGCTGAAACACATGTACCTGAGCGCCATCACCAAACTGGTAGTGGACACTTGCGATACATTAGTGGGGAAACATGGAATCATGATCTTCCCTTCACCCCCATCTTTAACAATGGGGACTTCACCCCGGGAACGGAACAGGGAACCTTTAGACAATGGCGGGAGGGGGATACAGGACTTTTCAGGACATGTTCCAGGGCCAGAACATTCGCTCGTTCAGAGTGCAAACAGGAATTTGGGGTGGAGGAGGACGAGAGACTTGGATATTTCCAACCAAGTAACTTGCTAATGAATACAGATGTCCAGGCTGTGGCAATCCGACAGGTCACCCCATTTGAGAAGTTCTTGCTAACACATGATGGGTCGAAGGGCTGGATATCAAATTTATATAGGATTTTGGATGCTGTGCCCCTGCGCCGAATGGCCATGCATGGCTCACTGGGACCCGATGACTAGGCAGGAAATCACCAGGGAGGAGTGGGAAAGTTTGTGGAGACTGATACTTTAAGTGGCGCGGGCGTCCCAACTCCAGGAGACCTGGTACAGGATCCTGTACGGGTGGCATTAGTCTCCTGCCTATCTCCGTAGCATATATCCAGATGTGTCTGGGGAATGTTGGAGGTGGTGTGGGAAAGAGGGTACAGCATGTCGCTTATGGTGCAAATGCCCCAAAATCGAACCTTTCAGGAGGGAGGTACTACAGGCACATGTACAAACATTTGGGGCAGGGGCCGGAAGATCCCCAGAACGAGTGTTGCTGAGGTTGAAAAAGGCAGGGAGGAAGGAGAAAGCAAGTGCCGGGAGAAAGCACGGGTTGTACTGACGTTGGCAGCAATGACTCTTATTGCGCAAAGATGGAAAGGAACTGTCATCCCCACGATACAAGAGTGACTCCGCAAAGTTTGGGATCTGGCAGCGTTGGAATGGGCTACATATGCAGTGAATAACAACGTGCCGAAATTCGCCAGTGACTGGGGCGAGACTTTAGTGTTTTTGAAAGAAGACTTTAGGGCTCAATGGTACCCACAACACCTAAAACGTTTGGACCTACACTGAGTAAACCCCGGTGAGAGACCCACGCAAGAGGAAGGAGACACCGAAACCTGTTTTGGGGGGTGCAGGGTAGGGGGAGAGGGGGCAGCATAAAGGGAGAAAAGTTTAACATGTAATATCAATAAAGAGAATTAAAACGAAAATTGCTGAACTCGGACATGGGATGGTGGGTTATTCAAAATACTCTCGCACGTCCCTTTAGGTCATTGTCAGATTCTGCAGGTCCCCTTCTACTGCATTTCACCATTGCTTAACTTGTGGGTAATGAATCCTGCTGTGCTTTTTTGGTCCTGGGGCTGCAGGGTCTCCAACCTCCACTGGGTCTCCACTGGTCCCCTGGGGGCGATTGCTTTCTTCTTGGCTACTTGTGGGAAGGAACTGGCACTGATCTGGCTTTTTACAATAACCGCAGGTCAGCCTACAGACCTTGTCATGTTTCCGATGAGGGAACTTTCTAGAACTCCTACATGTGACACTGGAAGGTACATAACTAGACTATGGTGTTTTCCTAGGGTCCCGCTAAGCGCCCTGGAGTTCTTCACCAAGCCCTAGATTTTGAGAGACTCCTTGATTTATTAGATATTTTAAACTTTTTGTATTGCACTCTGGTCTAAGGATATACAATATTTCACTGTGTTGCTACGTTTTCCCTTCTTGAACTGTAATGTTAAGGAACTGTAACTAAAATACATCCTGGATTTTCGTAGTCGTCCTGGCTGTGTTTGGCATTGACTAAATCTATAACTTAGTTATGTGCATATTAGAGTATAATCATTTAGAATGTAGAAATAAACCTGTGCTAAGTTCAGTGTGGCACCCTTGGAGCCTGCACATGATGGAAATCACTGTCTAATATTATCTAGGCTTCTATTTAGAAACTCCCCTCTGGAAGTCCATATGTATTGTGTCTGCCCCCGGGTATTGGTCTTACATTTTAGGGTGAATGAGTTAGGCTTTAACTGGCCATTTACTGCTTTTTGTTATTTTTTTTAGGTTTTTTCTTTTTTTTACTTACACTATGTTCTGCTATACGTTAGTGTAACCTGAGGACTTATTTTTCCTATCATAAATATTTTGTGTGACCTTGGAAATAGTGTGTATATTTTTCAGTATAGCAATGTGGTGAATTCTTGTGTGGTGTCCGTTTGAAATAACTGTACCTCCCTGGTAGCCTACCTTCCTCGTTAAGCTACGCTTACCATTGGAGAGTCTGCTCTCTTTTGGATGGCACACTATGCCAGTATTGGGTTAGATTTGCACAACGCTCACCAGAGGGTTGTTCAAATGTCTCCCTAACACGTGTTTAGAAGGCAGGGGAGTTGGAGTTCCTTTGTCCGCCTGCAGATATGTATGCACTTTGGTTTGCTGCTCTGTATCACTTCTATTTCTTGTGGAAGGATTGAGGTTTGCGCACATCTTGGATGTGTAGCCGTTCCTTCTGGGGCCCCTGTCCAGGACGGCTTGTAATTTTCAGAGATGACACACGATTTTGGCATGGGGCCTGTTGTGGTGTGCATTCGGTCTCCTTTAAACAATTACCGGCACACAAACCTTGCAGTACTGCGCTACTGTTAAAAGATGCCGGCCCAAATGCTGGCTACCCTCACTCTGTACAGCGCTCTGCTGCTCTCAAGCTAGGTCCATGCTTTAAACAATCAAATACATTTTCTTTTAAAAATAAATACGTTTGTGCTAGACACCTGCAGTAGTTTGGGGGAAATTAAGTGTAATAAAGGAAGAGCAAGGATAGACCGGAATGAAAAGAAATGGGAGGGATGTTGCCAGTCCTCTGTCATCCAGCTGAATGCTTTCCCATTTTCTATTTCAGACTCCCATTGCTCCAAAAGGTGTATGGAAACCCATTAAAGATGGTGTCAGTGACGTACCGGCAGAGACTGTACGAGTTGCTGGCACTGCTTCCACCACAGACTTATGAAGGTGGGTATGGATGGAACGGTCCTTGGAATGATTCAGAGCAGGAACACCCATAGTCCCAGCCTTCTCAAGTACCAAACACCCACTTGTGCGCATGCGCTACCTCCTCCAGTGATGTTGTGGACACTTTCAGCACAGTTTAGTGATCTGCTCAGCCGGGGCTTCCTGGAGCACTTGTTCTGCATAATCGCCCCTCTCTTTAGAGTAGATATGGTATTTGCATATCTGGTTGGTGAAGTAGCCTCAAATCCAGCGACGTTTGGACCCTCTGGTCCTTCATGCCAGGATCTTCATTGATATCACAATCAACATAGCAACGAAAACTCTCCTTGCGTGTTAAAATCTTAAACTACTTCCCTAGAGGAAACAAGAGATATGACAGGCAAGTAGCCTTACCATGGTGATACGAACAGTGACAGTTTTTGTCACTTTGGACAGAATTTGTGACCATGCATTGATTTGTTTCAATGTAATTTGGCTTTTCCTTCCCTTGGGAAGTGCTTTCCATGTCAATGTATAGCAGTGTTATTTCCATTTTACTAGAGCCTGCTATAATCCCTCTGCCAATTTGCCCCTTTTTTCCACCTTAAGGGTGTATGGTCCTGGCCTGCCCATAATGCTCCCATGCCCAAAGTTACTTCTTGGGCACCCTTTCCCCCCACTTAGGATGATTATATCACCCTACATTGGTTTTAAGGAGTAGGTTGGTGTACTGTACTTTAGTTTAGGCTTCATCAGGGGTGCAAGCCTTTTGACTGCATTGGTTGCCCAATGTGCCTTTTTGGTGGCGCTAGGGCCGCAATTCTTTTTTTAAAAATACGGCTTTTGGCCATTTTGTATTTTAGGGTTCCCTTTATTCAGGGTAACCACGAGGAAGCACAAGGCGGTCGTTCTGACCATGTGGGCTCTTTGTGATCCTACAATGCATCATCCATACTAGTTTTTAATTGGTTTCAACCAGTCTAGGTCCCTAAGCCTTCCCTCTTACTTCCTGTGGGGTGGTGGTCTAAGCTACTTCCTGTGGGGTGGTCTAGGCTGAGTGCGGTCCTACAAACAAACAAGTATGGTATATGACCATCTGCCCACAGACTCCTCTAGTGATTGGTGGGCTGGACTTTGACCAGCCCCTTTTTTCAGCTGACTTACGGCCATGTTTCCCCCTCTTGCTGTTATGTTCTGCTACTTGGAAGAAGCAGGTCTACCGACCTGCTGAAAGCTTTTCCCACTGATTCTTGATGATTGTAACCCTTACTTGGCCAATACTGGCTGAGTACAATATCCCGATTACACCTGCTGCCTCTCCTCATCTGCTGGGTCGTACCTTCCATGCTAAAACAGTTTTATGGGACATTTACAGCTGATTCCTGCTGTTTAGCGCCAGGATCTTCCGTTTGAGTGTGTCACTGCTATCACCTGGAATCCTGCTGGAACACCAGACCCCTCTTGATCTGCTGCTTGGGACATCTGAAGTTGTTTAGTCATTCTCCCTGTGCTGGGATCATTTTCTGCTGGGCTGCCTCCCTTCTTTGTCCACCGAGAGCCATTTTCGCGGGTTTTCTCTTACTCCCAAGGTCTTCCTTGCTGTGTTCTTTTCTTCAAGTTTGAGGATCAACTTTGTGGGTAGGCAGTTGCCTTTCCTTACTTGTGAGGGTGGATGTTCAAACCCATGTCAGCTAATCCTTTACACCGCATGTAGGAAAGAAGCCTCTACTTACCCGGGTTGTTTCACTGTGCGGAAGATGTTTTAGTTGAAACTGCCGACATGAGCACTTGCCTCTGGGTCCCGGCGTGGGTGATCAATATAAGGTGCGATCCCTCTAGACCGGAGTTGAGTTTCTTCGAGGAGCGTCTCTACCACATTTTACCCTTGACTTGCATTGGGGGTCCTCCTGCTCTGCTGCATCTTCTTCTGGCACATATGATTCATCATTTGACCTCTCAACATCTTGATTGGAATCTCGTAGGGTCTTCCCTGGGGTAGTTTTCTGTGGAATCCGTACCTACTGGGTAGAGCAGACTTGACTCCATTAATGCGGAGGGCCCATTGACTATCCCGTTGATTCCAATGGAACTTTCTACTTGTACTAGAACTCTCTGAAAGTGGCTCTTGGGATACTTGCGTCACCCTGAACATTTCCCTGTACTCTCAAAGGGTTCAGTGAGCTGTGGACTAAGAATTCCAATTTTTGGACTTAACCTTGGATTTGATGGTTTTTGAAGTCCTGCTCTGCACGTCTCTCATTCTGAATGTATTATTGCACTGTAGCTAATGTTTGCAACTGTGTGACTAGTTTTCCATGAAGTGTATTGCGAAGGTAACTGTTTCTAAATTATAGCTTTAGTTCTTGGAGCCTTTGGCTATGGTGTTAAAATATTTACTACCCTTTAGTACCATATTTAATTACCATGATTGCATTTGTATTCTTTTATTTTGTTGTACTATACTCTGGAGGGGCAAAACCCATGTATATGTGTTGGCTTAAGGGCTTTTTAGGTTGTTTTTTCTACTGGTTGCAATGTCTAGGTCCCTTTTTTCTCTCCCATTCCCTTCCTATATGTGTTAGTTTCTGGCCACCTCGTCTAGGACTTTCCATATATGAAATGGGTGGGTTGGGTCTTTAGTACACTGTACTTAATTGTGCAGGACAGTTGAGATGGATTTTCAGCATCAACCCTGGCGGAGGACTCTGAGAGGCCGACCTATTATGGTGAACATGAAACACACTGAAGTCCAATCAAACACAATCAAGGCAGGTAGCAGAGCAGTAAGGCTTGGACACAGGAGGGTGTCCGAGTGGTCTAGGGCAACAATGAGACACACACACAGCACTCCAATAGTTCCAGTTAGACCTAAGATGTACAAACATATACAGTTATTTATTTGTCCTTTAGAATACACTCTACGCAATTAAACTTTCAGGTAATTTTTGACACACCACTATCTTACAGATGTATACATTCGTCATTGGGGGTTCTGCTAAGACAACAACACTTTACCTTTAGAAACGATTATGCAAGTGAAGAACAACACGAACTGTGTCTGGTAAAGTCAGTTAGAAAATAGAGCAAACAGGAATTTAGAGCTGTTAGGGAAGATTTCTCTTTTAGCAACTTTCTGTGAGGAGCCAGGAATGAGACTCGGACCCACGGGAGTCATGGTTTTGGTCAACTACTATTAAAATTAAAGGGGTTTAGGGAAATGCCTCTGTCCCTGCTCGAAGAGGTGTTTCTCTACCTAAAAGCAAAACTAAGGGTCTGTACCTGTCACAATATCCAAAGCAAAACCATCCCATGTCCAAAGTACTATTCTGGCCCTCACATTCTAACAAAATTAACTCTAAGGTGAAAAGGGTAATGCATTTGGTCTTGAGTAGTTTTGTAAATGTTCAAAAAGGTAAAATGCATAACTGCAACAAAAAAGTTCCAGAAGGATTGAGATCCTTGTTCCAGAGGGTGGTTCCCTTCCCCTGGATTTCTCTTACTCTGTTTTTATATTCAAAGATATCGGTTCCTTGAGTTTTTCTTGATAAACAACACAACTAGTACACAAAGCTTAACGTTTTGTCTTTATCTTGTTGGGATACCTGGTGTACTCTCCTGCCAAATTTCCCTCCTGTTCTCTTGATCAGCACAGCTTTTGCTAGTCCCGATATATTTTTCTCAGAAGCTCTTTGGGTGATGTATTTCTTACACACTGTCCAGCCTGTCCTTGCCTGGTGTGCTTCCCTACCAGGGCTTTTCTTATATGAACACACTTGTAAATGCCTGGTATACTTTTTGATATGTTGTCATGCTGCATGGGCCTTTTCTGCTGGTGTGGCATTCACGTTTGCCTGCTGAGCTGCAGGGCTGTCTGCCGTGTGCAAGTTCCCCTCCTCCTGAAGCCATCTCAGCTGCAGATTCCACTTCTTTGAAGGGTGATTGGTCTATCTTGGTCATCGTTGGCTCAAGATTCAAGCCCTTAGTTGACTGGATCCTTAGTTTCGTCCTGTGAAAATAAATGTTACTTACTGGATTGTTCTGCTATCCTGGAACAGTGCTTTCAGGAACAACCCTGTAAGTACTTGCCCCTGTGCACTGGGTTGATGGGTAATCCAATACCCATTCCTGCCATTTGAAAAAATGGGACTGGGTGAACAATTATGTACACCTGCAGACACTCCACAATTTTAATCAAGTGGCACAAATTTCCCACAAGTTCATGAAACCTCAAAGATATCTGTTGCTTTGCCCGGATTGTGAGGTGCAGCGATTTAGGTTGCTAATGCGCACAAACCAGCGCCCCGTGAGATCCATCTGTGGCGGCCAATGAAAAATTCCTAAAGATGACAGAATATGCAGAGTTTGTAAAATACCAGAATGTATTGAAATGGTGAGACATCTGTAGACTGAATGTCCCAAGTTAGGACACATCTCTATGACCTTATTAGGCCATCTGGTACATGATTGAGTCTATAAAAACCTCAAAATGTTGAACCTACTGTTTAAACACAGAATGCGGGCCAACATACACAGCTCTATATAGAGTATGGTGTCAGGTTAAAATACATCTTCAATACGTATCCAACTAAATTGCTAAAGGAAAATTGATACTGCTGTGGAAAATTTGAATATTTTTAATCACTAAGAATGTTTTGAATATCTATATCCCCGCAACCCACACCTCATTCAGGGTTCCCTGTGGGAGTTTTGTTCTGCAGGTCCCCTTTAAACTCATTTCCAGAATAGTGGTGGCTGAGTCCTGCTCTGCTTCTTGACTCATGGGCCTCAAATCCTCCACTTAATAACTTCTTCTTGGTCTCAACAGGTGTCCATTCCCACAGGTACCCAGAAGAAAGCAGTTGACACCAATGAACTGGGCCTTACCGCGGTTCGGCCTACAGACTTTATCCTGTTTTGTTATGGGGCTCCTTCAACTTTTGTGATACTGGAAGGTTCTTAACTGCAATTTGGCATTTTTCGGAGGTTCTGGAGTTCTTGACTAAGCCGTATAATTTTAGACACTTTCACTGTGCATTTTTAAATCTGTGTATTGCACTCTGGTCTAAGGATATACAATGATTCACTGTGTTGCTGCTGTTTCCCTCCTTCGTGTGTAATGTGCCCTTCTGGCCTTGGGACTGTCTTCCTCAAATATATCCTCTACTTTGGTAACCCTCATGGCTGTGCTTGGACATCGTGTTACCACTTCTAAGTGCTATACTTTTATTGTGTCCATATGTTTTCAGGATGATTTATTCGGTCTGTAGAAGGAAACCTGTGGTGAATTCTGTGTATTTGATGCTGACTGGTTGTTACTCTGTGTAATATAATCTGAGGCTCTTTTGTTGGCTTTCGTCTGCAAGCCTACATGTCTGTCTACCACCAGGTATGTGGCTTGTGTTTTAGGTGAAAGAGTGAGTTTGGCATTATGTGTCAGTTTGCTGTGTTTTGTTGAACAAACTGTTAGGTTTTGTACAGTCAATTCCCCCAAAACATTCCAGATCGGCTCTGACATTCCCAGTCCCCCCCCCCCACCTACATGGATCTGTACCATTCCTTTGTCCCCCCCTTCCTGTTAACTCCCCCCCCCTGCGCTCTACTATCCTCCGCCCAGGAGTTCCGCTTAGGACACTTCCCCCCTCCCCATCTGCTATACGCTTACACTGTCTCTGTCCTAGCCCACCTCACCCCCAACCTCTCCAAATCATCTCATATTTCCTCTGGCACCCTCTATTCCCATCAGTATTCTCACAAGGGCTTTCCCACTGAGCGGCGTCAGACCTTCCTACTAAATGGGAACAGAATGCCTATCATCAAGCAAAAGCAAGGTCACTATAAGTAACACGCATATATACCCCTACTCAAAATGAAGGACTCTTGCTATCTACCTGAAAACAGATAGAAAGAGATAGCACTTGGATCAAAAAATTATGTCCTTTATATAAAATACATGTCACATTTATTAATACATCAGAGCGCAGGTCTAACCACCTGGTAAATCGTATGAAAAAATTATACACAAAACATTGTATTTGAATACATCACACACTGATGGTTATTTCCACCTATTTTCCCACTATGTCCATATTAGATAATATGGACATAGTGGGAAAATAGGTGGCCACTATGTCCATATTAGATAATATGGACATAGTGGGAAAATAGGTGGAAATAACCATCACTGTGTGAGGTACAGTCATTGTTACTGACCTGTGTATTTGTATCTGTATTTGATACTTTAATTGGTCTAACACGCACCGGTCTCTCAGGTCGCTTGCCAACTCAACGGCTGTGTGCACTTTCTTGTTTTGCTATTTTGATTCACGAGTCAAGGTTAGTACCACAGGCTTGCCCTCGCATCCCTAACTCTGTCGTTCACCCGGGAGGGTCGCTGGCGTCCTTGGAACACAATTCAATGTTCACTTATGGGATCTGTCCTTCATCCGTCTTTCGCAGTCTGTCTGAGGCAACAACCTCCAATAGGGAACCCTTAGGGTTTTCGGCCCTCTGCTCTCGTCCCTTGGGCTGTTGCTTTGCTCCAGTAGGTGTGCCCTCGTCCCGGAAGTTCGGCTCGTACTCCGCCTTGCTCAGTGAGTCTTTAGGGGTTGCCTTTTATTTGCATCTGGTATCAGATGTATGCACTTAGTGTAAAGTGCCTGACTTTGCCTGACCCGTTTAACAGGACATGTCCAGTAATATGTGAGAGAATTAGTCTGGTTGTCTCAGCCATCCTCTTCCTCTGCCCAGTGTTTGTGAAAAAGGGGCGAGGGGGACATTGGGACTTCAGAAAATAGGATGGGGTAGTTGAACAAAAAAAGGGGGGGGGAATACTGCATCTTGCCATCGGCTGCCTCACCCCCACACTCCGAAGACCCCCTTACCCAGGTGATCCTCCCTCACCGGTGCACCCACAGGAACTGGATCCAAAAGCGATGGCCGTGTCCTGGCCACCTGGATGACAAGTCTCTGAGGACTAGCGGGTGAGACACCCTTTGGTTTCTCACAAGGCCCACTGAAGAACACCCTCAGCCGACCACCAGCGTTCTCGGTTCTTCCTCCTCTCAGGTTTGTGAGACTTGTTTGAAGCTGCCACTTCGGGTGCACTCCACACCTGCAGCCTATCGTGGCTGGTCTTGACCAAGACCATCGTTTATTGTTGATAGTCACACACTGTTCCTGGTGCTGTTGTAGCCCATTGTCGGAGTCCTTTGTTTCTTTTCCTTCTTTTTTTATTTTTGATGTGGTTAGTCTATTTCAAACCTTTCATAAAAACCATCCATTACATTCCGTCATTAAATCAATTTAACAAACCAATATTTGCAAAGTTTCCAATTACCTCTCCTTTTAAAAAAAAAAAAAATAGACATCCACAATTTAATTTTACACTCGCAGGAACAAACATTTCCTCCATTAATCTCATTGCTGCCAATATAATCGAATTGTTACCTCCTATTATAAACATATCCCACCATTCCTGCAGCGTTAGATTTTTATAACATTTAGGCACATCGCTCATAATTTTCCTCTCCTCATGGCCAGACCATTACACTCTGTCAGTAGGTGCTGAGAGGTTATTTCCTTGTCATGCCTCCTACATTATCTGCAGGAGTAATCGTTATCCTGCATTTGCCTTCTCATATGCAGAACTTGTCTCATTGGCAACATTTTCAGTCTAAGCCACATAAAGCGATCCCTATATTTGAGACTCAAACATTTTACCAGATAGTTGGGCAGTTGATTTAACAATCTCCTCTCATGCTACAGATTCAGCAGACGTCTGTATGAACTTCTTTGTGCTAGAGTATCTATCCAGTCCATTTGCTTTATCTGTAGCTTTACCTTGTCGGGATTGGCAATGAGGGCTGTTTCCATTTGATTGAGGGTCTGGAGCCACTGCCTACAGGTGCATTCCCAGGTGTCCAGAATGCATTCATGCCCATTTTATCCCCTCGTTCTTAAGATTTCCGATGGGGAGGGCGACGTTCACCTCTATACATTTTCAAAACAGGCACAGAGAGCTCCATCTAATCATGGAGCGCAAAGATTTAAGACCTAATTCAAACCTGATCAGGGTAATTGGAAGAGATTTGGGAAAACCCAGGAACCTCCAACTTATCCCAGAACCTTTGGGGTATGTGGGAAAATGATTCTGCTCCATATATAAGAATCCAAATTACTTTTAAGTCCCCAAAAAGTTTTTATGGGTACCAAAGTTAATTTACTGAATCTTTTATGGATCCTTCTTGTCTGGGGAGCCAGTCTTACAGTCTTCAATCTTAGACCCTCCCTCCAAGGATTCTCGCTCACACTACCGGTGAATGGGACCCCCAAATATACAATGGATTCCACACACTCAACCTTTGTCGAACCCACCACAAAGGTCAATTTGGGTTTATTCCTATAGGCGCTCAGGAGTACCATCATTTTAGTTTTCCCATGTTTATTCTCAATTAATTTGCCTTTAGGTATAATTCTAGGTGCTTCAGTCCTCTTTGTAGCCCTATCGGTAGTTGGTTGGTCAATAAGAACCAAATCATCCATGTATAACACCCACGGAATCACTTGTTTTTTTTAATTTTGGGGGAAGGCCTCAACTCCCACCTGACTGGATTCCATATCCGACAGGTACAGATTGAATAGCTCCGGGGCCAAGGGACAACCCTGTTTCAGACCCCTCAACATTTCAATTGCTTTCGTACGTGTACCCTTAAGAGACATCCTTATTTGGACTGTGGTGGACAAATAGAGGGCCTTAATTGCCTCCAAGTCCTGCAGACTCTGCCAATTCGACAATTTCTCCCATAACCTTTCTCTACTAATGCTGTCGAAGGCTTGCTTGAGGTCAATAAATGCTAGGTACACTTTCAGTTTGGTCTTAATAGACCTCAGTTTCAAGCTGTTAAGAAGAAATAAATCGAGACTGGTGCCTACCCCTATGACGAATCCGGTTTGGCTTTTATCGAATTGCTCAGTCAGTCGCCCAATCTTTTAGATGTCTCAACAGAATGGACGCTAAGATCTTCCCAAGGGTGTCAAGAAGGGCTATGCGCCTATAATTGTTAGGATTGTCTCGAGCGCCCTTCTTAAAAAATAGGGATGATCAGTGCCGCCCTCCGAGAGGGAGGGATCTCTCTGGCCTGCAGGATTTGATTAAACGGCACCCAGCCGAAATCAGCCCAATCCTCTGGGTTTTGTTTCAGCATGATGTTGTTCAGCCCGTCGGCTCTGCAGCTCTGGTGGAATTCTGCTTCTTGATTAAAACCACTATATCTTCGATGTCAAACTCAATGGACCAAGGAGAGCCTGATCTAGTTGGAGTACAAAGGTCCATTGGTGCTGAGGTGGCAAAGAGATCAGTAAAGCACCCTATCCATGCCTTCTCTGAAACTGCTGGGATAACAGTGGACATTTGTAATGTTGTATTCTTAAGTAGCGCTCAAAGATCACGTGCATTCTTATTTGATATTATTCTCATTATCATTTCCGCATCCGCTTGGAAGGGTTGGGCTTTTGTCGCTAGCAGCCAATTTGTATATTGCTGCTTGCGTTTCCTTTTTAAGGCAACATTATCACCAAACTGGAGACGGTCTATCCTATGAAGATCGGCTCTAAGGGTTTTCTTAGCCTTTCTCACTTCTTTGTTTGGGTAATGCAATCTCTTAAAATCTTGTTTGCCGCCCGGATTAGATTACATTTGGAAGCTCAACAAGACACTAGAATGGTCTACCCCTAAATCACTAGATTCCATAGCAGTTTTATACTGGGTCGTAATCTTGTGGAACTCCCTAGGAAGTATTCACAGTCAAGTCCCACCCTGGTTTATGTGCATTTCGGCTCCCATCCGAACATCATTCATCCTCCCATCCTTTAAGCGTAAGAGATAGCGACCACTATCTCCCATCTGTCATTTGATTAATAATTAACGATTCTAGGTATTTCAGAAGACCTCCAGATACAAAATAGTAATCCAGGTGAGCTTTTTGGGAATCACGTGACAATGTAATACTGGCTGGGATATCACCTCTCAGGCCACAGTTTACCATTGAAATGTCCCCACAAATTCATCATCCCCAATCCCAGCAGGATTCCAATATAGGTTGAGCAGGACCAATAACCATGAAGTTTGTCAGAAACCCTCTCCCAGTGTAATGGCACTAACGGAACAAAGGGATTTGGATTATTTGTTTCCATGATCTTAAAGTTTTGCCCCAGTTTCACCAGCGTCAATAGGCAGGCTGAAGGTCTTTGCGCCGGTCTCGTCTGGGCCGGATTTAGCCAAACTTCAAAGCCCTCACAAATTGACTTGGAGGACAGCCAAGTTTCCTACATGCATAATATATCCTAATTGGAGAAATTCGGGCCAGCATCATTGAAAAGGTGCCCAAAGCCTCTAGTATTCCATGAGGCCAGATGTAGGGAGACCTCTTCCTGTGGCTCTAGGAGTTATGAGCCCTACGCCTGCCAAACACGACCAGTTGGCAGGAGGCTCTGTCGGACTGCTATTTCCCCGGCTCATCTTCACCTTTCTGTTTATACCTGTGGCTTGATAAAAGGTAACTTTTAAAGATGTTGCCTGATCCCCTGTCAACACAGAGTGATTGGGATTGCACTTTGATCTTGAAGAGGGAACTTTTGTACCCACCCTCGTTTTTTAATTATAGTTATTTACGGACATGCCTCCCGGAGAGCCATTCCATTGGCTAGCACCCGTATTCCTGGAGAATTGAGACTTGAAATTGGTACAATCAGATAATTCAAAATCCTGAGGTAGAAAGTCTGAACACGCTTCCAATTTTTCAGCATTATAGAGTGTAGATGTATAATCACCCAGTCGAGGCGAGCTTCGTTTACGAATGCCACTATTTTAATATCCTCCGGAGAAATTAATCTGAGTTTAGGCAAACAATATAGCAATTTTAGAACCTTTTTCTTGTTCATGATTAGGCCATCTGTCTCTGAAATTAGCCTCTCAATCGATACTTGAAATGGTACTGGAATTTTCAGACTCAACGGTAGCCTCCTGTTACCCTCTTCACTCTGGCCTATGCGGAAAGAGGGAGGAGTGGTAGCTCATTCTTTTTTCTCCACCATGATTCTCTTTTGTTCAAGCGCCTGGAAGTTGGACCCCCCACTCCTCCTAGTTACTTTCGACCAAGGGCAAGGGGCCGCAGGTTCTCGAGAGTCACATAAGTTAAATCCAAATTTAGCACTGGGGCAGAGTTGTGGTCCAACTGAAATGTTAAATCCTTCCTGTCCTCAATCGCCTCAATCATTTAATCCGAATAAGTTGATAGGTTCATCAGCAGGATAGTGTTCTTATCCATGTCATGGCCTATATCTATGGCCTGTGAGAAACCTGCAGTGTCTCACTTACTAGTCCCTGAGGATCTGTCATCCAGGTGGCAGGACATGGCCATCGCTATTGAATCCAGTTCCTGAGGGTGGACCAGTGCGGGAGGATCACCTGGATGGGGCATTTTTGGGGAGTGGAAGTGTAACACCAAGGGTTGAGACGCGGTAAATCCTTCCTTGTGACCCCTTTCCCCCTTTCAGCCCAGTAGGATACTTAAAAACTGTACCCCCCCCTTCCCAACACACACTTTCTCACAGCGTGAACGACAACTATTACTCGAGCCGTTTACCTGGCATGTCCCAACACAAGGGTCCGGCAATTGCCAACAACTACACACACACCTGACTATCCTTTTCCTTCCTCAGAGGGATAAAAGGCAGAGCACAAGAGCACACTCTGAGCAAGGCCGAATGCACGAGGAAGCAGCCATTCCAGGGAGTTGCCCTTGCCTTTTTCAACCCAGAACCGCAAAGCCTCCGATGAAAGAAGCCTAAGACCAGGAATGGTAGCGTATGTCAGCGGTACATGGCACCCTCCCGCACTGATAGCCATGGCTGGAAGACGTGGGTCCCATCGTGGTACTGTCCTCGACTCCAGCGGCAAAGGAACCCCCAACGAGTTCAGCGCCGCCGGTGAGTTGGAAGAACCTGATAATCGACCGGACTGTGTTAGGTTCAAGGTTGCAGTAGCAATTTAAAGAAGATAAATAGACAAGAGGTCTTTTGTGATCAAACTTGGTACCAGAGTCCGATTGGTCCAGCGCCACGTGGTCGCTGAGTCAAAGGTCTCTGGCTGGTACCCCTCGCCTGAAAAAAGACTACATTGAACATTATGAGTAAAGAAACTACAAGTACTAAAAAGCCATAGGGAAGGCTGGTATAAGGTGTTAAGGTGGTATTATATGGGTCAAGTCAAATCCCTTGTACAATCGAAAGCCCTTGGCACAGTGAAGAAGTTTTGATATTGTAAAAAAGGCATTTGTGCCCGGTGGAGGGGAACGCTGTATGAACTGATTGTGAAGCCAGCGCTTGCCGTAGGCTAACATAGTGACGTAGCAAGACGAGATCACCCTTTGGAAGTCTCTGTTTAAGATTAGCAAGTACTTTGGGAGGTCTGAGCCCGGATGAGGGGGACCTCACTAAACCGAAGGTGGTGTTTAAAAAGACATTGAGACTTTTGAATATAAGGAGATTGTGATTGAAAGGTGATAGTGAACCCGACTGAGGGATGTCGAGAGTAGAAATTGTGGAAAAGCGAAGTGAAAAACATTGTGATGACAAGTATGACCCCGACTGAGGGATGTCCACAGTGAGTGGTTGGTTTGAGCCCCATTGAGGTTAGGCTGATGACTGAGAGAAGGATTGGAGCCTGGCCGATGGGGACCCAAGAGAGAAAGTTAATCATCATACGTAAAGGTTAACCGAAGGAACTTTTCCTTTGTTGTCGTTTTGGCGTATCGGGCCTTCTGGATCAAGAGACTTTACATGAGAAGAGACTTGGGCGCAGAAGGCCCTGATACTGCGAAAAGGAACTGTATGCTTGTGTCAGAGAAGCCCAGGAGTGTGCTGTGCTCGAGAGTCCCACCTTTCCCATTCTAAAAACGTGGGGAAGGGAGACCCCTGCCATAACATCCTGACTTATCATTTTGTGAATACTTCTTTCTTTTCTTGTGAACATTATCCCACACTTGTTTGTAGCGGTAAAGATTGGCAATAGTTTTATTTTAGTATGGGACCTTTTTATTTGATTAGACTCCACTAGGAATGTATTATTTGATGGTCGTAGCTTGCTCCCATCTTAGATTTAGGCAGAGATTAGGTGTTTATTTTATCTCACCCATTTTATAGTTTAATAAACACCCTTGAACTGTGATCACTTGTGTCTGTCTTACTTTGATGCCATGCCTTTCTTACAGTCCCCTTGAAATGTGACCTTAGGCATGGATGCTTTCTTGGGGCCATCAAAGCAGTGTTTATCCAAACTTGGAAGTCTTGGGAGCGTAAGCTTCCTCAGAAACTCTCTGGAACCATTAGACTTTTTTATGTGGGAGCTGGTTCTTCGATTTTCTTTGTTGCTTCCCAACCTATTTTTGCACTCGGGCACTTCTAGTTGGATTACCAAAGGCAGAATAGAGTTTCCTGGTTTCTGTTCTGGTCTCACTAACTTGAGGCTTCGTAGGCACTACCACCATATTTTCAATAATTGACACTTTTGAGTCTGACTGAAGTATTTTAGGCTGATCTTGAATGAGTCCCGATTTTATTTGGTTGTATACATAGGCCTCCCCATTGTCTGCCATCACTTGCTGTGAACCAGAATCACATGGAGGGCTAATAGGATCACACAGGGACTGCTCCCTAGTTTCCGTTGGAGGCGTTGCCACGGCAGGAACACTGGTTGGGACCCCTCGATCACTGGCTCCTGCCACTTTTGGATCATTAAAGCCTTTCTCATGTCTTGACCATTTAAATATTTCCAAAATGGAGGCCATTAGTGTGGTTTTCTCCACCACTTCTTCTCTTGCTGGGTCAAAAAGTCTGGGCTGCCATTGCCCTGATAGCGCTGCTTCCTTATCCAACCTGGAGTGTCCTGACCCTGAGAAAGCTTCGAAAAAGATGAGTTTGGTATGGATCATCTCTAACATAGTAGCGTGATCCTTTATTGATTTATTCAGAGTTTCGTACAGTTTAACAAAGGGGTATATTGCCACATTCAGAGCTGCCATCACCAGATTTTGAAGGAAAATGTGGTCTGTTCCCCCCCCCCCCGAAGGCACGTGTTGCTGAAGATTTGCTGTACCATTTCTCCTGGGGTTAAAACTCACTTGGAAGTCAAGGGAGGACGATGAAGATGAGAATGAATCCTGGGCCAGATTTAAATTAGGAGGCACTTGGGATTGGATCATTTTGGAAACATTACCCATTGGAGACGTCTTTGTGTTGGTAGAATCAATCATCTCCATGGTGCCCTGTAGTAGGCCACTTAGCTGTTTATTCCCTACTGTAGCCGTTTTGATGAAGTGTTGTCCCCCCTTCTGAGAATTCACTGGCCTTGGGCGTCAAGCAGTTAGTATTGGCAAAGTCACTAAGCCTTCGCTGATTTGTTCTTGTGGAATTGAGCTTGGCGATGTCTTGAGCTAACCTTGCCGCCAAAGCCGGTTGTTGCCGTTCTAAGATATCAGCTGGCGAAAGGGAGAAGACCAAGGAGGCAGGCTTTGCTGTGATCTCAGGTGGCCACAATATGGCATACTCGGGAGAATCTGGGCGGTTAAAGACTACCTCTAAATAAGCCGCATCTGCAGTAATAGGTGCCCCACTGGGGGAAGTCCTTTGGCTACATAAAGAAAATCACCCGGCCAACATGCATAGATCGAACATAACCACCCTGGTAGAGCAACAATGGGATTGGCTGGCTCGTACCAAACAATTCACTGCCCTGCCCTCCCCCCTGTACCATAATCTTTGGCAATCCCCAATTCACCCAGGCATCCCTGCTGGAGTTTATAAGAAATGGAAAGAAGTGGGATGCACCAAAATTGGGGACATGTTCCAGGGACAAGATATAACATAATTTCCTCAATGTAAATTGGAGCTAGGGCTTACGGAAACCGATGGAATGCAATATCTCCAACTGCGTCAATGGTTAATGGGTCCCCGTATGCAAGCAGGGCCCTCACCCACTTTGAAAAATGATTTGCATCCGACCCCGGGGATAGACGACTGATCTCCAACATCTACAAGATAGGCCTTGATGCGGAACAAATCCCCTCCACTAAATATGAGGGCATGGGAGACAACACTCAGGGAACCCATAGCATTGGAGGACTGGGAGGGGTTTTGGCGCGACATTCCAAAACTTACCCAAGCAATGCAGATCAGGGAATTCTGGTACAAGCTGAAACAGATTTATCCCAATACGACAGGGATGTGTTGGCGGGACTGTGGCGAGGAGGGAGATTGGTTGCACATCTGGAAAAACTAGATGGATATTGGAAACAAATTGACCAGCACTTACACACTATATTTGGAACTGGCTCTCTCAGAGGGTCGAAAAAGGGATATTATGCCTGACCAACCCGAACAGGAACTGATGGGCGAAACCAACCAGGAAGTCTTATGTAATCCTCCCGCTAGCTGTACTATTGGTCATTGTGCTGAAATGGAAGGCCAAAGACCCCCAACAGAGCATGACTGGTTCACAAAAGTATGGCAATGCACCACGATGGAATGGATGACATACTCACTGCAGGGTGCCCAAACAAAATTTGCAGCAGACTGGGAAGAGGTGATGGCCTTTTTGAATGATGACTTTAGAAAATGGTTTTGTCCACATGCTCTCCATATCCTGGAAATAGGGTAAAATCCGACCTGCGGCAGAGGAAAAGATGGTTGAAGGGGAAGCAGTGAGAGGTGGAGGGGAGGGACTCAGTTACATTGCCATAGGTTTATGGTTTGTTCTGTTTATCTCTATTGAAAATCAATACAAATATTATTAAAAAAGAAAATAAGCTGCATCTTCTTCATTGTCAAAATCCTTGAAGGCCCCATTTCTCACGGGGTCCTCCTCAGCCTCTTGAAAATCCTGTGAGGCTTGCAGCCGGATTGGGGAGGGTTTTGTGGCGAGGGGGTAGGGATCTCGCCTGATTAGATGGGAGAGACACAGATGGAAAAGCTAGAGTACAAGGGAACTGTATCCCCCACCCCCGCATGTGGTAAGTTCAGACTTACCACATCAGATTTTGGGTCCGTTATGCTGTTCAGCTGAACCGTTGCCCCCTGTCCATCATCATCACCACCATTTTGGGGGAACTCCTTAGTATTACAATTGATTTAGAAAGCTGGGGCGCAGAGCTTGTTCGGCCATTTAAAGTGGTCGATGTCAGCTGTTCTCGTAACTTTCCCTTCCTACGGGTACAAGGGCCGGCCTGCAACATCCCCTTTCGCCCACTTGAAAAGCTGCATAGGCCAACCCAATGGGAAATATCCATTTGCATATCAGTCTTTGTCCTGCCCACATGGGCAGTCCAGCACCGAAATGCTATGGCAATTCCTCACTGAACAAGAGTACCAACAGCAAAGACTGATGTGCAAATGAATATTTCCCATCTCTGAAAGGTACAGTGAGCAAAAAGCAGATGGTTGTGAACTCTCAAAGTGGTTAAAAACCACTGAACAGGTTATCATGCCCTGTTCTTTCGAGAGAGGGGCACCTGCTACCTTTTTTGTACCTTTGTAACATCTGCAGCCTGTGGTCCTCATGTTAGCTATTGTTGCAATCCAATAGTAAACCCCACTGAACAGTGTGTTTTGTTGAACTGGTGAGTTTTGGGCACTAGGCCTCATTGCCTATTAAGGCTGGACTTACTAAGTGCTATGATTGAAAAGTGCTCTGTTGCTTCCTGAAGCTAGGTCTGTTCTCAATATACCTAACAATAATAATAGGGCCCTTGTCTTACGTTCTTCTGTAGGTGTTCTACCAGCATTTCTTTTCTGTGTTTACTGGTACTGAAACAGATTGTTTCTCTGTTTCTAAACAGTAATTAAAGTGTTGCTTCTAACTCTGCTACAACTGTATGACTGTTTCTAAAAGTGAAGTGTTGCTGTTATGTTAGCCGTCTCCCAACCCCCCAATAGTGAAGGTATATGTATACATTTGATAGTAATTGTGTGATAAGTTACTTTTGGCTTTCATTGCTTGCAGTGTATCTTAAAGGCCTAAGAAATAATTGTAAATATGTTCACTTCTTTGTGTAACTGGAATTATTGGAGTGCTCTGTGTGTGTCTCATTGTAGCCCTAACCCCTCTGACAGCCCTCCTGAGTGTAGGCTGACTGTGCTACCTTGAATAAGTATGGCTAGATCTTAGTGTCTCTCTGTTCACCATAATATGTTGGACTTTCAGAATCTACCCCAGCGTTGATTCTGAAAATCTGTCTTAACAGCTGACTTCCTCAGTCTTACTGGAGCCACTCTGTTGCTGCTTTTGCCTCTGGTTGGTGGCCCCACTCCTGGGAAGGCTGGTTCTTCTTCTTTTAGGCCATAAGGGTAGTTACTGGCTCAGGGTTAAAGTCCCTGCATCACTGGATCCATTAACCTGCTCAAAGGAAAAGCTTTACTTTCCAGCGGACGCTTGACTGAGGTAAGGAGTCTCCTGACCCTCACCTCCAAAATGGCAAATTTTAAATTAAATATATGGCGCTTAACAGCACCATTGCGCACTCGGCGCGTAGCTTGTTTCCCTGGAGCCTCCCGCTTCCTGGTTTCCCGCCCGCCTCCCACGTCCCGATTGGCCCATCTGAGGAAAAAAAAAGCAAAACAGAGGCTGCAGCGAGGCTCGGCACTAGCTGCTCCCCACCATTTCCAGCGGACCCCTGACCGAGGTAAGGAGTCTCCTGACCCTCACCTCCAAAATGGCAAATTTGTAAATTAAATATATGGCGCTTAAAAGCACCATTGCGCACTCGGCACGTGGTTTGTCTCCCTGGGGCCACCCTCTTCCTGGTTTCCCTTTTGCCCACCTCCCGACCCACCCACTGCATCCGGATTGGTCCACATATCCCATATCAAGGACATCCCAGGGCAGCTCTCTGCGAAGGACCTCGAGGCAAAGGGCGGCTCCTACATTGGCGGCTCCAAGATGTGTCTGCAAGTGTCCGCAGGGGAAGCCAATGAAGCCAGCAGTCAACAGGCACCAACAAAAACTGTGAGTGTGGCATGGGTGGGGAGTAGAGCAATTACTCTACTCCAGAAAACCCCTCCCACTCTCTTGCCTCCCAATAACATACATTGCCA
Organism: Ambystoma mexicanum; assembly: GCF_040938575.1. Taxonomy (NCBI): domain Eukaryota; kingdom Metazoa; phylum Chordata; class Amphibia; order Caudata; family Ambystomatidae; genus Ambystoma; species Ambystoma mexicanum. Next base: position 38,640,915 of record NC_090940.1, read on the forward strand.
TAGGCTCACACCAGTTATACTCAAAGATATGTGGCCACCAGACTGAACCTATTCACGACAGGATTGTAGAAGTTGCCTTGCATTACATACTAACATACTTGTTAAGGTCAACAAGCGCCGCACTTGGGTTAAACTCGAATGTTAACATGTCCACACTTGGATATAATTGTGAATATTGACATGTCCACCCGTGGATAGGATTGTGAATATTAGCATGTCCACATGTAGATAGGATTGTGAAGATTAGCATGTCCACACTTGGATATGATTGTGAAGATTAGCATGTCCACACTTAGATACAATTGTGAATATTGGCATGTCCACACGTGGATAGGATTGTGAAGATTAGCATGTCCACACTTGGATATTATTGTGAAGATTAGCATGTCCACACTTAGATACAATTGTGAATATTGGCATGTCCACACGTGGATAGGATTGTGAATATTAGCATGTCCACACTTGGATATAATTGTGAAGATTGGCATGTCCACACTTGGATAGGATTGTGAATATTAGCATGTGCACACTTGGATATGATTGTGAAGATTAGCATGTCCACACTTAGATAGGATTGTGAAGATTAGCATGTCCACACTTAGATAGGATTGTGAAGATTAGCATGTCCACACTTGGATAGAATTGGGAAAATTAGCTTGTCCACTCCTAGATAGGATTGTGAAGATTAGCATGTCCACACCTAAATATAATTGGGAATATTAGCCTGCATCACATCTAGATAGGACTTTGAATGTTAGCATGCCTGCACTTGGATAGAATTGTGAATATTGGCTACCCACACGTAGATAGGATTGTGAACATTAGCCTGCATCGCATCTAGATAGGATTTTGATTGAAGGATAGCATGCCCGCGCTTAGATAGCATGCCCGCCCTTAGATGAAACATGAATGTTAGCATGTGCCACACTTCGAATTGTGAACATTAACCTGCGTCGCATCTAGATAGGACTGTGAATGTTTGCATGCCCACACCTAGACAGATTTCTAAACACTAGCCTGGGCTGCATCTAGATAGGATTGTGAGTGTTAGCATGCCCACACCTAGATGGAATCCTAAACACTACCCTGCGCCGTATCTAGATAGGATTGTGAAGGTCAACAAGTGCCACACTTAGACAAAACTGTGAATGTTAGCATGCTAAAGATCAAGTAACTCACTAACCAATATAAGCTCAAACTCTGCATACTTATCTCACTCAAAAAACTCACACAACCATCTCTCGCACAACAAGCCGCACACACTTCACAACACTGCAACAACACATAAGCCGGAGCAACAGCACACGCGGACTGCCACCGATCCAATACCTGCACCAAAGCTCAGCACCCGGTGTATACCGAGTTGAAGCTGCCAACAGAACACCACTCCTCTCACTATCCTACTCCCTCTTCACCTTTCTAACCCATCCCACCTTATCATTTACAGATCCGCCAGAGTGCCTGTGGACCAATTCCGTTGGTGACGGTGCACGGTACAAATACCTTTAACATTTTACTTCCCAGGTTGTGTTGCCTTCCTGGAACAGTGTTTTCAGGAACCAAAGCCATACGTACTTGGCTCTAGGGCCTGGATTAGTGGGTTAAACTCAGGGGTCCAATGGTGCATCGTGGAAGACTTATGCAGGTATCTTAAATTCTGGGATTACTCATCGACATGCACTGGGGTGAAACTTCTGCTCGGCTGCATTGCGTCCTGAGGTTTCTTTATCTCCCTCCTGGCCCTGGATCTCTCCTTCCGGAGGTAATGGGTCGGGGGGTTGGGGGAATGGGTGGGGGGGTCGGAAAGGCATGGGGTGTTGGAATCTTATCTGCAGAATATTGCTGCCATCTCTGCACCTTAAACTCTTCTGGGCGTTACTTTAACCGGTACCTAAAGTTACATTTTTCCCGGGTTTCTTGTGTCAAGATGTGTCTCTTACCGGTGCTGAGTACCTGTTTCCTGGGCTGCCGTCTTCTTGCGGGCATCCATACTGTGTTAGTAGGAACAAAAAGGAGCGCAGAACAGTGAGCCCACACTGTTCCCCGAGAGTGGTTAACAGAAAATTGGTGATACTTGCCTCCCTACACCACAGGACCGCCTCTCAGTAGGTGACTGGGTGCAGGGACATTGCAAGCCCTGAGACTGTGGGGCAAAGCTGATCTGTTTAATGGGGCAAGGTGAATCACGACCAGGAACCAGGCAACCAACAGACGAGGTGATATGAAGGAGGCCAGATAGGGAAACAGAAGGACAGGAGGCACACAGTGCAGGGGACTGATGATGGACTGGATAAGAAGCAGGACCGAAGTAAGCAGGACTGTAAGGAACAAGGCAGCAAACAGGAGGTAGACCAGGCAGAATGAGGGCAGCACCGGGGGTAAACAAGGCTGCAGGCAGGGAAGTACCAGAGGAAATCCCCTGCAGTGTAAAGAATGCAGCCAGGAAACAGTGTTAAGACGTGGACTCTTAAGGAAGGAGAGTCCCTTATATCTGAATGCTGCCGCCAGGAGAATGTCCCAGCAAGGCAGCGACATTCGTTGTCATGGGGATTGAGCAGATGGGTTATGTGTGCATGTTGGTATGCATCATCCCGTTCTCGCTCATTGTTTCAGGCAAGATGGTGGCGCCCATGATGACGAACGTAGCCTCACTGCTGATGTGCCTGGTCCCTGCCAGTGATCGCTGGTTTTGTTGTGCCTGCCTGGCACTCGCAGCCTCCTACACCAACAAAGATATAGGCTCCAGTCTCTATAATTCCTCTGAGGTGAGGTCCAAATACTAGAGTTTTGGCCTGTGCTCCTGATGTTCCCTGGTATTTTAAATCCTGCACCACCATCACTTAATAGGAAATTCCCAGCTACACTGTTATATTGTCATTACAAACGTATCCTTGTTTACCTTTTGAATGTGATGGGTGCTAGGGACTAACACTCTAGCTGCTTGCGATTTATCCTAGCTTTCTGTGGTACTCCTTATTTTATCTACGGATCAAAGTACTACCTGGCACTATAAACCGAATGTTCTCCTGCCTTCTGATGTTGTGTTTCAGTGCTTAATCCCCTTTTATTTAATTATTGGTTATTTGTAATGTGCACTATGCAGCAAAATTGTGTTTCAATGCGCATCAATACATGGAGGAGAAGGGATGAGGAAGAATGTATGAAGCAAAACGTTCTTAAAAGGTCTTGAAGCATTCGGAACGTACAAGTGCTAAAGCACGAGAACAGGGGAGAGGGAGAGGAGGGGGAAGTGCAAGAACGGAGTAGAAGGGATGAAACAAAACGCTCTGACTAGGTTCCCGAGATGATTTAGAACGTTTAAGTGCTGAACATGAAAGGGGAAGAGGGGGGAGGAAAGGAAGTGCTGGCCGGGGGGGGGGGGGAGGAGAGAGGTACAATGGAAGACAAAAGGTGCAGGAACAAGTAAACGAGTAGATAAACTGCAAAAAGGAAGAAAACAGACCTGCAATAGGGACAATTGTAATTGGTTATTTATAACCCACTTCATACCTAGAGGTTTCTAAGTGTGGATGCAGGGATCGAACCTGTGTTGCAGTTTGTTGTTTTGCTTCCAAGGGGAGCGTGTTGCCCCTGAGCTATCCTCCCAAAACAATCAGTTAAGAGTGACTGCAGACTGGGAAAGCCTCGCCTCATGAACTGAGGCACTAAGTCAGGCATGTAGACAGCAATAAGACAATCAAGTAAGAGTGCAAGGTGCAAGAATCGGACTGCTAACTGAAGGTGAGAGGGGCTACATCAACAATGTAGAACAAACAGGATACAAGAAACAATGGGTTGCCTCGTCAATGGTGTGGGACTACAAAAAATATGCAGGTATATGTCGGTAGTACAGTTCAGGGAAGAGGGTGACAAGAGGATGCGGGTAGTTGGATAGAGAGAAAAGCAGGTCAGAGAAAGTCAAACCATAGAAAGGGGTATGAGTGAGGAGACGGAAGGATGGGTAGGGAGTGGGAAGCCAGAAGGGTTTAGGGGGAACAGCAGGTAGCACAGAGACAGCAACAGTGGTATGGTGGGCAACAACTCAAAGTAACATGAGGTGAACAGACAAGGAAACTGAAAAGGCAAGATGGGTATCTGAGCCTTGACACAGAAATTGCACAAAAATGTACAACAGAATCAAAGCCCTGGGGAAACCGCAGTCAGGAGGAGAGAAAATCACAGAATTCCACACCAGGAGCCGCCATGCTCATCTGGGGTCAACTTAAAGTCAAACAGAGTTATGTGCCGGCAAGATAGTACAAAGTCTGGCATAGTCATGTGGCAAAGTCTTTGAATACGGCGAAAGGAAGCAATGCAGCAGGGCCGGGCAAAGGTAGAGGCGAAAGTCAGAGTTGGTATGGTAGCGAACCAAAAAGAACAAAGTGCGCCGCTGGTGGAGTAGGAGGCAAGTTCTAATGGAGACGGGGCGTCCTGTTGGCAGAGAACCAAAACCATGTACTCTGCAGCCGGGAGGCCACAAGACTGGCAGGGCGCACCTCATGGTGAAAGGGATTGCAGTGGGGAAGGGAAAGGGGAATGAAAGAAACCCTTGGTTGGATCATGAGCTTACCGGAAAAATACTTTTGCAGGAGTGGCGAGAGGGAGCCTTGAAGAATGAAAAAGCAGCAGCTCCCCTCAGATGAAAGGAGAGCTGCCTTTCCCTTGTAGCTCTCTGTAGTGTATAGTGTGCATTGGGATCACCCATGTTTCTATGTGCTAGATGATGTGGAATATTGTGTACATGGTCTCTGGTAGTTGGGGTACTGATTATGCCTATATAAATGCCAAGTCTTTCTAGATCCCCTTGCACCTCCTCCCCTTTGTATAGGGCCTTTCACCAGCTTGTGTCCCAATATGGTGGCAGTTGTGGGGAGAGATTGATTGGTACTATACACTGACCGTTATTTGTATTGTGTGCTAAACCACTTATTTTAAACTTTTATAGAGGTGCTGGCTTCCCTTTGGATAGGCTTGTTGTTCTACCATGAGGTTAGGCGGTTGTACAGCCCTCACCAGAAAAGAGCATACAAATCTGACAGCATGTTAAAATGTACCCTTTAGCCTCCAAGAGTAAAGCCTTGAGCATTGTGTCAGATTTAGTCCTGGGAGTGTCTGGTATCAGAGGCTAAGCCCTGCAGCCTAGGTGAGGCATTGTGCATTCTTTGACCTACAGATAGGTCTAAGGGTGCTGAAGAAGGAGACTGACACACAGGTGGCACATGATTGCTAAAGACTTTTATTGTTTAAGAGAAAACCTAACTTTCTCTAAGAGGTGGTTCCCTGCCTAAACTAAAAGACTAAGGGGTCTGTTAGAATGTCTGTATAAATCATTGATCCACAGTCCTGGATCAAAACCCTAATGGTGTCCCTTATACTAAACTAAAGCTAAAGTAGATCAGCTTGGTGCAGAAGTGTTTCCAATTATTGGCTTATTCTTGGAGGAATGGCTTCCGTCCTCAGATCAAAACCAAAAACACAGTTCTCCTTTGTAGATGCACTTGCTCGCTTAACAGTTTAACGCAACAAGTACTACTTTGGTTACTAGGAAATGACTCCCGTCTCCAGGAATCTTGATAGTGCAACGCAGCCAGGGGTAATGCACCCCTTTTCCTGGTATCTTTTCACTAATCGGCGCAGTTCCAGACCACCATGGACAATGACTCCCTTCCCCTGGTTTATGTCTCATGTGTATTTAAGCTTTAAATACAGTTCTCAGATGTTAGAAGGGTCCCCGACCCTGGCTACTCCTCTTCTTTGCTTGGGCTCACTTAGTATCTCTCTTTACCAGGGACTGCAATGAGGAAGGTGACTCATGCTATTTTCTGATTTCGGGTCCCAGACCCTTGTTTCTCTCTTCAGTTTGGCCCACTTGGTTCACTCTCCTGCCAAGTATGACCATAAGGAAGATGCCTTGCTTCCTGGTTTGGGTCCCAGACCCCGGTTTCTTTCACTCTTCTGTTTGGCCCACCTGGCTTACGTTCTCACCAAGTACTGTGTGAGGAATCCAATGGTGTCATCACTCCGTTCCCAGCCGTGCCCTCTCCCCAGATGGCATGGGGTGGAAGCCACTATCTGATCCTGACCATGGGGGTGCACCTGGCTTACGTTCTCACCAAGTACTGTGTGAGGAATCCAATGGTGTCATCACTCCGTTCCCAGCCGTGCCCTCTCCCCAGATGGCATGGGGTGGAAGCCACTATCTGATCCTGACCATGGGGATGCTTTATGACGGAGGATCACATGGGGCAGGCAACCCACAAGGGAGTGACAACCTCAGTGGACCAGACATGGTATACCCCTTTTTCTCTTAGGGATACCCACTCTACTTCTCATGCCTTAATGGCATATTATCATGACTCCCTTCACCCACCCATGGAAGCTACTAAGACTACCTTCCCATGCTCTGTCTATAAGTCACCAAGAACTGACTTCTTTCCATGAATGTAAAATACTGTGACGAGAAAGCTAAGTGGAAAAATGAAGTTCAGTAAAGACCAGAAGCACAGGCTGCGCTCTAGTGGTTTGTGAGCGCGTAATTGGTGCTGGGACTTTTTAAAACAGTGAACCAGCTGACCGAAGGGAGATTCTGGCTGGGAGAATCTCATCCTTTCAGTACTGACGGAAGGTCCACTGTGCTGCTGGGACCGTGGAGCTAACCGGCTCATGGAGAAGGCCAAGGAAAGAAGGCTGCAGGAGACGGTCCACCGTGAGGACGCCACGAGAGGAAGAGAAGGGAACACTTCCTGGCATTCACAGTTACTGGAAAGCAGCATCCACTCCGCTCGAACACGAAGAAGCGCACAGCAGGCAAAGGAGAGCTGCGAGCGATGCGGATGCCACAAAGCAATGTCGGAAAACCTGGGCAAACCTGGGGAGAAGGAATAGAACGATGAAGAGCCCACTGCCTGCTTACTATGAGAGAACCGAAGCATGCCACAGAGAACCTGTGGGTCCACAAGAGTGAAGCTGGGACACCGGGGCCTTTCGGCAACCCTACCGAAGGTAAATAAAAATAAATGAAGCATATAAGAAAGAATGTGAGACTCGACATTTCCAAAAGAGAAATAATGGAATGAATTTAAGATATTGTCACGTTTGCCAGCGTGTCAAGTGAAGCATATGAGAAAGCCCTGGCAGGAGAGTATACCAGGCAAAGTCAAGTTAGCAGGTGTGCAAAGTAGTTCACATAAAGTCCTGATAATGAAGATACATCCGGTATAACTAAAACCTGTGTTGAAATGACATTAAAAAGAAGAAACCTGGCACAAGAATACACCAGGTATCGTATGAAATTAAAACTAATATCCAGGTTGTTTGACATACAAACTATTTTTGCTGCACAAAAGTCGTAGGAAGGATCCTATCCTTGGGATCTTGGACATTGATAAGGGGAACACCAGGGGAAGGGAACAATCCCCTGGAACTGTATGCATTGGGAACATTTGTGTTGGAGTTGCAGCTTCCTGAACATTGTGTGCATGTTCAACCCGAAAGACATTACCCTTAACACCTTACTTTTAGAATGTGAGGGCCAGAAAATGATTTTGGATGAGGGACATTTTGCTTTGGACATCTTGACATTGGACAGACCATTAGTTTTGGTTTAGTTGGAACAATATCTTAGATTAGGAACAGCAAGGCATTTTCCAACCTTTTTTTGCTCAAAATAAGTCTATAGCCAAATTGACGACCTCTCTGTCTGTGTCTCATCCCTGTCTCCACACAACTGCCACAAGAAAGATGCTTTGCTTCTTGATGAGGACCCAGACCCCTGTTTCTCCCACTCCTCAGTTCAGCTCCCTGGACTCACTCTCCCGCCAAGTACTGGTGGGGAGGAAGATGCCTTGGTTCTTGGTTTGGGTCCCTGGCCCCTCTTTGCTAGTCAGTGGTTTTCCTTGGGCCAATGGGCCGAGGAAGCGTCTGTTGCAGGACCCTCTTGCCGCCTGCCCTGCTTCCTTACCTGGCCTCCTGAACTTCCCTGTACCTGCCACTGCGATCAGGTAGCTCTCCGGTTCTTCCTGGGATCTGGCATCTTGATGACAGCACTGCTGTTCCTTCCCCCTTGGTTCGTTGGTTGCTTGGCTCTGTGGTCTGCTTCTCTGCTTCCCGGCCTTGACGCTGACAGCAGACCGTTCGGTCCGCCTGGTCATGGCAGCACCACCGCATGGCTTCTCACGACTGGTGGGGAGGTTGCTTCCTGCTCGACCTCCTTGGGACATCCACGGCTGCTTGCCTGCGTTCGCCTCTCTGCCAGGTTCTTCGCTGGCTGCGATTCTGAAGCTTCCAGGTTCATCGCTGGCTGAAAACAAAAAGTCCTTCTGTTTTCCATTTATTATGCAGGCTTCACCCTGGTCCAACGTCAACACCTGTCATCATGGTTGTCATATCCGTCCTTATTCCTCCCTCGGGCCACCTCGTCCCAGTACTTGGGTCATGCAAACCCTCTGGGCTCTCAAGGATCTTCTTCGTTCCAGTACCTTTGGTTGTGTCAATCTCACAGATGTTACAGAAGTACATGGGTCTAATCTAACCATGGGAGTTAGTATTAGAAGAGGGTGTTAGGGAGAATTCTCACCTAAGTGCTCAATTCCCTCTACCTTAGAGCCCTCCAGCTCTTTTGCTATATTTTGTGGACTTTGAACTTTTCATTTTAAATGTGTTTTACTTTTGTGTTCTTTGGTTAAAACAACTCCATAGGCATAATCTTGTCACACTGCACTTTCAGTGCAGTGGCACAGGGGTGTCTTTCAGACTCCCCAAGGTTTAAATACCTTCTCTGGGACTGACTGCTGTCTCCCAGAGCATGTAAAGTAATTTTTTTTTTTTTTTTTTTTTTTATTTAATAAAAAAAAGATTTTTACAAAGTTTAGAATTTCTGTCTTGAGTTCAACTCTTTAAAAAGAAAAAAATCTAAAAATGTGCCTACGTCAGCCATATTATCACTTCGAGTATTTTGTAGGTAGCGATTTGCCATTGGGTCTTGTCGCCGCCGATCAGACGAAACCAACATGTTTCTTCTTCCGAGATGGTAAAGTCTGTGAAGGTTGATCTTAGATATCGGGTTCTTATATGTTGGTTTGCGGCACATTTTAGGAGCAGGTGGCGAATTGTTTCCTTTTTTGTGTTCCACAAAATCAACAAGAATTGTTTTCTGACTGACCTCTAATGGCCAAGATCTCGTTAGTCGGGAGTAAGTTCAACCAGGCCCTTAACAGTGTATCTCTCCCCTTCCTGGATGGAAACTTCTTTATATATTCTTGTAGTTCATTAAGTTTCCTCGTATTTGGTGGTAGGTGGAAGGTTAATTTGTTCTTTCCTGCTGTCTCCAAGGTTATCCAGTCAGGTTCTTTAATTTTAGTGAGAATTTTCCTTGGGTTCTTTATTAGTTGGTCTTCAACTGCCTGCACCTGTTCCAGCAAACTGATATTTTCTTCTTTCCATTTGACGAGTGTTTTACTTGTCTTTCTTTCTATTTCCATATTGATAAGGTTATATATTGAGGGTGGCGTCGCCATCCGACATTTCATGTACAGCATTAAGGTCGCTTGTGATACTGAGCTTTTGAGAGAAGGTAAACTGAGCTCTCGACGAATTGAGGCAATTGGAGTGGAATTTGGGAGAGTGAGAACTTTCCTCCAAAACTTAGCCTCCATTTGTGTCCAAATGGTTGATGGTAAATTCATCATTGCGGCTCCTCCATATGTTAAAGTCGGCCTCACCTTTTTCTTGTAGTGTTCCAATGCTGGGATCAACGAGAATCTACCGAACTTTGTATCTATAGCTCTGGCTTGAGCTGCCAGTTTGACTTTAGTCATCAGTGCTATTTGCATTGCTTTGTCTTGAGAAGAGGAGTCGAAAGTTACTCCTAAATATTTAAAATCAAACACGCTTTCCATCAGGGAACCTTCCAGCTTTAGTCTCAATTTTTCCTTTTTCCTGGTCGATTTTTCCAATACCAGGTATTTTGTTTTCTTTACATTTATTTCCAGTTCGTTTTTTTGCATATATTTCTGGAGGTTTGTCAATTGACGCTGAAGACCTATTGGTGTGTGGTCCAATAGGACCAGGTCATCTGCGTAAAGAAGTCTTCTTATCGAGGTTTTACATATTTTAGGAGGGAATGCACGTATTTCCGTATCCTCGTCTTGTATATCACCGATGAAAGCGAGGAATAAAGCCGGGGCCAACGGGCAGCCCTGCTTCACCCCTCTTGCTGTGGGAATTGGCGATGATAGAAGGCCACTTTGGTCTAGTCGAATACGCATCGAGGTATCGGTGTACAAGGCCTTTATCGGGTTTAGTATGGGTTGTGGCCAATCCCAAGCTTCAAGTTTAGACCATAGAGTAGCCCTATCTATCCTATCAAATGCCTGGGTCAGATCGATAAAGGCTACAAAGATTCTTGTTCCACCTTCCATTACTCTATTTTTTAAGACGTTTAGCATCAAGATATTTGCCGTCGTGCCCAAGTTTTTTTTGAATCCCGTTTGAAAGGGATCATTGCAAGGTGAGTCCGCCGCCCAGATCTTAAAACGGTCGAGAAGCATTGAGCCAAATACTTTGCCTATTACATCAAGAAGGGCAATTGGTCTATAATTGCAGGATCCCTTTTGTCTCCTTTTTTGAATATAGGTACCATCGTTGCTGTTTTCCATGAAGGTGGTATCGTTTTCAAGTTTGTACATCTGTCAAAGATTTTACTCAGCAGGCTAGCCCACTCTTTTGTTTTGTTTTTAAATCCAAGTTCGTTATCCCATCGGGTCCTGGGGCTCGGGAATTTTTTAAGCTCGCGATCTTCAATCAGATTTCCTCCGGGTTATCTACTCTTGCCTATGACTCCCAGTTCTTATCACTTTGGCTCACTGATTGGATAGTTGGTGCCGCATACATTGCAGAGTAATGTTTTATCCACGTTGTTTCTCCGATCTCACTTATTATGGTGTTTTCTTGTACTTCATCAACGGTTCTTATAGCTCTCCAACATTCTTTTATGTTTTTGCCGCTGATCATTTTTAGAATATTTTCTGCGTCCTGTTGGTAGAGAGCCAGTCTGTATCCTTTTAGCCAAGATTTGTAAAGTTTTGTTGCCACTTCCGCTTCTTTCACTGCCACTAGTGATCCTGTAGATTTTGCTTTACGCTGTATTTTACGAAGCACACGGCGTCTCTCCACCAGTGTTTTATTATATATATGTCTAGGAGGATTTCCACCGTTCATTTTAGTTGTACACGTCTTCTTGTACTTCGTCAGTAGGGGCTTGTAATCCGTTTGGGTTGCGCCCATATTATAATAAAATTATAAATTGACTTTACTAGTCTTATTAAATTTACAGACCCATCACACACTATCTTCCTATAGAGTGCTGGAGGGGTTGCCTAGCTTCCCCTACGTCTAAACACTCATGAAACAGTCAAATGTTACCCTTTTCTACTTGAAATGGCTGATGGCAGTGGTTTTAAACAAACTACCATGATTTTTCCCGACCGCGAACACCGGTAGCTAAAAATCGGTTCAGCCATGTTTTCCAATACGGCACCCAAGACCTATCTGAAAAAACAGATTCCAGTCGACTTTTTTCGCTGTTTCTTTTAGAAAAGGTCCTTGTGTTAAACTCTGCGCACCATACCAGGTTTGGTCTCTTTGTTCGTTGGCCTTTGGCGGGCTTCAGTGCACTGAAGCCCTCCTCTGGCGTTGAGTGTCTGGGGTGGACAAGATGTGAGGGAGGTGCCAGGAACTCCCTGTGCTTAGTCTCATAGGAGACCTGAATGCACTCTAGTGTGATTGGCCGGCTGGCTGTCCGGCAAGAACAGCCACCCTGCTGTGTAAGTGACAGCCAGCCTGGAATTAATGGAGGGAAAACTTTTTAAAAGCAGGCCTCTCAGAATTGGAAAGCAGAGTCGACCAATGGAACGAAAGAACTGAAGATGAGCCAAAGGAAGACTGCTGCTGCAACTCCACTGGTGAAGCCCTGCTGCAGGTCTGAATTGCCTGAAACTCCATCGACAGAGAAGCCCTTCAAGGTTAACTTCTTCCCTTGAGTTTGGTGGGAACAACCAACTCGTAAGCCGCCTGGACACCGTCCCCATCCTGGTCGAATTTTCTTCAGAGTGCTGTTGAAAACCGGATAGCCAGTGGGAAGGATACCAGTTCGTGGTCTTTAAGGCACTCTCACCTTAAACCAATGTTTTGCCGAGCTTGTGGCCTCTTCCATGGGCAGTGCAGAAACCTCCCAACGTCCTCCTTCTTGTCCCCACGACTGAAGCGCAGCAACAGCGAGAGCTGCAGGAAATGCCAGGATCAACTGCCTCAGCTACAGCTCTTCTTCATTTAAAGGTACTGTGCAAACTCAGGCAGGAAATGTTTTCGGCCGCAGGGAAAGTTTGTGAATCTTTCCCAACTTCGAAGGCTTGTCCTTCCCTAAACCAACATATAACTTTTCGTGTGACCAACTACTTCTAAAAACCGTGGCAAAAACTTAACCGTTTACTAACAGAACTGTGCTATCCTATCCAAGACTCTGAACCATTGACTTTGGCCCAGGCCTATTGAATTGAATTGCTGGTTGTAGTGAACTGAAATTATTTGCCCTACCTCTGAAAGTATTTGTGCTTTTGATTCTTATAACCTTGTCTTTTTATGCCTTTCTAAAGTAACTGAAGTGCCATTTTGCTCCTACTTTAGGGGAACTGAACTTGTTCAGAAACTGGCTGTGCAGTGTAGTGTATTAGATTGTGATATTGAGCTGCTCTTACTCAAGATCTAGCTCTGACTTGTAATATACTGTAACTGTGTATATATTCTCTGCTTTGCATTGTAAATATTTTCTATATTTTATGTATGGTAACTGCTCTCAAGAAAATGCGCCCGGTTGCCCGAGGGCCTGGCTGCGCTTTACAAATAAACACATTACAATGTTTTCCAAATGACTGTGTAAATAAATGTATATTCTTTTACCAAGAAACCTTGAGTAGGTGTTCGTTTGAATCACTGTGATTGCTAGTCCTTTGTGTAACCCCTGTACTGCTAACTTTACTCTTGAGATAAGTCTGGCTGCTCAGCCAATACTACCATATTACTGTGTAGTACAGGCTTGTACCAAAGGTGAAATTGTACTGACACTTGTAGTCCTAATTGTGTGTAGTGTTCCCAAAGGGTACTGCATATGATTCTGCCTAACAGATGGGCGCTAAGGTCTGAAGGGGTGTATAAAGCATGGGTGGAGGGGGGTATACATGTTCTCCCAAGATGTTCTCTCTTGTCCCGAGAGGGGAGGTTTCTTCCCATGAGATCCTCCTGTGGAGTACCACCCCAGGGGGACTATCTGGTAGCGGCCTCACCATTCTGGCCTCATAGGAAGGGCCCCGCCCCGGGGAGAAGTGACAGCATCTCGGGTTTTATCACATATGGTATAGGAAAATCTTCCAAAAAGGGAGGAAGAGTTATTTGCCGAACATGTCATGACATTGCTCCACATTCCTCCGCCATTCCTTTTTGCGCATTAGTTACGTATCTGGCCATTGAGAATTCTCTTCGCAGTAGGTTGGTGGGCCCTGCACTTTCGAATGGATAGTGTCCTCCCACATATTCCTCATCTAGATATATTAGCCAGCTTGCAGCTTCTTCGAAAAGAAATTTCGCCAGAGGGCGCTGTGCTCGAGGCCGCATAGCTTGGTCCCACAAAGGCCGCCGTCGAGTGTCGACGTCATCCATCGTATCAAGGGCTTGAGCCGTGCCCGTTGGATTCAGTTCGGTTTTTCCCTGCTTTGTGTATCGAAACGGCAAGTGAGTTTTCTCATCAAAACATGTCTTCTTCCTCAACTCCAACACCCAAGACGGGGTTTAAAAAGTGTCTGAAATGTGGAAGAAAGATGTCCATTACGGATCCTCACCGCAACTTCTTTTGGTGCCTTAGTCCTGATCACCGAGTCCACGAGTGCGGATAGTGTCAGGCGATGTCAAACAAGGCTCTTAAGGAACGCCAAGGTAAGCTAGCGGTGGGAGAGGAGTCTTTCAAGTCAGTAAAAAGACTAAACGACTCGGGAGTGTCGAGAAAAAAATCTCGTCATGAGTCGAGGCGGTCGAGGTCAAAAAGTCGCTCGAGGAAGTCGTCTTCCTCTTCATCTAAAAAATCAAAAAAGCAACGTCCTAGATCTTCATCCTCTTGTTCCTCCTCGCCCGGCAGAAGGTTAATTGCTTGTCCTTTTAAGCATTATTCCCCCAAAAATGGGAGGCTTTCAGGGCTTCAATGCTAAAAAAAGATTTGAGAAGGCGGCCAGACCCCCTCAAAGTTGCATGAAGAGCATGCCCCTGTCCACTCGAAAAGTGACAGAGGGAAATCTAAAACGACACACGCTAAATCCGACAAAAGGTCGAGGGCGTCCTCGGAGGATGATTCTCCAGTGCCTCATGAAACAATACAAAAACCTTTGGTGCATAAATCGAGGTTGACAGAGGACAAAATGGCATCCTCAGCATCGAAGTCGGGCATCGACTAGACGCGTCCTTGGACGGCTCCATCGAAGCCAAAGATGGCATCGATACCTTCAACCTCGGTGTCGAAGCCTTGCTCAATGACGTCGAAGCCTTCCTCGATGACCTCGGGGACTCCTTCGAGCATATCAAAGCCATTGTCGATTCCTTCGACCTCTTTGTCAGACAATCTTTTATACCGGTTCCCAAGGCGACAACTATGGCTAAATCCAGGTCTATGCTGCCACCTTTACCAGAAAAAAATGTGCACCCTCAGCCCAGGCAGGAATTTTTTAAATCCATGTCTGCTATTTTTGAAGAACAAACCTCTGATGAGGACATAACATCAGCTGGTGGTAGATTTGGTACAAGGGAAGTCCCTGAGGAAATAGTAGATCCTAATTAAAAAATGACAGACCTTTATGACTGCCTACAATCAGCCAGTGGCCTAGATACCTCACCTGAGGTAGAATTTGAAAGGCTTGCCCCCACTGACCATGCTGAACTGGGGTATAGGAACCTCATGGGAAGAGTGATAGATTTTATGGGGTGGAAGTCAGTGTCTCCAAGGTATGACCAGGACGACTTGACTGATATTATTGATGAAGGACCTCAAAAAGACCCAATCCTTCCTTTTCACAAAGCTCTTCAAAAGAGTTATGACAAATTGGGAGACCCTCCCCCCCCCCCCCCGAGTCTCTACCAGCTGTAAATAAGAAATTATTTGTCTAAACACCTTTCACCTGAAAGCTTGGTGATTCAAGCTGCGACTGCAAATAGCCAATCGGCTTATCCCTCATGCCCCCTGACAGGGATGACAAAAAGATTGATGCCTGGGCGAGGAAAGCTTTCACTTCGGGTAGTATGGCCCTTAAATCTACTAATGTGACTTGTACATTAGCTAGATTTACTTACACCTTGTGGGGCTGTTTAGATGCAGCGGCTGATCACATCCCGGAGGGTGAGGAGCGGGATGGTTTCCTGATGAAAGTAAAGGATGGAAAAGAGGCTATGGAGGAGTGCCTCAAGGCAGGATTGGATACTGCAGAGAGTATAAGCAGATCCATGGCATCTAGCGCAGTCTTGTGTAGATTGGTATGGCTAAGGAAATCTCGCTTTGCATCTGATGTACAATCCAGATTGCTTAATATGCCCTTTGACGGCTTGAGGTGGTTTGGCAGCAAGGCGGATGAGAGCTTGGAGAAGCTGCAGACCTCGAAAGCCGCAGCAAAATCACTCAGTGCCACTATAAGGCAACCTCAGCAACACTCTTACGCAGGCTCATCTTCCTGGAAGAGTCACCCGTTTCGCTTCTATTCCTCTTTTGGAAAAGGGAGAGGGCAGGCCAGTCAGAGAGGCCAACAGAGAAAACCCTTTCGTGGTGGAAAAGGTAGAGGCGCTAGATCAGCCACAGCAGCGGCTACTACCTCCTCAGCCACTGCTGCAGCCGCTGCAAAGCCACTTTGAGGTCTTAACCCACAAAACCCTGGTGGGAGGCAGAATCACTCCGTATCTGGACGAATGGCGGGGCATTACGTCAGATGCCTGGGCACTAGAGATAGTGACCCATGGTTACTGCCTTCCTTTTCATCAAAGACCTCATCATCCACCGGGAGCCAATTCTGTAAAAATTCCAGACCCGCTCCTTGTGCAGGAGATTCTAACCCTGCTAGAGAAAGGTGCAATAGAGCATGTACCTGTAGCAGAGAGGAACAAGGGTTGGTACTCCCCCTATTTTCTCATCCCCAAAAAGGACGGAGGATTGAGATGCATCTTGGACTTGAGAAATTTTAACAAATTCCTCAGGACAGACAAGTTCAAGATGGTGACCCTTTCTCAGATCCTTCAGGCTCTTGAGATTCAGGACTGGCTGGTTTCATTAGACCTTCAGGATGCTTACTTTCATGTGCCAATCCATCTCAAACACAGAGCACCTGAGGTTTGCAATTGGCGGATCTCACTATCAGTTTAGGGTTCTGCCATTTGGGCTGACCTCCGCCCGAGGGTTTTCACCAAACTAATGGCGGTTGTGGCAGCGAGTCTCAGGAGAGAGGGATTCACATCTACCCTTACCTGCACGATTGGCTGATCAGGGCAGGTTCACCCGAACGGGCCCAGGAACATCTAGCCATGACCTGTCACTTCCTACACAAACTGGGCTTCTCCCTCAATTACAAGAAGTCGCAAATGATTCCGAGCCAAAGACTCCAATTCATCGGAGCTGTCCGGGACACCACCTCAGGGAAAGCCTCGCCTCCCGAGAAGAGAGCTCACCACATTCTGCAGATGTTAACAAAGTTGAAAAATGCCCAACATCTACCGGCTTTCGACTTCCTAAGGTTGCTAGGCCTCATGGCATCCTGCGCTTTTCTGGTGCCAGATGCTCGACTGAGGATGAGATCCCTACAATGGGCCCTCAGGACTCAATGGTCCCAGTTTTCGGGGGAGATGTCAGACCTTCTACAAGTCCCGACCAAAGTAGCTCAAGATCTCCTATGGTGGGCTTGCAAGGAGAACATCCTCAAGGGGGAACCTTTTTGGCAACCATGGCCGGAGATAACGGTAGTGACGGACGCCTCACTCACAAGGTGGGGAGCCCATACCAACGATCTGACAATCGGCGGTCGTTGGTCTCCATCGGAGTCCAAACTACATATCAGCCTATTGGAGCTGAGA
This sequence comes from Ambystoma mexicanum, assembly GCF_040938575.1. Taxonomy (NCBI): domain Eukaryota; kingdom Metazoa; phylum Chordata; class Amphibia; order Caudata; family Ambystomatidae; genus Ambystoma; species Ambystoma mexicanum. The sequence continues at coordinate 38,658,060 of NC_090940.1, forward strand.
GCAATCAGACTAGCGCTGAAGGCTTTTCTACCCTCTGTACAGGGAAAGAATGTCCTGATAATGACGGACAACACAGTGGCCATGTACTACCTCAACAAGAGAGGAGGTGTAGGGTCACTACCACTGTGCAAAGAGGCAATGCAGCTCTGGTTCTGGGCAGTACAAGAAGGAGTCTCTATCGGCAGTTCATCTCGCCGGAGAGCTAAACACGGCGGCAGACGCTCTGAGCAGGCAGAGCACAGTCTCCCATGAATGGGAACTAGCTCAGGAAGTCCTTCAAGAGATCTTCGCCCTTTGGGGAACCCCTCAAGTGGATCTGTTCGCGACCAGGGCCAACCGGACGCGTTCATAGTGGACTGGGTATTTCCACTCCTTACGCGTTTCCTCCAGTCCCGTGATTCGTCATGTAATCAGGAGATTGAGAAAGTTCAGGAAAACCATGATCCTATTGCCCTGGACTGGGCCAGGAGGGTGTGGTAGCCGGACCTTCTGGACTTGTCCATGTGCCCTCCAATACGTCTTCCACAAAGAGAGGACCTTCTCTCGCAAGAGGAAGGTCTGCTTCTCCATCCAGAGGTCAAGACACTCAACCTTCACGCTTGGCTTCTGAGAGGTTGAGATATAAGGATTAGGACCCCCTGGATGACGTTATGGAGATTTTGCTTTCGGACAGGCGAGCAATAAAATCCTTATACCTGTGTTGTTGGAAGAAGTTCAGTAACTGGTGCAGGGATAAGAATGTGGATCCTTTTCAATGTACCACTCCCATGGTGCTTTCTTTTCTATTGCATTTAGCCAACTCGGGTCTCCAAGTTGGAACTATTAAATGATATTTGGTAGCGCTATCTATCTTCAAGCGCTCCTCAGAAGAAATTTCATATTTCAAAATGCCCTTAATTATCCAATTTCTTACAGGGTTAACAAATGTGTTCCCTCCTACACCTTTCCAAGTTCCTATTTGGGATTTAAATTTAGTTTTAAAGTTTCTTATGTGTGATCCTTTTGAGCCTTTACATTCTTGTCCTTTAAGGCTCCTAACTTTGAAAACTGTTTTACTAGTGGCTTTAACTTCAGCCCGCAGGGTGAGTGAGTTGTAGTCGCTCTCTTTTAAGCTTCCTCACACGATTTTCCATAAGGATAAAGTTATTTTAAAGGTAAAGCCTTTTTTCCTACCCAAAATAGTTTCAGATTTCCATCTGTCACAGAAGATCACTTTACCTGCCTCTTATCCTCCTCCGCGCACTAGTAAAGAGGAGGGAAGATTCCATAAAGTAGACCCTAAAAGGGCTCTTAGTTTCCACATCTGTAGACTGGAAAGATTTCGACACACTGATCAGTTATTTGTCGGTTACACTGGACACAAGTTGGGCCTTGGTGTGTCCAAAGAAACCTTATCCAGTAGGATAATTCTGGCTAGATCTGAATGTTACAAATTGGCTGGGAAAGAGCCTCCAGATGGTTTAAGGGCTCATTCAACCAGGGGCATAACAACTTCCACGGCTCTTCAGAGGAGTGTCCCAGTGCAGGACATTTGTGCTGCGTCCACTTGGTCATCTATGCACACCTTTGTAAAACATTGTTTAGACACCACTTCGTACCAAGGGGGACTTTTTGCAAAAGCTGTCCTTCATTATGTACATAATTAAAAACTCTGGTACTCCCTCCTCCAAATTACTACTGCTTCGGGAGTCTAAGATGAGGAATACGTGGGAGGACACCATCCATTCGAAGAACAAGTTACTTACCAACTGTAACGTTCTTTCGACTGGATGTTTCTCCTACGTATTCCTCATCGACCCTTCCAGCCTACCCCTCCATACAGTTTTTATGTTTTTTGCACTTCCTTAAGAGCCTGACCTCTGCCGGCACATAATACTACTGATGCGACCATTAACATCGAAAAAACAGAACTGAATCCAATCAGCGCGGCTCAAGCCCTTTATATGACGGAGGACGTCGACACTCGATGGCACCCTTCGAGGGACCAAGCTACGCGGCCTCGAGCACAGCGCCCTCTGGTGAAATATGTTTCTGAAGAAGCAGCAAGCTGGCGAAAAATATATCTAAGATGAGGAATACATGGGAGGAACATCCAGTCGAAAGAACGTTACAGTTGGTAAGTAACTTGTTCTTCTACTGAAATAGAGTGCTGCTGCAATCATCGGGCTGGCCCCTTTCTGAATGACATTTAGGAAACTGCAAATGTCTTTATTCTGTAGCTTTTAATAACCACTTTCATTTCACCTGCAGGGAGTGTCTGTTCTATCCTGAAAGAGCTATTGGCTGATCTGACGGCACCTGATAACCAACTGGTGGCTTCCACCTCCCTCCTGCCCTCCCTCTGTCACCCTGACGATCTGCTACTCCTGGGCTCTCTGCTGCAGGAAACTGATCACAGCTTCATTGAAGAACAGGTATTTGCCTTAAATGTAATGGCTTCCCTTTGTAACAGGTCGTTTCTGGATCCCTTAAGAGCTGCCGCCCCTCTGAGTGACCTTCATCTGGAGCGCAAAAGGGATGCTTTATTGAAGAAGTGCTAATGAGTATTAAGAAAAAAGGGGTGCATTGAGTTAATACTGCAACTGCACAGATTTGTGTGCGTGCGTGCGCAGTTCTGGATCGCCCCCATCTGGGTGTGTGCTCAATCCCTTATGTCGTGTCGAGGTTTGTGTCCAGTCTGACAGGTCACATTTGGTTACGTCAAAACTTGTAGACTGGTGTTTATCCCTTTGGTTTTTTGCTTGCCTTAGTGGTTCACCAAGCTAGCGTTTTCCACCTATGATTCCCCATCCAAGGCTTTGGTAACTATGTAAGTCTGTGTAATGTGCCCCTGGGAGTTAGGGCACCAAAAATGTACCGTGTACTCCTTCCCCTGACCATCCTCAATCCCATCCAGCACTCCCCAGCAGGTTGCCCTTCTAGGCTGTTGCATAACTCGCTGGATGGTGTTCTCTTTTAGAAAAGTGCCTGCAGATGGCCATTTTACCTTTTCATGGAACAATGGCTTGTTCCCTGCAGGTCCCCTTAAAATGGCAATCTGGTTTTAGAAATGCAGTGAGATGTGGGTGAGCCATCTGTTTTTTTTTGCTGCCTCTTTCTGCCTTAAACTCATTTTGTTAACATTGAGGTTTTTCGCAAACCTGAACTGAGACTGCAAATCACTTTATGTGCTCCTATAGCTTTCTGGGCAAGGGTTCTCCAAAGTGCCCCATTTCGTCCATCCAGGAGTTTACTCAACCAGAAAGCATCAGAGTTGCAGGCTTTTTATTATTTGTATTGCTAGCACTTTGCTCCCTGAACAGGAACAACATGGCTACTTGTTTTTTCCAGTTAACTTTGATAGATTTTCCATTTTTGAACAGGAGCAGTACATAACTACTCAGAGAGAAATAAATAACTAATTAACCATGTTTGTCTTATTTATATTCTTTGTCAAATAGATGAAAACATGTAATAGGTCTTCAAATCAAAGATCAATTTAAATGTCATCACTTCCCATGAGATTCCCATTCTGAGTAACAGTGAGAGTTTCACATAGAAAGCCCCCTCCCCCACCCATTCCTTGATATTGGTCATTCGGGCAAAGCAATGTCCCCACTTAATAGAAACCAAAGGCTGCATGGCAATCGCATTCAATCTCTCTCCACAACAAAAATCAATGTTAATTCCATCATTCTCCTCTTTACATTCTCCTGAATTTGGCATTTTGTGTCTTGGTAATTTGTAGAAAAATGTAACACTCTGTTTTCATCGGGTGCAGTTTCTCCGTGCCACACATGGTTATGGTTGATTTCTAAAATCTGGCCTGGTGGATAGATTTTAGGTCACCCTAGTTACAGTGGACCGGGACCTCCTGAGTGGTTAGCCAAACCCTAATCGGGGTAAATGGCTGAGCAGTCGAGGCTTCTCTCAGGAGTGTGTGGGGGGGGGGGTCGGGGCCCGTCAATGAGTTCACACAGAAGTTCCATTTAGACAGTCTTGTATACATATACAGTTACTTATTAAAGTCTTTCTGAAAAATGAATCTAACAGGTAGTATTACTGCATGATACAAATCTATGTGTTCACCATAGGTTCAAATATACATCAAATAACTTAAGAGAGCAGGTAATTATTTCAGATGCATTCAATGAAGGAACCAGATCACAAGACAATAACCTATCTTAAGAGGTCCAAACCCCAAGATGAATGTGTATTGTGCCCCAAAGTTACAGGAGACTAAATGTTTCTCACCAGAATGGGGTCTCTGTAGGTAAGTTCAATAAGCTTGTGTTTGTGATAGTTTAAAAGTTGTACTATTTTACTATTCTACTATTGTACTATGTTACTAGAGGTAAGTATGTGTTTTCCTTTCTTCCAGGCCAAAGGCCTTACAGTCCCCTGCTTCTGCGCACTTACCCAGAGCCGTGCCACCCTGGCTGCACTTACTCAGAGCAATGCTGCCCTGATTGCACTTCCTCCTTCCCTCTCCCTCGCAGTTGCCCTCTGCTTGCCCAACCAGCACTTTGCATTACCTCACTTGCACAATCTGAATGACACAAGGCCTAGTACGATTGTTTGTTTGGTCTTCCCTCCCTTGTCTTGTTGCGCCTAGAAACCCTTGTATACAGGCATGTTTATAAATGACTCGTATCATATTTTTCTTAAAGGAATAGTGCGCTCACAAATGTTATTGTCCCGAGCGTTCGGGCATGTGGTTTTATGCAAACTGTGATTAATCTTAAAAAAAAAAAAAAAAAATACCTACGCACCTTACTTTACTTTTCCTCACTTTTACACATGCGAAATAAGGTAGCGGGGCGCGGCCATCTTGTGCAAATCTTATCTGTTTATCCATCGTCCTAAGTTCGTGCCCCTGCGGCACTAAATCATATCCCCCGCCCATGAAGCTGACGTCACAATTCCTAGCGATATTCGCCACCTATTTTCATGACGTTGGTGGGCAGCATAACCAAACGCCCCCAGTCATCACCTACGTCTTAACGTTAGTTGACGCAGAATCCGGAATATCAACACACACATCCTCTCACAGCACAGCCGTCCCAAATTGGAATAGAAATACTATTTTTAAAGGTAACACTAATACTCTGCAATTTATAATGTGCTTTTATTTCACAATAAATGCTCCGAGAACATCAGCCAATTTCCATTTTCAGCCAAATATTTAATTTCTTTGTTTACGAACATCAATTCTTTATCATGAGGCACACAGTGTTCATTTTGGTAGAAGAAGCGCATTGGACGCACCATGAATCGCAAGGCTTCGGTATCAGGTTCTTGCTAGAGCACCATAAACTGTCAGATTGCGCCTGGTCGCTGGTACCGCGAAAGGGCATATCGGCGCGGTACGATCGTCCCACAACAGTGTGATAGTTAGCCAGCCATTTAGGTGTATCTGCCACCGTCTGCTGAAGAAGCCATCAATTGGTATCTGGAAAAGATGACATTTACAGAATGGTAGGATGTAGCTGTGTAAAAAACATAACAGAACTGTGTCTCAATAACAATTTTTTATTCTAATTTATCCATTTATCCATTCATTCTGCAACGTGTGAAAACTAATGAGGAACACAAACCGGAAACAATGGAAACGCAGAGAAATCATTGTGTAAAGTTGGAGTACACAATGTGCTTGAGAGGTTAGTGCTGTGGAGTATGTTTAGCTCGCAATGGGATGGGGATGCGGTAGGTGACGGAAGAAATAGAAGAACACATAGACGGCATTTTAACGGAATATTAGCAACGAACTTGGCGTTGGTGCAACATGGGCGAACCCAGACGTGGACTCCATACATTTCGGTGCTGGATTGCCCATGTGGCCCGGACAAAGACAAATACACACAGGTTGCGTTTGCGTGTCGTCACAATCTGCCCCAACCAACAACTGTTACACTCACCTGGTATCCATGAGGACGCCACCCAGCCCTGATTGGATGATTTGCACTCTCGAACCCTCTCCCGGTCCCTTGGTAAGGCCTCTGGTTAAAGATGGGTCTGCAATATAGGAGAGCTGGATTCAATACCAGATTGTCTTTGTTTTCCCACCTCCCTTGGCCTCAACTCCTTCCTCCCCCTTGGGCCTTCTCCTCACCTTAATATTGTAAAAGGTGGATTCTCCGTCCTGCTCCTCGTGGCAGGGGCACGTAGATGTAGGGGGCAAGCAGCAACCAAGTAACTTCATTGGTGCAAGCCCCCCTGTGGGAATCCAGGCCTGCTGCGACTCTGTAGGTTTGCTGCTTTACAGTCTTTATATGCAGTTCTAAGGTTCCTCTTAGTTCAAATAATAATGTCTTGCTTCTTTCCTTGTAGTTATGGAAAGGTATTTTGGTGTTGTCATGCAGTTTGAAGCTGAGCATGGGCCGGTAGGCGAAAGCGCAGTGTGCGCAATGCTGTCCGGTGAGTAACGCGCGATGCGCGGTGCTGTTTCGCCTTTTTATATTGCTAACCTGTGTCTTTTCTCGCCTTGCAGGTTGCGATGTTCTTCGCCGAGCGCTGTAATGTTCCAGCAATGATACTGACCGGGAGAAGACTACCCAGGTAAGAATTGTGTGGCTTTCTTCATTCGGGAGGAAACGTGAGTACACGCTTACTAATGCTGTCTTTCTTTCTCCTCTTTCCAGTTTATGGTATTCCAGGATGCATGCGGTGCCGGATGATGGAGTTCGTACCTTCAGGTGAGTGGGACTGAAGTCAGCGATGGATTGAAGACGGGATACTGTTCCAGGTAAGTTTCGGAGTGTTCTTTCTCTCTCTGCAGGCCCTTGGTTTCAGGTAAGCTGGCATCAAAGAACTGGACACGGTGAGCGTTATGCTGCCCACAGCAGAATAACGCAAAGCATGCTCTGCTGTTTGGGTGTGGTTAAATAATCTCAGGTAAAGTAGTCCAGGTAAAATAGTCCCAGGCCTGCCACACCCAAGGTAGTCCAGGTAAAGTAGTCCCAGGCCTGCCACACCCAAAAGACTAGACTGCATAGCTCAGTTCCTTGTAACTGAGCTATGTGTGTGTCTCCATGTTGGCTGAACCCCCCCCCCCCCCAGTTAAATAGTCCCAAGTAAATAGTCCCATTCTAATGTTGGTCTTCATGATGGTTATGAGCCTGGACTGACTTCAAGAGAGTCTTGGATGAGGTTTTAAGGCCTGGCCCTAACTGGAAGGCTGACGTGCCAGTGAGGGCCAGGGCCAAGGGTCATGACAACAACCCATTACAATGTAATCCAGCAATAACGGTCAGAAAATGAAACCTTGGCTCGTTCCTCTATGGACTCGTCTACAGTAAAACTTACATTATATTTGGTATTTCCATACTCTTGGCGTAATGCAGAGTGTCCGCTCGGATGAACAGTTATCATAAAATGAAATTACATGTTCCTTTCTCCAGTTTTGAAATGGTGAATGTTATCATTGTTGTGGGTATTACAAACCTTCCATCATTAATTCCAAAGCGAATACTCTTTCTTCCAAGGGCGAACAACAATTGAACCTTCATAGTTTTCCTTTTGGTGATGGAAAGCCACAAATCAAAAACCTACTGTACATGTGTCGGTGTGAACAGACCACAATCAACATCAAACGCAGTGACCTTCACTCCCATGGGAGCGATTAGCCCTGCCGACTAACATGGAATTTGAAATATTTTTGAAAAACAAACAAATTGTTTGCTGGCATCCACCAATGCTGCGCTACAGTGAATACTATTTTACTCTTCTACATTAATAGTGATTTCGTTATTTTCTGACAACAATTTGTTATATTCCTCCCCATTATCACATCTGCTTTTGCCCTGTTTTCGTGGGGGAATTTTCACTGCAGAGAACGTGAGACACTGACAAGTCATGAATCCAAGTGCCCTTCCATCTCCACTGAACTTTCTGTGCACTAACACATGTTGGAGGAGAGGTGGTATATCCTGCCCCCCTGCACCATTCTCGTACCTGGCAAATGATGTGCAAGCTAAGGTGGGAGACATCGCCACCCTTCCAACACCTATTTGCAACACTCATGTTTCATATAAGTGTATTAACGCTGTGCTAATGTGTATACTATACATTTGTGTCCTTCCTAACGCCTTCATTTTCATCTGCCCCTCTGGCGAACTGTTCACTCTCCCTCTCCCAGTGCCACGCACAGCCAGCCCCCACCCCCTCTGTCAGCTCACTGCGTGTCCTGTTCTCACGGAAATGCAACTATTAATTTTTTCAAGTAGCGAGTATCGAGCCCTGACAAACTGTGCTCATCCAAGAATGTGACCGCCAGGCCTGCTTCAACCTTAGTACCCCATCAATTTCTGCTGACTTACTCATCCCATCTCTAACCCCTCTCTGCCAGATCATGGTCCCCTGAACCCATGACCCCTATTCCTTGGAACGCATCTGGTCACCAGACCCTACCCCTGCACCACCTCAAATTCACCTACCATATACCTAATCTAGAGTGGTCATATATTTTGGTAACACTAACACCTGTCTCCACTGTTTGAAAATGTAAGACTCCAAAGGCCGCAAATCAAAGATCAGCCCTTCTGATGAGGCATCCGAAAGCAACGACCTCTGACATATGCCCCCATAAAAATATAGGTCGGAATGCACCGATTTCACACCAATAGCACCCTTTCATGCTGTGTTTTGCTTAGTCATTAGTTCTTGCAGCCTAGTTTATTTTGCATAGGTCTCCTTCCTTAGTGGGAGTTGTATTTGTTCTATCTATTTGGACACGTGCATGCTAAGGCAACTGCAGACCCCGCGGTTTCTTTCATGCTGATATCCATCTGACCCTCATGTGCCCTGATCAGTGAAGGACCCACAAGAGCGGGCCGAAAGCTGGAAGCAGGAATACAGAGTTACACTGTATGGCATCCCCCAACAGGCACTTTTTGCAACAACAAAAAAATGACGGAGGATACATTTGAAAAGGCAATTTGGACGTTTTAATAGCTTTGAAATTCAATTTAAATAGATTTCAAGTGGTCATGTACATTGTACAAACATTGTGGAAGATGCACACCGTTGGTAATCATTTAAAACGGGAAGTCAACTGTTAAACAAGGTCCGCTTTTGGTGGACAGGGCACGTTTGCAATGTTTTGTGGCAATGTATGAGTGCTAGGAACGAAATCATGATCGATTCCATGAGTGTGCATTTCCAACACAGTCAAAGTGAGATCTCTCACAAAATGGAATTCCATTTCCTGGTATATTTGCTTGACCACCCATTTTTTGCTTCTTTTTGCAAAGGCCATTGTATAACGAAGCATCCCAAAGCTTCCTGCAGTTCTTGATTGTTGTCTACCTTTGTTCTCGTTATGCGCCAATACCGCTAGTAATGTTCGATATTGCATACTGTCTATGCCGAAATGCAACCTCTTGGGCCTGTACTTTAGGCACATATTGTGGAACACCTCAAAATCTCTGGTGTGACAGAATTCTGGGAGTCTCTTCAGGTCTCTTGAAAGAGTTTTATCAAACACGATCTTCTCAAGAGCTTTGTGTGGAGGTGAAGATGGAACCAACCACTTCTTGCGTTACTGTTCTTCTGATAAGATACCATGGGCACATTGGTGAAAATGTTGGTTTTCTGTCCACAAATGAACGTTGGAACAGTGGTGCATCAATGAGCGCCATTTTTCTAGCAGAATTTCCACAGACCCATCACAAGTTTTGGAGCTCCACCAAAGATGGTTGCTGATAGACAGGGACACTGTAAAATATTTTCAGAACCCTTTTTTTTTTTTTTAACCTGCAGCTGTGATTTTTTTCTGTATTGGATGATTTGGCAACGTGCCATACATCAAATTGATGGCGAATGTTTGGAAACTGTTCTCGCCTTGCCTTGGCTATTGAAACATGTCTGTCAGTGGCTATGAGGTCTATTTGCATTCCCCTCGATTGAAGATGTTCGACGGATTTTATGAAACCATGTTTCTCCATGTCCACTGAGGATATACATTCGGACACCTGCTCGACCCCCGAACTAACCATTTCTTTTTAGTTTCCATGTCCTGAAAGTGCTATGTGCAGTACTTTGCTGAAAATCCTCAGCTGTCACACTGTCAATCGCCAGCTAGCCTCAACCGCTTCCCAGAGAATTGCCTTTCGATTGACATTTGTAACATTTTCCAGGCTTGAATAATAGCGGGGAATAAACATTCTCTTTGATATTTGTAGTACTGCGTTTTAGCAAGGAACTGAAGTCCCACAAATTCACAGAAACTGGACAACTTACTAAAAGTAGAACCGCTGAAAAGTAGAGCTGCTGAACACAGTAGATTTGCAGCTGGCACTTTGCCCAGCATCGCTTGAGCAGACCGTGAAAATGTATGATAGAGATGGGCACAGGTGGCTTGGATTTTCAGGTTAGTGCCTTGTACTACACGAGTACCAATCGCCAGTGGCTCCCCGCATATTTTGCCACTCGCTGCATGCACACATTTCAGCATCAGTATAATCTCCACCAGGCATCTGTCGAATACAATGTATTTATGCTCCTTTTATTAACGAATCGTACTGCATGATGGTGGATTGTGACTCAACTGTGGTGGAGATTTCGCCCAAACAAGGCAAACTGAAGTCGAGATCTTTGGCAAGTTCCTCAGACAATTGCGTTGAAGCTTCAGTCTGTTAGTTCAGCTGGTGTTATTTGCACATGAATTGGAGAAACCGTCAACAACAAATGTTTATTGGGTGGACCTTTTTTTTGCTGGTGTAGATTGTGTCGAGTGGTCCTCGAGGAATTGCAATGAATCTTCATTATATTCAGTTTCATCTTGTATAGCTCTCACATTGTAGCAATGGCCCAACAACACTTTGTTGGCTTCGCCTGTCACATTCAATTAATTTTCTGGCCATTGGACATAAGCATATTGAGTCTGCTTATTGACTAGACCACGCTGCGCCTTAAATAGTAGTTGCTCCATGGTGAAATCTGTTTGGCAAGCAGCATCTTTGGTTTCATTTGTTGTCTGTATCTTTATACTTCTTTTCCTTCTGGGCCTCTAGGAGATTGGTTTGTAAAAACATGTTCAATGTAAATCACACATACAGTAGATAGCACTTTAAATTAAAAAAAATGTATGGAGAAAACACCAGCTCAAAACACTTTGACAAAACTATTTTTTTTTAATTTATCCTTGTTTTCTTGATTTTCAGTGAAACCGTGGTCCTCTCTGTAACGAACGCACCAGCAAGCTGGTCCATCATCTCTGATCCATGTGCCTCCTCTTCTAATTCCCGACCTTGTATACATTCCTTTAATAGAATATTCATTAAAAAAACAAGTCCTTATATTAGAAATCAAAGTCTTTCATCGCACACATTGCTTACATACATACCATCGTAAACGGTGTACGTCATTTAGTCAAAATAGACTTTTCGAATTTCACTTAATTGATGGCATGTGTACTCGATCAGAGATCACTGTGCAAAACCTATTGATTGTTATGTTACACTCAAGCATTTTGCATTGTATACTGCATTAGGGTAGAAATTGTAACGTTAGAACTGAAATGATAAAAGTTTGAAACACTGCACGTTTATATGAATGTCCCAGTCTAATAATATCCAATGTAGGATTTACTTTCTTTCATTCAAGGGAACTGTAAGTACACACACCTCATACTCTGGACCAGCTCCAAAGGATGATGTAATTGTAGTTGAAGAACCAGCATCCCACTGTAACAAAGTATTTGTTTTCGTATGGATAAACTGTGAAATTGAACAGACACAATAGGATGCAGACAATTGTACATATAAAGAGAAACCCATGAATGAAACCTTCTGTAAACAAACGAGAGCATACATGAAGTGTTTCATATTATTTAAAATTCCAAGCATAATACATTCTTGTAATTAAAAAGCAAAATAAAACTACCTGATAGGCGCTCAAATTTGTTGACCCTGGAAAAAATAAATAGATTTGCATTAGATCTGTGGGAAGCTCCAACTCTCGATAATATGAACTACTGCAAGTATGTATGGCTCACCATTGGTATAATGGACGTGTCAGTGATGTCGTCACTAGCAAGGGTCTGTGCTTCGTCAGTATGCTCTCCTAAAAGAATTGACATATGAAGCAACCGATTACGAAAAGATTATGCTTATTTCGAAGGGCACTATGGCATAGTTTTCTGTGGACAAAATTACTTTCTATGATGCTCCTAAAACCAGGGACCGATGTCTAGCAAAATGTGGTATACTTATAAAGTAATACAATCTGATAAATATGCAAAGTTTAGATAAATGTGCAAAGTTTAGTGAGAAACATTTACACCGAAAGCACCAATCCGTTCATGTAGTTACCTGTTCATTACCCCAAAGCCTACAGCTAATTCATCATCCGGAACTCACCTGGTCCAGCGTGTTCATGAATAGAGTTGGAATTGCATTTGGAAGCAATTTACAAGACGTTCTGAGTCGATGCTTTTTTGTGTACTGCAATTGGTCATACATATCCGGGGTAAAGTGCAGGCTGCAGATGCAGAATACATTGGCCCTGAAGTCCCCCAAGACATCCTGGGCTCTACTTTCAAGCTGGTCCACCGGAAATCCACAATATCTGACCCATTCCCTTATTAGCTCTATATTCCTCGGGAATGTATGCATGATTGTGCCGTTACTTTTATCATGGCTCTTGGAACGGCAACCGAAAACCATGC